>NC_072405.2:104178500-104828000 GCF_028858775.2 Pan troglodytes | reverse complement strand
CTGAGCACTATTTAAAATGTAGTCTGGGTGTGGTGGCTCACACCTGTAATCCCAGCACTTTGGAAGCCCAAAGAGGGAGACTGCTTGAAGCCAGGAGTTCAAGACCAGCCTGGGCAACAGGGTGTAGTGGTGCCTATCTGTAGTCCCAGCCACTCAGGAGGCTGAGACAGGAGGATTGCTTAAGCCAGAGAGATGGAGGCTGCAGTGAACCATGATTGTGCCAGTGCATTTCAGGCTGAGTAGGCAGAGCAACACACTGTCTCTTAAAAAAGAAAAAATATATAAATGAGGTCAGACCACTCTCTTGTTTAAAACCCTCTAATGACTTTGCATAGCAAATAGAATAAGATACAGCCCCTTATTTTGTTTTTGTTTTTTATTTTTTATTTTAAATTAAAAAAAATTCTTTTCATAGAGACAAGGTCTTGCTATGTTGCCCAGGCTGGTCTTGAACTCCTGGGCTCGAGCACTCCTGTAGCCTCAGCCTCCCAAAGTACTGAGATTACAGGCATGAGCCATTTTGCCCAGCCCAGCCCCTTATTTTGAAGCCTACAAAGTCTAGACAATATATCTCTGAGCCCCCACAATGCTGGCTCCTCTTCCCACAGATCATTGCATTGCAGACTCCGTGGCATTTCAAGGTTGTCGAGCCTTGGCTCAAACATCACCCTTCCTGAGAGAGACTTTTCCTGAGCTTCTAATCTGAAGAGTCCTCCAACCAACAAGAAAGACTCTCTTCTTTCTTGTCACCTGATTTATTTTCTTCATTGCCCTTTCACTATCTGAGATTTTTTTTTTTTTTTTTTTTTGAGACGGAGTCTTGCTCTGTCGCCCAGGCTGGAGTGCAGCGGCACAATCTCGGCTCACTGCAAGCTCCGCCTCCCAGGTTCAGGCCATTCTCCTGCCTCAGCCTCCCGAGTAGCTGGGACTACAGGCGCCCGCCACCACGCCCGGCTAATTTTTTGTATTTTTAGTAGAGACGGGGTTTCACTGTGTTGGCCAGGATGGTCTCGATCTCCTGACCTCGTGATCCGCCCGCCTCTGCCTCCCAAAGTGCTGGGATTACAGGCGTGAGCCACCGCGCCTGGCCTGAGATTTTTTACTTATGTATTTGTTTGCTTGTTTATTGTTGGTCTAGCCCCACTAGCATCAAACCCCATCTCCACAAAGCACATGCTCTATTAACATGTATTTAATAAATCAGTCATTCACACCATAGCATACGTGACTCCAAGTATTCCATTTTTCTTTTCTTTTCTTTTTTTTTTTTTTTTTGAGACAGAGTTTCGCTCTTGTTGCCCAGGCTGGAGTGCAATGGCGTGATCTCGGCTCACTGCAATCTCTGCCTCCCGAGTTCAAGCGATTCTCCTGCCTCAGCCTCCTGAGTAGCTGGGATTACAGGCATGCGCCACCATGCCCGGCTAATTTTGTATTTTTAGTAGAGACGGGGTTTCTCCATGTTGGTCAGGCTGGTCTCGAATTCCTGACCTTAGGTGATCCACTCGGCCTCCCAGAGTGCTGGGATTACAGGCGTGAGCCACCGTGCCCGGCCAGTATTCCATTTTTCTTGCGCATTTCATTTTAACTGGGATCAAAGCTTTAAGGTAAGGAAAGCGCAGCCTGGTAAGATTTTGAACATTAATTTACTGACTGAGGAGAATTTCTCCACCACTCCCCTGAAAAATCATACCTCCATTACTACAGGCCACCCCCATTTTCTGTCTGTACTTGCTTCTGGTCTCCCTCCAACTTTCCTGGGAGGATCCCTCCGTAGACTGTTCTTCACTGGGTGGATTCACCCGGCTCTAAGAGATGTGTAAACGTCCAGGCTTACAGATCCTATTTTGCAGTAGCCACACCTTGGATATCCTTGTCAGAGGCAAAGTCAGGGTCGGGGGTGGGGAGGGTGTGGGGGAAGTGGGAGTGGGGGCTGAGTTTCTTTCATGCGGCAGCTCAGCAGTTTTCAGTAGCCTGCTGCCACCTCAGCGCTATGCTCCCGGTCCGTCCACACCCTTATTCCGCCTACCAGCTGTGCCCAGCCCTTGCTTCCCATACCTTTTCTGGCCCGTATTTTTTCTTGCTTTTTAGTTGGCGAGATGCCTAATTCAACCTCCAGCGTCTCCATTTCTGGAAACATTTCACAGTTGCTGCTGCCACAATTCTGCCCTCTAGTAGCTGAAACTGGAAATGCACGTGTCTGAGCCAGCCGCTATAGGAGCCATCATCTCAGCTATTCCGGAGGCTGAGGCGGGAGGATTGCTTGAGCCCGGCAGGTCGAGGCTGCAGTGAGCCGTGACTACGCCACTGCACTCCAGCCTGGACGACAGAGGGAGACCCTGTCTCTAAAAATAATAACAATAAACATGGCCGGTCGTGGGGGCTCACGCCGGGAGGCGGAGGCCAGAGGATTGCTTAAGCCCAGGAGTTCGAGCCCAGCCTGGGCAACATGGTGAAACCCGGTCTCTACAAAAAGTTTAAAAAATTCGCCGGGTGTGGTGGTGCATGCCTGTAGTCCTAGCTACTTGGGAGGCTGAGGTCAAAGGATCGCTTGAACTGGGAAAGTCGAGGCCACAGTGAGCTGAGACCATACCACTGCACTCCATAATAGACAACTGGAGTGAGGCTCTGTCTCTAATAATAATAATAATTGCTGTGCGCAATGGCTCACGCCTGTAATCCCAGCACTTTGGGTGGCTGAGGCGGGTGGATCACGAGATCAGGAGTTTGAGACCAGCCTGGCTAATATGGTGAAACCCCGTCTCTACTAACAATACAAAATTAGCCAGGCATGGTGGTGTATGCCTGTAATCTCAGCTACTCCAGAGGCTGAGGCAGGAGAATGGCTTGAACCCAAGGGGCGGAGGTTTCAGTGAGCCAAGTCACGCCACTGCACTCCAGCCTGGGCGACAGAGCAAGACTCCATCCCAAAATAATAATAATAATAACAATAAAAAATAATAATTAAGTTAAATAATACAGTAAGACACATCTCTGACTGGAAAGACGGCACTCGCCTAGCAGCTCCCTCCTTCCTTGGCTACCCTTTCAGGAGGAACTTAAATGGTGGACAGTCTCTTAACTCAAGGGCGTTCAGGAGAACTGGCTAGAAAGAGAACTGTGGCATGGTGAAGGCAAGGTATTTCTGCATTCAAGCGACACTCTCCACCACCTCACCCCCTCAACGGTATGTTCCTTTCTTTTCTCCATAGCCTGTGTTCACGACAGATACTCCCAGGGACAGACAGAATGTTTTTTTGTTTTTGTTTTTGTTTTTGAGACGGAGTCTCGCTGTCGCCCAGGCTGGAGTGCAGTGGCGCGATCTCGGCTCACTGCAAGCTCTGCCTCCCGGGTTCACGCCATTCTCCTGCCTCAGCCTCCCGAGTAGCTGGGACTACAGGCCCCCGCCACCTCGCCGGGCTAATTTTTTGTATTTTTAGTAGAAACGGGGTTTCACCGTGTTAGCCAGGATGGTCTCGATTTCCTGACCTCGTGATCCTCCTGCCTTGGCCTCCCAAAATGCTGGGATTACAGGCGTGAGCCACCGCACCTGGCAGAAATTTTTTTGTTTTTTGTTTTTTATGAGACAGAGTCTCACTCTGTTGCCCAGGCTGGAGTGCAGTGGCATGCATGATCCTAGCTCACTGCAACCTCCACCTCCAGGGTTCAAGCAATTCTCCTGCCTCAGCCTCCGGAGTAGCTGAGATTACAGGGGCCTGCCACCACGCCCAGCTAATTTTTATAGTTCTAGTAGAGACAGGGTTCCACCATGTTGGCCAGGCTGGTCTCACACTCCTGACCTCAGGTGATCCGCCCACCTAGACCTCCCAAAGTTTTGGGATTACATGTGTGAGCCCCGGTGCCTGGCCCCAGATTGAAAATTTGATACCCCTTCTAGTTAACAGCTATACTGTCAGTGTTTGTTCGACATTTCCTTAGTGAGGGTGAAGAGAAACTAGTTTTCTATTAATAAAAATGACTCAAACTAAGGGATTTATAATGTAATTTTCCAAGCCCCCAAACTTCATGGGAAGTATAAATTTTTTGCCATCCAGAGTTAACCACTATCCTGAGTACTATTACCATAGATTAGATTTGCCTGATGTTGAACTTCATATAAATGGAATCATATAACATGTGTTTTTTTGTGTCTGGCTTATTTTGTTTAGCAAGTTTTTGAGATTTATCCACCTGGTTGCATGTAATAATTCTTTTTACTGATGAATAGTATTCTACGGTATGGATATACCACAATTTGCTTATTAATTTTCATATGGATGGACATTTAGACTGTTTCCAGATTTTTTTCAGGCAGCTTTGAATAAAGCTACTATAAACATTTGTGTACAACTCTTTTCATAGTTGTACATTTTATTTTGTCTTGGGAAATTACCTGATGAGTAGAATTGCTGCATCATAGAGTATACATTTAAATTCATTAGGAATTGCCAGTTTTCTGAAGTGGTTGTATCATTTTACATTTTGGGAGACATATTAAACCTGTTTTGTTTGTTTGTTTTGGGTTTGGTTTTGGTTTGGCATTGGGTTTTTTGAGGCGGAGTTTCGCTCTTGTTGCCCAGGCTCTCCAGCCTGGGCAGTGGTGCGATCTCAGCTCACTGCAACCTGAGCCTCCTGGGTTCAAGCGATTCTCTTGCCTCTGCCTCCTGAGTAGCTGGGATTACAGGCATGCGCCATTACGCCCAGCTAATTTTGTATTTTTAGTAGAGATGGGTTTTCTCCATGTTGGTCAGGCTAGTCTTGAACTCCCGATCTCAGATGATCTGCCCGCCTCGGGCTCCCAAAGTATGGGGATTACAGGCGTGAGCCACTGCGCCTGGCCCTGATTTTTAATTTTTAAAACATAACACAAATACAGAAATAAGGCAAACACTTTGCTTTATATAATTTATTAAGTTGTATGTTAGTTTTCTTCTTTCTTTCTACATGAAAGAAGACAGAATCTTGCCAGTCACTCCAGAAGCCATTCATATTTTCATACACCTATCCCAAACACAAATCCCCTCACCACAAAAACTATTTGCTGTCCTGACTTTTATGTTCGTTGTTACCTTCTTTCTTTCTTTCTTTCTTTTTTTTTTTTTTGAGACAGCGTCTTGCTCTGTCACCCAGGCACCCAGGTTGGAGTGCAGTGGCATGATCTCTGCTCACTACAAGCACCGCCTCCTGGGTTCACACCATTCTCCTGCCTCAGCCTCCCCCGTAGCTGGGACTACAGGTATCCACCACCACGCCTGGCTACTTTTTTTCTTTATTTTTAGTAGAGACAGGGGTTCGCCCATGTTGCCCAGGCTGGTCTTAAACTCCTGGGCTCAAAGGATTCACCTGCCTTGGCCTCCTGAAGTGCTGGGATCACAAACCTACGCCACTGTGCCCAGCTTAATTGCAACCTTATAATATAGTTTGTTTATCATTATTCTCTGCCTGCTGTACTTCCTGCAAATTGATAATGGAATCCAGAGGTTTTATCGATTCAGGTTTGATTTTTTTGAAAAAAGACTCCTGCGTAGGTGTTGTCTTCTTCTTCGAGAAGCATATAATATCTGGCTGGTTCTCTTTTTGTGTTGCTAGCTTCCATTGTAGCGCAATTCATAACAGTTGCAAAATGATGATATTCCAATTCTATCAATCCTTCTTCATTTATTGTTGGAATGCTTCCATAAGAAGAAACTTCCCCTCATCACTTACTTGACTACTCCATGGTATATTCATAGGAAAGGCAAGATAAATTATTGAGTCTTTCCTTTCACTTACCAGTTTTCAAAATGTAGAGTTGATTCCCAAGCATCCTGCCATGAAGATCGAATTTTTCCTTGATATCATTATGAACATATGAACTTAAACATTTTTTTTTTTTTTTGAGACAGAGTCTTACCCTGTAGCCCAGGCTGAAGTGCAGTGGTTCAATCTTGGCTCATTGCAACCTCCACCTCCTGTGTTCAAGCGATTCTCCTGCCTCAGCCTCCCAGGTACTTGGGATTACAGGTGCCCCCCACTACATCTGACCAATTTTTGGATTTTTAGTAGAGGTAGGCTTTCACCATGTTGGCCAGGCTGGTCTTGAACTCCTGACGTCAAGTGATCTGCCTGCCTCAGCCTCCCACAGTGCTGAGATTTCAGGTGTGAGCCACCGCGCCTGGCCATATTTTAATTTTTATTGACAGTCAAGTTGTTTCATCAATGGCCAATGGCAACATCTTCAAATTAGCTATCAAATCCTTTTTTTTAAAAAGTTTTATTTTAGGTTCAGGGGTACACGTGCACGTTTATTATATAGGTAAACTGCATGTCACAGGTGTTTGATGTACAGATAATTTAGTCACCCAGGTAATAAGCATAGTACCTGATAGATATTTTTTCTGATCCTCTCCCTGCTCCCACCCTCCACCCTCAAGGAGGCCCTAGTGTCTGTTGTTCCCCTCCTAATACCCACGTGTTCTTGTTATTTAGCTACCACTTATGAGTGAGAGCATGTGGTATTTGGTTTTCTGTGTCTGTGTTAGTTTGCTTATGATAATGGCCTCCAGCTCTATCCTATTGCTGTAAAGCACATGATCTCATTATTTTTTAAGGCTGCATAGCAGTCCATGATGTATATGTACCACATTTTCTTTATCTAGTCTGCCATTGATCCCAAATCCTTTTAACATCATTCTACCCATTTTTTGTTTTGTTTCTTTAAATGAGACGGTCCTGCTATGTTGACCAGGCTTGTCTCAAACTCCTGGCCTCAAGTGATCCTCCTGCCTCAGCCTCCCAAAGTGCTGGGATTATAGGCATGAGCTATCACACCCAGCGTCTATCAGTTTTTGGTAGATTTTTTTCCCCTTCTCTGGTATGACATGATTCATCTTATACAGTTCCTGCCTTGATCCCCAGCTTTTTTTTCCCCAAAAAAGTTTTGTGTTCTTTCAGCGGGAAATGGTATTCTAAGACCACAGTTTTGTTTTTTTTTAATTTTTTTATCTCCATAGGTTATTTGGGAACAGGTTTGGTTACATGAGTAAGTTCTTTAGTGGTGATTTGTGAGATTTTGGTGCACGCATCGCCTGAGCAGTATACACTGCACCCAATTTGTAGCCTTTTATCCCTCAACTCCTTCCCACCCTTTCCCTCTGAGTCCCAAAAGTCCACTGTGTCATTCTCATGACTTCATATCCTCATAGCTTAGCTCCTACTTATGAGTGAGAACATATGATGATACATGATGTTTGGTTTTCCATTCCTGAGTTGCTTCACTTAGAATAATAGTCTCCAGTCTCATCTAGATTGCTGCAAATGCCATTAATTCATTCCTTTTTATGGCTTAGTAGTATTCCATCATATATATATATAAAATATATATAGTATATTATATATAATATATATAGTATATTATATATTATATATAGTATATTATATATATAATATATATGTATATTTTATATATATAATATATATAGTATAATATATATTATATATATATATATATATAAAACAGTTTCTTTATCCACTCAATTGATGGGCATTTGGGTTGGTTCCACATTTTTGCAATTGTTAATTGTGCTGCTATAAACATGCGTGTGCAAGTATCTTTTTCTTATAATGACTTCTTTTCCACTGGGTAGATACCCAGTAGTGGGATTGCTGGATCAAATGGTAGTTCTACTTTTAGTTCTTTAAGGAATCTCCACACTGTTTTCCATAGTGGTTGTACTAGTTTACATTCCCACCAGCAGTGTAGAAGTTCCCTGTTCACCGCATCCACATCACCATCTATTTTTTTTTTTTTTGATTATGGCAATTCCTGCATGAGTGAGGTGGTATCGCATTGTGGTTTTGGTCTGCATTTCCCTGATCATTAGTGATGTTGAGCATTTTTTCATGTTTGTTGGCCATTTGTGTATCTTCTTTTGAGAGTTCTCTATTCATGTCCTTAGCCCAATTTTTGATGGGATTGTTTGTTTTTTTCTTGCTAATTTGTTTGAGTTCACTGTAGATTTTGGATATTAGTCCTTTGTCAGATGTATAGATTGTGAAGATTTTCTCCCATTCTGTGGGTTCCAAGACCACCGTTTGGATGTTAGAGTTGTTTATTGCTATTGGATTGGTCATTGTTTCTCCCTTCCTTTCTTCCTTCCTTCCTTCCTTCCTTTCTTTCTCTCTCTCTTTCTCTTCTTTCTCTTTTCTTTCTTTCCTTCTTTCTTTCTTTTTTCTTTTCTTTCTTTCCTTTCTTTCTTTCTCTCTCTCTCTCTTTCTTTCTTTCTTTCTTTCTTTGTCTTGCTCTGTCACCCAGGTTGGAGTGCAGTGGCATGATCTTGACTAACTGCAACTTCCACCTCCCAGGTCCAAGCGATTTTCCAGCCTCAGCCTCCTGAGTAGCTGGGACTACAGGCACATGCCACCACGCCCAGCTAATTTTTGTATTTTTAGTAGAGACAGGGTTTCACTATGTTGGCCAGGCTGGTCTTGAATTCTTGACCTCAAGTTATCCGCCCGCCTCAGCCTCCCAAAGTGTTGGAATTACAGGCGTGAGCCACCGCACCCGGCCTCTTTTTTCTTTTTAATAAAGTACATCTTAAGTCATACTGATACTTTCATTCTAGTTCTCAAGGTCATTGGCTATAATAGAATGAGAATATTATATAATTTTTCATTTGCTTTATTCCTCCTTGTTATAAAACTCAGGTTTATTGAAGTATAATTGACATATAAATATACCATTTTAGGTGTACCATTTGTTAAGGTTTTTAAATGTGTGTGGTCTTGTCACGATTATCACAATAAAAATACAAAACATTGCCAGCCAACCTGGCAGGGTGGCTTATGACTCTAATCCTGGCACTTTGAGAGGCCAAGGTGGAAGGATCACTTTAGTTGAGGAGTTTGAGACCAGCCTGGGCCATGTAGGGAGATCCCTTCTTTTTTTTTTTTTTTTTGAGATGGAGTCTTGCTCTGTCACCCAGGCTGGAATGCAGTGGCTCAATCTTGGCTCACTGCAAGCTCTGCCTCCTGGGTTCAAGCAATTCTCTGCCTCAGCTTCCCGACTAGCTGGGACTACAGGGGCATGCCACCACACCTGGCTAATTTTTGTATTTTTAGTAGAGACAGGGTTGCACCATGTTGCCCAGCCTGGTCTCGAACTTCTTACCTCAAGTGATCCGCCCGTCTTGGCCTCCCGAAGTGTTGGGATTACAGGTGTGAGACACTGCATGTGCCTGGGAGACTTCTTCTTTACAAAAAATTTAAAAAATATTAACCAGGCATGGTAATACACACCTGTGGTCCTGTGGTCCCAGCTACTCTAGTGTTTGAGGTGGAAGGATTGCTTGGGCCCTGGAGGTTGAGGCTGCAGTGAGCTGTGATCATGCCACTGCACTCTAGAGAGCAAGACCTTGTCAAAAAAAGAAGGAGAAAGAAAGAAAGAAAGAAAGGGAGAGAGAGAGAGGGAGGAAGGAAGGAAGGAAGGAAAGAAGGGAGGGAGGGAGGAAGGAAGGGATGGAGGGAGGGAAGGAAGGAAGGAAGGAAGGAAGGAAGGAAGGAAAAACCAAAAAAACATTGCTAGCCCAGACTCAATGTGGGAGGGAAAGGGAATGGCACAAATAGTGGGAGGTGTGGTTCATTGGAGACTTGCTAAACATCACACTTCTATTTTAGGCTCTTTTCTTTCTTTCTCATTCTACGTACTCTCCCAGGCAATTTCATCTGCTTCCATTCCTTTAATTACCGGCTCAGGCTGACTCCTACATCCTTATCTCCTGAGCTCTAGATCTGACTGCAGACATATCCTCCTGGAGGTGCCACATTATCTTTTCCCAAAACTGCTCCTTCCCTCATCTTAGATAGTGCCAATTATCCAGTGATTTAGCTCTTATCTTAGACTGTGCTACCTCTCCCTCAGTTCCCACAGCCAAGAGATTTCAAGTCTGTCAATTACCTTTTGAATATTTCTGGAATCAGTCCCTCTAACTACATTTTTTTTTTCAGTTAATGCCTGTGTTATCTCTCTTCTAAACAACTTTTTTTTGTTTCTGTGATGTCTTCTTGTTCTTCTTCTGTTTTTTTTTTTTTTCTTAGGTTGAGTCTTGCTCTGTCACCCAGGCTGGAGTACTGTGGTGCGATCTTGGCTCACTGCAACCTCCACCTCCTGGGTTCAAGTGATTCTTGTGCCTCAGCCTGCCAGGTAACTGGGACTACAGGTGTGGGCCACCACGCCCAGCTAATTTTTGTATTTTTAGTAGATATGGGGTTTCACCATGTTGGCCAGGCTGGTCTCGAACTTCTGGCCTCAGGCGATCTGCCCACCTCAACTCATGGTGGCTCATGCCTGTAGTCCTAGCTACTCGGGAGGCTGAGACAGGAGAATTGCTTGAACCCAGGAGGCGGAGGTTTCAGTGAGCTGAGATCATGCTACTGCACTCCAGCCTAGGTGACAGAGTGAGACTGTCTCAAAAACAATTATTTTTAATTAGTCAATTAATTTTTTGAGAACATCTACTATACTAGTTACATAGCAAACAATAAATATTTAACATGTGAATCAATGAATGAATACTAAAAATTTTTATTTCCTACTGTGCTAAACTACAGCCATTCACTGGATGCCTCAAATAACCTCTTCGTATAGGCTGAATGTTTGTTCTCCCCAAAATTCATATGTTGAAACTTAATCCCTAATATAATAGTATTAGGGATGGGGCCATTGGGAGGTAATTAGGTCATGAGGGCTTCACCCTCATAAATGAGTTGAGTGCCCTTATAAAAGAGGCCCAAGAGAGCTTGTTTGCCCCTTCTGCCACGTGAGGACACAGCAAGAAGATGCTGTCTATGAGGAACGGGCTTTCACCAGATACCAAATCTACCAGTGTCTTGATCTTGGACTTCCCAACGTCCAGAATTGTGAGCCATCAAATCTGTTGTTTGTAAGTTACCTGGTCTAGTGTATTTTGTTTTAACAGCCCAAGTGGACTAAGACATCTCACATTTCTCAGCCTTTGTTTGCACGGGCTCTAACTTCCATTTGAATGATCCTTTCTCTTCTTGTCTGCCTGGAAATGTGCTTGTTCTCTAAGATTCACCTTAAATGAAACAATCTCTTTGAAATCTTCTATCTCCCTTCCCCATCTTGTCCTCCTACAGTATACTCTGTGCTCCTCTGTCATACTGCTTTATTGACCAAACTACACATCAGGCTCCCCAGAGCTGATTCCTGTTGCTTGTAGCAAAAGTATCCTTACTGATAAACCAAGATACACATGCCTCCTGCTCTCCTAGACCTCACTTTCTAGAAGAGAGACCAATATAGCATTAAAAATTCAACTTCCAGTATTGTAGGTTTGGTGACTAAACCTCCATTTTTATCAGTTTGGACCACTAGCTTGAAAATTGAACCACTAATTTAAAAGAGTTTCTATTGGAAATCTTGTGCCGAGTTTTGAAAATGAATAAACTATAGAAATGTATGATACTTCTTGTGGTCCTTCTGTTTATATATTTCAACAAATATGTATTGCACTGTGAGAGATCATGGAAGAATAAAACCTGCTTCCTGGACAGTTTTTATTCCTGTCCTCCAGTATTTATATATTTCTTTTAGTGAGACAGGCATTTAAATAACTAATTATGATAGAAGGCTATATATATAATGAACATAGCTTTTTTAAGAAGGAGGGTATGTTGTGAATTTTTTTAGACAGGGTCTAGCGTTGTCACCCAGGCTGGAGTACAGTGGCCTGATCATGGCTCACTGCAGCCTCCATCTCCTGGACTCAAGTAATCCTCCCACCTCAGCTTCCCGAGTAGCTGGGACGCAGTAACGTACCACCACACTCAAGTAATTAATTTTTTTTTTGGAGACACAAAGTCTCATTATGTTGCCCAGGCTGGTCTCAAACTCCTGGGCTCAAGTGATCCTTGTGCCTTGGGCTCCCAAAGTGTTGGGATTGTAATCCCAACAGTGGCATGAGCCATTGACCCTGATGAAGTGACTTTTTTTTTTTGAATAAGATTTCACACCTGTAATCCCAGCACTTTAGGAGGCTGACGCAGGAGGATATCTTGAGCCCATGAGTTTGAAATCAGCCTCGGCAACATAGACAGACCTTGTCTCTAGAAAAAAAATTAAATTAGCCAGGCGTGGTGGCACATGCCTGTGGTCCTAGCTACTCAGAACACTGACGTGGGAGGATCACTTGAGCCGGGGAGGCAGAGGTTGCAGTAAGCCCAGCTCGTGCACTGCACCCCAGCCTGTGAAACAGAGCAAGACTCTGTTTAAAAAAAAAAAAAGTCACTTCTCTAAAGATCAAGAATCACCAAGAATCATCTCCACCCTTCATGATCCCTGTCATGTGGTGTTTACAAAAGAGGCTCAATAAGTATTTGGTTGACTCTCTGGTATATGTAAATTAATTGACAGGTATGAAAAAGGAGCCTTAGCAGAGATTAAGAGAGAGAAGATGGGTTGTAAATAGATTCTTGAAATGTCCTACAGCAACAGCTGAGATAATGACTACCTGGAGCCTTAAAATTTCAGCCTGAAATTCCTGGTATGCCATATATGTCATTTTATTTTATTTTATTTTTTAATTTTTTTTAAGACAGAGTTTCACTTTTGTTGCTCAGGCTGGAATGCAATGATGCAATTTGGCTCCTGCAACCTCTGTATGCTGGGGTCAAATGATTCTCCTGCCTCAGCCAACGAGTAGCTGGGATTTCAGGCTCGTGCTGCCATGCCCAGCTAATTTTTGTATTTTTAGTAGAGACAGGGTTTCACCATGTTGGCCAGGCTGGTCTCGAACTCCTAACCTCAGGTGATCTGCCCACCTTGGCCTCCCAAAATGCTGGGATTACAGGTGTGAGCTGCCGCACCCAGCCATGTGTGTCATTTTAAATGTTGTATAAACAATATCACCTAAGCACTGACTCAGATGAACATTTGTCTTAGTCACCTGTATTACGTCTCTGAGCACACAAGGGTTTCCCTGAAGGTCTCCAAAGACATCAGTTAGTCATGCCCAGAAATCAGAAATGAAATTAGTTTGGGAGAGTGGCATAATGGATCAGAGTTCTATTAAAAATATGTTCATTTTTATAAAAAAATTTTCAAGAGAATTTAAAATATTTTTCTTAGGAAGAATATTAATATTTTTCACAAGGGTTGTTTTCGATTTTCAGGTTTTTTTTTTTTTTAATCTTTCAGACCACCAAGCCTAGATGTGAAACTGAAGAAATGCATCTTTAGAAATAGGAGTTAATTTTAGCAACAATAAGCAAAAAAAAAAAAAAAAAGTACAATTTTTAAATTTTTAAACTTGAAGCTTAGAAGTTAATTATTAAGAGTTAAGGCCAGGGCCGGTCATGGTGGCTCCCACCTGTAATCCTAGCACTTGAATCACTTGAACCCAGGAGGCGGAGGTTGCAGTAAGCCGAGATCATGCCACTGCACTCCGGCTTGGGCGACAGAGCAAGACTCCATCTCAAAAAAAAAAAAAAAAAAAAAGAGTTAAGGCCAGGCGAGGTGGTTCACGGCTGTAATCCCACACTTTGGGAGGCCGAGGAGGGCAGATCGCTTGAGGTCAGGAGTTTGAGACCAGCCTGGGCAACATGGCGAAACACTGTCGCTACAAAAAAAATTAAAAAATAAAAATTAGTTGGGCATGGTAGCATGCACCTATGGTCCCAGCTGTTCAGGAGTCTGAGGTAGGAGGATTGCCTGAGCCCCGGAGGCAGAGCTTGCAGTGACCCCACGTCACACCACTGCACTTCAGCCTGGATGACAGAGTGAGACCCTATCTCAAAAAAAAAAAAAAAAAGTTAAAGTATAAGTCTTCTTATAAAATCTAACAATTCTAGCAAAAATTAAAAAATGGAAATAATTTTTTTCTTTTAACAGTTAAAGACTGTTGTTGATCCACAAAATGCTTTGTGGGGTGGAATGGCATACAAGACATGCCAGTTTGGTAATTGCCTGCTTGCACACACCCAGACATCTATTTTCAAAAGCTAGTGAAAGGCGTTTCATCGTAGAGGCCTGAATAGTTTTGTGATTATGTAATGCTGAAGTTAATTTCAGAAATCACTTAAATCAAGGTGGGGATTAGCAAAGTAACCCAAAAAGATCAAAATGTAAGAGTCATGTCCAGATATGTTTTCAAGGCTCAAGTCAGAAGCTTTGACTTTTACCCTCTCCTTCTTCCGAGCGGCCAAACTGGCTTTTCTGGCAGGCTTTGTTCAGATGAGTGACAGTTGGTAATATTTCCATTTGGGTAAAATGTCCATTGAATTTTTGGTCTCTTGTTCCCACCCCTTAACTCTTTAATTTTTTTCTCTCCTTTTATTTCCTTCCTTTCTCCCTCCCCTCCCCTTCCCTTCCCTCCCCTCTCCTTTCCTTCCTTTCCAACAGAATCTCACTCTGTCATCCAAGCTGGATTTCACTCTGTCACAGCACACTGCAGCCTCAACCTCCCTGGCTTAAGCGATCCTCTCATCTCAGCCTCCTGAGTAGCTGGGACTACAGGCACATGCCAGCATGCCTGGCTATTTTTAAAAATTTTTTTATAGAGATGGGAGGATCCCCCTATGTTGTCCAGGATGGTCTTGAACTCCTGGGCACAAGCAATCCCCTTGCTTTGGTCTTCTACAAGTGTTGGTATTACAGGCACGAGCCACCGTGCCCGGCCTCATCGCTTTCTTCTGTCCTTTGGCTCTGCTTGGTTTCCTTGGACTCTGTGCTTGCCCTCCCCAGCCTCTCCCTCAGAACTCTTTCTGCCCTCACTGTCATGCTTTCCCATGGCCCTCTAGTTCCATGCCTGTTTTTCTATGTAAAGTGTTTAGGAGGTGTCCTGGGTTGGGAAAGGAAAACAGAGTAAATTTGCATTTCAACTGCTCTGGGTCAAATATTCATTAGTGTGGCAAATCTTTTTCTTTTTTCTTTTCTTTTCTTTCTTTTCTTTTTTTTTTTTTTTGAGATGGCGTCTCGCTCTGTTACCCAGGCTGGAGTGCAATGGCATGATCTTGGCTCACTGCAACCTCCTCCTCCTGGGTTGAAGTGATTCTCCCTGCCTCAGCCTCCCAAGTAGCTGGGATTATACGCATGCACCACCACGCCTGGCTAATTTTTGTATTTTTAGTAGAGAAGAGGTTTCGCCATGTTGACCAGGTTGGTCTCAAACTCCTGGCCTCAGGTGATCCACCAGCCTTGGCCTCCCAAAGTGCTGGGATTACAGGCATAAGCCACCGCACCTGGCCAGTGTGGCAAATCTTAACAAACAAGTACAAGTGTTTGTAGTGTGCTTGCTAAGGATACAGAGGACATATAAAATGTGAGTGACTCTCACACCATAAGAATGACTATTTTATTTATTTATTTATTTATTTATTTATTTATTTATTTTTGAGACAGAGTCTCGCTCTGTCACCCAAGCTGGAGTGCAGTGGCATGATCTCAGCTCACTGCAACCTCTGCCTCCTGGGTTCAAGTGATTCTCCTGCCTCAGCCTCCTGCATAGCTGGGATTACAGGCACCCACCACCATGCCCGGCTAATTTTTGTATATGGGGTTTCACCATGTTGGCCAGACTGGTCTTAAACTCCTAACCTCAAGTGATCTACCCACTCTGGCCTCCCAAAGTGTTGGGATTATAGGCATGAACCACTGCACCCTGCCAGGATGACTATTATTTTTTAAGAAAGAAAAATAACAAGTGTTGACAAGGATGTAGAGAAAAATGGATCCCTCATGCACTGCTGGTAGGAATGTAAAATGATGCAGCGACTGTGAAGAACAGTTTGGTGGCTCCTCAGAAAGTTAAGCATAGAATTTCCTTGTGACCAGCAACTTCACTCCTAGGTATATACTACAAAAAATTAAACACTGGGACTTGAACAGATACTTGTATATCAATGTTCATAGCACCATTATTCATAATAGCCAAAAGTGTGAAAGCAACCCATGTCAATTTATGGATGAATGGATAAACAAAATGTGGCATATGCATGCAATGGAATATTATTCAGCCATAAAAAATGAAATTCTGATACATGCTACAACATGGATGAACCTTGGAAACATTATACTAAATGAAAGAAGCCAGACACAAAAGAACAAATATTGTATGATTCCACTTACATGAGGTACCTGGAGTAGTCAAATTCATAAAAACAGAAAGTAGAATGTGATTACCAGGGGCAGGAGAAATGGGAAGTCGTTGTTTAATGGGTACAGAGTTTCTGTTTGGAATCATGAAAAATTTTGGAAGTGGAGAGTGGTACTGGTTGTACAACATTGTGAATATACTTACTTAATGTCACTAAATTGTACATTTAAAAATGATTGAAAGGTCTGTTGGACAAGAGGTTGTTGTAAAAAGAA
This sequence comes from Pan troglodytes, assembly GCF_028858775.2. NCBI lineage: Eukaryota > Metazoa > Chordata > Mammalia > Primates > Hominidae > Pan > Pan troglodytes. The sequence goes on along the minus strand of NC_072405.2, from coordinate 104,811,637 downwards.
AAATAATTTTTGGTAATGATTGCAAGGATAAGTTTTATGTTGTGTTATTTTAATGTGCGTGCCCACGCGCACACGCACACACACACACACTTTATGTAAGTGGTTTGTTGCCGGCCCAGACTGGGTTCCACTAAAGAATCTTCTGGCCAGATGTGGTGGCTCACGTCTGTAATCCCATTGCTTTGGGAGGCTAAGGCAGGAGGATCACTAAGGCCAGGAGTTTGAGACCAGGCTGGGCAACATAGCGAGACCCCCATCTCTACAAATAATTTTTTTTTTTAGAGACAAGGTCTCACTCTGTCACTCAGGCTAGAGTGCAGTGCTGTGATTGTGGCTCATTGTCGCCTCAGTCTCCTGGGTCAAGCAGTCCTCCCACCTCAGCCCCCTGAGTAGCTGGGACTACAAGCACACAACCACCATGCCTGGGTAATTTTTTTCTTTTTTTGAGATGGAGTCTTGCTCTGTCACCCAGGCTGGAGTGCAGTGGCATGATCTCAGCTCACTGCAACCTCTGCCTCGCCTGGGTAATTTTTAAACAGTTTTTTGTAGAGACAGGATCTCACTTTGTTACTCAGGTTGGTCTCAATCTCCTGGCCTCAAGTGATCCTCCCACCTCAGCCTCTCAAAGTGCTGAGATTACAGGCCACTGCACCTAGCCTACAAATAATTAAAAAAAAAAAATTAGCCAGGCATGGTGGCACACACCTGTAGTTCTAGCTACTCAAGAGGCTGAGGTGGGAGGGTGGCTCAAGCCCAGGAGTTCAAAGTTACAGTTGAACTGTGATTGACCACTGCACTCCAGCCTGAACAACAGAGTGAGGCCCTGTCTCTAAAAAAATAAAACAGAGCATCGTCTAACGAGAGTCAACTTTGGGCTTTCTGAACAGCTCTGTGTCTGCCCTAATTCTACGATGCACAGGAGACTGAATCTGTCTTCCCTGACTTCTGTCTGAAATGGGAATTCCTGTCAAGTGGAGCAGTTCCTAGAAAGCTCTACTAGGACCTTGGAGAAAGCCCACAACTATGTATTGTAACTGTTCATGACATGGCACTTTCTAGAGTTATCATATTGGAGAACATTAAATTAAAAAAAAATTTTATTACCAAAAAACACCTGTTTACTATAGAAAATTTAGAAAATAAAGGTAATCAGGACATAAACATCACCTATAATCTGTAATTCTACCACCTGAAGAGAAATCATTCTAACATTTTGTTGTGTATCTTTTCAATTAATTCTTTCTCTCTCTCTCTCTCTCTCTCTCTCTCTATATATATGTATATGACTGCCTTTAATTTAACAATTTATCATTTATCGTTAAAATATCTTTTGTTAGGAAAGATTTATTTATTATGTTGTTTTTTTTTTTTTGAGATGGAGTCTCGCTCTGTCGCACAGGCTATATTTATTTTATTTTAAGATGGAATCTTGCTCTTGTCGCCCAACCTGGAGTGCAGTAGCGTGATCTCAGCTCACTGCACCCCCGCCTCCCGGGTTCAAGCAATTCTTTCTAAGGATTCTCCTGTCTTGGCTTCTCGAATAGCTGGGACTACAGGTACGCACCACCATGCCTGGCTAATTTTTGTATTTTTAATAAAGATGGGGTTTCACCCTGTTGGCCAGGGTGGTCTCAAACTTCTGGGCTCAAGTGATCTGCCCACCTCGGGCTCCCAAAGTGCTGGGATTACAGGCATGAGCCACTGTGCCCGGCCACTTTTGTGGGGAAAGATTTGGATAAAACTTGTGATTATTGAATTAAATTTATTTTATCAAGAGGTTTTTTTGGCTTTAAGTAATTTATTTTGTAATACTTTTAGAATTATAAAATTAGGATTTTATAATTTTTAAAATGATCAAATTAGGATTTTATAATTCTAAAAGTTGCAATAGATAGTACAGAGAGTTTCTATAAATCCTTCACCCAACTTCTTCTAATGTTAACATCTTACATAACCATGACACATTTATCAAAAATAAGGAATTTATATTGGTGCGTTCCTAAAGTGCAAACTTTATTTGAGTTTTACTAGTTTTTCTACTAATCTCTTTTTTCTGTTCCAGGATCCAACATAAGATACCACATTGCACTTAAGACAAGTATTTTTTAGAATATCTAATACTTTCAGGATATTGTAGAGTGTTTAAAAATAAAGAAGCTGTAGCCCTGCTCCCAAAGAGTTCTCAGTCTACTAAGAGAGGTGATATGGATATATAATCCCAATAGTGCAGGGCAAATGACAGGAACTATATTAGAAGGAACAAAGGGCTAGAGTGAGTCCATTCAGGAGGCTAGAAATGCTTAGTGAAAGAAGTGGGCTAGGCTTGGACACATGGAGGTGGGAAGATCAGAGTTTTTCAGGGATTGTAAGTTCAGTGTGTCTACACCACAGACTACATCATTATTTCTCAGGTCTGACTATGAATCAAATCCATCTCTGTGGCTTTTTAAAAATTCAGATGTCTGGCCAGTTACGGTGGCTCACGCCTGTAATCCCAGCACTTTGGGAGGCTGAGGCGGGTGGATTACCTGAGGTTAGGAGTTCCAGACCAGGCTGGTCAACATGGTGAAACCCTGTCTCTACTAAAAATACAAAAAAATTAGTTGGGCATGGTGGCACATGCCTGTAATCCCAGCTACTTGGGAGGCTGAGGCAGGAGAATCGCTTGAACCTGGCAGGCAGAGGTTGCAGTGAACCGAGATCGTGCCATTGCACTCCAGCCTGGGCAACAGAACGAGACTGTCTCAAAAAAAAAAAAAAAAAATTTAGATGTCTGAGCCCAAATCCCCTCCACCTTCTGAATCTGAATGTTAGAAGGCTGGGCTGAAAAACATTTTAGTTTGTTTAAGGATCTGATGTGCAGCCAGGATTGAGAACCACAGGATTATAAGGAGAAATATTTGTTGAAATACACATTGCCAGCCAGGCGTGGTGGCTCATGTCTGTAATCCTAGCACGTTGGGAGGCTGAGGTAGGAGGACTGTTTGACCCCAGGAGTTCAAGACCAGCCTGGACAACATAACAAGACCACATCTCTATTTAAAAAACAAATACTATATATAAAAATATATTTAGTATATATATATAAAATATATTTAGCATATATAAAATATATTTAGCATATATATAAAATATATTTAGCATATATAATATATTTAGCATATATATAAAATATATTTAGCATATATATATAAAATATATTTAGCATATATATATATATATATATATATATATATGTACATTCCCAAACTAGGTATTTGGGGCATTGAGAAATTAATAATAATCTGTTCTATTTTGCCCTAGACTGGCAGAGTTACCATTTAACTACTTAGTATGACAGACTAAGAAATACCAAATTACTTGCTTTCCCCTTTCTTCTTTTTTCTGATTTTTCCCAAATGTGATGACTGTGAAACAGATTGACCTAACACAAGACTTAGGAGAAGTGCAAAAGAGTTATACATTGACAAAAGTATGATTTTTAAAATTATAAATGTAGAAATAAAATACATATAATCATGTATTATTATTTTGATTTAAATATTAAATACCGTTGAATATAACACATATATTGTGGTACTTACAACTGATGTCTGTTAAAAATGTGGATCTGGCCGGGCACGGTGGCTCACGCCTGTAATCCCAGCACCTTGGAAGGCCGAAGTGGGAGGATCACTTGAGCTCAGGAGTTTGAGACCAGCCTGGCCAACATGGTGAAACCCCGTCTCTACTAAAAATACAAAAAAATTAGCTGGTCATGGTGGCACGTGCCTGTAATCCCAGCTACTTGGGAGGCTGAGACAGGAGAACCAGTTGACCAAACCCGGGAGTCGAAGGTTGCAGTGAGCCTAGATTGTGCCACTGCACTCCAGCCTGGGCAACAGAGTGAGACTCCCACTCAAAAAAAAAAAAAAAAAAAAAAAAAAAAAAAAAAGTGGATCTGGAATTTTATACTGGTTTTTAATTCTGAGAACGTTTCCACAATGATATTTCTATGTGTTTACCCACAAAAATAGCCTTGTTGTTTTATATCTGTCTCTTTCACAAAATTAGGACAGTGTTTTCTATCTGTCTTTTTCACAAAACTGAACATCTTCCGAGTAAATCTTTCCTAAATGAATGAATGAATGAAGTTGAGAGCAATGTTATAGAAAAGTCAGGTCAACAGCAGGTACATGGTATTACATATTTATTTGTTTGTTTGTTTATTTATTTATTTTTCACATACCAGTCATCTTTTCCTTGGAGGTTAATTCCCATTAGAATATGAAAGGATTCAGCAACTATCGAGACTGTCTCCCTTACGGAGGGGCTCAGGCCAAGAAGGTCGTGTGGGGGAGTGCGGAGCGTGCCTTCTTCTTCAGTGATACTTGAGTAGCCGCTGGTGCTTGAGCTCCTTGTAGGAAAGTCAGTAGCTGAAGAGCATCTAGCCTGCCAGCACCATGGTAACCCCAGAGATGCTCCCCTTCTTCACGTTGATGTACTTGTTGTAGTACCGGTAGCAACCTCTTTGAAACGCTCTGGCAATGCCCCTAGGGCTGAAGTCCTACATCAATTAGAATACCATGTGTATTAAAGGATAACTAATAAAACTGTGTCAATTTGAAAATAACTAAAACTCTCAACAATCCAGGCACAGTGTTGTCGTACACTTGTAGTCCCAGCTACTCGGGAGGCTGAGGCAGGAGAATTGCTTGAGCCTAGGAGGTTGAATCTAGACTGGGCAATACAGCAAGCCCTCATCTCTGAAAAATAAAACACTTTTTAAAAAAAAAACACCTCTTAAGACCTGGCGCAGTGGCTCACACCTGTAATCCCAGAACTTTGGGAGGTCGAGGTGGACGACCAAGGTGGGCAGATCACTTGAGCCCAGGAATTCAAGACTAGCCTGGGCAATATAGTGAGACCTTGTCTCTACAAAAAAAAAAAAAATTAGCTGGGCGTGTTGGTGTGTGCCTGTAGTCTCAGCTACTCATGAGGCTGAGGTGGGAGGATTGCTTGAACCCAGGATGCAGAGGCTACAGTGAGCCGAGATGGTGCCACTGCACTCCAGCCTGGGCAACAGAGCAAGATCCTGTCTCAAAACAAACAAACAAACAAAAACACCTCTCAAAACTAACTGCAGAGGGATTCTTTAGGCATGATTTTTTTTTTAATCGTAGCTAAAAGGCTGAGAAGTGATTGGCAATTCTTTACAACTTAAAGCAACAAAAGATTTTTTTCTAGAGGAGGAGAAGGTTTTTGCTCAGATTAGTGTATTAGTCCATTTTGTGTTGCTATCAATGAATACCTGAGGCTGGGTAATTTATAAAGAGAAGAGGTTTGTTTGACTCATGGTTCTGCAGGCTGCATGAATGCCCAGCTAATTTTTGTATTTTTGGTAGAGACGGGGTTTCACCATCTTGACCAGGCTGGTCTCGAACTCCTGACCTCAGGTGATCCACCCACCTCAGCCTCCCAAAGTGCTGGGATTACAGGTGTGAACCACCGCACCCGGCCCACTTCTGTTTTCTTATAAATTATAAATGCTGGAATATTCCTGTTGCCGATCAGTGACAAATGACTGCACTATTGACTGGATCTTTTGTTTATAAGGTTATCCTCTGAATTTCTCATCTGTGAAATGGACAAGTAGTGCTCAGATTGTGTTGGACTTCTTCGTGGTTGTAGTGTAGCTTGTGTCATGGCGGAGATCCTGTTATCTTTTCAGTATTCAGGATCCCTAAATTCTTTTTTCAGTCACCTTTGAGAGTGATCTATGTTTGTTTGTTTGTTTGTTGCTTTTTTTTTTTTTTTTGAGACGGAGTCTCACTCTGTTGCCCAGGCTGGAGTGCAGTGGCGGGATCTTGGCTCACTGCAACCTCTGCCTCCCAGGTTCAAGCGATTCTCCTGCCTCAGCCTCCCAAGTAGCTGGGATTACAGGGCGCACGCCACCACGCCTGGCTAATTTTTGTATTTTTAGTAGAGATGGGGTTTTGCCATGTCGGCCAGGCTGGTCTCAAACTCCTGACCTCAAGTGATCCACCTGCCTCGGCGTCCCAAAGTGCTGGGATTACAGGCGTGAGCCACTGTGCCCGGCTGAGAGTGATCTATTTGAATCATAACAGAAGCACGTATCTTTGTGAAAAGCTGAGTTCACTTTGTTTTTTTTTTGCTATGTGATCTACTGGAGCTCCTGGGCACAAAAGTAATGGTTAGAACTGGGATCCTCAGGACCTCACTTCTGCTTAGAACACTTGCTTTGTCACACTGGCCTCTTAAGCACTTTGGTGAAGCAACAAATAAGTGGAAAAAGGCCCCAGGCATTACATTATATAAGGAAAACAGCACTGAGCTGTCTGACCAATTTGGTCCCCTAACTGGGATACATATTTGGGTTTGGAGCAGGTCAAAGGCAAAGATTACACCTGAAGAAAAATGTTGCAGGGGGCTCCACCTCTAAAATAGAGCCTCACAGTTTAACCTCCCCCTGGTGGCCACATACAGTCAGTAGAGTAATCTGCAAATTACAATTCGGTCCTCCCTCCCTGCCCTTTACATAGGCAGCTTCTTGAGGAGTTCTTTTTTTTTTTTATTCTTTTTTTTTTAAATTTATTATTATTATACTTTAAGTTTTAGGGTACATGTGCACAATGTGCAGGTTAGTTACATATGTATACATGTGCCATGCTGGTGTGCTGCACCCACTAACTCGTCATCTAGCATTAGGTATATCTCCCAATGCTATCCCTCCCCACTTGAGGAGTTCTTTATACCACTAGAGTACAGAGCTTTAAGACTTTTGCTTTTGGTTCAAGAAATCTGTCCTAGAAGTGGGAATAATGTTAACACCTTAATTTGAAAGCAGAATGAACAAGAATAAAAGAGAAATTATAGGTTCCAGTGAATAAAACATAGTTAATAGTTGGGGCATTTATCAATGATGCCAATGTGAATCAATAAATGCAGAACTATGAAAAACAGAAACGGCAGCTCTGCAGGAAAAGAAATGCAGTCATGCTTTGCTTAACGATGGGGATACTTTCTGAGAAATGTGTCGTTAGGTGATTTTGTCGTTGTGCAAACATCTTATTTATACAAAGCCTATGGCTCCTAGGCTACAAACCTGTGCAGCATGTTACTGTACTGAATACTGCAGGCAACTGTAACACAATGGTAAGTATTTGTGTACCTAATATGTCTATTTTTATTTTTAAGTCAGTCTTGCTCTGTCACCCAGACTGGAGTATAGTGGTGTGATCTCAGCTCACTGCAACCTCTGCCTCCTGGGCTCAAGCGATCCTCCCATCTCAGCCTTCCTAGTAGCTGGAACTATGGGCGCATGCTACCACACCCAGTTAATTTTTGTATTTTTTGTAGAGATGGGGTTTTACCATGTTGCCCAGGCTTGTCTCGAACTCCTGAGCTCAAGTGATCCGCCCACCTCAACCTCCCAAAGTGCTGGGATCACAAGTGTGAGCCACCACACCCGGCCCTAAACATATCTAAACATAGAAAAGGTACAGTACAAATACAGTATAAAAGATAAAATACAGTACACCTGTGTAGAGCACTTGCCATGAATGGAGCTTGCAGGACTGGAAGTGGCTCTGCGTGAGTCAGTGAGTGAGTGGTGGGTGAATGTGAAGGCCTAGGACATTCAACTCCTGTAGACATTATACACACTGTATGCTTAGTTTACACTAAATTTATTAAATAATATTTTTTCTTCAATAATAAATTAACCTTAGCTTACTGTAACTTTTTTACTTTATAAAGTTTTTAATTAAAAAAATACTTTTTGACTCTTTTGTTTTAAGACAGAGTCTCCCTCTGTTGCCCAGGCTGGAGTGCAGTGGCGTGATCTCGGCTCACTGCAACCTCCGCCTCCCGGGTTCAAGCAATTCTCCTGCCTCAGCTTCCTGAGTAGCTGGGATTACAGGTGACTGCCACCATGCCCAGCTAATTTTTTTTTTTTTTTTTTGAGACAGGGTCTCACCCTGTCACCCAGACTGGAGTGCAGTGGTGCACAGCTCACCGCAACCTCTGTCTCCCAGGCTCAAGCGATTCTCCTGCCTCAGCCTCCTGAGTAGCTGGGATTACAGGCGCATGCCACTCCTGCCTGGCTAATTTTTCTATTTTTAGTAGAGACGGGGTTTCACCATGTTGGCCAGGCTGGTGTCAAACTCCTGAGTCAAATGGTCCACCCACCTCGGCCTTACAAAGTGCTGGGATTACAGGAATGAGCCACTGCACCTGGCCAACAAAACTTTTTGATTTTAACAACTCTTAGCATACAACATAAACACATTATACAGCTGTCTAAAAAATGTTTTCTTTCTTTATATCCTTATTACCCTATTCTTTATATCCTTATTCTTTTTTCTTTCTTTATATCCTTATTACCTTATTCTTTATATCCTTATTCTTTGTTCTATTTAAATTTTTTTTTCTTTTAAAATTTTTTTGTTAAAAACTAAGACATAAATACACGCATTAGTCTAGACCTACACAGGATCTGAATCATCAAAATCACTGTTTTTCTCCTCCACATCTTATCCCACTTGATGGTCTCCAAGGGAAATAACACACATGGAACTCTCATCTCCTATGATAACAATGCCTTCTTCTGGAAAAACTCCTGAAGGACCTGCCTCAGGTTGTTTTACAATTAACTGAAAATTTTTATTTTATTTACTTATTTTTCTGAGACAGGGTCTCCTCTGTCACCCAGGCTGGATGGAGTGCAGTGGTTTGATCTCAGCTCACTGCAGCCTTGAACTCCTGGACTCAAGCAATCTTCTCGCCTCAGCCTCAGCCTCCTGAGTAGCTGGGACTACAGGTGGGAGCCACCCTGCCTGGTTAATTTTTTTTAAAATTAGAGACGAGGTCTTGCTATGCTGCCCAGGCTGGGCTTGAACTCCTGGGCTCAAGTGATCTGCCCATCTCAGCCTCCCAAAGTGCTGGGATTACAGGTGCAAGCCACCACCGCTGGCCAAAACCTCTTTTCTTTATAAATTATCCAGCCTCAGTTATTCCTTTATAGCAGCACAAATGGGCTAAGACAATATGCATATACTTTTTATTTTGAAATACTTTGCCTCACAAAAAGTTGCAAAAACAGTACTGAGTTCCCGTTTATTCGACTTCTCCCAATGAAAATTAATGTAACTTAAAAAAATTTCTACTTGAATTTTTCTTGACCCTGTTGACTCTTTAGTCACCTCTCCTTTTGCCAGTTGATGTGAATGTAGGGAATTTACACTATTTACTCTGTGTTTCTGCCAACATTTCTTCTCATCTTCTAATTTGCTCCCTTTTCTTTCTGTTCTGCTCTCCTTCTCTGCTTGTTTTTATGGCTATTCTCTTTTATGCCTCCTGTTTCATTCTTCTGATACTCACTTTATACTTAAAATGTCTTGGCTGGGCATGGTGGCTCATGCCTGTAATCCCGGTACTTTAGGAGGCTAAGGCGAATGATCACTTGAGTTCAAGAGTTCAAGACCAGCCTGGGCAACATGGCAAGACCTTGTCTCTACAAAAAAATACAAAAAATTAGCTGGTGTGACGGCAAGTGCCTAGTAGTCCCAGCTACTGGGGAGTCTGAGGTGAGAGGATCGCTTAAGCCCAGGAAGTGGAGGTTGCAGTGAGCTGAGATCACACCACTGCACTCCAGCCTGGGCAACAGAATGAGACCCTGTCTCAAAACAAAAACAGGCCGGTCGCCGTGTCTCACTCCTAGCACTTTGATCCCAGCACTTTGAGAGGCCAAGGCAGGATGATCACCTGAGGTCAGGAGTTCAAGACCAGCCTGGCCAACATGGTAAAACCCCGTCTCTACTAAAAATACAAAAAATTAGCCAGGCGTGGTGGCACGTGCCTGTAATCCCAGCTACTCAGGAGGCTGAGGCAAGAGAATTGCTTGAACCTGAGAGGTGGAGGTTTCAGTGAGCCGAATTTGCACCACTGCACTCTGGCCTGGGCAACAGAAACAAAAACAAAAACAAAACAAAAACAAAACAAAAGTCTGAATTCCAAAGAGACTTGGAGCATAGTAAAATGACAAGATGTGGTGTGTGTGCATACCCACACACAGAGACCTGTTCATAAATTGGGGGTGAAGAAAAGATGGCACGGAAGTATAGGAGTTACTCTCATGCCCCTCTCCTCAGTAGAGTCCATCTCACCAGGTCCACAGCCATCTCCCTTCCCAGAAGTCCTTGCTCTCCTTGCCATGGATCAAATAGCCCCCTTGATTGTAGCCACCGTTTCCATCAAGGGCAGAGGTGGAACTCACCATGGGTGCAGAGGATGAGCTGGATAAGTGTGTGCTGTGCGCTTCAGAGATTCTGTAGACCCTTTAGTTATGTGTACTCTCTATTTCCCAATTGTTGCTCTTAAATCTTTGGTAAAGGTTTTGTAGTGAGTAGGCTTAAATGTACAACAGAACAAACAAGTTAAAATGTTATTATTTCTATTTGTTTGCACAAAAATTGGCTAAATAAAACAAATTTGGTATGATTTTCATTATCGCTATGTGCCAGAAATTTTAGCCAATTGATATAGTTTGGATGTTTGTCCTTTTTTTTTTTTTTTTGTAGAGACAAGGTCTCACTATATTGCCCAGGCTAGTCTTGAATTCCTGAGCTCAAGTGATCCGCCCACCTTGATCGTCCACCTCGACCTTCCAAATTTCTGGGATTACAGGTGTGAGCCACTGCACCAGGTCTTAAGAGGTGTTTTTTTAAAAAAATGTTTTATTTTTCAGAGATGAGGGCTTGCTGTATTGCCCAGTCTGGATTCAACCTGATGGGCTCAAGCAATTCTCCTGCCTCAGCCTCCCGAGTAGCTGGGACTGCAAGTGTACGACGACACTGTGACTGGATTGTTGAGAGTTTTAATATTTTCAAATTGACACAGTTTTATTAGTTATCCTTTAATAAACATGGTATTCTAATTGGAAGTTAACTGGCAAAGCTCCAGTGTAAACACTTGGTTCCTGTCACACATGAACTCAGCTATACACATTCATTTTAGGAATAAGTTCATGAAGATTCAGAATGATTCAAGCTCACTTAGGTCATAGTTCATGTCTCCGACCCTTGTGTTATTATATATAGTTTGAGTTTTAGCAGATTTGATATAAACAATTATAGCATAGTAATATGTAATATGATATGATAGCATAATGTTTCTTGTATAGAAGAAATAGAATTTGAATTACTTCATTCTTGACATTCTGTATGACCACCTGACTTTTAAATTTGTGTTTAAAATTTAAAACACAGTGAGATAGGAGGCCAGGCATGGTGGCTCATACCCGTAATCTCAGCACTCTGGGAGGCCGAGGCAGGCGGATCACCTGAGGTCAGGAGTTCAAGACCAGCCTGACCAACATGGTGAAACCCCATTTCTACTAAAAATACAAAAATTAGCTGGGCGTGGTGGTGCACACCTGTAGTCTCGTTTACTCTGGAGGCTGAAGCAGGAGAATCGCTTGAACCCAGGAGGTGGAGGTTGCAGTGAGCCGAGATTGTGTCACTGCACTCCGGCCTGGCAAGAGTGCAAGACTCTCTCAAAAAAACCAAAAAAAAAAACACACACACACACACATAATCCCACAAAAAAACAGTGAGATAGAACATAAACTGCAAGTTGTGATATTTTGATTTGGTAAGTATAAGTGTTAGTTCATATATGAAGTATTTTACCACATTTGAATACATCATTACAATTAAATGTAGTATTCTTTTAAAATTTTTAATAGTTTTAAATCTAGAAAAGGAGTTAAGAAAATCCAAAGTTACATCAGTGGTACAATTTAGTAGTTGCCTAAATTGTACCTTTTGCAGGTGGTTTGCTTTTATTAAAATGTGTTTATTAGTTACTGGACAATTATTTACATAAAATGTTATAGTATCAGTGTGTAACCGATGGATCAAAGTTCAAACTGGAAGGTAGGTATGAGATATTTTGAATATCAACAGTTGTGCTGTTTTCCTTTTTTGTACTATAATATTTATTTTTATTTTTTATACTAGTATACATATATATAAAGTTCAGTAAAGGTAACTTTTCGTTGTCTCTATTTCTTCTCTGGTCATTATAGTCATTTATTTCACTTCTTTTTTTTTCTTTTTTCTTTTTTTTTGAGACGGGGTCTTGCTCTGTCACCCAGGCTGGAGTGCAGTTGTGCAATCTCAGGACTCACTGCAATCTTGACCTCCTGGGCTCAAGTGATCCTCCCACCTCAGCCTCTCAAAGTGCTGGGATTACACAGGCATGAGCTACTGTGCCTGACCTATTTCATTTCTTGATTATTAAAAATAATCCACTTTGAAAGGCTGAGGTGGGCAGATCAGTTGAGGCCAGGAGTTCCAGACCAGCCTGGCTGGCCAGCACAGTGAAACCTTGTTGAAACCTCATCTCTACTAAAAGTACAAAAATTAGTCAGGCATGGTGGCGGGTGCCTGTAATCCTGGCTACTTGGGAGGCTGAGATGAGAGAAGCACTTGAACCCGGGAGGTGGAGGTTGCAGTGAGCTGAGATTGCGCCACTGTACTCTAGCCTCGGCGACACAGCGAGACTCCATTTCAAAAAAAAAAAAAAACCCACTCATGATGTCAAAAATGCTAGATGGCCCACCTCCTCTCTCCAGATCCTCCCCCTCCTTCTCCTTGGGTTATTTGTCCCAAATTCACCATGTTCCTGCTATTTTTATTCTTTTGTTTTTGTTTTTGAGACAGAGCCTCACCCTATTGCCTAGGCTGGAGTGCAATAGCACGATCTCAGCTCACTGTAGTCTTGACCTTCTGGGGTCAAGCAATCCTCCATCCTCAGCCTCCCAAGTAGCTGGGACTGCAGGTGCGAACCACCATGCCCCTATAATTTTTGTATTTTTTGTAGAGACAGGGTCTTGACATGTTGCCCAGGCTGGTCTCAAACTCCTGGGCTCAAGTGATCCTTCCTTCTCAGCTTTCCAAAGTGCTGGCATTACAGGCATAAGCCACATACATCTGGCCAACATTAAAAAAAAAATTAATAGATGAAAATGACACATCTTCTCCAAGACTTGGTAGGTTGTATTAGTTTAAAAATGTATTAGCAAAATTTAATTTCATTTGACAAATATAAAAGTCAAAGAAGGGGTAATTGTCTTAAAGAATATCAATTCAGTTTCATCTGGTTCAATAAAAAATAGTTAAGGATAAACTATGGGCCAGGGACCCTGATGGATACTGGGAATACAAAGATGAAAAGGACATAGTCTCTGTCCTCAAAAGAGCCAGCGGTGAGAGGAAAGACACATACACAGTTCCTTTTAATATAATATGCTAGGTGCAATGTTAGAGGCAAGCTCAGGCGTATGGAAGAACTTACATTACTTACTCAGCAAATTCCGGAAAGGCTTCAGGGAAGAAGTGAGCTGAGCTTTGAAGAAAGAATAAAATTGGGCTGGACAAAGACACTAAGAAATGCAAGGCTGGCAGGAGCTCAGGCCCTGGGCAAAGGCTCAGAAGTGTAAATTAATATGGTCTGTATATCGCTATAATATATATTAATACGGTATGTGTGCAGAAAGCCTAAGAAATTGGATAGAACTAGAACATAAATGTCAAGGCAGAGAGTGATAGGAGACAAAAAGAGGGAGGAATGTCTTGATGTTCTTATCTATGATGCTAAAGAACCTGGACTTTCTGCTGGGGTTGGTTTTAAGCAAAGTTGGATTTCGATTTTAGAAGCCAGGTGGCCAGGTGTGGTGGCTCACGCCTGTAATCCCAACACTTTGGGACGCTGAGGCAGGCGAATCACTTGAGGTCCGGAGTTCGAGACTAGCCTGGCCAACATGGTGAAACCCCATCTCTACTAAAAATACGAAGATTAGCCAGGTGTGGTGGTGCACGCCTGTAATCCCAGCTACTTGGGAGGTTGAGGCAGGAGAATGGCTTGAAGCTGGGAGATGGAGGTTGCAGTGAGCTGAGATTGTACCACTGCACTCCAGCCTGGGTGACAGAGTGATACCCCATCTCAAAAAAAAAAAAAAAAAGGATTTTAGATGCTAGGTCTAGTGGCTCATGCCTGTAATCCCAGCACTTTGAGAGGCCAAGGAAGGATGATTGCTTGGGCCCAGGAATTCCAGTTCAGCCTGGGAATCATAGTAAGACTCCGTCTCCACAAAAGCATTTTAAAAATTAGCCAGGTGTGGCCAGGCGTGGTGGCTTCCGCCTGTAATCCCAGCACTTTGGGAGGCTGAGGCAGGTGGATCACCTGAGGTCAGGAGTTCAAGACCAGCCTGGCCAACATGGCAAAACTCCATCTCTACTAAAAATACAAAAATTAGCCGGGCATGGTGGCTCAGGCCTATAATCCCAGCTACTCGGGAGGCTGAGACAGGAGAATTGCTTGAACCTGGGAGGCGGAGGTTGCAGTGACGCGAGATCGCACCACTGCACTCCAGCCTAGGCAACAAGAGTGAAACTCCATCTCAAAAAAACAAAACAATAAAACAAAACAAAACAAAAAACCAGGTGTGGTAGCACGTGCCCATAGTCCTGGGTACTCTCAGAGGCTGAGGTGGGAGGATGGCTTGAGTCCAGGAGGTTGGAACTGCAGTGAGCCATGATTATGCCACTGTATTCCAGCCTGAGCAACAGAGCAAGACCCTGTCTCTAAAAAAAAAATGTAAAAAGTACTAGATTTTAGATAGTCTACTGTGGTGAGGTGGCGGATGGCTTAAAGAGGGACAAGACTGGAGGGAGGCAGTGTAGTCAAGAGGCTAATGAAATAATCTGATGAAAAGGTGAGAAGGGAACAGGCATGGTGGCTCATGCCTGTAATCCCAACACTCTGGGGGGCCGAGGCGGGCGGATCACGAGGTCAGGAGTTTGAGACCATCCTGGCCAACATGGTGAAACCCCATCTCTACTAAAAATACAAAAATTAGTCGGGCATGGTGGTGCGTGCCTATAATCCTAGCTGCTCTGGAGGCTGAGGCAGGAGAATTACTTAAACCTGAGGGGCAGAGGTTGCAGTGAGCCGAGATTACACCACTGCACTCCAGCCTGGGTTACAGAGCGAGACTCTGTCTCAAAAAAAAAAAAATTTATTTTTATATATATATATATATATATATATATATAGTGAGAAGGGATTGAACTTGATGAAGCCAGTGATATTTATCTTTGTATATCCAGTGCCGGCTATAATTCCTAGTATAAGGAATGAGCTAAAATAATATTTACTAATTGAGTTAAATTTATGTTTCCTTTTCTACATTCTAATGAAATCTCCATCTTTTGGCTTTAGAACCACATTTCTAATGACCATTTTAATGCATACTGGACTTCTAGACAACAATTCTGTAAGTACTTTGTACAAAATATAGCAAAAGTATATATAGTGCTAAATAAAATAAAATAGAAAATCTGTCTAACATGATAATAATTCATTCCACAAATATTTATTGCTCTTTCCCACACTTTGCTTTTTTCCTGGATCAAGAGATGTGGATAAGAATATAGATTTTATTTTATTTATTTATTTTTATTTGTGTTTTTTTTGAGTCAGAGTTTTGCTCTGTCACCCAGGCTGGAGTGCAGTGGTGCGATCTTGGCTTACTGCAACCTCCGCCTCCCAGGTTCAAAGGATTCTTGTGCCTCAGCCTCCCAAGTAGCTGGGATTACAGGCATGTGCTTCCGTGGCCAGCTAACTTTTTGTATTTTTAGTAGAGATGGGGTTTCACCATGTTTGCCAGGCTGGTCTCGAACTCCTCAGTTCAGGTGATCTGCCTGCTTTGGCCTCCCAAAGTGCTGGGATTACAGGTGTGAGCCACTGCGCCTGGCTGGAATATAGATTTTAAAGCATTGTTTTCAATCATTGCAACTAAAAGAAAAAAAAAACAAAAAACAAAAAACTGAAGCCAGATGGTCTATCAACTAAGTAACACTCAGTGCAGGAAATAAGCAAATCTGTAGCTGTCATTGCCTATAAAAGATTATATACCTTGCTGGGCACATGGTATGCACACAATAAATACTTGTTGATTGATCTGTTGATATGTTTTGAAGAGTTCATGAAACCAGTTTAGTGTGAAATTAGAGTTTTATATGAATGTATAACAGAAGACCAAGGTGTCAAAATGGGGAGAATTAGGAGAAAGGTAGGGTGAGAAGTCAGGAAAAGAACAAAGAATCATACGCAGCACTATAACAGGTTAGATTATTATTGTGAACGCTGAACATCTGAGACAGGTCTCAGTTAACTTAGAAAGTTTATTTTGCCAAGGTCGAGAATGCACGCACGTGACACAGCCTCAGGGGGTCCTGACATGTGCCCAAGGTGGTCAGAGCACAGTTTGATTTTATACATTTTAGGGAGAAATGAGATATCAATCACCACATGTAAGATGAACACTGGTTCTGTCCGGAAAAGACAGGACAACTCAAAGCAGGGAGGAGGCTTCCAGGTCATAGGTAGGTAAGAGACAAATGGTTGCATTCTTTTGAGTTTCTCTTTCTTTTCTCTTCTCTTCTCTTCTCTTCTCTTCTCTTCTCTTCTCTTCTCTTCTCTCTTCTCTTCTCTCTTCTCTTCTCTTTCTTTCTTTCTTTTTTCTTTCCTTTCTCTCTCTCTCTCTTTCTTTCTTTTTTTTGGACAGGGTGTCACTCTGTTACCCAGTCTGGAGTGCAGTGGCGTTATCTTGGCTCACTGCAACCTCTGCCTCCAGGGTTCAAGTGATTTTCCTGCCTCAGCCTCCCGAGTAGCTGAGATTACAGGTGCATGCCATCATGCCTGTCTAATTTTTGTATTTTTAGTAGAGATGAGGTTTCGCCATGTTGGCCAGGCTGGTCTTGAACTCCTGACTTTAAGTGATCCACCTCCCTTGGCCTCCCAAAGTGCTGGGATTACAGGTGTGAGCCATTGCGCCCAGCCCTTTTGAGTTTCTGATTAGCCTTTCCCAAGGAGTCAATCAGATATGCATTTATCTCAGGGAGCAGAGGGGTGACTTTGAATAGAATGGGAGGCAGGTTTGCCCTGAGCAGTTCCCAGCTTGACTTTTCACTTTAGCTTAGTGATTTTGAGGCCCCAAGATTTATTTTCCTTTTACAAAGGCTTTCCATAAGTATTCCTCTCGCTTCCTCCCACTTCCTCCTGTAGATTTCATTTCTCTAATCATTTCCATGCCCTTCCCAACATGCATCAAGACCTTCAAGGTCATATTAGAAGGGAGCAGGGAGAGAAGTCCAACCCTCTTTGGCAGTTAGCTGAAAAAAAAGGCTGCTTGTCTACTTAATGAGCATGGGAAATGGGAATCTGAGGACAGAGATAATCATTTTGTTAAAAAAATCCTCCAAGCGAGAGTCACTGTAAGGTCATGGAGACAAGGATATAGGTTGGCCCAAGGCTGCAGGTACAAGAGACCCATAGGACACAGGTGAAAGTTGGTCCCAGGCTAACACATTTTCATTAGAACAGACATGAAGGCAAGGTTAGGGGTCCACGGAAAGACCGGTTCATTCCAGAACCCCAAGGATGGACAGGGGAGCCACTGTTCACTCCAGTATCTCCTCTGTTCTCAAGTGGGTAATTGTGATGAGATGGGACCAAGGTTAAGAGTACACAGTAAGACTGGTTCATTCCAGAACCTGAAGGATGAATGGGGGACATTCTATTCAGGATAACAGGAAAATAAGAGGGGACATCTTCTTTTTCCTTTTTCCTTTTTTCCTCCTCTGTTCTCTCTTTGCAGGTGGGTAGTCACATCTCCATATCACAGGACATGCCCCTCAGATGCATTCCCAAAAACCAGGAAAAGTTTGATTCCCCCAAACCTTAAAATAAAAAAAACTAATTTTCCTTTGGAATACTGTTTGGCCTAAAAATAGACTGGGAGAAAATTACAAAAGTCAGCCTTAGAACCCAATGCCCTTATGCAGGAAATCTTCAAGTTTGCCTCCGCAGTTTTTATAACCATGATCAGGACAAGGAAGACAGGGCTAAAAAGAGGAGGGACCAGAGGCAGGCTCAACTATTGGCCACTTTACAAGCTCTCCAGCCCCCCCCAGGTTGCCCTCAGAGTACCCTCCCTGGTCACTGCCATTGGTGCAGGAAGCCAGGCACTAGAAGGCAAACTGCCCCAATGGGGTAAATGGGAAAAAACCCCACATGGCTTGCCCCCTCTGCTACAAGCTCGGGCACTGGAAACAGGACTGCTCTGAGGGCCAAATGGTCCCTGGGGCAGAATCCCAACCCCTGATGACCTTGAGCTGAAGGGGCTCTCTATTTTGGCTGGCTTGCACATCAGACATCACCATCAACAAAAGAAAGCCAAGGGAAATTCTGGAGGCAGCAAGTAAAATGATAAATTTCTCTTTTGGGTTCAAGAGCTGCCTATGGCCGGGTGTGGTGGCTCACACCTGCAATCCCAGCACTTTGGGAGGCCGAGGTGGGCGGATCACCTGAGATCAGGATTTCAAGACCAGCCCGGCTAACATGGCGAAACCCCATCTCTACTAAAAATACAAAATTAGTTGGGCATGGTGGCACGTACCTGAAATCCCAGCTACTCAGAGGCTGAGGCAGGAGAATCACTTGAACCCGGGAGGCAGAGGTTTGATGAGCTGAGATTGCACCATTGCACTCCAGCCTGGGCAACAAGAGTGAAACTCTGTCTCAGGAAAAAAAAAAAAAAAAAAAAAAAAAAAGCTGCCTATTCTGTGCTAACCTCCTCTGAGCAACTCTCCTCCAAATCCTTTCGGGTAATGGGGGCAAATGGTGCCCTTTCCCTCCAAAAGAAAAGATTCACACCACTTTGGGTCAAGATGATGCTTGCTTAATATTTACCCGACCTCTAAATTCATGTTTCCCTCTAATAGCCCTATTACTCCTGGGAAGGCTACCTAAATCTTTAACCAATAATTTCAACCTAGATAGTTCTACTTCAGGGTTTAGAAATAGCCCACACTTATTCAGACAAGTTCTAGAAAAAAAAAATCTAACTGAGCAATCTCTTGAGCGGGGGATAACTTCTATGGTATATAGATAACCTCCTTATCTGCTCCCCTTCACAACAGAACTTGCACAGCAACATGTAGTGAAACCATAACCTTATTACTATTTTTTTTTTTGAGACAGAGTCTCGCTCTGCCACCTAGGCTGGGGTGCAGTGGCACAATCTCGGCTCACTGCAGCCTCTGCTTCCTGGGTTCAAGCAATTCTCCTGCTTCAGCTTTCCAAGTAGCTGGGATTACAAGCATGCGCCACCACGCCTGGCTAATTTTTGTATTTTTACTAGAGACGGGGTTTCACCATGTTGGCCAGGCTGGGTCTCGAACTCCTGACCTCAAGTGATCTGCCCACCTTGGCCTCCCAAAGTGCTGGGATTACAGGCGTGAGCCACTGCACCTGGCCAGAAAATGACTCTTGTCTACTTTAAAGGTTAAAAGGTAAAGAGGTATTTTTGGTAAGGAACATTATAAAGAAAAGAGATTTTGTGTGAGAGAGGATCTTGTATGATGCATTCTTGTCCTAAAGTAAAATGACTAGTTGTTTAAATGGGGGAGATGTTTGGGATATGTCAGAGGGTCCAGGCATGTCATGGATGGTCTATGTAAGTCATGAGGAGATTTGCGAAAGGGAATTTATTTAAAATGTAGTTTTAAAGGGCATTAGGCCTGCTAAAGCCTTCATAAACTGCTACTATGACTCTTAACTGTGCAACTTGCCTGCTTTAAAGCTAGGTAAGGCCTGGGGACATACAGAATTAGCCATGCCCCCTAGCTATGCTGCAAAGAGTCTTATCTGCACTTCTGTCTAGTTTCCTAGGCTCCACATCTAGTACCTACCGGGTTTTTCATCAAAAGTAAAAGTTGCTAAGCATTAACAATGTAACATGTACTTGAGAGTATTGGAAAAACAGTTTTACATGCAACGTGTGTAGGGAAAGTAGAATGTATTTTGGTAAAAGAGTATACGAAGGCATGGGAATGTGGATTTTTTTGCCTAGTTTAGAAGGCTAAATGATTGTTTTAGTTAGATAGGATAAAGCTAAAGGTTTAAGCAAGTTGTGGAAGGTTTGTGAAAGATTAATCTTGTAAAAGAAATTCTGTGTAAGCATATTGGCTAAAAGTAAAGAGGTATTATTCAGTTTATCTGTAAATTAAACATTTGGATAAAAGCACAACAGAGTTTTATTGGAACATTGATCTGGTCTTAAACAAAAAAACTGTAAAAAATTAGAAAATGTTTATGAGAATCTTACTTTATGGTCAAACTGATTAAGATTGGATAGATTTGTCTATTAAGAACTGAGTTTGACATCAACAGCATTATATACTGATGCAAAGTGGGTCTCTGTTTCTTGTAATCAAACCATTCTAAATTGAACAACTACTTACAAAGTGTTCCTATAAGCTCAGTGGGACATGTCAATCAAGTAAAATATGATAATGATCTTAAATGAACCAACAATAGTGTTGCAGAAATAAAATACAAATATAAGAAAGATGGCCAGGCACAGTGGCTCATGCCTGTAATCCCAGCACATTGAGGGGTTGAGGCAAGAGGATCCCTTGAGGCCAGGAGTTCCAGAATAGCCATGACAACATAGCAAGGCCCTGTCTTTACAAAATTAAAAATTAAAAAATTAGCCAGGCATGGTGGTGCAAGCCCATAGTCCCGGCTATTCTGGAGGCTAAGGAGGGAGGATAGCTTGAGCCCAGGTGTTCAAAGCCATTTGTACTACAGCCTGGCTGACACAATGAGGCCCCTGTCTCAAAAAAAAAAAAAAAAGAGTGAAAGAAATAAGAGGAGACTAGAAGCAAAGAGTTCATTAGAAAACTTATTAAGATAATTCATAGGAGGGGGTTAAAAGTCTGAATTTTGGCAGTGGAAATGGAAAAGAAAGGAATGAGAAGAGACATTAAAAGGAAAGAAGTTATGAAATTTTGGTTAAATAATGGTCTCTAATGATTACCATGAGTGCCTGAAACTCAATGTTTACTGGTTATCTGACAGTCTAAAATTCTAGTCCATATCAATGACAGAAATAAAGGGTGAACAAGATGATGAGTTGAAAAAGCAGAGGAAACCCCAGACATTGCATGGTTTTAGGCTTTAGCCCTACCACTCTCGTGAGCCTCCTGTCTAGGAGGGCCATTAGTGTCTCAGGATGTCATATAATTGAACTCATACTGTATACAGCCTTTACAGATTGGCTTATTTTACTTAGAAATATGAATCAAAGTTTTTTCCATGTCTTTTTATGGCTTAATACCTTCTTCCTTTTTAGTTTTGAGTAATATTCTATTATCTAGATATAACAGTTTATTTTTCCATTCACCTACTAAAGAAAATCTCTGTTGCTTCCAAGTTTTGGCAATTATGAATAAAGCTGCTGTAAACATTCATCTGCAGGTTTTATGTGGATATGAATTTTCATTTCCTTTGGGTAAATACTAATAAGCATGGAATATTGGATTGTGTAGTAAGACTATGTTTAATTTTGTAAGAAACTGCTAAATTGTCTTCCAAAATGGTTGTACCATTTTGTGTTTCCACCAGCAGTTAATGAGAGTTCCTGTTGCCCCACATCCTCACCAACATTTGGTGTTGCCAGTGTTTCTTACAACATCCTTGTAAAAGCAACTAGCAAAGTTTTACTGTGGGGTTTTTGTTTGTTTGTTTGTTTTTTTGATAGGGTCTTGCTCTGTCACCCAGGCTGCACCTTAGGCGCATGCCACCGTAACTATTTTTTTCCTTTTTCTTTTTTTTTTTTTTTTTTTGAGACAGAGTCTCACTCTGTCGCCCAGGCTGGAGTGCAATGGTGTGATCTCACTCACTGCAACCTCTGCCTCCCAGATTCAAGTGATTCTCCTGCCTCAGCCTCCTGAGTAGCTG
Organism: Pan troglodytes; assembly: GCF_028858775.2. Classification (NCBI taxonomy): domain Eukaryota; kingdom Metazoa; phylum Chordata; class Mammalia; order Primates; family Hominidae; genus Pan; species Pan troglodytes. The sequence continues at coordinate 104,789,764 of NC_072405.2, read as the reverse complement.
GGATTACAGGCCTGCATCACCACACCCGGCTAAATTTGTATTTTTAGGAGAGAGGGTGTTTCACCATGTTGGCCAGGCTGGTCTCAAATGCCTGACCTGACAAGATCCACTTGCCTCAGCCTCCCAAAGTGTTGGGATTACAGGCGTGAGCCACCATGCCGGGTGTATTTTTTTTTCTTTTGGTAAAGATGGGGTCTTGCTTTGTTGCCTGTTGCCCAGGCTGGTCTCCAACTCCTGGGCTCAAATGATTCTCCCACCTCAGCCTCCCAAAGTGCTGGGATTACAGGCATGAGCCACTGCACCTGGCTGCTGTTTTAACCTAAGAAGTGAAGAAATTCTTAACCTAAGGAAATCCTAAAACCACTCACTAAGCAGTAGAACTAAAATGGGATAAGGCATCAAGCTTGATCAGTCAGTAATAAAGCTATAGGGCCCATGATCTGGTAGTGATACAGCAATTCCAGTTTATAGTAAAGATCTGAAAGAATAGATGACCTTATGAAACTAACTATAAGTTTGTATAATAGGTTTAGCAATTAATAATTAATAAAGTATACATTTCCCCTCCAGCCTCCAGTTGACTCCCCAGTAGGTGGCAGTAGATTGCAACTGGGCCTTGAAATTGCCTGAGATTTTCATTTCTGGCCTTGTACTAATAAAACATTTGCCTGGCATCTAAATGTTCTTTTCTTTTCTTTTCTTTTTTAAGACAAAGTCTCCCTCTTTTGCCCAGGCTGGAGTGCAGTGGTGAGATCACAGTTCACTGCAGCTCAAGTAATCCTCCCTGCTCAGCATCCTAAGTAGCTGGGACTACAGGTGTGCACCACTACACTTGGGTAATTTTTTTTTTTTTTTTTTTTTTGGAGAAATGAGGTCTTGCTATAAAGTTTCAAGATGACTTTTGAAAGCCTCATTTCCCTTTTTTTTTTTTTTTTTTTTTTTTGAGATAGAGTCTTGCTCCGTTGCCCAGGCTGGAGTGCTGTGGTGCAATCTCGGCTCACTGCAACCTCTGCCTCCCAGGTTCAAGCGATTCTCCTGCCTCAGCCTCCTGAGTAGCTGGGACTACAGGCCTGTGCCACCAGGCCCAGCTAATTTTTTTTTTTTTTTTGTATTTTTAGTAGAGATGGGGTTTTGCCATGTTGGCCAGGCTGGTCTGCAACTCCTGACCTCAGGCAATCCGCCCACCTTGGCCTCCCAAAGTGCTGGCATTACAGGTGTGAACCACCACGCCTGGCTGAAAGCCTCATTTCTTAAAAAAAATTAACAATGAACTTTATTAAAACAGCTGAATTTTTAAACTCATCATCTTGTTCACCCTTTATTTCTGCTATGGGTATGGACCAGAATTTTAGAGTGTCAAATAATCAGTAAACATCGAGTTCTACATGCTCATGCTAATCATTAGAGACCATTAATTAACCAAAATTTCATAACCTCCTTCCTTATAATGTGTATTCTCATTCCTTTCTTTTCCATTTCCACTGTCAAAAATCCAAATCCAGACTTTTAGCCACCTCCTATGAATTATTTTTTATTATTATCATTTTTTTTTTGTGAGACAGAGTCTCGCTCTGTCACTCAGGCTGGAGTGCAGTGGTGCTTCTAATAATGTTCTTGTCCTCTGTTTGAAATACCCTTGTCTCCTCTTTGCCAGCTAACTCTATTCATCTTTCAGAACTTGGAAAAACTTTCCTGTTCACCACACCGAATAGGAGATAGGGGTTCCTGTATGCTATTACTGTGTATTTTATCATGTCACTTATTTTTGTATTATAATTAACCTTTCCTCCAGAAACTGCAGACCCTTTGAAGGAAGAGACTACATCATTTTCATGGTTGTATTCCCTTGCCTAACAGTAGCTGGATATGATAGGCTCTTTATGTATTTGTTGAATGAGTGAATAAATGAGAATTGGGATGGTCAATGACTCCTTATGGAAATGGAATTTGTTGTTTTTGTGCAGGCGGTGTTTTTTTGTGGTTGCTTGGTTGGTTGTTTTTTGAGACAGGGTCTCACTCTGTTGCCCAGGCTGGAGGGCAGTGGTGTGATCCCAGCTCACTGCAGCCTTGATCTCCCAGGCTCAAGTGATCCTCCCACATCAGCCCCCTAAGTATCTGGGACTACTGGTACAGCCACACACCTGGCTAATTTTTGTATTTTTTTGTAGAGATGGGGTCTTGCCATGTTGCCTAGGCTGGTCTCGGACTACTGAGCTCAAGCAATCCACCCGCCTCAGCTTCCCAAAGTGCTGGGATTATATGCATGAGCCATCTTGCCCAGCCTGGAAAAGAATCTGAACTAGATAGTTTCTCAAGAATACATAAGAATTAAGATGGTCAGAGAAGACGAGAGAGAGTTCAACACATTCAAGAGTATAACAATTTGAGCCAAGGCAGAAAGCCTAGTATGTTTAGTGAGTGGATGACTTTAAATGAAGGCGCTAAAGACAAAACGGAAGAGGTCAGTTGGGGTCAGATGGAGGAAAGCCTTGAATTCCACTGTGAAATGTGTCTTGTAACCTGGGAATGAACTAAAGAATTGAAACTGAGCACTGGCGGGGCGCGGTGGCTCATGCCTGTAATCCCCTTACTTTGGGAGGCCGAAATGGGCAGATCACTTGAGGTCCAGGAGTTCAAGACCAGCCTGGCCAACGTGGTGAAACCCTGTCACTACCAAATAATACAAAAATTAGCTGGGCATGGTGGTACACACCTGCAGTCCCAGCTACTCCGGAGGTTGAGGTGGGAGAATTGCCTGAACCTGGGAAGCAGAGGTTGCAGTGAGCCAAGATCATGCCACTGCACTCCAGCCTGGGTGACAGAGCGAGACTTAGTCTCAAAAACAAAAACTAAAAAGAAATAAAGAGGCCAGGTGTGGTGGCTCATGCCTGTAATCTCAACACTTTGGGAGGCCAAGACGGGCAGATCACCTGAGGTCAGGAGTTCGAGACCACCCTGGCCAACATGGCGAAACCCCATCTCTACTAAAAATACAAAACTCAGCCAGGCATGGTGGCACACACGTGTAATCCCACCTATTTGGGAGGCTGAGGCAGAAAAATCGCTTGAACCCGGGAGGCAGAGGTTGCAGCGAGCCAAGATCGTGCCACTGCACTCCAGCCTGGGAGACAGAGACTCCATCTCAAAATTAATTAATTAATTAATTAAATTTTGTTCAGAAAAGGAAACTGAGCATTGACTATTTTGAAAGAAGAATAAAATTAAAGAAAAGATTTATCAGAAAGTTTACTCTTCCCATGGTGTTTACAACTAATTGAAATACGAGACTAGAAGCAAAGAGGTCATTAGGACAGTTTTTTTTTTTTTTTTTTTTTTTTGAGACGGAGTCTGGCTCTGTCGCCCAGGCCGGACTGCAGTGGCGCAATCTCGGTTCACTGCAAGCTCCGCCTCCCGGGTTCATGCCATTCTCCTGCCTCAGCCTCCCGAGTAGCTGGGACTACAGGTGCCCGCCACCACGCCTGGCTAATTTTTTTATTTTTAGTAGAGACGGGATGGCCGTCAATCGGCCGGGCGCTGTGGCTACGCCTGTAATCCCAGCACTTTGGGAGGCCGAGGCGGGCGGATCACGAGGTCAGGAGATAGAGACCATCCTGGCTAACACGGTGAAACCCCGTCTCTACTAAAAATACAAAAAATTAGCTGGGCGTGGTGGCGGGCTCCTGTAGTCCCAGCTACTCGGGAGGCTGAGGCAGGAGAATGGCGTCAATCCGGGAGGCGGAGCTTGCAGTGAGCCGAGATCGCGCCACTGCACTCCAGCCTGGGTGACAGAGCGAGATTCCGTCTCAAAACAAACAAACAAACAAACAAACAAACAAAAACCCTTTGAATCTGAAGACCAAAATTAAAGCAAAATAAAACACTCAAGGATTCCAAACACTTAAGAAGTTTCTAAATGCACACTCTTAAACTCTGTACTTAAGCTGGGCATGAGTTGGTTAAATCTGTATTTTGTTTGTATTTTTTTAGAGACAAGGTCTCACTCTGTTGCCCAGGCTGTAGTGCAGTGGTGTGATCATGGCTCATAGCAGCCTTGAACTCTTGGGCTCAAGTGATCCTCCCTCCTCAGCCTCCGGAGTAGTTGGGACCACAGGCGCACACCACTGTGCCTGGCGAATTTTTAAATTATTATTATTTTTTTTTAAATAGAGACAGGGCCTTGCTATGTTGCCATGGCTAGTCTCAAACTCCTGGCCTCAAGGGATCCTCCTGCCTGGGCCCCTCAAGGTGCTGGGATTACAGACATGAGCCACTGTGCCTGGCTATCTTTCTGGTATTTGTATTTTATTTCTGCAACACTATTGTTAGTTCATTTAAGATCATTATCATATTTCATTTGGTTGAAATGTCCCACTGAACCCATAGAAACACTTTCTAAGTAGTTGTTTCAATTTAGAATGGTTTGATTGCAAGAAACAGACTTGAGGTTTACAACAAGGAACATTAATCTCAAACAAGATCGGTAACATGGTTGAGCCTCCCTCAGTGAACCTACTTCTGGACTCGGGGCAGCTTTGTGATCTCAGCATAGGTGATCATCAACAGTCATTCTTGTCTAGTCCTTTGTCATTAATTTGGCTCAGCTCCATTCCATGTATCTATATCCTCTGTCCTACTACCAGCTGGTAATTTCACTCGAGCCTCTCATTGTTCAGTCAGGCCACACGTCAGAAGTTGCTGGCCAATTGAGAGCTCCCTCCCCACCTTGCGCCAGGTGACTATTCTTGGCCAAATTAGCTGGAGATGGGAGACTAGGTGAAGTCCACTGCACAACCTGCAGAAGATTTACATAGGAGTAGACTCCCTGATGCAGGAGGGAAAGTGGATCCAGAGAGAAAGAGAAAGAGGGAGAGAGAAGAAGAGACAGAGAGCCCAGTTAATACTTGCTCATCAAGTAACATAAAGTTCTTATGTAAAAGCAACTTTTTAGACAGCTCACTTCATGCTACTGGCCATCTTTAAATCTACTTAACCTTTGTATTTATGCTTAAAATTTTTGTTTTTATTTATTTATTTTTTTTTGAGACGGAGTCTCGCTGTCGCCCAGGCTGGAGCCCAGCGATCTCGGCTCACTGCAAGCTCCGCCTCCTGGGTTCACGCCATTCTCCTGCCTCAGCCTCCCGAGTAGCTGGGACTACAGGCGCCCGCCGCCTCGCCCGGCTAATTTTTTGTATTTTTTTTAGTAAAGACGGGGTTTCACCGTGTTAGCCAGGATGGTCTCTATCTCCTGACCTCGTGATTCGCCCGCCTCGGCCCCTCAAAGTGCTGGGATTACAGGCGTGAGCCACGGCGCCCGGCCAAAAAAATTTTTTTAAAGAAAGAATAATCCAGCCAGGTGTAGTGGCTCATGCCTGTAATCCCAAAGTTTTGGGAGGCTGCGGTGGGAGGATCGCTTAAGCCCAGGAGTTCAAGACCAGCCTGGGGAACATAATGAGACCCCTGTCTTTACACACACACACACACACACACACACACACACACACTAGCCAGATGTGGTGGTATGTGCCTGTAGTCCTAGTTATTAGGGAGGCTGAGATGGGAGGATTACTTGAGACTAGGAATTCAAGGTTACGGTGAGCTATGATTGTGCCTCTGCACTCCAACCTGAGCAACAGAATGAGACCCTGTCTCTCTCTTAAAAAAAGAAGAAACAAACAAACAAAAAATTCATAAGGCTTATGTCACTAGTTTTCAAGAGTATAGAAATAAAGTGAAGAGCAAGTTTAGATTAAGCTACAATTGCTTGTAATTAAGACCTAAAAAGTTACAGAAGTTTCTTTTCTGTGTACTTCTCAAGAGTTTATTGATTTATTATTTTAGAGGTGGGGTCTCACTCTGTGGCCCAGACTGGAAAAGGTTTATATTATGCCCCGACATGCATGGTTAAGCTCTAAGAGGGAGATAGGGTTTGCAGCATTTCCCAAATGATTTTTGATCACAGAAACCTTTTTTTCTGTGGAGCTTCTTGAGGGAACATGCTTTGAGTCAGTCTAGATCTGCTGAATATGGTACAGCAATTACATAAAGAGAAAAGGCCATGTGTAAGGCGTATGGTCTGCATACTGTGGGCTTGGTACTGGGTGGTGGAACTGAACCACAGAGCTTTGCCTGTCTTTGAAATAGATAGGATCCCAGAAAGGTGTGTTCATGGCTTTCTGAAAAAACATTTGGAAAATAGCTGCGGTCATTCAGTCTTTCAGGGCAGCTGGCACTAATGGGTATGCTTATTTTGAGATATGTCTGTATATAATAGTTTACAGTCTGTGTTTCTTGAATCTGTAGCTAATCTCTGGACTACATACTGAAGAATGATGTGGAAGTGTCACAGCAAACCCTTGGCCATAGAAAATTATAATCAAGTCTCATAGAAAAAGGTGGCAGCTGTTACTTTTGATTGGTGCCCTCAGAAAGGCAGGCAAATGAAGGCCCATTGTGTTCCTGATGCTGGATGAATGTCTTGCAGCTGGCAGTCTGCTGGACTCCCAAATCAGTTGTTCTTTTCCAAGAGAACTGTTGATGTACTTGGTCTCAGGAGAAGTTAAAATGCTTGGCAGTTCACTCAGACCTTCTTCTTGCTCTGTATACTTGTGTAAATGTCAGTCACCTTGAAAGGGAGCTCATCTGTTATCAACATTGGAATTGTGGGCTGGTTACATTTCTCCTACCACCTTTGTCTTTTTTGTCAAGTTGCTCCTGGCAAGTATTCGGATTTTTATAAATTGCTTTTCACATTGAAGATAAATTTTGTTTTTCTTCAAATTGCTCTTTTCACTGTCAGGTGCTGGAAATCAAAGAAGGAAAGATACAGTAGCTGGTAAAATAGCAGTAGCTACTATGGGCTGGTTACAGAGCACTGTCCTGGGATACTTTATAATCTGATGAGCAAGAGAGGCAAAAATGAAAGAACAAAAACAGAAAAGTACAATATAAGCATTTGACATATAAATGATGTGCAATATATAATTCTATATGGGATCTGAAATAGGACAAAATAAATTAATTTGTTCAATAAGTATTTTTAGTGTTTAGTATGTGCCATGTACTAGGGATGTATTAATGAACGAGATACAATCACTACATGGGAAGCAGCTCAGAGGTTAGAAGAGGGACACTGACCTCTTCTGGCCACAAACAAGTTGGGTACTAAAGCTTAAGCTGTGGAATATACTCTGAAGTCACAAATGAGAGAACATCAAATCTACTGAGGGATAGGAGGAGCCATTGGGGGGAAGTAGGTATGTATATGCCATATTTGGTTTATGCATTTATTTGCTGATGGATATTTGAGTTGTTTGTACATTTTTGGCCATTGTAAATAGTGCTGCTATGAACATGCACATATAAGTATTTGTTTAAATACCTATTTTCAGGCCGGCACAGTGGCTCAAACCTGTAATCCCAGCACTTTGGAAGTCCATGTCAGGAGGACTGCTTGAGGTTAGGAGTTAGAGACAAGCTTGAGCAACATAGTGAGACCCCCACCACACAAACACCCACTCTAAACAATTTAAAAAATTAGCAAGACATAGTGGCATGTGCCTGTAGTCCCAGCTACTCAAGAGGCTTAGGCGGGAGGACTGCCTGAGCCCAGAAGTTCAAGGCTGCAGTGAACTATGATCATAACACTGAACCCCAGCCTGGGCAACAGAGCAAGATCCTGCCTCATTTAATAAATAAATAAATAAATAAATAAATAAATACCCATTTTCGAGTATTTTAGTATATACCTAGCAGTTGGACTTGGGGTTATATGGTAATTCTATGCTTAACTTTTTGAGGAACCATCACACTGCTTTCCACAGTGGCTGCACCATTTTACATTCCCACCAGCAATGTACAAGAGTTTCAATTTCTCCATGTCCTTGCTAACACTTGTTATATAAAAAAAATCTAGCCATCCTAATGGATATGAAGTGGTATCTCACTGTGGTTTTTTTGTTTTGTTTTGTTTTTCTTTTTTTGAGACAGAGGCTCGCTCTGTTGCCAAGGCTGGAGTACAGAGGTGTGATCTCGGCTCACTCCAACCTCCATTTCTCAGGTTGAAGTGATTCTCCTGCCTCAGCCTCCTGAGTAGCTGGGAATACAGGCATGCACCATCAAACCCCGCTAATTTTTGTATTTTTAGTAGAGATAGGGTTTCACCATGTTGGCCAGGCTGTTCTCAAACTCCTGACCTCAAGTGATCCACCTGCCTCAGCCTCCCTAAGTGCTGGAATTACAGGTATGAGCCACCGCACCCAGCCTCATTGTGGTTTTGATTTGCCTTTCCCTAATGACTAAAGATACTGAACATCTTTTCATGTGCTTGTTGGTCATTTGTACACCCTCTTTGGAAAATGTCTGTTCAAGTCCTTTGCCCATTTTAAAATTGGGGGGTTTGTCTTTTTGTTGTTGAGTTGTAAGAGTTCTTTCTATATTCTATGGAGTAGATCCTAATCAGATATATAATTTGTAAATACTTTCATTCTGTAGGTTGTTGTCTTAGTTTGTTTGTGCTGCTATAACAGAATATCTAAGAATGATTAATTTATAACAAACAGAAATTTATTGGCTCACAGTTTCAGAGCCCAGAAGTCCAAGATCAAGGCACTAACATCTGGTGAGGGCCTTCTTTCCGCATCATCACGTGGTGGAAGGCCACCAAGCCCGGCTAATTTTTTTGTATTTTTAGTAGAGACAGGGTTTCAACATGTGTTAGCCAGGATGGTCTCAATCTTCTGACCTCGCGATCCGCCCGCCTCGGCCTCCCAAAGTGCTGGGATTACAGGTGTGAGCCACTGTGCCTGGCCTACCTCATCTATTTTTTGACAAGCTAATGACCTCATTGAGACAACAGAAGCCATCAGAAAGGAACTCCCTCATTTTCCACATAGTATATCCTCATCTGCATTTGTACCCATGGACTCTTTCTTCCCCTGGTTACCAGAGAGTAGGTGTTCCTTTTAGCAAAGGTCACTATTTGGTCACCAGGTACCACCTCTACCTATTAAATACTTTGCTGTCTCAGATGTCCCCTCTGTCTCTTCATCATCATGGTTACTCTCCTCATTACTTTATTCCCATAATTCTACACACTCTGTTATCCCTCATCTTAAAAACACTATTTCTTGACCTGACAGGCTCCTCCAACAACCATCACATTTCTTTGTTCTATGCAACAAAAGTTTGTGGTATTTTTTGCAATTTTATAACTTTATTTGATGTGTTTGATGATCAGCAGTTAGTTCTCATCCATACTGACTGTAGATTTTTGAAAGTGGTAACGTGTACATAGGTAACCAAAGTATAGAGCTCATTTGGTGAATCTTCATCTTCATTACGTTCCTGGAAACTGCACATGGATACGGTATGGGACATTACTTATACTTATTCCTTTGGCCCAGACAGCTTTGTTGAGCCTGGTATCAACGCGCACATCTGGAGTTCCCATCTCCTTCACGGCAAATTTCTGGATCTCTTTGAGTGCTTGAGGGGCATGCTTCTTTTTTTCTGAGATGGAGTCTTGGTCTGTCACCTAGGCTGGAGTGCAGTGGCACTATCTCAGCTCACTGCAACCTCCGCCTCCGGGGTTCAAGCGATTCTCCTGCTTCAGCCTCCCGAGTAGCTGGGATGACAGGCGCCCAGCACCACGCCCGGCTAATTTTTGTATTTTTAGTAGAGATGGGTTTTCACCATGTTGGCCAGGCTGGTCTTGAAATCCTGACCTTGTGATCCGCCTGCCTCGGCCTCCCAAAGTGTTGGGATTACAGGCATAAGCCACCACGCTCGGCCGAGGGGCACACTTCTTGAAGTCCACTCCATGGATGTGTTTGTGAATGCTGATGGTGTATTCTCGGGTCACCACCTCATTGATGGCAGAACTGCCCTTTTTCTTTTTGCCACCCTTCTTTGCAGGAGCCATTCTGCCAGGCCCAAATTGGAAAGGAAGCCAACAAAAGTTTTTTGAAAGAGTTATTTATACAACTTTTCTCTACTCCTCGGTTCTTATTTATCTGTAAAAATTCTATTTTTTGCCAGGCACGGTGGCTCACCCCTGTAATCCCAGGACTTTGGGAGGCCGAGGTGGGTGGATCACGAGGTCAGGAGATTGAGACCATCCCGGCTAACACAGTGAAACCTCGTCTCCATTAAAAACACAAAAAATTAGCTGGGCATGGTGGCGGGTGCCTGTAATCCCAGCTATTCGGGAGGCTGAGGCAAGAGAATGGTGTGAACCCAGGAGGCAGAGCTTGCAGTGAGCTGAGATCGTGTCACTGCACTCCAACCTGGGCAACAGAGCGAGACTTTGTCTCAAAAAAAAAAAAATTCTATTTTTATTTATTCTTTTGGAGACAGGGTCTTGCTCTGAAACCCAGGCTGGAGTGCAGTGGTATGTTCTTGGCACACTGCAGCCTTGACCTCCTGGGTGCAAGCAATCCTCCCACCTCAGCCTCCTGAGTAGCTGGAACCACAAGTATGCACCACCAAGCCTGGCCAATTTTTGTATTTTTTGTAGAGATGAGGGTTTCACCATGTTGTCCAGCTCAAGCAATCCTTCTGCCTTGGCATCCCAAAGCATTGAGATTACAGGTGTGAGCCACCACACCTGGCCTATTATTATTATTATTTTTTGAGATAGGATCTCACTCTGTTACGCAGACTGAGTGCAGTGGCATGATCATGACTCACTGCAGCCTCGATTTAGGTTCATGTGATCCTCCCATCTTAGCCTACTGAGTAGCTGGGGCTTCAGGCACATGCCACTGTGGGCAACTAATTTTTTATTTTTTGTAGAGATGGGGTCTTGCTATGTTGCCCAGGCTGGTCTCAAGCTCCTGGATACAAGTGATACTCCTGTCTTGGCCTCCCAAACAGCTGGGATTACAGGCATAAGCCACTGTGCCTGGCAAACATTCTATTTTTTTTTTTTTTGAGACAGAGTCTTGCTGTGTTGCCCAGGCTGGAGTGCAATGGCGTGATCTCGGCTCACTGCAATCTTTGTCTCCCAGGTTCAAGCGATTCTCCTGCCTCAGCCTCCTGAGTAGCTGGGATTACAGGCACCTGCCACCACACCCAGCTAATTTTTGTACTTTTAGTAGAGACGAGATTTCACCATGTTGGCCAGGATGGTTATTTTTAATAGGTAATATACATACATGGGAATAGATTCCCTTCTCTCTCTGTACACTAGCCATCAAACTCCCCTTCCTGGAGGCAACAAGTATTACCAGTTTCTTACATAATGCTTTCATAGGTAGCCTATAAATTCAAGCATACATTAGTATTTTTGCATAAAAAATAGCATGCTATGCACATTATTCTAAACTCTTTTTTTGGTCTAGTTCTCCCTTCAGTTTTATCAGTTTTTGCTTCAAGTTTTTTGAAGTTCTGCTATTAGATATATAAAGATTTAGGCTTGTCACAAATTCCTGATGAATTGACCCGTGTATCATTATGACATAAGGTTAATTATCCTTGGTAATATTCTTTGCTCTGAAATCTATTTTGATATTAATGTAGTCACTCAGCTTTCTTTTGATTAGTGTTGGCATGGTATACATTTTTCCAATATTTTATTTTTAACTCATTAACTCATTTGTGTCTTTATATTTAAAGTGCATTTCTTGTAGATAGCATATAGTTGGGCCTTATTTTTATTTTTGTATTTTTTTTGGAGATGGGGTCTCATTCTGTCACCCAGGCTGGAGTGCAGTGGCATGATCTTGGCTCACTGCAACCTCCGCCTTCTGGATTCAAGTGATTCTCCAGCCTCAGCCTCCTAGGTAGCCAGGACCAAAGGTGCACACCACCACATCAGGCTAATTATTTATATTATTTGTAGAGAAAAGGTCTTGCTATGTTGCCAAGGCTGGTCTTGCACTCCTGGGCTCAAGCAATCCTCTTGCCTTGGTCCCCCAAAGTGCTGGGATTACAGACATGAGCCACCATTCCTGATGGTTCTTACCTTTTTAAAAATTAATAGGTTTTACTTTTTAGAGCAGTTTCTTTTTCTTAGAGACAAGGTCTTGCTTGGATGGATAAACTATGTTATATCTAGACAGTTTTATTCAGCAATAAAAACAAATGAGCTATCAAGCCATGAAAATACATGGAGGAAACTCAAATGCATATTACTTAGGGAAAAAAGCTGGTCTGAAATGGATCCATACTGTATGATTCTAATTATATTACATTCTGAAAAAGGCAAACTATATAAACAGTAAAAAAGATCAGTGGTTGTGAGGACAGAGGGAGAGATAAAAAGGTGGAGCACAAGGAATTTTTAGGACAGTGAAACTATTCTGTATTAGACCGTAAGGGCAGATAAATGGCATTATACATTTGTTGAAACTGTACAACACTAAAAGTAAATCCTAATGTAAACTATGGACTTTATTTAATAATAATGTATCACTACTGGTTCATCAATTGTAGTAAAAGTACCAAGCTACTGCAAGACAATAATAGAGGAATCTTTAAATGGGGAAAGAGAGAGTATATGGGAACTCTCTGTACTATCTGCTCAATTTTTTATACAGTAAAACTGTCAGAAGTGTTTAAACCAAAGAGATTCCATCTTGTATATAGGCTGGGTGAAACGAGGCTGAGACCCACTGGGCTGCATTCCCAGACGGTTAGGGATTCTAAGTCACAGGATAAGATAGGAGGTCAGCACAAGATACAGATCATAAAGACCTTGCTGATAAAACGGGTTGCAGTAAAGAAGCCAGCTAAAACCCACCAATACCAAGATGGTGACAAGAGTGACTTCTGGTTGTCCTCACTGCTATACTCCCACCAGCACCATGACAGTTTATAAATGTCATGGCAACGTCAGGAAGTTGCCTTATATGGTGTAAAAAGGGGAGGCAAGAATAATCCACCCCTTGTTTTATGGTGTAAAAAGGGGAGGCAAGAATAATCCACCCCTTGTTTTATGGTGTAAAAAGGGGAGGCAAGAATAATCCACCCCTTGTTTAGTGTATAATCAAGAAATAAACATTAAAATGGGCAACCAGCAGCCCTTGGGGCTGATCTGTCTATGGAGTAGTCATTCTTTTATTTCTCTACTTTCTTAATAAACTTGCTTTCACTTCTATCTATGGACTCATCCTGAATTATTTCTTGCAAGAGATCCAAGAACCCTCTCTTGGGGTCTAGATCGGGACCACTTTCTGGTAACATAACTGCTCTAAACTTAGTCTATTAATTTTAAATAGCTAACTCACACTACTTTTGGGTCAAAAAGGATATCAGGAAGACCAAGGAAGATGGCAGATAGGAGACAGGGCTGATGTGCAGCTCCCACTTGGATGGACAGAACAGCGTGTGAAGACTCACACCATGGACACTTGCTCCAGGAACCACTGCAGAAGTGAACCAGGAAGACCAAAAGAAATCACAGATCCTTTGAAAGAAGTGGCAGGCCGCTGCCAATTCTTCAAGACTGGTGAAAAACTGTGAGTTCCCAAAGTGTGAGAGGTAGAAAACCTGCCTCTGGACACACATCCCCACTGGGGAACCCAAAAATCCAGATTATGGAAGAGGGATTTAACCGTACCTAGAGCTGAAACAGATTTAGCGTGAAATATAAAAGTAGAAGCAGCAGTGGGAAGAGCCAAGTAGGCACTGCCATTCTCCAGTTCAAGCCCAGGGAAGACAACCCCAACTATATCTCATAGGGGCCCTCAGGGAAAGTAGCTGGTGGAATTTGGGAGGGGTCACAGGGTGAAAGAAGCTTCTAAATGAACTCTGTAATAATTTTGACTGGGCGTGAACTCTCTTGAGCAGAATCCAGGGGCAAACGAAAACTGCTGCAGATAGGAGAGCAGGAGTTATGGTGGAGAGTGTGGGCAGGTGGGGTGAGGCATGGCTTGAAAGCCATATTTGCTTTCTCAGTGGGGAAACTTACAGCCTGGGGCTAGGTCTGACTCTTGCCTGAAGGTTGCCTGGAGATAAAGTTGGTGCTGTTAGCAGGGACACAGTAGAAATGAGACTGGCCCCGTCAACTGCGTGGGAGCTGGGTGAGGCCTATCACTACTGGTTTTCTCCCACTTCCCTGGCAACAGAGACAGCCATAATCCCCTCTGGAACATAACCCCATTGGCCCTATTCTATTCATCTAGCATGATGAATAAACAGTACCTCACCTCTCAGTACTAATGTTGAATGTAAATGGCCTAAATGCCCCACTTAAAAGATACAGAATGGTAGAATGGATAAAAATTCACCAACCAAGTATCTGCTATCTTCAAGAGACTCATCCAACACATAAGGACTCACATAAACTTAAGGTAAAGGGGTGGAAAAAGACATTCCATTCAAATGGAAACCAAAAACAAGCAGGAGTAGCTATTCTCATATCAGACAAACAAGATTTTAAAGCAACAACAGTTAAAAAGAAGACAAAGAGGGACATTATGTAATGATAAAATGATTAGTCCAACAGGAAAATATCATAATCCTAAATATATATGCACCTAACATTGGAGCTCCCAAATTCATAAAACAATTACGACTAGACCTAAGAAATGAGACAGACAGCAACACAATAATAGTGGGGGACTTCAATACTCCACTGATAACACTAGACAGGTCATGAAGACAGAAAGTCAACAAAGAAACAATAGACTTAAACTATACCCTAGAACAAATAAGATTTAACAGATATTTATAGAACATTCTATCCAACAACTTCAGAATATATATTCTTTTCATCGGTACATAGAACATTGTCCAAGAGAGACCATATGATAGGCCACAAAACAAGTTTCAATAAATTTAAGAAAATTGAAATTATATTAGTACCCTCACAGACCACAGTGAAATAAAATTGGAAATTAACTCCAAAAGGAACCCTTAAAACTATACAAATACGTGGAAATTAAATAATCTGCTCCTGAATGGTCTGTGGGTCAACAGTGAAATCAAGATGGAAATTAAAAAATTATTTGAATGATAATAGTGATGCAATTTATCAAAAACTCTGGGACACAACAAAAGTCGCGCTAAGAGGAGAAAGTTCATAGCATTGAATGCCTACATCAAAAAGTGTGAAAGAGTACAAATAGAAATCTAAGGTCACACCTCAAATAACTACAGAAACAAGAACAAACCAAACTCAAACCCAGCAGAAGAAAAGAAATAACAAAGATCAGAGCCAAATTAAATAAGATTGAAACAAATAAATATAAAAGATAAATGAAACAAAAAGCTGGTTCTTTCAAAAGAGACAGACAGTTAGTGAGATTAACCAAGAAAAGAAGACAGAAGATCCACATAAGTTCAATTAGAAATGAAACAGGAAGTATTACAACTAATACCACAGAAATACAAAAGATCATTCAAGGCCACTATGAACATCTTTACACACACAAACTAGAAAATCTAGAAGAGGTGGATACATTCCTGCATATACAGCCCTCCTGGATTAAATAAAAAAGAAACAGAAATTCTGAACAGACCAGTAACAAGTAGTGAGATTAAAACAGTAATTTAAAAATTGCCAATGGAAAAAAAGTCCAGGACCATGTGGATTCACAGCTGAATTCTATCAGACATTCAAAGAAGAGCTGGTACCAATCCTATTGAAACTATTCCAAAAAATAGAGAAAGAGGGAATCCTCCCTGAATCATTCTATGAAGCCAGTATCACCCTTATACCAAAACCTGGAAAGGATATAACAAAAAAAGAAAACTACAGACCAATATCCCTGGTGAACACAGATGCAAAAATCCTCAACAAAATACTAGCTAACCAAATCCAACAGCATATCAAAAAGATAATCCACCACAATCAAGTTGGGTTTCATATCAGGGATGCAGGGATAGTTTACCATATGCAAGTCAATAAAATGTGATACATCATACAAACAGTATTAAAAACAAAAATCATTATTATCTCAATAGATGCAGAAAAAGCACCTGACAAAATCCAGCCTCCATTTATGATTAGAACCCTCAGCAAAATCATTATAGAAGGGACATACCTCAAGGTAATAAAAGCCATCTATGACAAACCCACAGCCAACATTACACTGAATGGGGAAAAGTTGAAAGCATTCCCACAGCAAAGTGGAACAAGATAAGGATGCCCACTTTGACCACTTCTATGCAACATAGTACTGGAAGTCCTAGCCAGAGCAATCAGACGAGAAAGAAATAAAGGGCATTTAAATCAGTAAAGAGAAAGTCAAACTGTTGCTGTTCGCTGATGATATGATAGTATACCTAGAAAACCCTAAAGACTCATCCAAAAAGCTCCTAGATCTGACAGGATACACAATTAATGTACACAAATCAGTAGCACTGCTTTACATCAACAATGACCAAGCTGAGAATCAAATCAAGAACTCAACCTCTTTTACAGCATCTGCAAAAAAAATAAAATAAAATACTTAGAAATACACCTAACCAAGGAGGTGAAAGATCTCTACAAGGAAAACTACAAAACACTGCTGAAAGAAATAATAGATGACACAAACAAATGGAAACACATCCCACACTCATGGATGGGAAGAATTTTATTTTATTTATTTAATTAATTAATTAATTAATTTTTTGAGGTGTCTTACTCCGTCACCCAGGCTGGAGTGCAATGGCACAATCTCAGCTCACTGCAACCTCTGCTTCCTGGGTTCAAGCGATTTTCCTGCCTCAGCCTCTCAAGTAGCTGGGACTACAGGCACATGCCACTACGCCTGGCTAATTTTTGTATTTTTAGTAGAGATAGGGTTTTGCCATGTTGGCCAGGCTAGTCTTGAACTCCTGACCTCAAGTGATCTGCCCGCCTCAGCCTTCCAAAGTGCTGGGATTACAGGCATATGCCACAGCGCCCGGGCCGGAATTTTGATATAGGAGTTAAAGAGAAATTATTTAGGCAGATAGTGAGGGTGAGGAAGTTCTCAGTAAGGTTTTCCTTTTAATGAAAAGCAGCCCCCAAATCATCTTGTTTCTAACAAAGAGCAGCCTGTAAAATGGAGCTGCACACATGTACAAGCAAGCTGGAAGCTTGCATGGGTGAATGCCAGCAGTTGTGCCAATAGGAAAAGGCCACCTGGGACTAGGCATGTTCAAAATGGTGGCTCCATCTTCCCTTTTCTTTTCCAACCGTGTGTGCAGTAGGGAGCAGACAACATGGTACTGACCAAGTGGAAAGCCTATTTGCATAATAAGATTAGGGTAGGGCAGCCAGCTTCCTCGCAACTATGTAAACATCACACCCGGTCCAACCAATCTGTGGGCCCTATGTAAATCAGACACTGCCTCCTCAAGCCTGTCTATAAAATCTGGTGCACTCCCCCGTGGGCTAGAATTCCCATTAGGGAGCTGCCCCCATGTCTGTCTGTCTGTCTGTCTCTCTCCCTCTCTCTCCCTCCCCCTCTTCAAGAGAGGGAGCTGTTCTCCTTTCTCTTTCTTGTGCTATTAAACCTCACTTCATGTGTGTGTCCACGTCCTCGATTCCCTTGGTGTGAGACAACAAGCCTTGGGTATTACCCCAGACAACGATGCTGCTTCAGAATCAATATTGTGAAAATGACAATACTGACAAAAGCAATCTATAAATTCAATGCAATTTGCATTCAAATACCATCATCATTCTTCACAGAACTTGAAAAAAAAATCCTAAAATTCATATGGAACAAAAAAAGACCCCAGATAGCCAAAGCAAGACTAAGCAAAAAGAACAAATCTGGAGGCATCACACCCTCTGAATTCAAACTATACCACAAGGCTATAGTTACCAAAACAGCATGGTACTGGTATAAAAGTAGGCATGTAGATCAGTGCAACATAATAGAGAACCCAGAAATAAAGCCAAATATTTACAGCCAACTGATCTTTGACAAAGCATACAAAAACATAAAGTGGGGAAAGGACACCCTATTCAACAAATGGTGCTGGGATGATTCGCAAGCCACATGTAGAAGAAGGAAACTGGATCCCCATCTGTCACCTGATACAAAAATCAACTCACAATGGATCAAAGACTTAAATCTGAGACCTGAAACTAAAAATTCTAGACGATAACATAGGAAAAACTCTTGTACACACTGGCTTAGGCAAAGAGTTCATGACCAATAATCCAAAAGCAAATGCAACAAAAACAAAGGTAAATAGATGGGACCTAATTAAATTAAAAAGCTTCTGCACAGCAAAAGAAATAATCAGCAGAGTAAACAGACAATCCATTGAGTGGGAGAAAAATCTTCACAAACTACGTATCCAACAAAGGGCTAATTTCCAGAATCTACAAATAACTCAAACAAATCAGCAAGAAAAAAATAAATAATCCCATCAAAAAGTGGGCAAAGGACATGAAGAGACAATTCTTAAAAGAAAATATACAAATTCACCGGACACAGTGGCTCACGCCTATAATCCCAGCACTTTGGGAGGCCGAGGCGAGCATTGTCTGAGGCCAGGAGTTCAAGACTAGCCTGGCTAACATGGTGAAACCCCATCTCTACTAAAAATACAAAAATTAGCTGGGGGTGGTGGTGCACGCCTGTAGTCCCAGCTACTCAGGAGGCTGAGGCAGGAAAATTGCTTCAACCAGGGAGGCAGAGGGTGCAGTCAGCCAAGATCGAGTCATTGCACTCCAGCCTGCGCAACAGAGCAAGACTCCGTCTCAAAAAACAAAACAAAACAACAACAACCTATATATATATATATAAATTGCCAATAAAGAAATGAAAAAATGTTCAACATCATTAATTATCAGGGAAATGCCAATCAAAACCACAATGAGATACCACCTTACTCCTGCAAGAATGGCCATAATTAAAAAATAAAAAAAAACAGATGTTGGCATGGATGTGGTGAAAGGGGAACACTTTTACACTGCTGGTGGGAATGTAAACCAGTACAACCACTATGGAAAACAGTATGTAGATTCCGTAAAGAACTAATAGTAGAACTACCATTTGATCCAATAATCCCACTACTGGGTATCTACTCAAAGGAAAAGAAGTCATTATATGAAAAAGACACTTGCACACACGTTTATAGCAGCACAGCTCACAGTTGCCAAAATACAGAACCAGCCTAAATGCCCATTGACCAACGAGTGGATAAAGAAAATGTGGTGTATATATATATATACATATGGGAATACTACATATATATATATACATATATATATATATGGGAATATATATGGGAATACTACTAACTCAACCACAAAAAGGAACAAAATAATGGCATTCGCAGCAACCTGGATGGAGCTGGAGACCATCATTCTAAGTGAAGCAACTCAGGAATGGAAAACAAAACATGGCATGTTCTCACTATTAAGCAGGAGCTAAGCTATGAGGATGCAAACTCATAAGAATTATATAATGGACTTTGGGGACTGGCGGCGGGGAAGGGTGGGCGAGGGAGTGAGGGATAAAAGACTACATACACATTGGATACAGTATACACTGCTCAGGTGATGGGTGCACCAAAACCTCAGAGATCACCACTAAAGAACTTTTCCATGCAACCAAACATCACCTGTTCCCTCAAAACTGTTGAAATAAAAATAAAAATGTAAAAAAAAAAAGGATATCAATGCTAAGAAAATCAGACTGTAAAAATGACAACTATAAAAGCACTATATAGTACATTGGTTAAGGGAGAGCTTAGGGGAAAATTTATATAAATACATATAGTAATAAATAAGAAATATGAATAAAAATAAACATCAGTGGTAGAAATTAGAGAACAGCATATAAGCCTAAACACAGAAGAAGGGGGCACGGTGGCTCACGCCTATAATCACAGCACTTTGGGAGGCTGAGGCAGGAGGATTGCTTGAAGCCAAGAGTTTGAGACCAGGCTGGGCAACAAAGCAAGACCCTGTTTCTAAAAAAAAAAAAAAAAGGCAAGAATCAGAAAACAGAAAAATATTAAAAGCAATAAATATCAATGCAAGAACAAATAATAAAAGATAAACTATAGCTAGCTAATAGAGGAAACTGGATGGCTGAGGAAGGATGTGGATAGGAGATTTACTCTAGAAATTCATTTATTATTAAATATTTCAGACATACCAGAAGGTACAAACAATAATATAAGGCATGCTTGTGAAATTAACATTAACCTAAATAACAAAACATTACCAAGGCATGTGAAGCCTTTCTGTTCTTCTCCATTACATCTCCCTCCAGTTTACCACTATCTTGAAATTTTAGTTACTCCAATACATGACTTTATAATTTCATGACATATGTATACTCCTAAAATTTTATATTCTTTTGCACGTTTTTAAATATATAGATGTTATTTTACATTATATATTTTTTATTTCCTTTTCTAAGAGATGGGTGTCCCCACTGGCCTCCAACTCCTGGGCTTAAGAGATTCTCCTGTCTCAGCTTCCCGAGAAGTTGGGACCACAGGAACACGCCACCGCACCCGGCTTGCGATGAGGGGAGTTAAACTTGTTTTGTTTTGGTTTGTGTCTTTTTTTTTTCTTTTTGTGAATAA
Source organism: Pan troglodytes (assembly GCF_028858775.2). Lineage (NCBI taxonomy): Eukaryota > Metazoa > Chordata > Mammalia > Primates > Hominidae > Pan > Pan troglodytes. The sequence continues at coordinate 104,769,295 of NC_072405.2, read as the reverse complement.
CGGGGTCTCGCTATATTGCCCAGGCAGTTCTCCAACTCCTGGGCTCAAGCGATCCTCCCGCTTCATCCTCCCTAAGTGCTGGATTACAGGCGTGAGCCAAAGCGCCCACCAACCCTGTTTTTTGGGTTTTTCATGCTAGTAAATATAGCACTGGTTCATTCTTCGTACCTGCTATATACTATTATATAAATACGCCACTGTTTACTTATTACTTCTGTCAATGGCACTTATGTTTCCTGCTCTTTTGCAACTTATAAAGTTTGCTATGAATATTCTTGTATTTGTAGATACTTGGGCGAGAATTTTCCTAGAAGAGTGGTAGGCACGTGTAATTTTACAAGCTATTTCCTAGTTGCTCTGCTAAGGGTTTGTGCCATTTAGACTACCAAACCCGCTGTGTTTATCTCGTTGCTCCAAAGCTCATCAACACCCGACAGAGAGGCTTACTTTTCATTCTGCCTTCTGTTTTATTGTTCATGGTACTTCACGTTATACAATTCCTCGAATTTTATTTCAATTACTCCTCACAATCAGCCTGTGGGTTAGGTACGATTTTTCACATTTTACAGATAAGAAAACAAAGAATCTCTTCGTTTGTTGAAACAACAGTTTTTCTTCTATTTAAATCAATGTCTTACTTTTCAACCTCGCTCACTGTTATCTTTTTGCTCCCAGCGCTGGAAAAAGTGGGACATCCCCTTCGATGGGTGTACGGGGTTGGTATCCAAAGTTGGCAGCTTTCCCTCCCCCTCCTCCATCCACCGTCTCCAAAACCCCGTCTCCGCACTTCGCCACCCGGAGACCGCTGTAGCTCTGTAACGCGGAGGAACGACAGGGTTTGAACCACTGGCGACCCCGTAGTCCCCATCTCACTTCCCTCTGCCCCCCTCTGCGTTCTAGGGGGCGCCCTCCGCCGCGCTGGAAAAGGCGGGGCCGGCAACTCCGGGCAACAAGATGCGTTGGGATAGGCCGAGGTTTGCGGCGCTAGTGCTCTGGTCACCGGAAGTCCCGCTGTTTCTCCCTCTCCTGAGTCGCTGTCGCGGAGGCTGGAGCGCTGCCCCGGAAGTCCTCCCCCCTGTTCCCCGCCCGCGGCAAACATGGCGGTGGACTCGGCGATGGAGCTGTTATTTTTAGATACTTTTAAACACCCGAGCGCTGAGGTAAGGCTTGGCGACTTGATTCTGACGCTGCTTCTTGACTTGGGATCTTTACAAAAAAACCGTTAGGCGTTCTCGACTTTTCCTTCTGCAGATTGCTTCTTTAATTTCTCGCTTACACACAGACACCCTCCCCCGAGCTGTGTGAGCATCGCGTCTGAGGGAGGGCTGCAGCAGCCCCTTCATTTCCTTGCTTTAACTTGGGCCCTCCGTGTCTTTGGTCGAGTTGGCTTTTCTGCTTGCATGGCTTTATTTTTTATTTTTCCTGTCAGGTTTGGGCCTTGAGAAGGATCAGGGTTCTCAGGTTTACCTCAGATGGCGTTTGGGAGGGGTCTTGGTTTGACAGTAGTGTTTGACAGTAGTGCCAGAGTCTGAGCAGTTCTCGTTGGCTTCGTGGTTTCCGAATCACGATGTTTCTAAATCCTTTCTCTTTGGCCTCTTTTCTGTCGGGAGTTATGTTCCCCAGTTGTGACACTTACTTGGTTTAGGATTACGGTGCTCTCCGATTTGGCCTGAAACTTTAATACTTGTCTCTCGGAGAGATTTCACACATTAGGAATGAGATGCATTCACGGAGAATACTTGCGAAGAGGGGAGAGTTGAGAGAATTATAGTTAAACTCATCAGCAGACATCTCTTTTGAGGTTGGAGGTGGAATGTTGTGGAGTAATATTTCTGTACAAAACTACTTGAGCGCCCCTTAATGTACAATTGGCCCTGCAATATGTAGATTAAACATAACTGGTTAACTAAAGATTCCTGAAAGCAGACCAAAAATGAACGTGAATGAAGTCTACGGAGAAATTGTTAAAAAAAAAAAAAAACGAACTTCACATTTTTCTGTCTTAATGTAAGCTTAGAGAACTGTTCTTTCTTTGGAGATTATTTTTTTCCTTTTATTTTTATCAAGTGTGCTCTTGTATCAAGCTTTTTGAGGACAGATATAATTTCTCTTTTTCTCAGCTGTATCTCCAGTGCCTAGGACAGTATTAGCAAAATGTAGGTGCTCAATAAATATTTGAATGGAAAATGTTTAAAATGTTCTTTCTTTTATGAGATGGTAATGATAGTGGGTAGTGATTGCATCATAATGCTTTACTTGGCAAAATAAAAAGTTGACAGCTGTGATCTAATTTAACGAATGGTTTATAGGTTTGTAAAAGTCAAAAGTTGGAGAACTTTGAGTTAGCATTTCTTACTGACAATTAATTTATGGTCTCACATTTAATGTGGGTCAGTTAGCACTGTTTGTTCAATGACTATATCTGACATTCCAGCCGAGATTTAGAAAACCCTCAATGGAGGCAGTAGTTGGATCAGAACAAACTTATCATGTGTATAGAAATAGAGAACAGTTAAAACTGAAAGAGCCTGGCGCAGTGGCTCATGCCTGTAATCTCAGCGTTTTGGGAGGCGGAAGCAGAAGGATTGCTTGAGTCCAGGAGTTTGAGACCAGCCTAGGCAACATAGTGCAACCCCTGTCTCTACAAAAGAAAATTAACTAGTTGTGGTGGTTTGATCTTGTTGCCCCAGCTACTCGGGAGGCTGAAGTGGAAGGATCATTTGAGCCTGGGAGGTCAAGGCTGCAGTGAGCTAAGATCACACCACTGTGCTCCAGCCTGAGCAACAGAGTGATACCCTGTCTCGAAAGGAAGAAAGAGAGAAAGAGAAAGAGAAAAAGGAAAAAGAGAAAGAGGCATGTGATGAATTAGTTTAGTACTATTCTAGTTTAGGAAAATTGGCCTTCATTAGTTTATCATGTATTTCTATTCTTTTATTCATTCTTAGGTAAACATTGAGTACCTTGAGAGCACAGGGCAGATGGTAAATGCTTTCTTCTGGGGTGACTGGGGAAGGCTTAGCAGAGATCACATTTAAATCAAGTCTTGAAGGAGGAAATAGGGGTTTGTGGGTGATACGAAATACTGAAATGTTTGTTTTCAAGAAGTTATAACTCAGTATTGGAGATTAGATCCACAAAATTGTGATTTGAGTTAGAATGTGATGATCACATAAAGAAGCACAGTGTGAATTCGTTGGGGTTTATCATCTTAGTTTACAAAATGCCCATCAGTATGTGACGTATTGGAACTAGCTCCCTTTGTGGGTATAAATAAAAGATACATGATTTCAGAAGAGGCAGAGATAACTTTTCATTTGAGTGTATCAGGAAAGACTTCATCAAGGTGTTTGGCTTATGAACTTGGTCTTTGGTGAAAGGGGCAATATTTCACAGTTGTAGTTAGGAAAGGAAGGCATTCTACTGGGGTAGTCAGTCGTCTGTTAGGGTATGCTTGAAGTAGCAGTGTGAAGTGGCACCCAAGGCAATTCAAAGACAGATCATGGAGCTCCTTGAATGCTCAACAAAGAATTACAGACTTTAGGCCAGGCGCGGTGGCTCACGCCTGTAATCCCAGCACTTTGGTGAGGCTGAGGTGGGTTGATTGCCTGACGTCAGGAGTTCGACACCAGCCTGGGTAAGACAGTGAAACCCCGTCTCTACTAAAATACAAAAAATTAGCTGGGCGTGGCGGTGTGCGTCTATAGTCCCAGCTACTCGGAAGGCTGAGGCAGGAGAATTGCTAGAACCCGGGAGGAGGAGGTTGCTGTGAGCCAAGATCACACCACAGCACTCCAGCCTGTGCGACAGAGCAAGACTCTGTCTTTTAAAATAAATAAATACATAAATAAATAAAAATTATGGACTTTATTTTGTAGGAAATGGGTAGTTTTTGAGCAGGCGAATCATACAATTAGTAAGATACATTAGATAGATTACTTGGTCAGTAATACTTAAAATGGTTCAGAGAAGGCCAGGCGCGGTGGCTCATGCCTGTAATCCCAGCACTTTGGGAGGCCGAGGCGAGCGGATCACGAGGTCAGGAGATCGAGACCATCCTGGCTAACATGGTGAAACCCTGTCTCTACTAAAAATACAAACAAATAGCCGAGCGTGGTGGCGGGTGCCTGTAGTCCCAGCTACTCAGGAGGCTGAGGCCGGAGAATGGCGTGAACCCGGGAGGCAGAGCTTGCAGTGAGCCGAGATTGTGCCACTGCACTCCAGCCTGGGCGACAGAGCGAGACTCCGTCTCAAAAAAAAAAAAAAAAAAAATGGTTCAGAGAAAATAGAGGTGAGGTGACAAAATCAGAGAGAAAAAGTGAGATGTTATGAAAACCTGAGTTAGCCAAGGGGCAGTAAGCATTGTTTAACATTTATTGAATGCTTAATTTGTGCCAGGCACAGTGGGCTTTGATAACTTAAGTAAATCATCTCTGGTCCTTCCATCAGTTTTTTTTTTTTTTTTTAAGACTAGGTCTTGCTCTGTCACCCAAGCTGGAGTGCAGTGGTGCGATCACAGCTCACTGCAGTTTCTCCCACCAGGGCTCAATCGATCCTTCCATCTCAGCCTCCCGAGTAGCTGGGACTACAGTTGTGCACCAACACGCCTGGCTAATTTTCATATTTTTTTGTAGAGACGGTGTTTTGCCATGTTTCCCAGGCTGGTCTTGAATTCCTGAGCTCAAGCGATTCTCCCACCTCAGCCTCCCAAAGTGCGAAGATTACAGGCGTGAGCCACTGCAGGGCCCATGCTGAGTTTTCAAAGGTAGTCATCTACATTTTATAGATAAGGAAACTGAGCCTGAGAGATGAGGTGACTTTCCTAAAATAGCATAGCTAGATTAAGATCCACCATCATACATTTTTCTGGCTCTAAGGCAGTGCTATGCTGTGTCCCAGTGGAACTACGTAGGAGAGGATTTATACAAGTTTTGGATATGTACAAATTTCGAGTATAGAATTGACAGGATGGCAACTGATTATGTGAAGGAGATAGGGTAGTTAAAAATGATAAAATTCTAGTTTTAGAGACAGGAGAACTAGTGGGACTAATGATGGTAAGAGTGTGGAAGTGAGTTTGATGGGAACGGGATAATTAGCCAGATTAATTTGCCCCATAGGAAGTTGAGAATCTGTTTAACAATTATTTATGAAAAACACTTTTGAAGGTGAGGGTATGGCTTTAGGAGGGGCAATACAAGTCAGAACAAAACCCATTGCCCTTGATTTCAAAGGAATTTGTAATATGGTAGAGAAGAGACATTTATTAGTTTCACACAGGGAATCTTTATTGCCAGCTGCCATTAACAGCTCTTTTTTTGGTATTGTATTTATTTTACCAATAATTTCCTCTTCTCCACATAAAGAATTGATACACATTTATAAGGCCAATCCACTGAGTTCAGAAGATAAGCAGTTAAACTTATTAAAAGACAATTTGATTGTGAGGGAATAGTGTTCCCGTGAATGAAAAAACACTTAACATTACAAATCAAGAATGCAAGATAAGCCAGGTGTGGTGGCATGTGTGCCTGTAGCCCCAGCCTGGGAGGCTGAAGTGGGAGGATCACTTGAGCCCAGGAGTTGGAGGACAGCCTGGGCAACATAGCAAACGCGGTGGCTCATGCCTGTAATACCAGCACTTTGGGAGGCTGAGGCAGGGGGATCACAAGGTCAGGAAATTGAGACCATCCTGGCTAACCTGGTGAAACCCTGTCTCTACTAAAAATACAAAAAAAATTAGCCAGGCGTGATGGTTAATTTTAGTAGATGGTAGTCCCAGCTACTCGGGAGGCTGAGGTAGGAGAATGGCGTGAACCTGGGAGGTGGGACTTGCAGTGAGGCTAGATTGTGCCACTGCACTCCAGCCTGGGCGACAGAGCGAGACTCTGTCTCAAAATAAATAAATAAATAATAAAAAAATATAAAAAAGCAAACTATATCTCTAATGTTAACATATACAATATTAGAAAAGTTGTTTAAGTTAAAATCAGATTTAAGCAAGATTATATGGTAAACAAGTGTATGAGTGGAAAGCTATTGTATTTGTATATTCCTGTTGATGAGTGAATTAATTTCCTTTCTGTATCTCTCCCTATCGTAATCAGCTTTTACTTTGTATTTTACACTGTAATTAACAGCTGTCTTTATATTAATATTTTTCCAAATCCTCTAGTGAATATTATGCTTAAATGTATACACCCATTGCCCACGTTAATATTACAATACTGTAATACTGTTTTGTGGTTTCGTTTTTCACCTAACAACGTGTTGTACATCTTTGTGAATCAAGAAGTAATACACCTATATAATATTTCAAAAGTAAGCTTATTTTTTTAAATTTTCTTTTTTTTTTTTGACTAGGTAATACATGTATGAGGTACAAATACAAAAGGTACAAAAGAGTATGTGGTAAAAAGTAAGTCTCATCACTGTCCCCTAACCATCTTGTTTCTCTCCTTAGATATTCTATATAATATCCTTTTTTATTGGCTGTGTAATATTCTTTAAGTGGTAATGCTATATATATTTTTTGAAACAGGGTCTTGCTCTGTTGCCCAGGTTGGAGTGCAGTGGTGTGCTTATGGCTTACTACAACTTTGACCTGGGCAATCCTCCTGCCTCAGCCTCCTGAGTAGCTAGGACTATACGTGCACACCACCATGCCCGTCTAGTTTTTAAAGTTTTTTTTTTTTTTTTTTTGTAGAGATGGAGTCTTGCCGTGTTGCCAGGCTGGTCTCATACTCTTGGCCTCAGGTGATCTGTCTGTCTTGGCCTCCCAAAGTGCTACGATATTAATGCTATTATTTATATACTAAATTCTCATACATTTAGGTTTCTGACTTTACAGTGGTGTGTAATATTCTTGAAGCTAAATTGTTTTACACATTTTTAGTTATTTTTTTAATAGTACTTTCCAGTGTGGAAGTGCTGGGTTAAAATACAGTCCTAGGAGACTAGGTCGATACTGGAAAATCCTGTATTTTAGAGGTCATTTAAAAATTACTGTAGGAAACCAATTAGGAACTCATCTGCAGAAGTGAAAAAGGAAGTGGTAGCAGTAGATGTGATAGCTAAAGGAGAGGGTAGAAAGAGAAGATAATTGCAGGGATAGAAGAATAAGGAAGGGAAACAGTTATGCTGTGACCTTTAAACATGCAGGTAAATGACTCCTTCCAAAGATAATTGTGGCTCAGAGTTGTGGAATCTGACCAGTCTTCTTCATATTCCTGTTACTTTCCTGATCAGGAACCTTCCATGATTTCCCATTGTTAACCTGTTTTCCTAGGCTTTGTTTTTAATTCTCTGAAAACACAATTCAATAACCATTAATCAAGTGCCTATTAAAAATTCATTTATTAAATGAATATGCTAGACACTATGAATATACAGTAAACTAAGACATAGGTCTGTCTTCTTTAAACACATAGTCTAATGGGAGAGATAAGAGGCAATTACAATTCAGCTAGATAAAGGACTTTAGGCACTAGGAGGAGAGGCACCTATCTAGATTTGATCTGGCTCAGCTTTCAAGAGAAAGTTTACCTGTAAAAGGAGTTGGGGCAGAAGGATGTGATAGATTTCAAGCAGAGAGAACATCATGAGTGAGGGCATAAAAATGAGAAAAAGCATGGTAAGCTAGGGATATAAGTTTGGAGCAATAAAGAAGCCAGTCTTGTTTATAAGACCTAGGAATTTGGCTTGGCAGCAGTAAGATCAGGGGAGTGGTACATTTATAGTTTAGAAAGACCATACTTCAGTAGGAGAATGGGTTGATGGGAGGCAAGAAAGAAGCACAGGATGCAAAGGCGTAGGAATGATATAATGGACTTTGGGGACTTGGAGGGGGAAGGTTGGAACGGGGGTGAGGGATAAAAGACTACATATTGGGTACAGTGCACACTGCTTGGGAGACAGGTACACTAAAATCTCAGAAATCACCGTTAAAGAACTTATCCATGTAAACAACCACTTGTATCCCAAAAACTATTGAAATAAAAATTTAAAAAACAAAAATTAAAAAAGAAGCACAAAATCAGTTAGGATCCTATTGCTGTAATTCATATTGGAGTGATGTAGTATATGGAACTAAAGGAGTGACAGCCGGAATGGAGGAGAGCTTTAATCAATAGGACTTGGTGTTTGAATAGATAGATGATATAGATGAGAGAGGATGAGAAGTCCAGGATAATAATGTCTTGGGCAATATGTGGATGGTGATGCCATCACTAATGTAGGAGAATTCAGTTTGGATTTGTTGAGTTTGGTGCACAAGGGACATTGAAATGGAGAGGCTGAGTGGGCAGTTGGATATAGTAGCCTGGGGCTCAGGAGAGAGGTCCTAGATGGAGATACAGATTGGGAATTGTCCTCTGGCTGTGGATGAGAATCTTGTTTTTGTAATTCTGTTGGTTGTTCTTAGCTACTCTTCTCTGCTTTCCTCCCCTGTTTTGCTATTTTGCCCTCTAGCTATGATGAACTATGTTTGCAATTTCTTTCTTTCCCTTTTTTTTTTTTTGACAGAGTCTCGCTTTGTTGCTTAGGATGGGGTGCAGTGGTGCCATCATGACTCACTGCAGCCTTGACCTCCTGGGCATAAGTGATCCTCTCACCTCAGTCTCCTGAGTAGCTGGGACTACAGGCATGTGCTACCATGCCCAGCTGATTTTTTAATTTTTTGTAGACACAGGATCTTCCTATATTGCCCAGGCTGATCTTCTTGAACCCTGCCCTCAAGTGATCCTCCTGCCTCAGCCTCCCAAAGTGCTGGGATTACAGGTGTGAGCCATGGCTCCCAGCCTGCACTTTTGTGAATGTTCCATGTTCTCTTTTGCATTCCTTTTGTGCATGCCTTCTCCCTTGTTTGCCTACAACCTGGGCTGGGGACCTAGATACCCCTCTGAATTTTCATAGCATCCTTTGTGAGTCTGTATCATGGCAATTTATCTGCTTGTCTACCACAACAGATTGTCTGTTCCATAATGGCAGAGATTATGTCTTGTCTTTGTAGCCTCAGAACTAGCATACTTTGGAACATAGTCGACATTTAATAAATATTTAGAAATAAATATTTAACAGAACTGGTAGCAGCAAATACAGAAACTTTTATATACAAACAAAATAGATTTTGAAAGGCTATTTGTAAATCCTTAAATTCATTGTTGATAAGCATGATATTCTTTATAGCGAGACTCAGTCTTTCTAGATGCAAATAATGTGAGCCATTCTTCTCATGATGGACTTTGACCACTTGGTAATAACAGTTGACTGAAGTAATAGGAAAAGTTGACATAAAATTGTCCAAAAACAATGTGAAAACTCTCTTTTTAATTATTGAAAACAAGAATTATATTTGCCTAATCCTGTGTCAAATGATAGATGTAAGTATATACTAGATATAATTTATGCTGTTTCTTTTTTTGTTTGTTTTTCTTTTTTCCCCAGGATGGAGTCTTACTTTGTCACCCAGGCTGGAGTGCAGTGAGGCAATCATATCATAACTTAACTATAGCCTCAAACTCCTGGGCTCAAGTGATCCTCCTACCTCAGCCCCCTGAGTAGTTAGGGTTACAGGCATGCACCTCTGCTTCTATTTTTTTTTCTATATAATAAACTCTTAGTTTGTGGGTTTTTTTTTTTTTTAATTTTAGGAGGGGTTTATCTCGGCTATTCAGTACCTAAATGCTTTCCCTGATCCCTTGATATTAGTTGGTATGTAAGTTTAACAAAGTAAGCTGATCTAAGTACAGATTTGCAGTTTCTTATCTATAATTCAGAAACTCAAAAATGGCAAAAAACTTACACCAAAAAACACAAAACCCTACCCTGAATTCATTTGGCCATGCAGTCTAATCTGAACTGATATGGTGCTTGTTATAATCTTTTCTTTTTTTTTGAGACAGAGTCGCTCGCTCTGTCACCCAGGCTGGAGTGCAGTGGTGCGATCTCAGCACACTGCAAGCTCTGCCTCCCGGGTTCACGCCATTCTCCTGCCTCAACCTCCCAAGTAGCTGGGACTACAGGTGCCCGCCACTGCACCCGGCTAATTTTTTGTATTTTTTAGTAGAGACGGGGTTTCACCGGGGTCTCGATCTCCTGACCTCGTGATCCACCTGCCTGAGCCTCCCAAAGTGCTGGGATTACAGGTGTGAGCCACTGCGCCCGGCCATAATCTTTATTTAGTGTGAATGTTGATACGTGTGGCTGCAGAATATTAATGTTTTGATTACAGGGTGCTGCTGCAGAAGCCACTGGGGGTCTAAAGTAATATGCAATATTTGGATTATATTATCTTTCTAGAAATCAAAAAGTCAGGATTCTGAAAGGGATTTGGCTCCAGAGATTTCAGATAAGGGACTCTGTGTCTATATTAGTCTAAGCAAAACATCAGCAGGGAAGTAAATGCATGGCAGAAAATGTTAGGCAAATTGAGAAACTTGAGTAAGTACATCTTATCAGCTATTTATACAACACTGTAAATAATATAATATATTTAATGATATTTAATGATATGGAATGTTAAGTTTACATGTGACATTGTGAATGAATAAAATTTGAATAGAGAAACTGTTTTACAGAATGTTCCGAACCCCTTCCCCTCCGGCTTTTTTTTTTGTTACAGCAAAGTTCTCATATAGATGTGGTTCGTTTTCCATGTGTGGTTTATATCAATGAAGTCCGAGTCATACCCCCAGGAGTAAGAGCCCATAGCAGTCTGCCAGACAGTAGAGCATATGGGTAAGTCAACTCTCTTTTTAAAAGTATTTTTTGGTTAAAGATTGTCTTAGAAACATATTCTTAAATGCAAAAATGTAAGGGAATATTTTACAAGTAATAAAATCCTGAAGCTATTCAGTTATGGTTATGCTGCATTGTAATTGGCTCTATATTTTCTGTATAATGCATATATCATCTTAAACCTGAAAACAGTAATTATTTGACCTGTGTACTAGGTAAGATTTTTCTTTATTCATTTTTTTTTTTAACTGATGGTGTTAGGTTTACGTTTTCTAAAATATCCTGGGGTGGTGTAACCAGGTAGATGAAGTATTTTTAACCTGATTTTTCTCTTGAAAATAAGTGGGAATTAGTTGAAATATTTATAAATGTATCTTACTATTATTATTATTATTATTACTCCTTTTTTTTTTTTTTTTGAGATGGAGTTTTGCTCCTGTTGTCCAGGCTGGAATGCAATGGCGCAATCTTGGCTCACTGCAACCTCTGCCTCCTGGGTCCAAGTGAGTCTCCTGCCTCACCCTCCTGAGTAGCTGGGATTACCCCACCACCACACCCGGCTAATTTTTTGTATTTTTAGTAGAGATGGGGTTTCACCATATTGGTCAGACTGGTCTGACCCAGCACTTTGGGACTGGTAATCCCAGCACTTTGGGAGGCTGAGGCAGGAGGAACACCTGAGGTCAGGAGTTCAAAACCAACCTGGCCAACAGGGAGAAACCCCGTCTCTACTAAAAATACAAAATTAGCCAGGCATGGTGGCGCATGCCTGTAATCCCAGCTACTCGGGAGGCTGAGGCAGGAGAATTGCTTGAACCTGGGAGGCGGAGGTTGTGGTGAGCTGAGACTGCGTCATTGCACTCTAGCCTGGGCAACAAGAGTGAAACTGTCTCAAAAAAAAGAAAAAGAGTTAAACTAGCTACTTTGTGGTGGGTGTTATGGGACAGATTCAAAGTTAAGGGCTCATTTCTTCATAATTGTGGAAGATAGTTCATTATTTGTAGAAATAGGTATAAAGTCTTCATAGGCATCTTTCAAAAATTAAAAGATACACAAGAAAGATCTTTAATGTTTATAGTGAAGGATCATTATAAGTGACTTCATATCTTTTTTTCCATGTTTAAGAAAATTAACTCAAGTTTCCCTATACGTTTCTTCCTGATTTTCCTGTAAAGGGAGCTTTGTGTAGAATGAGGAAGATTGGATAATGATAGTGTATATCCAACAGTCTTCTCTAATTGTACTGCTTTTGGCCAAAAAAAGTTTGTCATTTATTGTTCCATAACAAATTATAGCAAATATAGCAGCTTAAAACTACACATTTATTATCTCACATTGTTTCTGAGGGTCAGGATTCTGGGAGTCGCTTAGCTGGCTCAGGTTCTTTCATGAAGTTGTAGTCAAGATATAGACTGGGGCTGAAGAATTTGCTTGGTAGTTCATTCATGGGGCTGCTGGCAGGAGGTTTCACTTCTTTGCCAGGAGATCCTCTCCATGGGCTTGTTCGTGTCATGACATGGCTTCTTCCAGAGTGAGTGATCTAAGAGTGAGAGGGCATGCCCAAGAAAGAAGCCACAGGCCGTGTGTTTTATAACTTAATATCAGAAGGTGACATATTATCATCTTTACCATATTCTGTAGGTTACATATTCTGCTGCTATAGTGTGGGAGGGGCCTACATAGGGTGTACACCTTACCACATAGGGTGTGAATACCAGGAAGCAAGTGTCATTGGGGTCATCTTAGGGACTGGCTACCATAGCAGGCAAACTGGATTTCGGCAATTAGCTGCCATTGGTAGGATTATTTGTTGCATTTTCCGTTATCTTAACCCTCTTCCTTTTTCTTAGCTGGAGATGTGTGGCTTTTCATGTTGTAATAACTCTAAACATAAGGTATCAGAAACAAATTTATACATGGTTAGTATGCTACAGAACAGTAAAATAAAGTATTAACGCAGTAAAACAAATGTAAGAGTGAGGGCCAGGCACGGTGGCTTATGCCTGTAATCCTAGCACTATGGGAGGCTGAGGCAGGTAGATCATTTGAGGTCACGAGTTTGAGACCAGCCTAGCCAACATGGTGAAACCATGTCTCTATTAAAAACACAAAAATTAGCCAGCTGTGGTGGTGCACACCTGTAATCCCAGCTACTCAGGAGGCTGAGGCAGGAGAATCGCCTGAACCCGGGGGGTGGAGGTTGCAGTGATCTGAGATCGCACCACTGCACTCCAGCCTGGGCAACAGAGCGAGACTCCACCTTAAAAAAAAGAAAAAAGAGCCAGGAAGACCGAATCTGAAAGTTGAAAGCAGTGTTAGAGATCAAGTGATATTTGTGGGCATACTTTATAATAGTGTTTTTTCTCATTATAAAATTTAGAAATGCTTAGATAAAATTAAAATCCCTTTAATCCCTTTATTCTGGTAGGGTGTGGTGGCTCAGGCCTCTAATCCCAGCACTTTGGGAGGCCGAGGCAGGAGGATCACTTGAGACCAAGAGTTTGGAGACCTCGTCTCTACAAAAAATTTAAAAATTAGTTGGGCGTGGTGGCTCATGCCTGTAGTCCTCGCTGCTTGGGAGGCTGAGGCGGGAGGATTGCTTGAACCCAGGAGTTAAGAGTTGCAGTGAGCTGTGATTGTGCCATTGCCCTCCAGCTTGGGCAACAAAGCAAGACTGTGTTTCAAAAAAAAAAAAGTAATAACAATAATAATTATAATTCCTCTATTCCAAGAGCATCTTAACATTTGATATATATTTTTAATGTGTGTGTGTTTGTATGTGTGTGTGTGTTCATACATATATATGTATGCTTATATATGTATTTTATTATTACTTTTTGTAAATATAATACCTTACGTAAGGTTAGGTTTTTTAGAGTCACCGAGTTGTAAGATAACTGGCTAGTGCAGTCAGATTTCGTTTGATTCTTTAAATCGTTTTTCAGTGACCAGGACCTGAGCCTTTAGGGTCTCAAAAGTAAAGAAAGAGTTTGTATTTTAGCTCTTTTTCCTTTTCTTGAGATACTGAAGTCCAGGGTCTAGTTTAAAGAAGGGCCAGGAGGGGTCAGGTGCAGTGGCTCACGCCTGTAATCCCAGCACTTTGGGAGGCTGAGGCGGGTGGATCAGCTGAGGTCAGGAGTTTGAGACCAGCCTGGCCAACATAGTGAAACCCCGCCTCTACTGAAAATACAAAAATCAGCTGGGCCTGGTGGCGCGTGCCTGTAGTCTCAGCTACTTGGGTTGCTGAGGTAGGATCACTTGAACCTGAGAGGCGGAGGTTGTGGTGAGCTGAGATCGTACCACTGCACTCCAGCCTGGGCGACAAGAGCAAGACTCCGTCTCAAAAAAAAAAAAAAAAAAGAAAAGAAAAGAAAAGAAAAAAAAGTAAAGAAGGGCAAGAGGAAGAGACTAGAGTTGTTGGGTGCATATGATTGAATTTGGGTAAGGCAAATGTATGTTGTTATTTTGCTGTTACTTTTTAGTGTTTTATGTATTCCTTTATTTCATTAATAATATATCAGGAGTACTTTTACATCATTAAATATTACTTGATTTTATGATTTCTAATAGCTACATAGTCTAATGAATGACTATACTATAAATATATTTGATTAGTCTCCTATGTGGGGACTGTTAGATGGTTTTTAGTTTTCAAATTACAAGTAATAGTATGATGAATATCCTCTTGAAAAAAATCTGTTCGCATATCAAAGTTTCTGTAAAAACACTTTCTAGAAAAAAGTGCATCAAATGGTGTGTCTTTGTCCATTTTGTGTTACTTTAACAGAATACCACATACTGGATAATTTATAAAGAAATTTATATCTCAAAGTTCTGGAGACTGGGAAGTCCAGTATCAAGGTGCCAGCAATCTGGCAAGAACGTTCTTGCAGCTTCATCTCATGGTGGAAAGCAAGAGCCAGAGAGCCCAAGAGAGCAAAAGGGAGCTGAACTTGCTTTGTTAACAAGCATACTGTCACAGTAACTAATCCACTCCCCAGATAACAACATTCATTCATTCATGAGGGCAGAGTCCTCATGATCCAGTCATGTCTTATTAGGCTTGCCTCCCAACACTGTTGCACTGGGGATTAAATTTCCAGGACATGGACTTTGTGGGGTACGTTCAAACGGTGGCTTGATGTGAACATTTTCTTAGTCTCCTGAATTTTATTGCCACATTGCTTTTCAGAATGATGATGCCTGTTTGTGCTTCTACCAGAAGTGCATACAGGAATCTCTTTGATAGTACTCTAGACATTATAGTTATTAACATTTGGATTTTTATATAAATGAACAAGAATAAAGTATGTGGTTTTCAAAGTCAAGATTTTAGTTGAATTTAAGGAATTTCAACCAAGGGTGCTATGGTATAGTATCTTTTACATAAAGTGTAGTAAGATTTTAGTCTAATGCAAATTAAATAGGCTCTGATATTAACCAAATAATCTATTTTTAGAAACCCCAAAATATTTTTGTAAATTGCTGCTGTACAAATATCAATTGGCTTTAAGTCACAACTTAGGGCTGTGATGCTAAAGTTACTATTATAGTCTTGTATTAATGTGGATTAAGTTGAAGTTGTAATTACACAACTTGAAGTTAGCTAATCCCTGATTCTTTTGGTAATGAAAGGGAACAGGCATGCCTGAGTCCCAGCACTTTGGGAGGCTGACATGGGAGGATCACTTGAGCACAGGAGCTCGAGACCAGCCCGGGCAACATAGTGATACCTTATCTCTACTTAAAAAAAAAAAAAAAAATTAGCCCAGTGTAGTGGCATACACCTGTAGTCCCAGCTACTTGGGAGGCTGTAGCAGGAGGATTGTTTGAGTCTGGGAGCTCGAGGCTACAGTGAGCTGTAGTCACGCCACTGCACCCCAGCCTGGGCAAGAAAGCAAGACTTGTCTCTAAAAAGAAGGGGAGGCCAGGCACAGTGGTTCACACCCAGCACTTTGGGAGCCTGAGACGGGCGAATCACCTGAGGTCAGGAGTTTGAGACCAGCCTGGCTAACATAGCAAAACCCCATTTCTACTAAAAATACAAAAAAATCAGCTGGGCATGGTGGTGCGTGCCTGTAATCCCAGCTGCTCAGGAAGCTGAGGCAGGAGAGTCACTTGAACCCAAGAGTGGAGGTTGCAGTGAGCCGAGATCATGCCTGCCATTGCACTCCAGCTTGGGTAACAAGAGCGAAACTCTGTAACACCGTCTCAAAAAAAAAATGAATAGTGATAGCATGCAAAAAGTACTTGATTAAAATTTGATATTCAGTAATACTTAAAATCAGCTGTTGGCTACTTGAGATTGGATGTGAATAAAATTACATACAATATCATAGTTAACTATATTTTTGTTATTTAAATCTTAGGAACATCATATTCTAATTCTAGAATTGCTCTTAACTTTGTACTTACTATGTTATTTGTTTTAATTTAGGAAGTGTTTGTTACAAAGGCTGATGTTTCAATTTTGTTTCATTTACAGAGAGACATCTCCCCATACATTTCAATTAGACCTGTTCTTCAACAATGTAAGCAAACCAAGTGCCCCTGTTTTCGATAGGTTGGGAAGGTATGTACCTGCTAGGTAATTTCACCAGAAACTCAGGAGTTAGTAAGCAACACCTTTTGATTGATTCTTTAGATAGAAGAAAAGGATGTATCTGCTGGTAGACCCAAGGACACAGGGTTTAATTGTGTCAAGGTGGTATTAAAGAAATGTCAAACTCCTAAGGAGATGCTAAGTTTATAAAATAAAAATTTTAATGTGTGAAATAGCCATTGTTTGTTAACTTGTGACTCGTGCATGTGTTTCTTATATACATGATACTTTCACACATGATAGTAACCTTCTAATTTGGAAAATATCTTTGATTCTTAAATTATATAGACACATTGAGAGCTAATATTTTATGTGTGTCTTTCATATCACACTACTGTGCAATTTATAATTCCATAGCCACATTTTGTAAAATGAAACTTTTGTTAGTAGATACCCCCTTTTTTGATTATTTAGTACATGCTAGGTAGTTTTTTTCAGGTTAGGTATTATTAAACCTGTTGTTATGATGTCTGCAAACAAATGACCATTCAATGGGTTTACTTAGAACTCATAAAATAAAAAAAATTAAAGGCAGCTTAAAAATGAGAAAATGTCTGTTTCTGTCAGGAATTAACAGTTTCTTAGACATCACTCATTCTGTTATTGACCCCTCTCTTATTTATTATTAAATTATGTCAATAATTTAACTTTTTTTTAAATGAAGGGAAACCTTAGATAATTTGAAGCAGGTAATTTTTAGTATTTGGGGGTGTTTTTATGTCAGTACCTACTTAATAAAAACAGGTGCTTTTCTTAAATTTTGGTTGTAGTCTACATTTTTGTATGACTGTAATGCAATGGTTCTCTACTCTGGCTGTACATTAGAATTACCTGGTGTGCTTTTAAAAATTTATTGATGTCCATACTCATCCCAAAGCAATTAATTCAGAATCTGGGATTGATTTTTTTAAATCACATTTTGGGGACAATCCATTAAACTCAAACTTTGTGGTTTATTGAATCAAAACAAAAATCTAACATTTGATTATATTAAAATATTTGAATCTAGAGAGACGTCTTCATGAACTGTGATGTTCAGTGTTTGAGCTTACATATTTATTTCTACTCTCTTGACAGCCTGGAATATGATGAGAATACTTCCATCATCTTTAGACCTAACTCAAAGGTAATTCTGGAAGTCAGTTTTCAGCTTGTCATTACTATTTGCTCTCAACTCCATTTAAAGTTTTTGATCCACATAAATCAGTGTTGCAGAGTGTCATATCTTTTTTTTTTTCTTTGTGTTTTTTGAGATGGAGTCTCGCTCTGTCACCCAGGCTGGAGTGCAGTGGCGCAATCTTGGCTCGCTGCAAGCTCCGCCTCCCAGGTTCACGCCATTCTCCTGCCTCAGCCTCCCGAGTAGCTGGGACTAGAGGTGTCCGCCACCGTGCCCGGCTAATTTTTTGTATTTTTAGTAGAGACGGGGTTTCACCATATTAGCCAGGATGGTCTTGATCTCCTGACCTCGTGATCCAACCGCCTCAGCCTCCCAAAGTGCTGGGATTACAGGCGTGAGCCACCGCGCCCAGCTCAGAGTGTCATATCTTATCTGATTCTTCTAGCACCTAGACACTATTTTATAATGCAGTAAAGACATTGTAATGCCGTTCTCTACCTATAAAGCTCTTTCTTCCTCTTTCGAGTCAAGAAGAGGCCAGCATTTGTGCTTTACCATCTTTCATTTAGATAGGCAAGTTCAGAAGACGACAGGCAGGCAAATTGTTATTAGACACTACTGTGCCTTAAAGTTTCTTTTAAAAGTACATATTTCATATTTCTCCTTTCTTATCAAAAATATGCCTTTTTTCTTGATATGCCAGATGCCATGCTGGAAGCATTTAGTGGCAGATTTGAAATGCAAAAATAATTATGACCTGGTATGGGACTACTCAGCTTGCTGTTTGGTTTTGGGGGGGATGGGTATTAAATCCTTTGCATCCTGTTTAGACTAAAAATTATCATTGTTATCTGTTTATCTTCCTTCCAGTGGGATTTCTGTTCAGTCTATCAATCCTTGGCCAGTCTTTGAACCCTTCTTCTGGTCCCCAGTTTCCCTGTATAGTCTAACAAAGAAATATTAATTTCTTTTTTCCTTATTGTGCCTCCAGAAGGGGCCCTGGTAACACTTATAACTTTGTCTTTACCCAATATGGTGGGGTGGAAAGAGAACTCAGAAGTCAGGGCCTTTGGTTTCTCATGCAGGCTCTTCTTCACATGCTCTGGTTTTCTTATTTCTTAAAAGGGAATGACAATATCTGCTCTCATAATTGTGAAGATGTAGCTATTAATGTAGATAAGCTCTAGAAAGCATAAAGTTATTTTTTCTTATAGGGAAATATTGAGGGTTAATGGCATTGGCAAAAGCCTTTAATCTTTTTAGGAGAAAGTTTCTTTGCAAAAACAATTTATTTAATGCCTCTGGGTTCCCTTACTTTTTTTTTTTTTTTGAGACCAAGTCTCGCTCTGTCGTCCAGGCTAGAGTGTGCAGTGGCGCAATCTTGGCTCACTGCAGCCTCCGCCTCCTGGGTTCAAGCAATTCTCTGCCTCAATCTCCTGATTATCTGGGATTACGGGTGCCGCCACCACCCCGGCTAATTTTTGTAATTTTAGTAGAGTCGAGGTTTCACCATCTTGGCCAGGCTGGTCTTCAACTCCTGACCTTGTGATCCACCCACCTTAGCCTTCCAAAGTGCTGAAATTACAGGCGTGAGCCACTGCACCCGGCCAATTCCCTTACTTTTTAACGTACAATGTGGGTACGTAAAATATACCTGCATTTATGAATTTGGCTTGTGAGAAGAATGCTATGCAGTTTTATGGACTTTATCATTCTTGAGACTGAGCATCATTTGTGCTTTTGGTCCCTTCTACGACCCCTGTACCTATTGGGGTTTAATTTATTAATTAGCAATAACTCCTACTTAATTTTATTCTCATTTCTTTTCTCTTGGATGGGAGTCTGGTTATACTTTTTGAACAAGGTTGACATAAAGCATAGGACTGGGAGATGTAATCTTAGGACAGGTGCAGGTGTAGTTATGGTAGCTCTGGAGAACCACACTAAAAGCTGTGCCTAGGTGAATTTCACTTTGTGTTGACTTTGCATTTTCAGCATACTTTTAAAGACTTTAGTTGAACCACAATCTAATTTGGTATCAGCTAACTTCTAGCATTTTAAAACATGACTTTGAAAGATTTTTTTTGCCCTCCCTGAAAATCAGGTGAATACTGATGGTCTGGTGCTAAGAGGCTGGTATAACTGTCTGACACTGGCAATATATGGATCAGTGGATAGAGTGATAAGTCATGACAGAGACTCTCCACCACCACCACCTCCACCTCCACCACCTCCCCAGCCACAACCAAGTTTGAAAAGGAATCCAAAACATGGTGAGAATTTTAAATTTGCTTTTGCAAGTGAAACTTATATCCGTGGTGTAAAAAAAAAAAAATTCGAATAGCGCTCTTTTACCTTTTGTTTTTGTTTTGTTTTATTTCTTGAGAGGGAGAGAGGAAGAGAGGGGGAGAGAGGGAGGGAGGAGATGAGAGGGAGAAGCAGAGGGGCAGAGGGGGAGAGGAGGAGGAAGAGGGGGAGATAGGAGGAAGAGAAAGAAGAGGCAAGAGGGAGAAGGGGAGGGAGAGAGAGGAGGGAAAGTGAGGGATTGGGGTGGGAGAGAGTGAGCAAGCACACCTCGTTCACCTTTTGAACCTTGCTTAAGACTTGACAAGATAGCTATCTGTTAGTCTCCCATTCTTGTCTATAAGAGTTTCTTTTTATGTTGAAGTGGTGACATTTTATTTTCTTCCTCTGTTTTCCTAGAGAACTTTTAAAACTGATCTGAGGGAATTTTTTCCCATTTAAAGTATCTTAATGATAATGCAATCTAGTGACTATTCATGGTTTACTATTAAAATTATTTGTAAATGAATTGAAAAATAGGCAGGGAGTTTGTTACATATTCGTGGAATACTTATATAAATGACTTTTTTTTTCAAGAGTGCATTTAAAATTTATTAGGTATATACATCTTAACTAATGTAGATTTCTTCCACTTTTGAGAACCTTTTGCTCATTAACTGGAAACAAGAAAAATAAGAACTTCAGTGGCTTTCTTTCAGAAGATAGGCAGCTGGACTCATGTTTCTCAGAATCTCTTCTCCTCACTCCAGTGTTAATCACTGTAAGAAGTTGACCACAAGGCTGAGAGCAGTGGCTCATGGCTGTAATCCTAGCACTTTGGGAGGCCGAAGTGGGAGGATTGCTTGGGGTCAGGAATTCAAGACCAGCCTGGCCAACATGGCGAGACCCTATGTCTATTTTAAAAAAAAGAAGTTGACACAATGAGATTCATAGCCAGCTGCAGTGATATGCATCTGTGTTCCCAGCTACTCAAGAGGCTGAGGCAAAAGGATCAATTGAGCCCAGGAGTTCGAGTCCATTCTGGGCAACATAGTAAGACTCCCATCTGTAAAAATAAATAAATAGGCTGGGCATGGTGGCTTATGCCTGTAATCCTTACACTTTGGGAGGCTTGCTTGAACACAGGAGTGTGAGACCAGCCTGGGCAACATAGGGAGAACCTGCCCCTCCCAAAAAAAAAAAAAAAAGAAAGAATTAGCTGGGCACGATGGCATGTGCCTGTGGTCCAGCTACTCTGGAGGCTGAGGTGGGAGGATCTCTTGAGCCTGGGAATTTGAGGCTGCAATGAGTCATGATCGTGCCACTGCACTCCAGCCTAGGCAACAGAGCAAAACCCTGTCTCAAAAACAGAAACCCACACACAAAATAAATAAATAAAAGGAGTTTCAAGAATACATTTTGAAATTGTAATTAAAGTCACTAAGGAATAATATTTTGCTTTATAATTAGCATGTTTGTGACTATAAATAACCTTTGTTTCTCTGAATCCTGATATAGTAATATGGTGTGAGCTATTTTTTTTCTGATGGTGGTCATACACTGTACTTTTCTTATATCTTACCTGCTAAGCATAGTTACTCTTTCAGTTTTCTTTTTCTTTCAGTCCTTCATTTTTCTGTGCTTTTTTTTTTTAACCAAACCGTGAGCTCCTTGTGGATAGAAAGTATGTTTTACATATATTTGTGTTTTCAGTCTTATCATAGTGTCTGACATATGTAGTGGTTACTCTAAAAATTTGTTCAATTTACTGATTTGTTTTAAAATTGACAAGCACATATATATACATGTGTTTTTAACTTTTTATTTAAAAATTTTTTTTAATTTAATTTTTTTGTTTTTAGAGACAGGATTTTGTTATGTCACCCAGGCTGGAGTGCAGTGGCCTGATCATAGCTCACTGTAACGTCGTAATCCTGGACTCAAGCAGTCCTTCCACCTCAGTCTGTGGAGTAGCTAGGACTATAGACGTGTGCCACCCTCCACCCCAACTCATTTTTTTGTAGAGATGGGGTCTCACTATGTTGCCCAAACTAGTCTCAAACTCCTAACCTCAAGTGATCCTCTTGTCTCAGCCCTTCAAATGCTGGGTTGACAGGTGTGAGCCACCACACCTGGCCCCTTAACTTTTTACTTTGAGATAATTATAGATTGACAGGAGGTTGCAAAGAAATGTACAGGGAAGTCCTGTGTACTCTTTAGCCTCCCCCAGTGATAACATCTTTAATAAATATAGTACAATATCAAAACCAGAAAATTGGTGTTGGTGTAATCTATGGAGCTTATTCAGATTTCACTAGATAGACATGCACTTGTTTGTGTATGTGTAACTCTGTGCGTTTTTATGTCATGTGTACAGCCTTGCATAACCAACACCATGATCAAAATACTTATCTGGGCTGGATGCCGTGGCTCACGCCTGTAATCCCAGCACTTTGGGAGGCCAAGGCGGGCAGATCACTTGAGGTCAGGAGTTTGAGACCAGCCTGGCCAACATGGTGAAACCTCATCTCTACTAAAAATACAAAAATTTGCTGGGCATGGTGGTGCATGCCTGTAGTCCCAGCTACTTGGGAGGCTAAGGCAGGAGAATCACTTGAACCCTGGTGGTGGAGGCTGCAGTATGACGAGACTGTGCCATTGCAATCCAGCCTGGGCGAAAGAGCAAGACTCCGTCTCAAACAAAACAAAACATAAAAACAAACAAAACCCCAAAATACTTAACTACACCATTGCCCCGAGATTCCCTATTACCCCTTTATAGCCATATTCATCCCACCCATCTCTAGCCTTTGGCAACCACTAATCTGTTCACCATTTCTATAGTTATATTATTTTACACATGTTACATCAATGGAATCATGCAGTATCTTTGTGAGATTGACTTTTTTCATTCAGCATAATTTCCTTGAAGTTCAACATATTATATATAAATAGTTTGTTGTTTTTTGTTGCTGAGTGGTGTTACAAAATATAGATGTACCAAAATTTAACTGCTCACCTGTTGAAGGACATTTGGGTAGTCTCTGTTTTTTGGCTATCACAAATAAAGCTGAACATTCCCTTATTTTTTTGGCATGAAAACAAAATCTTCATTCTCTGGGATTATGCCCAAGCCTAAGAGTGTATACATTATGTTTTGGTACGTGAGAAGTCAGAAATTCTAATGTTACCAATATAGATTAATTAGCAAAATTTCTGTTAAGATGCCAGGAAGGAAAAGTTTATAATCAGTTAATTCTGAAAATGAAAGTCTGAAATGATGACAAGTATTTTTTCAGTATGTGGGAAGTCAGAAATTCCGATGTTATTAATATAGATTAATTAGCAAAATTTCTGAGACACCAGGAAGGAAAAGTTTATTAGTTAATTCTGAAGATGAAAATCTCCCCAGTGATGAAAAGTATTTTTTCCGTTCATTTCCTTATACTTTAACATGATTATCTTTGTTCTACTTGGGGATTGATTTGTTCTGGGACTGCCTGTGTATACACAAATCTGTGCATACTCAAGTCCTGACGTTGGCCCTGAGGAACCTGCATATACAGAAAGTCAGCCCATTATATATATGCAGATTTTGCATCCCTCAAATACCATATTTTAGATCTCTCTTTGCTTTAAAAAAAATCACATGTAAGTGGACCCACACAGTTCAAAGCCATGTTGTTCGGGGGTCATCTGTAATTTGAAAGTTCTTTTTCTGTCTCCCATAAAACACTAGCTGATGGGGAGAAAGAAGATCAGTTTAATGGAAGCCCTCCAAGACCACAGCCAAGGGGACCAAGAACTCCTCCAGGACCCCCTCCACCTGATGATGATGAAGATGATCCTGTGCCTCTGCCAGGTATAAATAAAACCAGTGCTAAGGTTTTCCCCCCTAGTTAATAGTACATTTTTGTTTTTGTTTTGAGATGGTCTCACTCTGTTGCCCAGGGTGGAGTACAGTGGCTCACTGCAGTCTTGCAGTGTTCATGGCTCACTGCAGTCTTGACCACCTGGGCTTAAGTGATCCTCTCACCTCAGCCTCCTAAGTAGCTGGGACTACAGGTGTGCATCACCATGCCTTGCTAATTTTTGAAATATCTGTAGAGATGGGGTCTCACTATTTTACCCAGGCTGGAACTCCTGAGCTAAAGTGATCCATCTGCCTTAGCTTCACAAAGTGTTAGGATTATAGGCATAAGCCACCGTGCCTGGCTAATAGTGCTTTTTGATTAAGAAAAGAAATCAGGTGCTAGTAATCAAATCTTGATGCAGTCTCCCCCCATGCTGTGCAGTATTTCCTTGTGTTTTTCTTTTTCTTTTTTCTTTCTTTTTTTTTTTTTTGAGACAGGTTTTTGCTCTGTGACCCAGGCTAGAGTGCAGTGGCATCATCTCAGCTCAGTGCAGCCTTGAATTCCCGGGTTCAAGAAATCCTCCCACCTCATCCTCCCCAGTGGCTAGGACCACAGGTGTATACCACCACGCCTGGCTAATTTTTAAATTTTTTATAGAGAAGAAGTTTCCTATGTTGCTCAGGCTGGTCTTGAACTCAAGTGATCCTCCCGCCTTGGCCCCCCACAGTTTTGGGATTTACAGGTGTGACCCACAGTGCCTGGCCACTAATTGTATTTTTCTTTCTGTCAGCCAGTTAACTTGTTAAAAAAAAATTTGTTAACTCATTTGAAGCTGTGCCAAAATAAAGTGTTAGTTTGCTGTAGTGATATGTACAAAAGAGTACCAGTTAAAAATCAGTAGTATTGGGCTGGGTGTGGTGGCTCATGCCTGTAATCCTAGCACTTTGGAAGGCTGAGGCAGGAGGACCTCTTGAGCCCAGGAGTGTGAGACCAGCCTGGGCAACATAGGGAGACCCTGTCTCTATTAAAAATAAAAATAAAATAAAACAAAAGTAGGCCGGGCGTGGTGGCTCACGCCTGTAATCCCAGCACTTTGGGAGGCCAAGGTGGGCGGATTACCTGAGGTCAGGAGTTCGAGACCAGCCTGGCCAACATAGTGAAACCCCATCTCTACTAAAAATACAAAAATTAGCCGGGTGTGGTGGTAGACGCCTGTAATCCCAGCTACTCAGGAGACTGAGGCAGGAGAATTGCTTGAGCCTGGGAGGCGGAGGTTGCAGTGAGCCGAGATCATGCCACTGCACTCCAGCCTGGCCGACAGAGTGAGACTCTTGTCTCAAAAAAAGAAAAAAAATAAAAATAAAAAATAAAATAAAAATAAGTATGTACTGGAAAAGACAAAAACGTGTATAGTTACTTAAAAGCTAAAAAGAAAGGGAATGGCTTAACAGTATACTTTATTATTGCTCACTGTAGAAGTTGTACAGTGTATACTCAATATTTTTTAAAGTGAGTAATTCTTTTTTTTAAGGGTATTTATAAACTGTATCATCCAAAATATTAAGTAGTTGCCATATCCAGTCTTGCTGCCTTGTGTCATTTAAACCATTAAAATAGTCTGTGCTTTAAATCTCAATTTTTCAGTGTCTGGTGACAAGGAAGAGGATGCTCCTCATAGAGAAGATTACTTTGAGCCCATTTCTCCTGATCGGAATTCTGTTCCCCAGGAAGGGCAATATTCTGATGAAGGAGAAGTAGAAGAGGAACAACAAGAAGAAGGAGAAGAAGATGAAGATGATGTGGATGTAGAGGAAGAAGAGGATGAGGACGAGGATGATCGACATACAGTCGACAGTATTCCTGAGGAGGAAGAGGAAGATGAAGAGGAAGAAGGTGAAGAGGATGAAGAAGGTGAAGGTGGGTTATGTTAGCTAGGACTTTGGGGTTTAAGTACTAGAAACTAACTTGATACCGCTTTGAAAAATGCAAAAGAATTTCTAGCAAAGACAAATGGGTTCCAAGAAACCCAGGGTCAGAATGTAGCTAGGCCTCAAGGCATGACTAGAAATGAGATTTCCATCTCTCCTCTGCTTTGTGTGTTTACTTTAATCTCCCCTGTTTAACCAACCAGCCTAAACTGCCTGACTGTATCTCAGTTTTCTGCTTGACTTGCTACAATATGAGTTTCCCTTTGACAGCATCAGCTTTTGCCAGGAAAACAGGGTCATGTAGCAAATACATGTTGGTTAGGGATTTGGTGGCTGTTTTCAGAGTAAGGAGTGGTAAAGCTAGGTGGAATTCCTAAAGATGTCTGCCACCTAGATATTTTAGCAAATGCTACATTATTTTTAAAAATTCAAGGGAAAAATCTCAATTACACAAGTACATGTGGCAGTATGATACAGTCCTTTAATTAGGCTTTATTTTTCCTTTGAAAGCAAAAAGTGAGAGATATTCAAGCTAATTGGCTCTTAATTTGCCCAAGAAATGGCATTTAATGTTACAGCATTTATGCAGAATAACAGATAATCTGCCTTGGCTTTTTTCTACAGATAGTAAAAATGAATGTCATTTGAGAATCACAGGGGCTCTTTTAAAAAATATCAAATAGCTAGATTATCATGTGATACTTTTTTTAACTTTCCCCATTCGCAGATTATCAAATAATTATTTCTAGATTTATTGTATTTGGCAAAAGTAGTTAAATGTTAGGCAGGCAGTTTTCTTTTTTTCTTTCTTTTTTTTTTTTTTTGAGTCAAAGTCTCATTCCATGACCCAGACTGGAGCGCAGTGGTGCGATCTTGTTTCACTGCAACCTTCGCCTCCAGGGTTCAAGTGATTCGTCCCTCAGCCTTCTGAGTAGCTGGGCTTACAGGCATCCACCCCTATGCTCAGGTAATTTTTGTATTTTTAGTAGAGATCAGGGTTTCTCCATGTTGGCCAGGCTGGTCAAGGACTCCTGACCTCAAGTGATCTGCCCGGCTTGGCCTCCCAAAGTGCTGGGATTACAGGCATGAGCCACTGTGCACAGCCATATTTTAAATGAACACATTTTCTATCAAAATATAATGGAGACCTACAAAACTGTGTGATAGGTAAATGCAGAGAAATAAAAATTCTGGAATGTGAAATTGTTATAAAACGAATCTACAATGGTTTTGCTGAAAGTATTTGGTTTAACCTGATGATATTAGTTCTTACTTAAAACAACCAGTTTTTTTTGGTCTTAAAAATAATCTCTCAAGAGGACAAGCATAATTTCTTTCCTCCTGAGATAGATATTTTTGTTACTTTGAGGCATTTCTAATTTTATTTCTGTGAGGAAAAGATATCTGTTACAGTTAGTTGTAAAACTGAACAGATACAGAGGAATTTGCTTAAAATGTTTGTCCAGTTTTCAGGTCTCACCCCTTTCAGGAAAAAAAGAAGTTTGTCCATAATTCTATTAGAAATTATAAAATGTTGTAAAATTGTGGGTAAGATGTTGGGGCAGAAGTTGGTTTTGTTGAGGAAATCATTTTTAATGTTTTATTAAAACTATTTCTTGTTCAATCAGAATTTATGTATTAGACAAAGATGATGTAATACTTAAATATTATTCATACTAATTTTCAGGGGATGATGGTTATGAACAAATTTCCAGTGATGAAGATGGAATTGCTGACTTGGAACGTGAAACATTTAAGTATCCAAACTTTGATGTTGAATACACTGCTGAAGACTTAGCTTCAGTTCCTCCTATGACATATGATCCATATGACAGGGAGCTTGTACCACTCTTATACTTCAGTTGTCCATACAAGACTACTTTTGAAATTGAAATCAGTAGAATGAAGGATCAAGGTCCAGATAAAGAAAATTCAGGGGCAATCGAAGCCTCAGTGAAGTTAACAGAACTCTTAGATTTGTATAGAGAAGATAGAGGTGCAAAATGGGTAACAGCTTTAGAAGAAATTCCAAGTTTAATAATAAAAGGGTTAAGCTATTTGCAATTGAAAAACACAAAACAAGACTCCCTTGGCCAGTTGGTAGACTGGACCATGCAAGCTTTAAATTTACAAGTAGCGCTTCGCCAACCTATCGCCTTAAATGTTCGACAGCTCAAAGCTGGGACCAAATTAGTGTCCTCACTAGCAGAATGTGGGGCTCAAGGAGTTATGGGACTGCTACAAGCAGGAGTGATCAGTGGATTATTTGAACTTCTGTTTGCTGATCACGTATCATCTTCTCTTAAGTTAAATGCTTTTAAAGCTTTGGACAGTGTCATTAGTATGACAGAAGGAATGGAAGCTTTTTTAAGAGGTAGGCAGAATGAAAAAAGTGGTTATCAAAAGCTTCTGGAACTCATACTTTTAGATCAGACTGTGAGGGTTGTTACTGCTGGTTCAGCTATTCTCCAAAAATGCCATTTCTATGAAGTCTTGTCAGAGATTAAAAGACTTGGTGACCATTTAGCAGAGAAGACTTCATCTGTTCCTAACCACAGTGAACCTGATCACGACACAGATGCTGGACTTGAGAGAACAAACCCAGAATATGAAAATGAGGTGGAAGCTTCTATGGATATGGATCTTTTGGAATCCTCAAATATAAGTGAAGGGGAAATAGAAAGGCTTATTAACCTCCTAGAAGAAGTTTTTCATTTAATGGAAACTGCCCCTCATACAATGATCCAACAACCTGTTAAGTCTTTCCCAACGATGGCACGAATTACTGGACCTCCAGAGAGGGATGATCCGTACCCTGTTCTCTTTAGGTAAGACATGTTTGCCTTTTGGGAAATAAATTTCACAAATCATTGGAGACAATTTTATGTGGTTGATTTTGCTTTTTATCTGATTGTAGGTAACTTATTTATGTGTAAGGATACTTGATATTTCAAAACGGTTATTTAGTAGTGGAACTGAGAAGTATGTTACTGTGGGTGAGCTTATATTGTGTTAGTTCTTAAAGCAAAAATGGGAACTTCAGTGAAAGATTTTAGTAATTAACAGTGATGCTTGTATAAGCATGTCTATGAGCAAGAATAAATGAGAAACTGTTGACTTGCTTCTGGGAAGGTGGTACAAAGGAATGGTGTAGGAAGGAGAGCTCTTCTGTGTGAACCCGTCTATACTTACTACTCTTAATACATTGTAAGTTAAAATTATATTTTACTAGCTTAATTTTACAGTCCTGGTTAAAGATGTCTTTAAGTTTCCATTACTACTTGTTTCTGCCATCTACCTCTCTCATCTGTTGATACAGTTTTGCCATTGTTAGGACCAGCATCCCTAGTAGATTTTTTATTTTGTTTTGAGACTTTCTTTCTTACCATTTGCCTGTAAATAATTTCCTAACATAAAAATGGAAAAATGGCATTTGAATTATTTTATTACTTATTTTTGTGATTAATATTTTCATTGATTTGGATGGAGCATAGTGCATTCCCAGGGGATGGGATATGTGTCCAGTCTAAAACCTCCACTTATCCAAGTTCCTGTTTTTAGCTGAAACTGTTACACCTTGTCTTAGTTTTGAGTTTCCTAAAAGGATAACTTGAGTCAAAGTCTTGGGTGCAGGTTCTTTGAAAGATTATCCTAGGAAGCAGAAATGCATGAAGAAAGTAAGATAAGGAGAAAAACCAGTAAAGGAAGTGTTATTATACTTATTGCCGTGGACAGCTGGGGCTCATCCTACTGGGGATCCTCCGAAGAACTGGTTAAAGTGTATCTCCTGCTTATCCTCCTAAAACATTCAGGCTGGGCATTTGTCTACCAACTCTCCCCTTTGGTTCAAGGATGCCCACAAGAAACTTTTAACTCTTTTATGCTTCTGAGCTGTTGCTGGTTGTGGTCCGAGCACCCTTTAATCCCTTTGGGGGAAACCCTGAGAAAGAAAGGTAGAGAGGCCCAAAGTGAACACTTGAGGACAGATACTGGCAACCCTCACAGATTGTGTACTGGGAAATCAATGGGTCAGTGATGGGAGGTTGGGGAGCAGTAATATGTAAGAGATGGGCAGAGAATGCATTTAGGCAGGATACTTAGAAGGAATAGAAAGACAAAATGAGAAGCAGGAGAGAATAGAAACTAAGGAAGCAAATAGTTTTAGGAACCAGTGAATGGTTTGTTGTGATACTGTGCAGAGGTTCAGAAGATAAGGATAGGAAATCATATATTTTGTAACATAGATTGCAACTGGGGCTCTGGCAAAAGTAGTTTAATGTAGCAGTGGGAGAGGAAGTGTGGATGAAAAACCACTGGCCAGTAAGGATTTGAAACAGTGTAGGCCACTGTTTTAAGAAATGTGGGCGGATCACTTAAGGTCAGGAGTTTGAGACCAGCCTGGCCAACATGGCAAAACCCCATCTCTACTAAAAATAAAAAACTAGAGCCGGGTGTGGTGGCTCACGCCTGTAATCCCAGCACTTTGGGAGGCTGAGGTAGGCGGATCATCTGAGGTCAAGAGTTCGAGACCAGCCTGGCCAATATGATGAAACCCTGTCTCTACTAAAAATACAAAAATTAGCCGGGTGTGGTGGTAGGTGCCTGTAATCCCAGCTACTTGGGAGGCTGAGGCAGGAGAATCATTTGAACCTGGAGGTTAGAGCATGCGGTGAGCCAAGATCTGGCCACTGCACTCCAGCCTGGGCTACAGAGTGAGACTCTGTCTCAAAAAAAAAGAAAAGAAAAGAAAAGAAAAAAAACAAAAACCGGCCGGGCATGGTGGCTCACGCCTATAATCCCAGCACTTTGGGAGGCTGAGGCAGGTGGTTCACCTGAGGTCGAGAGTTCAAGACCAGCCTGACCAGCATGGAGAAACCCCATCTCTACTAAAAATACAAAATTAGCGGGGCATGGTGGCGCATGGGTGTAATCTCAGCTACTTGGGAGGCTGAGGCAGGAGAATTGCTTGAACTCGGGAGGCAGAGGTTGCAGTGAGCTGAGATCTCACCATTGCACTCCAGCCTAAGCAACAAGAGCGAAACTCCGTCTCAAAAAAATAAATAAATAAACAAGTAACAAACACACACACACACACACACAGACACAGACACACACAAAAACTAGCCGGGCTTTGGTGGAATGCGCCCATAAACCCAGCTACTTGGGAGGCTGAGGCAGGAGAATCCTTTGAACCCGGGAGGTTGGAGGTTCTGGTGAGCCGAGATCGGGCCATTGCACTCCAGCCTGGGCAACAGAGTGAGATGCTATCTCAAAAAAAGAAAAACTAGCCAGGTGTGGTGGCGCATGCCTGTAATCCCAGCTACTCGGGAGGCTGAGGCAGGAGAATCGCTTGAACCCAGGAGGCAGTGGTTGCAGTGAGCCGAGATCGTGCCACTGCACTCCTGCCTGGGCGACAAGAGCGAAACTCCGTCTCAGAAAAAAGAAATTTGGCCAGCCTGGGCAACACAGGGAGACCGCTACAGAAAATAAAAAATTAAAAAAAAAATTAGCTGGGAATGGTAGTGTGCGCCTGTAGTCCCAGCTGCTCAGGAGGCTGAGGTGGGAGGATTGCTTGAGCCTGCGAGGTTAAGGGTGCAGTGAGCTGTGATTGTGCCACTGCACTCCAGTCTGGGCAGCAGAGTGAGACTGTGTCTCAAAACAAGAAATTTGGCTAAGAGAAAAAGTAAGAGACAAGGCAGCAGCTAGAAGGAGATGTTGGGGTCAAAAAGGAAGGTTTTTATTTTTTAGGAGTGGGAGAGGCTTGAGCATATTTGTAGGCTGGGAATAATGACTCATTTATAATAAAAAGTCAGTGGAGAGGGAGATGTTTATGATGTAGGAGTAAACAATAACAATTCCTGGAGCAAGGCTTGGTGGGAGATGAGGACAAGAGTACAAGTGTAGGAGTTTGGTTTTGGGCAGGAGAAAGGGAATCTTGTAAGTATGCAAATATAATACATTTGTAGTCTTGGAGATTGTAAAGAAATTTAAATACTTCTTACTAACAACTTTATTTTTAGTAGAATAGGTGATGCTTTCAGTCACTGAGAAGAAGCTAGTAATTAAATACTTACTAAGTGTTTTTTTCCCACCATATGGAGGAGGTATATTTGGGTATCAGACAAGAGGAAATAAAGGGCCCAGAATGGTTGTGCTAAGGAATTTGGATTTTATTTGTAGAATACGGAAAGGTATTGAATATTTTGGAGTAGCAGATCTGATATGATCAGAGTAATATTCTCAGATTTTGTGTTGCAAGATGTATTGCAATGTAAAAGAAATTAGAGTTACGAGGAAGATAAGATAGTCTGAGGTTTCTAGGTACTGGGTCTTAAGTACTTTGCCCTTAACAGGTAATGAAAAGGCAAATATTGTGCTTATAGTGACAGAGATTGTGAAATAGCCATTATATTATATAATAGTACTAGGACTTGGCAACAGGACCTAGTAGGCGAAGGAAAGTGAGAAGAAGCTAGAGATTTCTAGCCAGGGTAGCAATTGGAGCTGTGGTTTTATTGACAGAAACTGGTAAATTAGGAAGGAGAGTGAACTTTGAAAGGAAAAATGATTGTACTTTGGAGGGTTTGTTTTTGAAGTGGTGGCAAGGCTCTATTGTCCTATGTCAGGTTCCCCAAGAGCACCAAGATTCTCTAGGAGGACTCACAAAACTCAGCATATAATACTCAGCAAAGGAAAAAGGTACCTGGGAGGAAGTTGGGAAAACCAGTTGCAAGCTTCCAGAATCCTCTCACAGTGGAGTCACATAGTGCCTGCCTAATTCTCACAGCAACAGGTTGTGACATGTGTGGAGTGTTGCCTTTTGAGGAAGCTCTTTAGAAACTCGGCACCCAGGCTTTTTTATTTTTTATTTTTAAATAGCAACAGTGACATGTTTTGATACATGTATACATTGTGGAATAATTATATCAAGCTAATTGGCATGCAAATTTTTTTATTGTGGGTAGTCATGTAGGCACTCACTGCCTATCTTATACCAGAATTCCAGACTCCTAGAAGGAAAGCAGGTGTTCAGCATAACCATATTGTTTGCACAAATAATTTAGGCACAAGGAACCATTCTTATCAGTTAGGGGTGCGGGAACCCTCTCGAAATCTAAGTTCCCAGAAGTTAGCCAGTAGCCAACCTTGCAAGGAGACCTCTAAGGATGTGCAGTCTGAGGCTTGCTATTTTAACCATTCTCTGAATGGTCCATAAGGAGGATGCTCTTGGAGCATAGTAATTCTGGAGTTTTGTCTTCTTGAAGGTTCTGTTTGCCTTTGTAGTAAGCAGTTACTGGTGGGTGTTTATTATTGTGAAGTAGAAGCCTGGGTTTAAATAGTAATAGGACTGAAGAAGCAGTTTCAGCTTTTGACAAAATTAAGTTCTGGCCTGTCATTTACTTTTTAGTAGTATTTTGATGGGTTTATGAAAGCTATTGTGTTACCATTTGCAGTGACTAAAATGGAAGAGAATGAGTCAGAATTATAAATAATTTTATTCTTTTTAACATTCAGAAAATTATGATATTCTTACTAATTAAAAATTAAGAAGTTTTCATTAAGCTGCTTCTATCTTGTAGTCAAGAGATGTTTTGACAGATTTTTACCCCATTTTTGAGTATTTGAAAAAATACGATGTTTTGGTTCTTTTTTCTTTAAAATCTGGTTAAGTTTCATTTTTAAAAAGTTGAGGAATGAGATCATGTCCTTTGCAGGGACATAGATGAAGCTAGAAGCCATTATCCTCAGGAAACTAATGCAGGAACAGAAAACCAAATACTGCATGTTCTCACTTACAAGTGGGAGCTGAACGGTGAGAACTCATGGACACAGAGAGGGCAGCAACACACACTGGGGCCTGTTGAAGGAGAACAGAGGGTTGGGGGAGAGCATCAGGACAAATAGCTAATACATGTGGGCTTCATACCTAGGTGATGGGTTGATAGGTGCAGCAAA
Source organism: Pan troglodytes (assembly GCF_028858775.2). Taxonomy (NCBI): domain Eukaryota; kingdom Metazoa; phylum Chordata; class Mammalia; order Primates; family Hominidae; genus Pan; species Pan troglodytes. The sequence goes on along the minus strand of NC_072405.2, from coordinate 104,735,821 downwards.
CCACCATGGCACACGTTTACCTATGTAACAAGCCTGCACATTCTGCACATGTACTCCAGAACTAAAAAATTAAAAAAAAAAAAAGAGAGATAAAAAAGTAGATTTTGGAAAAGAGTTTAGGGAGGATGAGGCAAAAGGATCACTTGAGTCCAGAGAATTGCTTAAGACCAGGAGTTTGAGTCCAGCCTGGGCAACATAGCTAGATTTCGTCTCATAAAAGAGTGCTATGTGTGGTAATACTAACTGCTTAAATGTTACAAATTGACAATTTGAAAGCTTTTTCCCTAGAGATACTAATTCAGTCTACTGTAGTAAATCTGAGTATACTATATTTTTCTATAGTACAGTCATCCCTCACTGTCTGCGAAATTGGTTCTCAGACCTCCCTTGGATACCAAAATCCAAGGATGCTCCAGTCTCTGATATAAAATATAAAATGTTGTAGTATTTGCATATAACCTATGCATATCCTCTTGTATACTTGAAGTCATGTCTAGATTACTTATAATACATAGTACAATATAAATGCTCTGTAAATAGTTGTTATACTATTATTGTGTAGGGAATGATGTAAGAAAAAAGTCTGTACATGGTCAGTACAGATACATTCTTTTCTGTCTTTTTTTTTTGAGACAGAGTCTTGCTCTTTCACCTAGCCCAGGCTGGAGTGCGGTGGCATGATCTTGGCTTTCTGCAGCCTCAACCTCCTGGGCTTAAGTGATCCTCCCACCTCAGCCTCCCAAGTAGCTGGGACTACGGGCATGGGCCGCCATGGCCAGCTAATTAAAAAATTTTTGTAGAGACAGGGTCTCACTATGTTGCTCAGGCTGGTGTGAAATTACTGCGCTCAAGTGATCCTCCAGCCTTGGCCTCCCAGAGTGCTGGGATTACAGGTGTGAGCCACCACAGCCAGCCCAGGCTTTTTTTTTTTTTTTTTGATGCAGGGTCTCACTCAGGTTGGAGTGCAGTGGAGCAATCATGGCTCACCACAGCATTGACCTCCCTGGGCTCAGCCTCTTCAGTAGCTGAGACTACAGACATGCGCCACCACACCTGGCTAATTTTTGTATTTTTTGTAGAGACAGGTTTTTGCCATGTTGCCCAGGCTGGTCTTGAGCTCCTGGCCTAAAGTGATCTGCCCGCCTCGGCCTCCCAAAGTGCTTGGGATTGTTAGTGTGAGCAACTGCACCTGTCATCAGATGCACTTTTAAAAAATATTTTCGATTTGCAGTTGGCTTAATCCACAAATGCAGATGTGGAGTGCTGACTGTATATACTATATTTTTCCTAGATACATGAATTTAAATATACCAATATGCCATGAATAAAGTAGGACCATGGTGAAAAAGGAGCATTTGATAAGTGTCCTGGAAAGAAGGCCCAAAATTTAAAGAAAAGCTTGTCAATAATTATTTATTTAACATCTGTTGAGTGCTAACTAGGACAAAGCCTCACAGAACATTCACTCTTATTTGGCCTCATCTAGAGAAGACTTGCCACTCACATTGTGTTTTCAGTTAAAGCAGTATATTACTGAGGATAAGGATTATGGTCATTAAAAATTTTTATCAGTGTCTTGTCTGAATATTGAGTAAATGAAGAATGCTTTGCACTGACTTGACATGTATCAATTAACTCTTCCACAGATATCTTCACAGTCATCACTTCTTGGAGTTGGTTACCTTGCTTCTGTCAATTCCAGTAACAAGTGCTCACCCTGGTGTGCTGCAAGCCACAAAAGATGTTTTGAAGTTTCTTGCACAGTCACAGAAGGGTCTTCTTTTTTTTATGTCGGAATATGAAGCAACAAATTTATTGATCCGAGCTCTGTGTCACTTTTATGATCAAGATGAGGAGGAAGGTCTCCAATCTGATGGTGTTATTGATGATGCATTTGCCTTGTGGCTACAGGACTCAACACAGACATTGCAATGTATTACAGAACTGTTCAGCCATTTTCAGCGTTGTACAGCCAGTGAAGAAACAGACCATTCAGATCTCTTGGGAACCCTGCACAATCTTTATTTGATTACTTTTAATCCTGTGGGAAGATCAGCTGTTGGCCATGTTTTTAGTCTGGAGAAAAATCTCCAAAGTCTTATTACTCTAATGGAGTACTATTCCAAAGAAGCCTTGGGGTAATTTCCTACTTACTCCTTAAATTTTCTATGATGTTAGAAAATCAGATTAACTAATGGTCTAGTTTCTTAAAAGAGGGTGTTATTTTGAGAGGGAAAAACTATAGTTTTGATATAACACAAAACTTGTTAATTAAAGGTTAGAGTGACAGAAATCTCTAAAATATAAGATGTGGCTATAAAGTAATACAGTGGACTCTTTAGCACCTTCCTTCAGTTAACCCATGGTGTTAAAGATTGCAACTGTAGTACCCCCTGCTGTTTTATGCAGAGGGGAATTCTAAGGCACAGGAATACGTACCTTAAGGTATATATTCCTTTTATTCCTCTTACACTTTCTTGCTGGCTCCTGCCCTTGCATTCTAAACCATGCTCTGGATTCAGAATTGCTTTGACTAGATGGGTAAATTGAGAATGATAATGGTTTGAAGAGCCTTCTTGGTAAGGCAGAGGGTTTTATTATATGAGAAGAAAGACATGCCTTATTTCTGGTTCATGTCACACAAGGCAAATGGCATCCAGATAACTGCCCTCATTATGAGGACTGGGTGTATAACTCCTTGAGTGACAGATCTTTTGTGGGGTGCTTATGAAAAGCAAACAGCAATGACTTCCATGCCTAGCTGTATCTTAACAGGTTTATAGTGGAATACTGAGTGTTGAAGGCAGGTGATCATACTCGTTCTTATTTATCCAGATTGGACAAATATTTTGAAGGAGACTAATGAAGTATACTTCCTAACCTTTCATTACTAATGAAGTATACTTGTTAATATTTCATTGTTTTTCTGATCTTATTTCTTAATAGAATTTTACTTTCCATGGTGATATGTATGCTTTTTTATATACTTTTAAGTAATGGTTTCAGGTGAATTGGATATGAACTGTAAAATCTGATTTCTTGTCTTCAGACAATTAGTCATGTTTTATTGTAAATGTCCTTGATCTCTTTAAAGCCAAGTAGAAGAAAATTTTTAAAAATTGTTCCTAAAAAATTGTTTTTGTATCCAAAACTTAAAAACCTTATTTTGTTTCAGTGATTCCAAATCTAAGAAGTCAGTAGCTTATAATTACGCATGCATACTTATTTTGGTGGTGGTTCAGTCTTCCAGTGATGTTCAAATGCTAGAACAACATGCAGCATCTCTCTTGAAGCTTTGTAAAGCAGATGAAAATAATGCTAAATTGCAAGGTATGGTACTTAAAGTTATTTTAAGCATTTGTAATATGTGAAGGAACAAACCTTTGAATATCTGTAATTAGTCCTTCATCATGTTTTGATAATATACCTAGTAATACTGTTTTTAACTTCCTGAAATTACTTTTTATGAAGACAGTTTATAAAAACTAAAGGTTGATAAAATGTTTTAGTATATAAACAAAATAGTTTTTACAAGTACCTTTTCTGGAAAGTCATGAAAATTGGTGGTTTGTTGAAATTTCTAATCAAAATGGAAGAGTTTAAAGACAAACTCAAGGCCGGGTGCAGTGGCTCATGCCTGTAATCCCAGCACTTTGGGAGGCCAAGGCGGGTGGATCACCTGAGGTCAGGAGTTCAAGACCAGCGTGACCAACAAGGTGAAACTCCATCTCTACTAATACAAAAATTAGCTGGGCGTGCTGGCACACGCCTGTGGTTCCAGCTACTCGGGAGGCTGAGGCAAGAGAATTGCTTGAACCCGGGAGGTGGAGGTTGCAGTGAGCCAAGATTGCACCACTGTGCTCCAGCCTGGGCAACAGAGCAAGACTCCATCTCAAAAAAAAGACTCAAAAGTTTAGTTTTGGGTATAGTTTTCCTCTGTGTGTTTTGCTGTGTATGTATTTCTACATAAAACACAAACTACAACTTAGAAATCTAGTTGTGGAGTAACACATTTGTGCTATCCTCAAAAGTAAATAATAGTAAATATGAATATTATTTTTTAAAGTATATAAATGTGTATTGAATGACATTTATGGGAAACCTTATGTGGGCAGCCTTGACAAGTTTAATATACCTAATCATAAGTTTTAAATTATTTTATTTTGGTTCCTCGTTTTCTGACCTTATCAAGTAGAAAATTTGATAACGTTGAGTAAATATTGTAAAAATGCTTTAAAATAGCATGTGGCCTCTTCTTTTCTTTTTAATCCTAAATTTTACTTGTGATAGCTCCAGTAAAAGTTGGGTAGTAAACTCAACTTTCCATTCTGGGAGTAGATTTTTTTCCTGAAGAATGCGTTTATAAAAGGAGGGCACACAGTGTCTTCAAAGGTATTATTAGTGCGTTAGTACTTTTTCTGGGTGTTGGGTATTCTGGTATTTGTTTTATTACTATTTCTTATATCTTTGAGCTATATATTCTATATATAAGAAAGATTTAATTTTAAAATGCATGGGGAAAATTGTACAGCTGTAATTCTTGTGGAGGAGTGTAGAACCAAGGAAAGACCTGGCTACTGTTTTCTATTTCCTATATGGCATCTGGAACTGGTATTTCACTTTTTACATTGGAGTGCTTTTCTAGAAACATTTTTGGTGATAGAATATAGGAGTTATGGTATAGCTTCTGGGAGAGTTTTGAGTTTGTTTGCAGTAAATGGCAGATTGTATTTGTGTTTATTCTATAAACAAAGTTTGCTGTCATTCTTTTGGGGTGATAGTAATTTTATAAAGGCAAATTTGGAAGTTGACAGAATTAAAATTTCATGTTAGAGGAAAAGGCACTCAGCAAAATATCTCCCCTTGGGTTTCATTCCTTTAGAAATTAATAAATTTTGTTTATACTTTTTTTGGGTGGGTGTGAGAGGCAGTGGCAAAGATAGGTGAATAAACACTATGTTACATTAATTTATAAGCAGTCTATTTTGTATGTATGTACATTTTTTTTGAGACAGAGTCTCGCGCCATCTCCAGGCTGGAGTGTAGTGGTGTGATCTCGGCTCACTGCAACTTCCTCCTCCCGGGTTCAAGTGATTCTTCTGCCTCAGCCTCCCTAGTAGCTGGGACTACAGGTGCGTGCTACCATGCCCAGCTAATTTTTGTATTTTTAGTAGGGACTAAAGTAGGGATGGGGTTTCACCATGCTGGCCAGGATGGTCTCCATCTGTCGATCTCGTGATCCACCCGCCTCAGCCTCCCAAAGTGCTGGTATTACAGGCGTGAGTCACCACGCCCAGCCCTATTTTGTAATTTTTTAATGTTGTAAATTGTTGTAAAAATTCATTTTAATTATATAGACTATTTAAGCATGTAAACATCTAAATTTGCATAAACCAGATAACTAAGAGTAGGCACTTCTTTCATTTTAAAAATAAATTGTTTAAGCTGGGCGCGGTGGCTCACACTTGTAATTCCAGCACTTTGGGAGGCTGAGGTAGGTGGATCACTTGAACCCAGGAGTTTGAGACCAGACTGGGCAACATGGTGAAACCCCATCTCTACAAAAAATACAAAAATTAGCCAGGTGTGGTAATGCACGCCTGTAGTCCTAGCTACTTTGGAGGTTGAAGCAGGAGGATTGATTGAGTTGAGGAAGCTGAGACTGCAGTGAGCCGTGATCACACTGCTGCACTTCAGCCTGGGCAACAGAATGAAAAACTTGTTTAAAGAATTAGATACAAGTTGTAATCCCAGCACTTTGGGAGGCTGAGGCGGGCGGATCACGAGGTCAAAAGTTCGAGACCAGCCTGGCCAACATGGTGAAACCCCGTCTCTGCTAAAAATACAAAAATCGGCCAGGTGTGGTGGCAGGTGCCTGTAATCCCAGCTACTCGGGAGGCTGAGGCAGGAGAATTGCTTGCATCCAGAAGGCAGAGGTTGCAGTGAGCCAAGATTACGCCTTTGTACTCCAGCCTGTGCAACAAGAGCGAAACTCCGTCAAAAAAAAAAAAAAAAGAATTAGATACATGTCCATCCCTGCATGAAGTTTAGATGATTGAAATCAACATGGACCTAATAATGATTTTCTTTGGAAAAAATATTTACTTTCTTTGTTATAAAGCCTTCTATTTTAAAATATTATAAATTATTTTTCTTTTTAAGAACTTGGCAAGTGGCTTGAACCTCTGAAAAACCTTAGATTTGAAATTAACTGCATCCCAAACTTAATTGAGTATGTTAAGCAGGTAAGTGTAAAACTTAAAAGTGCTTTGACTTTTTGAAACTGTGTGGTAGTACATGGTGATACTGCATTGAATCACTTGTGTAGATAATGTAGACATTGTTAAGTGTCCTTGATTGATTTATTAGACTTTGTAGGTACAGGTTGGTATATGCATATAGATGGACGTGTGATTATATGCATATGTGAACACACGTGCACATAACCCTGTGTACTGTACTACTTTTCCCTACTGGATTCTGTCCTATTTTTTCCCTCTGAAATGGAAATAGTATCACCTACCATCTTGATGACATTTATAAGTGTTTTAAATGCTGTAGTCATGTAACATATAACTGTTTCAGCTATTCAGAATATGATGTGCCATCATATTCTTCCGTGTTCTTACTCTGAACCTCAAATGACATCTAGAACTTTTCATTACATTTTCTTTTATTTAGGAGAAGTACAATTAATATCCTGTAAATTTAGATGGTCATGTATTCTGGGTACTTGTGCATGGTTGAGTGACTATTAACAAGATGCTCAATAAATGGCGATGGTTTGAGTAAAACTATTTAATCAGTAAGAAATTTAGTTCTAGAAATGTGAATTACATGCTGTAGTTAAGAGTTGATTTTTATGTAAATCTTTATCCCATTAATTATGATATTATAAGTGGTTCTCATCCCAACATGGTCTATAAAAAGTTGATCCAAGACTGAAACTTCACTCTGTGTCTCCCTGCTGCCTTATGTAATTTGTGGAATTACAAGGAAAAGGATTAGAATAAAAGAAAAGCTAAAATGAGGTAGTAACTTTTTTTTTTTTTTTTTTGGTCTAGACTCTACTATGAGCTAAGAGATAGTAACGTTTTTTGAATGTTATTTCTTCCAAGGTTTTTTTGTTTTGTTTTGTTTTGTTTTGAGATGGAGTCTTGCTCTGTCACCCAGACTGGAGTGCAGTGGCTCGATCTCAGCTCACTGCAACTTCCATCTTCCAGATTCAAGCAATTCCCTGCCTCAGCCTCCCAAGTAGCTGGGATTACAGGCATGTGCTACCACGCTTGGCTAATTTTTGTATTTTTAGTAGAGACGAGGTTCCACCATGTTGGCCAGGCTGTTTTCAAACTCCCAACCTCAGGTGATCCACCCGCCACGGCCTCCCGAAGTGCTGGGATTACAGGCATGAGCCACCACACCCAGCCCCAAGTTTTTAAACAATTGATAATGCTGTTCTGTGAAAGCTAAGAAAACTGAAACATAACTATTTGTTACCTAGAAACATAGCATAGGCAGGTGCTAAGGACATAGGCAATTGTATTTGTTTTTCCTCTAACCTGTGCCCCACTTGGCTACAATACTAGACTCTGTTGGTATCTGCATTTAAAAAAATGTATGCCATGTAGGCCAGAAACATTCCTTGCTGCTTCCTCACTTTTGAATGAAGTTTAGTACTCACAGCGCTTTTTATTTTTATTTTTTTTGAGACAGGGTTTCACTGTGTCACCCAGGCTGGAGTGCAATGGCACAATCACAGTTTACTCTAGTCTTGACCTCCCAGGCTAAAGTGATCCTTCCACCGCAGCCTCCTGAGTAGCTGGGACTATAGGCACGCACCGTCATGCCTGGCTGATTTTTTAATATTTTGTAGAGGCAGGGTCTCACTATGTTGCCCAGGTTGGTCTCTAACTCCTGGGCTCAAGCAATCCTTCCACCTCAACCTCTCAGAGTGCTGGAATTATAGGTGTGAGCCACTGCACTCAGCCTCCACAGGACTTTTTAAATATAGTCATTGCTTCATTTTTGGCAGAGAAGATGTATGAAAAGAGTATATAGAAAGTAGCCATTGTAAACTCATAATACAGGGAGTTTCATATATTTCTTTATGTTATCTTTGTTCTAGTTGGTTCTTTTCAGTGAATTTGTGCATTACAGTTCTTTTTATTTACATAATATTGTATATAGTACAACATATGCCAGAGATCAAATAATCTTGATAAATTCATTTAACTCTAGGGCCTTGTTCATGTTTTAAATTTACTTAATAAATATAAAATATTGTATGTTCTTAACTTGAAGCTCATATTTTCAAGTAATTCCCTGTCTGGAATTTTCTGTTGATCTCATGGGTACTAAGAAACAAAATATTCTGTTCATTTTCATTTTTAAAGAATATCGATAACTTGATGACCCCAGAAGGAGTTGGCCTTACCACTGCCTTACGTGTTCTCTGTAATGTTGCATGCCCACCACCTCCTGTTGAAGGTAATGTGGCTACTATATTTTAAAAACTACGATTCTTAAGCCTAGAATAAATATCATTTATTAAATATTTAATTATTAAACATCATTTATTTAATGAAAAATATCATTTTTTATTAAAGTAATTAAATATTTGTCATAATAAAAATCATTTATTATAAATATAATTATCATAAATATTAAATATTCACTTTAATTAATAATTCTTAATCAGTTATTAACATATAAGTAATTAGTTTTGTTTCTTTTCCTTATCCTATATAAAGGTCAACAGAAAGATCTGAAATGGAATCTTGCCGTTATTCAGCTTTTTTCTGCTGAAGGAATGGACACGTTTATTCGAGTTCTGCAAAAATTGAACAGTATTCTGACTCAGCCTTGGAGGCTCCATGTCAACATGGGGACTACCCTTCACAGAGTTACTACTATTTCAATGGCTCGCTGCACACTCACTCTTCTTAAAACTATGTTAACGGAACTCCTGAGAGGTGGATCCTTTGAGTTTAAGGACATGCGTGTTCCTTCAGCGCTTGTTACTTTACATATGCTCCTGTGCTCTATCCCCCTCTCAGGTCGTTTGGATAGTGATGAACAGAAAATTCAGAATGATATCATTGATATTTTACTGACTTTTACACAAGGAGTTAATGAAAAACTCACAATCTCAGAAGAGACTCTGGCCAATAATACTTGGTCTTTAATGTTAAAAGAAGTTCTTTCTTCAATCTTGAAGGTTCCTGAAGGATTTTTTTCTGGACTCATACTCCTTTCAGAGCTGCTGCCTCTTCCATTGCCCATGCAAACAACTCAGGTATCACTTCCATATAACATGCATCTTATAAATGACTGCAGTAACACTTTTTAAAAAGCCAGTGATTTTGTTAAAAAACAAAAACCCTCATCTCCCTTCCTCCCAAAAAGACATAAAATAACCGGATGAGGGGGAGATAAAACTGAAACAAGTTGGTCATTGAGGAAATATGGGGGTAACATTTTAAATAAATTTTTGTTAAAGTGAGTTTTATTATGCTGTTATGTATGTTTGTACTTACATATTTCTGTTATTTTAAATCCTTTCCCCCGCACCTTACCATGTGTTAGAATTTGCCAATAACTAGATTGCTTCACCAATGGACTCTGCTCAACTAACTGCTAACCTGAGAACAATAAGATTTTTTAGACTCATTGAATTCAAGCAAATGTTTAACTGTATAATAGAAAATTAAATGTTTTAAGCATGCAGTAAAAATGTTCTTTTCATAACATTTCTTCCTGAACAGTTTTTGTGACTATAAATAAATATTTAAAAATCTACGTACACACACATTATACTTTTTTAACAGGTTATTGAGCCACATGATATATCAGTGGCACTCAACACCCGAAAACTGTGGAGCATGCACCTTCATGTTCAAGCAAAGTTGCTCCAAGAAATAGTTCGCTCTTTCTCTGGCACAACCTGCCAGCCCATTCAACATATGTTACGGCGTATTTGTGTTCAATTGTGTGACCTTGCCTCACCAACTGCACTTCTGATTATGAGAACTGTGTTGGATTTGATTGTAGAAGACTTGCAAAGGTATTTTCATTTTGCATTAAAAATTTTTTCCTCAAATTATTTTTGACACATATATTTTTTCCCTTACAATTTGGAAACTAGGGTTTGGAATGCCCAGATATCATATATACATGTAAATATACACATATACCTACATATGCACACATATGTATATATGAATACTTGTAGACTTTTAAAATTAGAAAGCTTTATTTCATCATTTCATGTGCAAGATATCTTGAAGGTCTTGATTTGGGATTTTCAAATGGTGGATCCTAAAGAAGTACTCTGATTTAAGAAAATATATTATTAGAAACCTGAATTTATAAAATTTTTGCAGTCATTGTAAAATTCCAGAGAATTTGTCATTATACCCAAGGAATTAAATGTTTTATGCAAAATTTGTGTAAGTTGATGTGTATTGAGAAATAAATACTAGTTAAACAATGCCTTAAGGTCAAGAACTTTGTTTACTAAATGTATCGATTTTATTTCAGCACTTCAGAAGATAAAGAAAAACAGTATACTAGCCAAACCACCAGGTTGCTTGCTCTTCTTGATGCTCTGGCTTCACACAAAGCTTGTAAATTAGCTATTTTGCATCTAATTAATGGAACTATTAAAGGTGATGAAAGATATGCAGAGATATTCCAGGATCTTTTAGCTTTGGTGCGGTCTCCTGGAGACAGTGTTATTCGCCAACAGTGTGTTGAATATGTCACATCCATTTTGCAGTCTCTCTGTGATCAGGTATTTATAGTTATTTTATAAAGTCTCTCTCTCTGTGTGTGTGTGTGTGTGTGTGTGTGTGTATTTAAGCATCTTGATGTAAATTTTGGCTGTGAATGAACAGCTGTCATCTATGTTTTATTATTCCTGCTATTGTTCATGGGTTTCTCTGAAGAGCTTTTTTCTTTCCTTTATAAGATCATAACCTTGGGTAATTGCTTTATGTGCCAGTGTTTCTGTATTTTTTAGGGTCTAATTCATTTTCCTTCCAATTACGTTACACACCAAGTCATTCTTTTTTTTTTTGAGATGGGGTCTCATTCTGTCGCCCAGGCTGGAGTGCAATGGCGCGATCTCAGCTCACTGCAGCCTCTGCCCCACTGGGTTCAAGTGATTCTCCTGCCTCAGCCTCCTGAGTAGCTGGGATTACAGGCACACACCACCACACCTGGCTAATTTTTGTATTTTTAGTAGAGACAGGGTTTCACCATGTTGGTCAGGCTGGTCTTGAACTCCTGACCTCAGGTGATCCACCTGCCTCGGCCTCCCAAAGTGCTGGGATTACAGACGAGAGCCACCATGCCTGGCTACACCAAGTCATTCTTAAATTTCATAGCTTGGTTGAATTAATATGTTCTCTTGTTAGGGCAATCTTTGAAGGCTACTACACTTTTAGTGTGTTTCAGACTACTTTGCTTATAGATGTTGGCTAAAGTAGTAGTATCTTTTCCTGTTGTCTATATTATTGACTTCCAGTTTATAGTTTCATGGGTTAATGAGAATTGTTTTAACTTTTAAAGCCCATTATGATTGAGATCTTTGGAGATTTCTATGCCTAATGGCATTTTAGCTTGTCAGAATGCTCTTGCTAAGTGGTCATCAAATGTGATTTTTTTTTTTTCAGGCAGAATAGAGTCCCATGTTGGAAGACTGTCTTTTTCTACCTTAACAAATATTCAGTTTGGTTACATTTAAGACTCAGGGCAAGAAAGAACTTTTTTTTTTTTTTTTTGTATGACTTGTTTTCACAAAGAAGGGGACCTGGTAGAAAGGGTATTCTAAGTCCTTGTACCTCAAAGTGTCCATTTGGTTGGTATTTCTTGTATAATCCACTTTGGGTTGCATGACTACATTGAATAGCGCTGTGGCATCCTAGCTGCCTTGGTCACACGAATCTCATTGATGGCCTCACTTTGCTATGTTTTCCTTCTGATTCGAGCCTTGTTGTATAGTTTAAGCCAAGTTGAATACGAGTTTGCAGTATATTGAAGTAATTAAAGATGATAAAACATAATGAAAAATGCTCTTGTAAAATTTAGTTTACTTCTGGCCGGGCATGGTGGCTCACGCCTGTAATCCCAGCACTTTGGGAGGCTGAGATGGGCGGATCACAAGATCAGGAGTTTGAGACCAGCCTGGCCAATATGGTGAAACCCCATCTCTACTACAAAAAAACTAGCTGGGCGTGGTGTCATGCATCTGTAGTCCCAGCTACTTGGGAGGCAGAGGCAGGAGAATTGCTTGAATCTCATAGTAGGCGGAGGTTGCAATGAGCCGAGATTGCGCCACTGCACTCCTGGGCAATAGAGGGAGACTTCGTCTCAAAAAAAAATTCAGTTTACTTCTATAAAGAGTAGCGGGAGTTTTTAGAGTTATCATTAGCTAAACTTGCTTAGCACTGGAAAACTTGAATTTAGAAGTATATATATATACTTACATATATACACATATATACATATATACGTATATACATATATACACATATGTATATACATATATACATATATACATATATATACATATATGTATATATATAAAGTAGAGGGAAATATTTGATTGAAAGACTGTGGTTAAATGTTCATCTCCTCTATCCATCCAACTTTCTGATATTTTAAATTGCAGGGGGCTTTTTGTTTTTTTGTTTGTTTGTTTTTGAGATGGAGTCTGGCTCTGTTGCCCAGACTGGAGTGCAGTGGCACAGTCTTGGCTCAATGCAACCTCCGCCTCCTGGGTTCAAGTGATTCTTCTGCCTCAGCCTCCCAGTAGTTGGGATTACATGCGTGTGCCACCATGCTTGGCTAATTTTTGTATTTTCGGTAGAGAGGGTGTTTCACCATGTTGGCCAGGCTCGTCTTGAACTCCTGGCCTCAAGTAATCCACTTGCCTTGGCCTCCGAAAGTGCTGGGATTACAGGTGTAAGCCACTGTGCCGAGCCTTAAATTGCAGTATTAATGTATATTAAACTTTATTTCTGGCTGGGCACAGTGGCTCATGCCTGTAATCCCAGCACTTTGGGAGGCCGAGGCAGGCGGATCACCTGAGGTCGGGAGTTCAAGACCAGCCTGACCAACATGGAGAAACCCCGTCTATACTAAAAATACAAAATTAGCCGGGTGTGGCGCTGCATGCCTATAATCCCAGCTACTCGGGAGGCTGAGGCAGGAGAATTGCTTGAACCTGGGAGGCGGAGGTTGCAGTGAGCCGAGATCATGCCATTGTACTCCAGCCTGGGCAACAAGAGTGAAACTCCGTCTCAAAAAAAAAAAAAAGAAAAACTTTATTTCTCTGAAAAGTTTCTTTATAAACCAAAAAAGATACAAATGAATAAATAATACAGTAAGTTAATTATTTTAGTACAAAATACTTTTTACCTTTAACCTATTGAAAACAGAAACTATACTTACTGCAATACTGAAAGAAAAAAAATTTTAAAGATGTTGTTTTAAAGTAAAAGTAAATCAAAATATTTAAATATTTATTCCTTTAGGTGTGTATCCTTGTATTAACTTTTTTAAAAGGGAAAAGTAATTTCATTATTCTTAATGTGTTTATATGTTTGGGATGGGACAGTAGCAACAATATTTTAATGAGATAGTTATTGAATATTCATTGCTATGTATTTCTCAAAAGTGCTAAGTGATGGTGATAATTATTTAAAAAATCGATTTTTTTTTCCCTGCTCCCCACAGGACATTGCACTTATCTTACCAAGCTCTTCTGAAGGTTCTATTTCTGAACTGGAGCAGCTCTCCAATTCTCTACCAAATAAAGAATTGATGACCTCAATCTGTGACTGTCTGTTGGCTACGCTAGCTAACTCTGAGAGCAGTTACAACTGTTTACTGACATGTGTCAGAACAATGATGTTTCTTGCAGAGCATGATTATGGATTATTTCATTTAAAAAGGTAATGATTTGTCTAATTTAATATACTCTCAGATTTAATTTTTTCATTCTGTCACTGCTCCTTCACCCCACATTAATTCATACCTATTGTAGAAAGTTGAAGAAATGATTTCTTTCGTGGGAGAAATTTTGTGTGTATGGAAAAGATTAATTAGCAATGAAAGGTCATGCTAATAATAGAATCTTTTGGATTAAAGATATAAAATGAATAGATACACAAATTACTGTGGGCATGGTACAGTATCTGGAAGGAAATCTCACTGTTCCAGGGATGGTAATTCATGCCTTAAGGTCTTTGTTTCGTTGTTGTATCCTCAGAAGTGATGGATGCTAGAGGGATTTTATAGATCTTAAAGCTAAAATGCAGATTCTGTGTACAGTTCCTCAGTATCTATGGGGAATTGGATACCAAAATCTACAGGTGCTCAAGTCCATTATATAAAACAGTACAGTATTTCTCTTGTATACTTGAAATCACCTTAGATTACTTATAATACCTAATAATACAGTGTGAATGTTATGGAAGTAATTTTTTTGCTGTATCTTAAAATTTGTATTTTTTTATTCATATTGTTATTTATTTATTTATAATATTTTCATTCCATGGTTGGTGGAATCCGTGGATGCAGAATCCATGGGTATGGAGAGCTGACCATATTTTGTTTTCTAGAGGAATGGCTGGGACAAAATTAATCTGAAATTATATAAATAGCTGAGCATGGTGGCTCATACCTATAATTTCAGCACTTCAAGAGACTGAGGTGGGAGGATCACTTGAGCCCAGTAGTTCAAGTTTAGCCTGGGCAACATAGGGAGACTTATCTCTATAAAAAAAATTTACAAATTAGTTGGGCATGATGGCACACACCTGTAGTCCCAACTACTTGGGAAGCTGAGGTGGGAGGATTGCTTGAGCCTGGAAGGTCAAGGCTGCAGTGATCACGCCACTGCAGTCTAGTTGGGGCAACAGAGGGAGACCTTGTCTCAAAAAAAAAAGAAAAAGAAATGATATAAACCTCAGACTGCTCACTGTCTCAAGTATAATTTCTACTCTAATTTTTCTGCCCATGCCCTGATGTTTTTCTTTGCTGGGAGAAGGAAGAGGGAAGATACCTGGCTAGTGCTTAGATTTATTAAACTACATGGGATTATGAGATAGTAAGGAGGAGGAAACATACTTTTGCCTCTTTCTCATTAATTCTTGCAGCATTGGTTGAAAACTTACATTGCAGGTACTGTGTTTGGTGCTGGCTCTTCCTTTCTCCATCTCCTTGTCCTGATGTACCTGCATCTTCTGTATTCGCTCTCAGTTGATGGCACCTGCTTCACATCCATTCCTCATGCTCTGCCCCCATCCAGTCTCTCACCAAAGCCTTTAACCTTTTTCCTATTGCCAAGATATTTACTCCATGTCCTTTGAAACTCACCTCATACACTGCACTTCCAAAAAAGCCAAAAAGCTTTCCTAGTTGGGTTAGGTACTCCCACAAATATTTTTTGTATACCTGTGCTATCGTATTATCTATGATTTTGTTGGGTTTCCTAGACTTAATGTTTCTGGTCCTTTTTTCTTATCTGTAACCTTGTCCTAAGTCCTCTTAACCTATTCCCTTTTTCCCTTTTAGCCCTTATCTCTCTGCTAAGCTCCAAGTAACCCATTAATCTACTTGACATTTCTACTTGACTATCTAATGGCATCTCATTAAGTCCTGTGGCTTATTTCTCCAAAATACATCCTGAATCTGATCCTTCTTCTCCACCTCCGTAGCTATTACCTTTATCCAGGCCACTATCATTTCTTGCATAGCCCATTGCAATAGCCTCCTAATTGGTCTCCTTGCTTCCACCATTTGGCTCTCTAAAATTCGTTCTCTCAGAAGCCAAAGTAATCTTTTAAAACTTAAACAGGATTTCTACTGAAATCCTTCTAATGGTTTTCTATTGTACCTCAATTAAAATTCAAACTCTCTATAATGATCTGTAAGGCTCACCAGGATATTAAAAACCCTTGAAC
The DNA here is from genome assembly GCF_028858775.2 of Pan troglodytes. Taxonomy (NCBI): domain Eukaryota; kingdom Metazoa; phylum Chordata; class Mammalia; order Primates; family Hominidae; genus Pan; species Pan troglodytes. The sequence continues at coordinate 104,719,850 of NC_072405.2, read as the reverse complement.
AAAGATGAAGACCTGAAAGAGGTGAGGAACAAAACATGCTAATATCCTGGGGAGAACAATTGCAAAAGCATGCTTCATATGTCTGAGAAACAGCTCTGAGGCCACAGTGAGAGCCCTCGGAGTGAGCAAGGAGAAAAATGATAGGATGTCTGGTTATGGAGGTAATGGGGGTACAAAATGGGGGAAAGATCATCAAGGGCCTTTAGGCTTATGATACGGGCCATTGTCAGGTTTTGAGCAGAGATACAGTATGACCTGGGTTTTTTTTTTTTTTTTTTAATTTTATTTTTTGTTGAGATGGAGTCTTGCTCTATCGCCCAGGTTGGAGTGCAGTGGCACAATCTCAGCTCACAGCAACCTCTGCCACCCGGGTTCATGTGATTCCCCTGCCTCAGCCTCCCAAGTAGCTGGGACTACAGGCATGCACCACCACACCCAGTTAATTTTTTGAATTTTTAGTAGAGAGCGGGTTTCACCATGTTGGCCAGGCTGGTCTTGAACTCCTGACCTCAGGTGATCCTCCTGCCTTGGCCTCACAAAGTGTTGGGATTACAGGCATGAGCCACTGTGCCCAACCTGTTTTTTTTTTTGTTTTTTTGTTTTTTTTTAATTAACAGGTCACCATATACTTTTTCTTATATAGTCCTGTGGCAGGTTACACTTTTTTAAAAAGTTTTTTTGGAGATAATTTTAGACTTTCAGAAGAACTGCAAAAATAATAGTGTAGTGTTCAGGTGTGCCCTTCACCCACCTTACACTTGTATTATCCTCTTACATAACTGTATAATACTTACCAAAACTAAGAAATTAATGTTGTCATACTACTATTAACTAACATACAGATTTTATTTGAATTTTCTATTACTATGTTTTTTCCTGTTCCAGGATCCAATGTAAGATCTTACATTGCATTGCATCCTTTGTCTCCCCTTTCCTTATCTTTCATGACCTTGACATTTTTGGAGAGTACTGCTCACTTGTTTTGTAGAATGTCCCTCAATTTGAGTTTGTCTGATATTTTCTCATAATTAGATTGACATTATGCTTTGTTGATAGGGATATTACAGAGGCAATGTGCCTTTTTCAGTGCATCATATCAGGAAATACATGATGTTTCTATATATTACTGATGATACTGACCTTGATCACTTGGCTGAAGTGCTATCTTCTAGGATTCTGCACTGAAAACTTATTAATTTCCCATTTTTAATTACTAAATATTTTGGAGACTATACTTTGAGATATTATGATATCCACATGTCCTATTTATGCCAAAAACTTTCATCCACCATTTTTAGTATCTGTCAGTGTAGATCTTGGCAAGATATGGCAGTTATTACTGTGGTGGTGTAATGGTGATTTTCTATTCCCTTCATTCCTTTTTACTTACTAATTTTCCTTCCATAAGGAAGAGTTGTTGCTTCTCCTGCATTGGTTTATCCAGATATTTATATCAATGTGAATTCATAGACATTAATTTTTTTCATTGTATATAATTCAATACTATCCTTACTTATTTTGTTGTTCATCTTATTCCAACTCTGGCCACTAGGGATCTTTCAGGTTGGCTTCTGTGCCCTTTTCATATGCTCTTGACTTTTTAAATTTATATATTTGTAAAATTTTACTTTAAGTTCTGGGATACATGTGCAGAACGTTCCGGTTTGTTACATAGCTCTGACTTAAAAAAAAATTTTTTTTAAGTACTTCCTATTGCTAGTACCACAAGGTGTTCCAGGATCAGCTTGTATGTTCCCTGTTCCAGCCAAGATGGACTTGTTCTCCAAGGAGCCCCTGGTTCCTTTTATTGGGGAATATTTAGAAACCAGGATCTGGGCTCTGGGTGTGTTTATTGCTCTTAGGATGTCACTGATTTTGGTGTGTCTCATTGGATAGAGCTGGGAAATATACGTATGTATCCTAATTCATCACACATTTACATACATTTACTTTCTTTTTACATTTTATCTACATAAAACAGATACATATTTTAAAATTAATTTATTTAAATATTAAAAGTTCTGTTAATTATAAAATTTATTTTAAAACAATAAATTTATTAATTTATATATATGTTTTTGAGAAAATTAATTCATACTAATACTTGGTGGGTTTTTTTGTCTGTTTGTTTGTTTTGAGATAGGGTCTAACTCTGTTGCCTAGGCTGGAGTGCAGTGGCATGATCTCGGCTCACTGCAGCCTTTGCCTCCCGGGCTCAAGCACTTCTCCTGATCCTCCTTTATTTGCATGAAAAAGATATTTCATGCAAGTTGAAAAAGACAAAGAGGGATATTATATAATAATAAAAGGCCTTGTCCAATAGGAAAATATTACAATCCTAAACATATATGCACCTAACACTGGAGCTTTGAAATTTATAAAACAATTAATCGTAGACCTAAGAAATAAGATAGACAGCAACACAATAATAGTGGGGGACCTCAATACTCCACTGAAAGCATTAGAGAGGTCATCAAGATAGAAACTCAACAAAGAAACAACAGATTTGAACTATACCTTGGAACAAACGGACTTAACAGTTAGATACAGAACATTCCATCCAACAACCACAGAATATACATTCTACTGAATAGTGCATGGAAATTTCGTGCACTGCCTCAACCTTCCAAGTACTACTACAGGCACAAGCCACCATGCCTGGCTAATTTTTGTATCTTTTGTAGAGCCGGGGTTTCACCTGGTGCCCAGGCTGGTCTCGAACTCCTGGGCTCAAGTGATCCACCTGTCTCTGCCTTCCAAAGTGCTGGGATTATAGGCGTGAGCCACCACACCTGGCCCATACTAATACTTTGACTTTGATCCAGTACCAGAAGTGAATTCTAGCCTTTTCCCTTTCTTGATTATTTTATTCTCTAACAGAAATTCAGCTCTCATTATCTATATTTGCTTATTTGTTTAGCCCTAGTTTACAAATGAAGTAGCAGTCTCAAACTCATTACTAAACCGTACTCCAGTGGGAAACAAATTGAGCAATGGGAGTACAGTGTTTGTATATGGTTCTTTTTGTCTTTAGCCTTAGTGTATCCAGTCAAAAAACTGTTTTTCAGAGTTATTTATGTCAGCTTATTTCTTCCCTGTCTCCTTCAGTTTGGTTATATGGTTCATTTGTAATATAGTTAGATTCATTGGTCATAGTCTGCATTCTTATTTTTTCCCTCATATCCTTATTGGTTGTTTTTTTTTTTTTTTCGAGATGGAATCTCACACTGTTCCCTGGGCTGGAGTGCAATGGTGCGATCTCGGCTCACTGCAACCTGCGCCTCCTGGGTTCAAGTGATTCTCCTGCCTCAGCCTCCCGAGTAGCTGGGATTACAGGCGCCTGCCACCATGCCTGGCTAATTTTTTGTATATATTTTGTTTTTTTAGTGGAGACAGGGTTTCACTATGTTGGCCAGGCTGGTCTCGAACTCCTGACCTCGTGATCCGCCTGCCTCGGCCTCTCAAAGTGCTGGGATTACAGTCATGAGCCACTGCGCCCAACCCCTTGTTGATTTTTAAAAAAATTATATCTAGTCAAATTTATGTTTTATGGTGTACAGTTCTATGTGTTTTGACAGATGCTTAGAGTCATGTAGTTCTTATTGGTGACTAATTTTCTAGCAATCTGGGTTGTTTTCAAATTTTGGTGGTTATGAATAAAGCTTTGCACACAGGTTTTTGTGTGAATCTCAGTTTTCATTTCTCTTGGGTAGACACTTAGGAGTGGGGTTACTGGGTTGTATGATAGGTGTGTGTTTAACCTTAAAAGAAACTACCGAACTGTTTTCCAAAGTAGAGATACCATTTTTCATTCCCACTAGCAGTGTATTAGAGCCCCAGTTGCTCCTCATCCTCCCCAGAACTTGGTATTGCAAGTTTTTAAATGTTAGGCATTCTAATAGGTCCCCAGTTTTTGATAGACCACGGAAGTATGACTCACTTAAAGATTGTGTGTAGTGGTTAGTAATTGGTATAGTCCAATTTTGAACCCATGCTTTTTCCATTAACATTTTTATTTTTGAATTTAATCTATTTCTCTTTGTTCTTGCCCAGGCCTAGTGCAGTGGCGCAATCTCGGCTCACTGCAACCTCCATCTCCTGGGTTCAAGTGATTCTCCTGCCTCAGCCTCCCCAGTAGCTGGGATTACAGGCGTGCACCACTACGCCTGGCTAATTTTTTATATTTTTAGTAGAGACGGGGTTTCACTGTGTTAGCCAGGATGGTCTTGATCTCCTGACCTCGTGATCTGCCCGTCTCGACCTCCCAAAGTGCTGGGATTACAGGTGTGAGCCACCGCGCCTGGCCAAAAGGTTTATAAATAGGGAACTGGCAAGTTTTCTGTGTTAAGTTTTTTTTTTTTTTTTTTTTGAGATGAAGCCTTACTCTGTCCTTCAAGCTGGAGTGCAGTGGCGTGATTTCGGCTCACTGCAACCTCTGCTCCCAATCGTTTAAGTGATTCTTCTGCCTCACCTCCTCCCGACTAGCTGGGATTGCAGGTGTGTGCTGCCACCCCCAGTAAATTTTTGTATTTTTTTTTAGTAGAGACCGGGTTACCCTATGTTGGCCAGGCTGCTCTTAAACTCCTGACCTCAAGTGATCCACCACCTTCGGCCTCCCAAAGCACCCAGATTACAGGTGTGAGCCACCACACCCAGCCTCTTGTGTTAAATTTTATAAAATGATTATTTGGGGGAATTTTTTTTTTTTAAGATCTTGAAGCTTAGCTTTAAAAGGAGTTGGTAACTATTGACGGTTCTTTGTTATATTTGTGTACAAAGACACACCAAAGTACTTCTTAGCATTTTTAAAAATGATGGAGTAAGTTTTATTCTGTCTGAAGTGAGTTCATTTATCATACCAGTTTTATACACTCATATTTTAAGATAATATCTTCTCTTTATTTTCTTTATTTACAGTTCTTTAAGGAAAAACAGTAGTGCTCTGCATAGTTTACTGAAACGAGTGGTCAGCACATTTAGTAAGGACACAGGAGAGCTTGCATCTTCATTTTTAGAATTTATGAGACAAATTCTTAACTCTGACACAATTGTAAGTATGTGTGTGTTTGTGTATATTTGTATGTATGTGTTTGGTGTTTCTTAAATTTGAAATCTTTGGCCAAGTACGGTGGCTCACATCTGTAATCTCAGCACTTTGGTGGGCTGAGGTGGGAGGATCTCTTGGGGCCAGGAGTTTGAGACCAGCCTGGGCAAAATAGTGAGACCCTGTCTCGAAAAAAAGAGAAATACTTTGCCGTAAGTTAAATCACTTTATATATTAAATATCCAACATAAAAAAGATCACTTTAGTTCATTTTATTTTATTTTATTTTAGATAGAGTCTCACTCTGTCATCCAGACTGGAGTGCGGTAGCACGATCTCGGCTCACTGCAACCTCCACATACTGGGTTCAAGTGATTCTCCTGCCTCAGTCTCCTGAGTAGCTGGGATTACAGGCACCTGCTGCCATGCCCAGCTAATTTTTTGTACCTTTTTAGTAGAGATGGGATTTCACCATGTTGGCCAGGCTGGTCTTGAACTCCTGATCTTAGGTGATCTGCCCACCTCGGCCTCCCAAAGTGCTGGGATTACAGGCATGAGCTACCGCACCTGGCCAAGTGCCTTCATTTCAAAATAATTCTTAGATGAGTGTGGTGGCACGTGCCTCTAATCCCATCACTTTGGGAGGCTGTGGTAGGATCGCTTGAGCCCAGGAGTTTGAGATCAACCTGTACAACACAGCAAAACTCTGTCTCTAGAAACAACAAAAATTAGCCAGATGTGGTGTGCCCACCAGTAGTCCCATCTATTTGAGAGGCTAAGATTGGAGGATAGCTTGAGTCCAGGAGTTGGAGACTGAACTTAGCTATGATTGTGTCACTGCAGTCTAGTCTGGGTGACAGAGCAAGACACTGTCTCAAAAAAGAAAAAAATTTATGACATTGAGTTACCTTGCTAGGGCAACTCAGAATAATGAAGTTTTGTTAGTCTCTTTGTTATTTACTTATTTTTGTTACTTAATTTACTGATTGTTTTGGATGTTGTGATTTTGGGATAACTGTAAAGTTTATTATGCTTTAGTATTTTTGGTCTATCATACAAATATGAATTAAAGATTATTTTCCCCACTCTAAAATCTTATTGTTAAAATTTAATTAAGATTTCTCTCATTAGTGTTTTCCAAAGTCATGGTATATTATGAGCACAATTCCAGAAGCCATTAATATGCCTGCCTTACTTAGTTTGGTGGCATGTGCCTCTAGTCCCAGCTGCTCAGGAGGCAGAGTTGGGGAAATCACTTGAACCTATGAGTTCAAGGTTGCAGTGAGCTATGATCGTGCCAGTGTATTTCAGCTTGGATGAAAGAGTGAGGCTCTCTTTCTCTCCCTGTTTTTTTCCTGAGACGAGGTCTCACTCTGGTGCCCAGGCTGGAGTACAGTGGTGTGATCATGGCTCACTGCAGCCTTGACTTCCTTAGGCTTAGGTGATCCTTCCACCTAAACCTCCTGAGTAGCTGGGACTATAGATGTGCACCATCACACCCGGCTAATTTTTGTATTTTTAGTAGAGATGGGATTTTGCCATGTTGCCCAGGCTGGTCTTGAACTCCTGGGCTCAAGCAATCCACCTGTCTCAGTCTCCAAAAGTGCTGGGATTACAGGCATGAGCCACCATGCCTGGCCAACTCGTCTCTTAAAATAAGAAAAATAGGCCGGGCATGGTGGCTCACTCCTGTAATCCTAGCACTTTGGGAGGCCAAGGTGGGTGGATCACTCGAGGTCAGGAGTTCGAAACCAGCCTGGCCAACATGGTGAAACCTCGTCTCTACTAAAAATACAAAAAATTAGCTGGGCTTGGTGGTGGATGCCTGTATCCCAGTGCTTGAACCCCGGAGGCAGAGGTTGCAGTGAGCTGAGATTGTGCCATTGCACTCCAGCCTGGGCAACAAAGTGCGACTCCATCTCAAAAAAAAGAAAAAGAAAGAAAGAAAGAAAAACAGGTTAGGCAGGGTGGCTCACACTTGTAATCTCAGCATTTTGGGAGGTTGAGGTGGGAGGATTGCTTGAGCCCAGGATTTGAGATTAACCTAGGTAACATAGTGAGACCCCATCTATATGAAAAATTTTAAATTACCTGGGCATGGTGGCACGTGCTTGTAGTCAGTCCCAGGTACTTGGGAGGATGAGATGCAAGGATCACTTGATCCTGGGGAGGTCAAGGCTGCAGTGAGCTATGATTGTGCCCCTGTACTGCAGCCTGGGTGACATAGCGAGACCCTGTCTCAACAGCAACAAAAAAACAAGGCTAAAGATTTTATACAATGTTTAGGTAGGCATACGGCCCTCTACCATAAGTGTATGTGACAATATGGATGGTTTTCTTATCATGAAGCAAGATTTATTTTGCTAGAAGGATTTTCTGGTATTGAAATGTTATCACTCCAGAATTCACTTTATTATGTAGCATACTTTTTAAAGCAGAAAATATTAACTTTTCTATGTGACAGAATATAGTCTTAAATATGATAGTTACTGTTTTCTTTAGTTGTTTGTATTATCTTCAGAAAGATAATTTCAGGTTTCATCAGTTCTTTGTTATAGCAAGCATTTTATTAATTCTTGAGCATCAGTCAGTGTGTCACATGTCCTACAACTGCCAGTGTTTTGCCATTCGGTATTTTGTTGAAAAGTCTTGGTGCCAGTAAAATATATGTTTGCTTATTTAAATATTTTGTGTGTCTTACTCAAAGAAAACATACTTCACCTTTCATCTAAATCCTTCTTAAAACTAGCCATTTGTACTGATGTAAAAATCAAAACATTGAAAGATTGCAGCATATGGCTTAGATAATATGAATAAGTGTGGATGCATCTTTGTAAATTTCTCTGTTCTCAAATTTAACTTATGTGTGACATTTACAGGGATGCTGTGGAGATGATAATGGTCTCATGGAAGTAGAGGGAGCTCATCCATCACGGACGATGAGTATTAATGCTGCAGAGTTAAAACAGCTTCTACAAAGCAAAGAAGAAAGTCCAGAAAATTTGTTCCTTGAACTAGAGAAGCTTGTTTTGGTAAAAAAGAAAAAACAGAGCGTTCCTAAGGCCTATTTTCCTCTCAGTTTGACTAGTACAAGTATTTCGTAGTGACCTTTTTTAAAATAGTGAATCTTTAGCTGGGTGTTTGTACCATTTCAAATAACTCTTTGAATTAATAATTTGAAGTGAAGTCCTCCATCCTGTTATGAATTTTAAGGAGTACATGAAGACAGTACTTTTTGAATTGTCTGTTCCTTGGAAGCAGGGTACCCTCTGCTGCTATTGTTTAGAAATAAAATGACAAGTGTTTTGGTGTTTGTTTTATTTTAATGTGTTTAATGTTAATAATTTCTCGACAGTGTTCCAAATTTCTTAGTAATAATACATATAGCCTTTTCTACTAAAGAGTCAGTAGGTTTACAGACATAAGTTTTACCTGCACCTTCTTATTCTGCCTTTATTTGTATCTAGGAACATTCAAAAGATGATGACAATCTGGATTCTTTGTTGGACAGTGTAGTTGGACTTAAGCAGATGCTGGAGTCATCAGGTGACCCTTTACCTCTCAGTGACCAGGATGTAGAACCAGTACTTTCAGCTCCAGAATCTCTTCAGAATCTGTTTAACAATAGGTAAAATACACAATGTTTTATGATTGAATAGCTGTTGGTTTTAAAATGGCTGCAGTCTAGGGGGTGCCAGCAAACGTTTTTTTCTATAAAGGGCCAGATAGTAAGAATTCTAGGCTTTGCAGGCCATACAGCCTCTGTTGTGTATTCTTCTTTAGTTTAGTTTTGTTTTTTTTTTTTAGTTTATACAAACCATGCTAGCTTGCAGGCTGTACAGAAACAAGCTAGCAGATAAAATCAGGGCATTGTTTTATTTTACTGAAAGGTCAAAACTTGTTACAGCAGAATTAGTTTTCAAGTTATTTGTTTTTGAGGATACTTAATTTTTAATTGCTTTTGGGAGTTTCTTTTTTAGGTACTACTTTTAATAATACTTCAGAAAGTAATAATTTTAATTGTACCTTCCACAGATTTTACTTGAAGGTAAGCTAAAAGACTGGGCGTGTTGGCTCACGACTATAAACCCAGCACTTCAGAAGGCTGAGGCAGGAAGATAGCTTGAGCTCAGGAGTTTGAGACTAGCCTGGGCAACATAGGGAGACCCTATCTCTACAAAAAAATTTTTTTTTAATTAGCTGGGTGTGGTGGTACACACCTGTGGTCTCAGCTACTAGGGAGGCTAAGGTGGGAGGATCACTTGAGCCCAGGAGATCAAGGTTGCAGTGAACTGTGATCGTGCCACTGCGCTCCAGCTGGGTAACAGCAAGACTGTGTCTCAAAAAAAAAAAATTGAAATTTGATTTTAGAATTCTGCTTTTCACCAGCTACTTTTCTTGTTCCAGGACTGCCTATGTGCTTGCTGATGTCATGGATGATCAGTTGAAATCTATGTGGTTCACTCCATTTCAGGCTGAAGAGATTGATACAGATCTGGATTTGGTATAAATTATTACTAAATATTTAGAAAAACGTTATTGTTTTTTCTGTTTCTTTATATATTGTTAGCATTATAATAGTTTCCATATTTTATGGCTGTTAAAGTCTACTTGGAAGCAAGTCCTACATTATTTTTATGCCACTTGCCCACTTTATGGCATCCAGAAAGTTTTTTCTCCTGCTTTTTTTGCTTCTTTCTAGTTAGTGATCTGTATTTTGAGGTTGTGACTTTTTTGTTAATTTTTTTTTTTTTTTTTTTTTTTTTTTTTGAGACAGAGTCTCACTCTGTCACCCAGGTTGGAGTGCAGTGGCACAATCTCAGCTCACTGCAACCTCCGCCTCCCAGGTTCAAGTGATTCTTCTGCCTCAGCCTCCTGAGTAGCTGGGATTACAGGCGTGCGCCACCACGCCTGGCTAATTTTTTTGTATTTTTAGTAGAGGCTGGGTTTTACCATGTTGGTCAGGCTGGTCTCAAACTCCTGACCTTGTGATCTGCCTACCTTGGCCTCCCAGAGTGCTGAGATTACAGGCGTGAGCCACCATGCCCAGCCAAAAAAAAATTTTTTTTTAATATAGATAAAGTCTCACTCTGTTACCCAGGCTGGTCTCACTCCGAGCCTTAAACAATCCTCTCTCTTTGGCCTCCCAAAGCGATGGGATTACAGGCGTGAGCCACCACATTTGGCCAGAGAATGTGACTTTTTTAAGGGAAAAATCACACTTTTGCATAAGTTCTATGAAGCACTTTGTTTTCTTACATTGACGGGGTGTAGAACAGGGAAAAGTATCCCACAAAACAACAGTTTATTCTTGCATTTGGGTTCAAGGAGAGGAATGGTTGTGCTATGGTGTGGCTCTCAGTTTGGAAACTTGTGAAGAATGTATTTGTTATAGTATAGTATGAATGGGAATTGACATTCTTAAACATAATGCTGAATAGGTAAGAGTATAATTAACTATTTAAAATTTATTGCAGTCTGTTCTATGCTTCTCAGAGATGTGGTAAGGAGAATTATTTTAGCCACATCTTATTATACAGTACATTGTTCCTTTTCTTTATCAAAGAAACATACTGGTGTTCATCATGTACAATAAAACTAAGAGAATGATTTGCTTCACATTTGTATTTAGTGTGTTGAGGGCTGCTTTTCCTTTTTTAAAAAACCACATACAATTCAATTAAAAGTGCATTAAAAATTAATTTCTTTTTAGTGCAAGCTGTTCAGTGGTTCTTTAAAACTGTCCTCTCTAGTAGAATTTTATGCAATAATGCAAATATTTTGTAGTCTGCCCTGTCCAAAACAGTAGCCTCATGTTCCTGTTGTACAATTGAAATGTGGATGACTAGGGAACTGAATTTTATTTTGATTTAATTTTGATTAATTTAGATAGGCACATGTTGTTAGTGGCTACCACGTTGGGCAGCACAGGTATAAAATATTTGTTAAAAGTTACTAATTTTTTAACTTTAAGTTGAATCACAACTGTCTTGTGATGATAATTGTAACCCTGTGGATTAGAGAAATTTTAGGTATCTTACATTTGATAAATTTGAATAAAACCTAAGTAAACTGAATGTTGATTTCCCTGAAATTAAACTTAGATGGGAACCTCATTAAATGCATAGAGCTTTTGGGAATCTGTGGCACAGAATCTTTTTGTAATAGAAATGTTGACTATATAAGGCTGGCAGAGTATGTTATTTTCAGATTCTTTTTTTGGAAAAGTTCAGGAGATATTACAGTGTTAATTTATATAGACAAATACTGAGTTTCCTGCTCAGGCATCAAAGGTCTCCTAGATTAATAGCCCTGCTTTGAAGAATGCCACACACAAAAAAAGTAGCATTACTAAGGTGTGTGTGTGTGTTTGTTTTTAAACTACCAATGGCATTTGCTTTTTGAAAAGATGAGGGAAAGAGGTAGATCTATAATTTATTTCTTATGAGAGGCAAATATAATTTATAGGTAATAAGAATTTCTGTAGTCAAATGTTATGCTAATAATTACATTTAACATGTATTTTGTTTCATTATTATGACTGCAGGTAAAGGTTGACTTAATTGAACTCTCTGAAAAATGCTGTAGTGACTTTGATTTGCACTCAGAATTAGAGCGCTCATTTTTGTCAGAACCATCATCTCCAGGAAGAACCAAGACTACTAAAGGATTCAAACTTGGGAAGCACAAGCATGAGACCTTTATAACGTCAAGGTAAAATTTATTCCACTGAAGATCTCAAATGTCATCATATAAGCTTATGTATTTTAGTGTATTTTAAGATAGACACATGTGGCCGAGCGCGGTGGCTCACGCCTGTAATCCCAGCACTTTGGGAGGCCGAGGTCAGGAGATCGAGACCATTCTGGCTAACATGTTGAAACCCTGTCTCTACTAAAAATAAAAAATAAAAAATTAGCTGGTCGTGGTGGTGGGTGCCTGTAGTCCCAGCTACTCAGGAGGCTGAGGCAGGAGAATGGTGTGAACCCGGGAGGTGGAGATTGCATTGAGCTGAGATGACGCCACTGCGCTCCAGCCTGGGCGACAGAGCAAGACTCTATCTCTCAAAAAAAAAAAAAAAAAGACACATGCTATTAAACTAGAAAGGAAATTAACATAGCATTCGAATCATGAACATTGTTTGGATTTTTTAAATTTAAACATAATAATTTGGCCAGGATATACCCAGTACATTTGTTATATTGTTTTCTACAAGATTTTGGAAGGTTTGAATAAGAAGTGAACTGGATTATTTTAAAACATTGTTATTCATAACAATGAAATGTGAGTACCTTTCTTAGCTAGTTTGTTATATTATCCCAGAAGTATGATAGATACTTGCAAAGTTAACAGAATTGGAGTACAAAAAAATTGAAATATAATTTTGGGTATTATAAAGATTATTTTTGCCAGAAATCTGAAAGAAAAATGTTTTATGGCATGTTTTTGTTTTAATAGTGGAAAATCTGAATACATTGAACCTGCCAAAAGAGCTCATGTTGTGCCACCACCAAGAGGAAGGGGCAGGGGAGGATTTGGACAGGGTATACGACCTCATGATATTTTTCGTCAGAGAAAACAGAACACAAGTAGACCACCATCTATGCATGTGGATGACTTTGTTGCTGCTGAAAGTAAAGAAGTGGTTCCTCAAGATGGAATACCTCCACCAAAACGGCCACTCAAAGTATCACAGAAGATTTCTTCCCGTGGTGGGTTTTCAGGCAATAGAGGAGGACGGGGTGCTTTCCACAGTCAGAATAGGTTTTTCACACCACCTGCTTCAAAAGGTAACTAATTAGTATGTATTTTCTAATGGGTTAGAATATTGGAATGTTAAAATATTGAATGAAAGTGATTTAGATGGAAGAGATTCAGATAAACCGTTTTCCTGTTGCTGCAGTTGAGCCACCTCTGGACTAGTGGTACTGTTTGCAGAGTACTCTATTGGATAGAAGAAAGAAACTTTTTTTCAATGAACCTTTCATGCATTGTACTTTTAATAATGAGTTTAGAAGTCTTGGCTAATTATTCCCCCCAGCCTTTTTTTTTTTTGAGACAAGAGTCTTGCTCTGTCGCCCAGGTTGGGGTGCGGTGGTGTGATCTCAGCTCACTACAAACTCTGCCTCCCTGGTTCAAGTGATTTTCCTGCCTCAGCCTCCCAAGTATCTGGGACTACAGGCATGCACCACAATGCCCAAGTAATTTTTGTATTTTTAGTAGAGACGGGTTTTCGCCGTGTATGGCAGGCTAGTCTCAAACTCCTGACCTCAAGTGATTCACCCCCCTTGGCTTCCCAAAGTGCTGGGATTACAGGCATGAACCACCGTGCTCAGCCTTATTTTCCTTTTTACATTGAGAATTATACATTTTCTGAGTAATACCCTTACATTATTTTCACAATTATGCTTAACAGTTTTCTTAAGATTGTTCTGTGCAGTTCACCATTAATCTGCCTAATCTGCTTGTTTTCTAGTGTTCTATTTAGTCTGTTTGAAATTGTTACAAGATTTTTTTTTTTTTTTTTTTTTTTGGAGACAGAGTTTCGCTCTTGTTGCCCAGGCTGGAGTGCAATGGCGCAATCTCGGCTCACTACAGCCTCTGCCTCCTGGGTTCAAGCGATTCTCCTGCTTCAACCTCCCAAGTAACTGGGATTATAGGCATGCGCCACCACACCCGGCTAATTTTTATATTATTAGTAGAGACGGGGTCTCACCATGTTGGCCGGGCTGGTCTCGAACTCCTGACCTCAGGTGATCCACCCACCTCAGCCTCCCAAAGTGCAGGGATTACAGGCGTGAGCTACTGCACCTGGCCTTACAAGATTTTAGAAACTAGGGATACTTACAGAAATTATACTTTAGTAGTGGATTGATAAACATGTTTTCATACCTGCTGAGTTAGGAGGGTGAGAGTGAAAGAGAATCTGTGTTTATATTAATAACAAACACTTAGATTAGATGTGTCAGGAACTGTTATAAGCACTTTACATATTATAACCTCACGTCAACCCCATGAGGCAAGTTCTCTTAGTACTCCCAATTTGCAGAAGAGAAAATTGTCAGTCAGCTGACCAGGGCACATAAATACAAGTGGTAGAACCAGTATTTGATCCCTGGCAGTTTGGCTCTAGAGCCTCTGCTCTTGTCACTATATAGTACAGTCAGTTTGCAGAATTTCAGTTTCTTTTCCATTCTTTTGAAGATTAAGAAAAATCTGTCATTTAAAAGAATCCAACTGAAGTTGTGATAAAAGTGATTTTGATTGTGCTGTTTGTGTTTAGGAAACTACAGTCGTCGGGAAGGAACAAGAGGCTCCAGTTGGAGTGCTCAGAATACTCCTCGAGGAAATTACAATGAAAGTCGTGGAGGCCAGAGCAATTTTAACAGAGGCCCTCTTCCACCATTACGACCCCTTAGTTCTACAGGTATACATCCTTGCTACTTGATATTGCTGAGAGAAGGGGAGTAAATTCCTCCTTTAAAATTGTTGATATCATATACAGAGGGGGCTGGGGTGCTAATCTCCCCATCTCCTTGCTCCACACAGTCAAAAATCTAAGTATAACTTTGACTTCCCCAAAACTTAACTACTCCTAGTATGCTGTTGACTGGAAGCCTTACAGATAACATAAACAGTTGATTGACACATATTTTATATGTTATATATATATTATATAATGTGTTACAATTAAATAAGCTGGAGAAAAGAAAATGTTATTAAGAAAATCATAAGGAAGAGAAAATACATTTACTATTAAGTGGAAGTGGATCTTCATAAAGGTCATAACATTCCATAGGCTGAGGAAGAGGAGGGGAGGTCTTACTTTCTTAGGAGCAGCAGAGGTGGAAGAAAATCCTCATATAAGTGGACCCAGGCAGTTGAAACCCATGTTGTTCAAGGGTCAACTGTACTCTCATTCTGGAAGAGAATATTTTAGAGTATAGACTTAAAGTTCTAAAGTTTATATCCTTGAATGAATGCCCAATATACATCTTCTATAAAAATAATCAAATGTTTAGTTTCTGAACTGTTTGTATAATCTGAACAGTTTCATGGTGATGTGCGCTTATTTTTATGTTTCAGTAATGAAAGCCAATGCTTAAGGTATCTTTCTGACCACAAAGTATTTTAATAACAGAGATACCTTTATACAGCATATATTTTTTTGGTTATAGTATTGTCTTAGGTGTGTAAGCACATAACCTTTTTTTTTAAAACATTTATCTAGTCCAGAATTTTACTTATCAGAAGTAGCTTTTGGTTTCAAATGCACATTTTAAAAAAATAATAGTTTTATTTAGGATATAATTCTCATATACCATATAGTTTACCTGTTTAAAATGTATAATTTAAAAATCTTTGGCCCATTCACCGTGCTTGCACGTGAGCTTTAAAAGAGAATAGAGTAATTCTTGGTTTGAGCTCAGTGTCGTAGATTAGTATTTATAATCTTGGAAAAGAAAGGACATTGGAACTAAAAACTGTATTCTTTCTTTTACAGGTTACCGCCCAAGTCCTCGGGACCGTGCTTCTAGAGGTCGTGGGGGACTTGGACCTTCCTGGGCTAGTGCAAATAGCGGCAGTGGAGGCTCAAGAGGAAAGTTTGTTAGTGGAGGCAGTGGTAGAGGTCGTCATGTACGCTCCTTTACACGATAAAAATCCTTTTGGGAACATCTTAACTGTATATGAACATTTCACGAGGACAATAAAAATAAGACATTGAAGGACCAATTTAGACTTAGCAGTTATCTGGAGACATCTGAGAGAATATTTTTATCTGAAGAAAGCAGATTTTGTTTGATACCTAACAAGATTTCAATAAAAATCCAAACTTTGTATGTACGTTTGTATATATTTTCCCTTTTTTGTATGACTATTTATTTAGAAAATTTCTAGGTGAAAAACTAAATGATGTTTTGTATTTTTCTTGCCTATAGCACAGATATTCTCAAACTTTCTCAGCTCATGACACTATTTAGTGCCTCAGTACTTTTTTCACAGCATACCTGGTCCAAAAGAAATATCTAATACTTGTGTTTATTAAGCAGTTAGATCCAACAGCTTAATAAGAATGTACATCATCACTACTAGTAACTGTGGACACTGCATGTCTCAAACCTTGGAATCAGTATCATTTTCTTTTCCTCTCTGCTTCTTGCACAGTACTTTTTATCAAACTGCTGAAAACCCAGTTTTGTAAAGATATGTTGTTATAGAAAGGAATATAATGCTATTTAATGTTGAAAATGTAAACTACCTCAAAGTAGTAGTTTATGTGATGTCCAACAGGTGTTGCTGTGTTTTTCTCAAAAATTTTAAAATATTGTGTGGCACCCATGTTAATTTGCTAAGGTGCCCTGCTACACAGTTTGGGAACCATGGCTGTACCAAAAGAAACAAAATACTCCTCTCCTTTGTATTAGAAATCTGAACTTTGCATTTCAGCTTTGGACCTACTGACACTATTTTATTATACAAATTATTTAAAGCCTAAAATAAGGAATATCCTAATACTATTATTTTGGGAATCAGAAACATCTAATAAAGCCGGACTTTATACATAGAAATAAAGCTTACAACTTTGAGAAAGTAGCCATATTTTCCCCAAGATACGTCTTAACACACTGAGTCTATATAAGTGGCATAAAATATAGAGTTATCTTAATCAGAAAAGGAGTGTATGAGTCTCATTCCATCCTTTTATCAATCTCTGTTTTGGAGAACTATTTGTGAGTGAATACAATCTTCATTAAGAAAACACTTTGAAGAAAAGCTTAGCTGTAAAGAATCAGAGGTTTAGGTGAAAGGTTATGGCAATCTTTTCATAACTAGTGGCCTTGAAAAACCCAAGTCTTGAGCTGCTGTAAGAAAATACCATAGACTGGGTGGCTTAAACAATAAAAATTTATTTCTCAAAGTTCTGGAGGCTTGGAAGTCCAAGATCAGGGTGTCAGCATGGTTGGGTTCCAGTGAGGGCTCTCTTCCTGGCTTGTATGCAGCTACCTTCTTAAGTGCTCACATAGTCTTTCCTTGGTGCTTGCTTGGAGAGAGAGCGAGCTCTTGGGTCTTTTTCTTCTTACAAAGGCACTGTTCCTACCATGCAAGTCTCATCCTCATGATCTAATCTAAATCACAGTACCTCCCAAAGGACCCACCCTTTTAGTACTACCACATTGAGGGTTAGGAGTTCAATATATGAATTTAGGGAAACACAAGACTCAGCTCATTGCATCAAGATAACTTAAATCCCCTTTGATCCTGAAACCTAATAGGCTCATTTTCCCCAAAGATATATTTTACACATTAGGTAAAATTCGAAATTTGCCCCAATGTCTGACACAAATACATGTAAAAAATAGTTAATGTTTCTTAAGTAACTGTGTTTCTTAAATAAGAACATGGCCATATATAGAAACGTAATTTCTTGGTTTGTTTTTTAGCATTAGGCTGGATATGATCTTTGAGAAATATCAGAAAGCTGTTTTTGCTGTTTGAGTTAATACCCAGTAATTCAGGCCAATAAAGGTAATAAATTATTAGTGTAGAAACAAATTAATGCCAGGCAAATTTAAAATGTCTTGAGTGACTACAAGTCCTAGATAAATGAGAAGGGAAGGAATCCACCATGTTGACCAGCCCTTACATGCAAAAATCACTTAGTCCTTATAACAATCCAGCATAGGTGGTATTATCCTAATTTTACAGATGGAGAAAGTTGAAGAGCTTGACTCAAGCATGGTAGAAACAGGATTTAAAATCAGGTTGGGTGGTTCATGCCTGTAATCCCAGCACTTTGGGAGGCTAAGGCAAGAGGATCACTTAAGCCCAGGAGTTTGAGACTAGCCCTGGCAATATAGTGAGACCCTGTCTCTACAGAAAATTTAAAAATTAGCTGAGTGAAGCTGGGCGTGGTGGCTCATGCCTGTAATCCCAGCACTTTGGGAGGCCTAGGCGGGCGAATCACCTGAGGTCGGGAGTTTGAGATCAGCCTTACCAACATAGTGAAACCCTGTCTCTACTAAAAATAAAAAAAATTAGCTGGACATGGTGGCACGCGCCTGTAATCCCAGCTACTCAGGAGGCTGAGACAGGAGAATTGCTTGAACCCAGGAAGTGGAGGTTGCAGTGAGCAGAGATCAAGCCACTATACTCCAGCTTGGGGGACAGAGCAAGACTCTATCTCAAAAAATAATAATAAAGAAAAAATTAGCTGAGTGTGATGGTGCATGCCTGTAGTCTCAGCTACTTGGGAGACTGAGGCAGGAGGATCACTTAAGCCCAGGAGGTCAAGGCTGCAGTGAGCCATGATTGCGCCACTGTACTCCAGCCTGGGTGACAGAGTGGAAAAAAAAATCAGATTGGAGCAGGGCACAGTGGTGGGCACTTGTGGTCCCAGCTACTCAGGAGGCTGAGGTGGGAGGATTGCTTAGGCCCAGGAGTTCATGTCCATCCTGGGCAACAAGAGCAAGACCCCCATCTCTAAGAAATAATAATAAAATCAGGTTGGCTAGCCCCTAATTCCTTACCTCTCCATCTTGGAGAAGAAGCGACTTTTCAGGTTAAGTGTGTTAGAGATCAAAATTAGTAATTCATCATAAGGCAGTGGAGTTTCAGAGACCCAACACTGTATTTTAGTTATTTCAGAAGTGAGCCTCAAAGAAGACATTTCAGGGAAAATTTTTGTTTGTTCGTTTGTTTGTTTGAGACAGAGTCTCACTGTCACCCAGGCTGGGGTGCAGTGGTGCTTTCCCGGTTTACTGCAACCTCTGCCTCCTGGGTTCAAGCGATTCTCCTGCCTCAGCCTCCCGAGTAGCTGGCATTATGGGCACCCACCACTATGCCCTGCTAATTTTTGTATTTTTAGTACAGACTGGGTTTCACCATGGTAGCCAGGCTGGTCTTGAACTCCCGATCTCAAGTGATCCACCTGCCTCAGCCTCCCAAAGTGCTGGGATTACAGGCATGAACAACTACACCCGGCCTATTTCAGGGTAAGTTTTGAGCGGCATTTAGAAATTAATGAAAGATGCAGAATTCCTTTGAGGACAAATTTAATCTGTAGAAGAGGAGTTGATAGAATGATTTGTGTTTATTTCCTAAGAATAAGAAAAAATACTATGAAATATTGTTATGCTTTATTTAAAAAGAATGTTGCAGGTAGTATTCTGTGTGAAGGAGTAGTAGGCACAGTTAGATTAGCTTTATTTCTTTTTAAAAAAGTAATTGCAAAAACCTGCAGGATGAGAATGTGAGAATGTAGGAACTAGAGTATGTCTCCTACGCATCTTCTGTGTTCCATATACCCTAGTACAGTGTGGGGAATATAAGGGTGACTAAGATATTTTTTGCCCTCAGGAAACTCACAGTCTAATAAAGGAAACAATTATGTAAACGTCTTTTTTTTTTTTTTTTGAGACGGAGTCTCGCTCTGTCGCCCAGGCTGGAGTGCAGTGGTGTGATCTTGGCTCACTGCAACCTCCGCCTCCCGGGTTCAAGTGATTCTCCTGCCTCAGCCTCCTGAGTGGCTGGGACTACAGTGGGGTCCCACCAGGCCTGGCTAATTTTTTATATTTTTAGTAGAGATGGGGGTTTCATCATGTTAGCCAGGATGGTCTCGATCTCCTGACCTCATGATCTGCCCTCCTCAGCCTCCCAAAGTTCTGGGATTACAGGCATGAGCCACCGTGCCTGGCCACATCATTTTTTTAAAAGAAAAGTTAATGAGATCTTAAGTGTATGAAGTGTATGTGGAACAATTCAGAATTCTTGAATAATCCAACCATTACATTTCTAACATTTTATTGTAGGTTTTCAAAAGTAACTATTTTTAAAATAGTATTTTAAGAAAAGGAAATCTTGGCATTAAAATTGTATAAAATCTTTTTGGAATTGCTTTTGCATAAAGACTAGTTTTTTGTTTTTTGTTTTGTTTTGTTTTGTTTTTTTGAGACAGAATCTCACTCTGTCACCCAGGCTGGAGTGCAGTGGCATGATCTCGGCTCACTGCAACCTCTGCCTTTCAGGTTCAAGTGATTCTTGTGCTTCAGCCTCCAAAGTAACTGGGACTACACTACAGGCACAAGCCACCATGCCTGGCTAGTTTTTTGTATTTTTAGTGGAGACGAGGTTTTGCCATGTTGGCCAGGCTGGTTTCGAACTCCTGGGCTCAAGTGATCTGCCCTCCTCGGCCTCCTAAAGTGCTGGGATTTCAAGCATGAGCCACTGTACCTGGCCTAAAGACTAGTTAAGCAGAAAAGATTATATATGCAATTTTAATTTTTATTATTTTAAATTCATAGGACAGATTAGGAGGTAATGAGTAGGATCTTGTAAGCGTCATATAACTTCATAATCTAGAGAAGGGGCTGCAAACTAAAGTACTAGCAATACACATTATTGTGTTAACCAATCTCCAGAACTCTTTTTTTTTTTTTTTTGAGACAAACTCTTGCTCTGTTGTCCAGGCTAGAGTGCAGTGGCATGATCTTGGCTCACTGCAACCTCCACCTCCCAGGTTCAAGTGATTCTCCTTCCTCAGCCTTCCTAGTAGCTGCGATTACAGGTGCACACCACCAGGCCCAGCTAATTTTTGTATTTTTAGTAGAGATGGGTTTTCACCATGTTGACCAGGCTGGTCTCGAACTCCTGCTCAAACTCCTGATCTCAAGTGATCTACCGCCTCGGCCTCCCACAGTGCTGGCTTAATAGGTATGAGCCACTGTGCCTGGCCAGAACTTTTTCATCTTTCAAAACTGAAATTCTATACCCATTAAACAACTCTGATTTCCCTGTCCCCCCAACCCCTGGCAACCGCCATTCTCCTTTTCGGTCTCTGTAAATTTGAGTACTCTAAATACCACATGTAAGTAGAACCGTATAAATTTGTCTTTTTGCAGCTGGCTTTTTTCACTTAGCATAATGTCCTCAAGGTTTATTCATGTAGCCTGTGTCAGAATTTTTTTTAAAGACTGAATAATATTCCATTGTGTGGATATGCCACATTTTGTTTATCATCGGTTGATGGACATATGGGTTGCTTCCACATTTTGGCTATTGTGAATAATGCTGCTATGAACATGAGTGTACAAATATCTTTTCAAGACCCTACTTATAATTTTGGGGGGTATATATCCAGAAGTGGAATTGCCTAATGACATGGTAATTCTGTTATTTTTAATTTTTGAGGAACCACCATACTGCTTTCCACAACAGCTGCACCATTTTACATTCCCATCAACAGTGCAAAGGGGTTCCAATTTCTCCACATCTTTGCCAACACTTGTTATTTTCTGTTTTGTTTTGGTTTTCATAATAGCCCTTTTAATGGTTGTGCTTCTGACTTTTAGGGAGAAGCCAAAAATCTGCATTATTGTGTAATCAGTTTTCAAATGTGCAATTAATTCAATTTAAAAATTAAAAACATTTTGTGAGCAGAACAAAAAATTATGCAGGACAAAATGTGCCCAGAGAGTTTCAACCTGAAGAATTTGATGATAGCATCTGTTTTAGAAATCACAATGGAATTTCTATAAAGAGTTATTTTTATTTGGGAAGGTGAAATGTGCCAGGTAAATCTGTGATGGGACTTGATGTTGTGGAGAAGTTCTTTGTGACCAAAAAGTCTGGTGTTGAGAACCAGTTCTATGCTCTACTAATTAGCTGTGCAACTTTAAATCGCTCCTCTTATCCTAAATTTCTTTCTTTTCTTTTTTTTTTTTTTTTTTTTTTTGTTGAGACAGAGTCTCGTTCTGTCACCCAGCCTGGAGCACACTGGCGTGATCTTGGCTCACTGCAACCTCCACCTCCTGGGTACAAATGATTCTCCTGCCTCAGCCTCCCGAGTAGCTGGGATTACAGGCGCCCACCACCATGTCTGGCTAAATTTTGTATTTTTAGTAGAGACGGGGTTTCACCATGTTAGTCAGGCTGATCTTGACCTCCTGACCTCAAATGATCCGTCCGCCTTGGCCTCCCAAAGTGCTGGGATTGCAGACATGATCCACCGCTCCTGGCCTATCCTAAATTTCTTTATCTGCTCTGCCTACATCAGTAGGTTATGGGGATTAAATAAGATTTGTATTTGATTTTTTTTTTACATGTAGAGCATTATTACTTTAAATTAGATCCTCCACTACCTAGACAAAAATATACTTAACATGCCTTACTTGCTAAGTTATTTCTGAAGCCAGAAATTAGTGCCTGCTTGATAAATAAGTGGAAATTATGTAAGTAGAATTATACTAATGTTTAATAGCTCTGCTGAACAATATTGATGTGGTTTTAGGGAGACTATTAGTTTGGGGACAGTTTTATAATGGTTTTTTGAACATAGATTCTAAGTGAGGATAGTCCAGTTTCTGTCTAAGCAGAATTTCCAGGATACTCAGGGCATATGGTAATATTTTTTAAATGTAAGGAGGTGGTAATTGCAGGGAACAGTGAGTAGTCTACTTTGGCCAGTGTAGGAATGTAGGGACAGTGTAGAGGGGATGGAGGGGAAGGTATGTTTGGAGACTGGGGTCAAATTATGAAAGGTCTTATTTGCTGTGCTAAGCCTTAGGGAGTAACTGAACTTTTTAAATGTGAGTGACATTTTCAGATTTGGTACTTTTATGAGCTTCTATCAGCCAGTCACTATGAAAGATGTTTTCACGTAACTCCTAATCAGAAGTATTCTTTTAAAAAGGGAACTAATGGGGGCAGTGGCTTATGTCTGTAATCCCACCATTTTGGGAGGCTGAGGCAGGAGGACCACTTGAGCCCAGGAGTCAGAGACCAGCCTGGGCAACATAGTGAGACCCCCCCATCTCTACAAAAATGTAAAAATAGCCCAGGTGTGGTGGTGCACATCTGTAGTCCCAGCTACTCAGGAGGCTGAGTGGGAGGGTTGCTTGGGCCCGGAAGATCAAGGCTGCAGTAAGCTGTGATTATGCCACTCCACTCCAGCCTGGGTGACACAGCAAGACCCTGTATCAAAAACTAAATAAATAAAAATTGAAAAAGTAAAAAAATTAAAAGAGAACTACTTTGGTGCAGCAGAGAGGAAGGATTAGAGAGGGAAGAGCCTGAAGGCCGACCAATAAAGAAGTTACAGGCCAGGCGCAGTGGCTCACGCCTGTAATCCCAGCACTTAGGGAGGCCGAGATGGGCAGATCATGAGGTCAGGAGATTGAGACCATCCTGGCTAACGCGGTGAAACCCCGTCTGTACTAAAAATACAAAAAAATTAGCCAGGTGTGGTGGTGGGCGCCTGTAGTCCCAGCTACTCGGGAGGCTGAGGCAGGAGAATTGCTTGAACCCATGAGGCAGAGTTTGCAGTGAGCCGAGATCACGCCACTGCACTGCAGCCTGGGTGACAGAGTGAAACTCCCTCTCAAAAAAAAGAAAAAGAAGTTACAGCAAAGTTCTCTACGAGCAATTCTCGAAAAGCAATCCCTAGACCAGCAGCTCAGCATCACCTGGAGATGTGTTAGAAATGCATATTCCTCCAGCCTGGGCAACATTGCAAGATCCTGTCTTTACAAAATATATATTAAAAAATTAACCAGGTGTGGTGGCGTGTGCCTGTAGTCCCAGATACTGGAGAGGTTGAGGCAAGCGGAGCCCTTGAACTCAGGAGGTCGAGGCTGAAGTAAGCCATGATCACGCGACACTGCACTTGAGCCTGGGCAATATAGGGAGATTTTGTCTCAAAAAAAAAAAAAAAAAAGCATTAATGAATATTCTTAAACATGACCCCAGGCCCAAGAGGGGAGGGGTTGGCAATGTGTGTGTGCTTTAACAAATCCTGCAAACAATTCTGTTAAAGTTTGATGCACCCTAAGGTTTGAGAACCACTGATCTATATCAATGGTTTTCTTTTCTTTCCTTTTTTTTTTTTTTTCTTTTTGTTGTTGTTGAGACAGAGTCTCGCTCTGTTGCCAGGCTGGAATGCAGTGGTGCGATCTCGGCTCCCTGCAACCTCTGCCTTCCGGGTTCAAGCTATTCTCCTGCCTCAGTCTCCCGAGTAGCTGGGACTACAGGTGCCTGCCAACGTGCCAGGCTAATTTTTGTATTTTTAGTAGAGATGGGGTTTCACCATGTTAGCCAGGATGGTCTCGATCTCTTGATCTCGTGATGCGCCCGCCTCAGCCTCCCAAAGTGCTGAGATTACATGTCAATGGTTTTCAAATTTAGGAATCATCTGGGGAGGTCTTTAAAAATGCAAGTTTTGGGGGCCTACACATCTCTTTTTAAAAAACTTCTCAGGAGATTCTAATAATTAGCCAGGTTTGGATACAGTGACCTAAATGAAAGTAATGTCCTCAGCTAGGATAGTGGTAATGGAGACAAAGGGATCATATAGAACAGATATTTGTCAGATACTGTAATACTGCTAGAATTAAATTAGGCCATGATGGCATAAAACTCAATAAAGCAGTTACTGTTCTGAAATAACTTTCTAATGGGAGAAGAGAGGGGCAGGTGCTTGGGAGCAGAATAAGGAAAATGTAGGTAGCATTTTGGAACAGCAGAATTGAAGCTCAAATGTCTGGAGGATTCCGGATGTGGTAAGTAGTGCCACAGGCTCCAAATGGATCACAGAGGGTGAAGGTGAATATGAAACGACAACTAGATTTGGCAATTTGGAAGATTTTATAAACTTTGTGGTGGCAATTTTATTGGAATGAGAATTTGAAGGTAAGGTAAGCAGAATCCGTAATGCTATTTGTTGGCATGATTGAGAAATGAAAGTATAGGCGATGGGTACTTTTTCAATTTGAACTGAAGAGAGATTGCTAAAAACTATCTGTATCAAAGCCATCCGCTCCTCAACTGTTTACATATAATGATTGACTTTGGATATATGGCCTTAGACTGTTATCTGCAGAGTCTAGTTATGTTTTTTGTGCTTCCACACTTTTGACTACAGACTTCTTTGAAATTCCATTTCTGATTATTGTGTTTTGTTATGTCTACTTTCATATCTGAGATGTTCTGTCGTCAGGCTGGAGTGCAGTGGCGCAATACGGCTCACTGCAACCTCTGCCTCCCAGGTTCAAGCAATTATCCTGTCTCAGCCTCCTGAGTAGCTGGGATTACAGGCGCCCGCCACCGTGGCTGGCTAATTTTTGTATTTTTAGTAGGGACGAAGTTTCACCATGTTGGCCAGGCTGGTCTCGAACTCCTGACCTCAGGTGATCCACTCTGCTCGGCCTCCCAAAATGCTGGGAGCCACTGCGCCCAGCCACATATTCTTGAGTTTAAAATGGAATAAGGTTTTGAGGTATTCATTTAGAAAAAAAATGCTGAATTACATGACTTATTTTAAAGCAATAGACAAAACTAAAATATTAGTTAAATAAACATTCTTAAACTTTTTTTCAAGTTAATAAATCTTGACAAATTATTTGAGTTGACAAACTGTGTTGTATTCCCCACTGAAGGTCTCTTGGTTTGCTAAGAGATACTTTAGGCATATTTTGGTAAAGCTTTGGTCCTCTTTAAGTCTGCAGCTGCTTTCAGTTGTTGCCTCTAGGAAGGATGCTTTTAGATGTTCTGGTAATCCTGGAATGGTAGAATTGCTACTTACTCTGATGAAACATTTCACTTGGCCCTTCCAGAACAAGTTAGGGTCCTCTGGAATCACTGTTCTCTTTAAGCTAAATAAGGAATCAAAAATAATTCACCTGAAAGCCCAAGTCATAGAAAATAAATATTATCCAAAACTGCTCTATAACCATGTGAAACTTATTAATTTTTTTTTAATTGAAGTGAAGTCTCACTATGTTGCTCAGGCTGGTCTTGAGCTCAAGCTGTCCTACTGCCTCAGCCTACCAAGTAGCTGGGATTACAGGCACGCACAAGCACACCCAGCTAGCATGTGAAACTTTAAAAAACTGTTCAATAATTTTCCCTCCGAAACTTACTTCGATGAAAAAGTAAGAAATTAGTAATGAATAGAGCTAGGTACTAATCCTGCCTTTGCCATTCTTTAACTTCTGTGTGATATGAACAAATCACTAGTGGGGTGTTATTTTCTCATATTCTGAAACATAAAATAGAAGTAGGAATGTGTGTGGTGGGAGGTGAATATGAATCAAAAGAGAAATGTATTACAGATATTTATTATAGAGTTAAAGTAAAAAATAACAGTCCAGAATTGATCAAGTGTAGTGGCTAGGAGACAAGTGGGATCACAACTGAAAAAGAAGGGTAATCAGACTAAAAGGAAGTGTCCAAATTATTTTTCTCCTCTCCACTCCTCCCACCCCAGCTGTAATGTTGATGCTGCTTAATCAATTAACTAACATTACCAATAAGTAATAACCAATTAATGTGTTAATTCAACATTATAGTTACAGAGACTTTTACCTCCAATATTTGTTACTGTTAACCCCAAGGCATAGTATAATGTCCTTATAAAAATATTTAGGGGTGACATACTTGGCATTGAATGATTAAAGAAGGAAATGAAACGAATACCAATATATTGGTATATACCAATATATTCATTTCCAAAGATATATGTATCCACATAATTGGACAAAGACTTTGATTTTTTTCTCTTGAGACAGGGTTTCATTCATGTTGCCCAGGCTGGTTTTGGACTCCTAGACTCAAGCGATTCTCCCCACTCAGCCTCCCAAAGTGCTGGCATTACAGTCATGAGCCACCACACCCAGGCCTAAATTGCATTTTATTAGTTTCCTTTAGAGATAATCCAAAATCAGACTATACACTTCTGCAGAAAAGTACTTTTGAACTACACATTACAGTGTCCTTTGCATTACCAGGTACTTCATGTTTAGTATTTGTTGAGTAACAGAAATCTTGTTTTTTAAACTTCTTTTTTTTTTTTTCGAGATAGAGTCTTGCTCTGTTGCCCAGGCTGGAGTGCAATGGCATGATCTTGTCTCACTGCAACCTCCGCCTCCTGGGTTCAAGCAATTCTTCTGCCTCAGCCTCCCCAGTAGCTGGGATTACAGGCACTCACCACCATGCTCAACTAATTTTTGTATTTTTAGTAGAGACAGTGTTTCACCATGTTCACCAGGCTAGTCTTGAACTCCTGATCTCAAGTGATCCGTCCGCCTTGGCCTCCCAAAGTGCTGGGATTACAGGCGTGAGCCACCACGCCTGGCCTTTTTAAACTTTTTACTTGAACTAATGTTTGACTTACAGAACACTTGCAAAAACAGAACAGAGTGTTCATGTGTACACTTCTTCCAGCTTTCTTTCTTTTCTTTTCTTAAGAGACAGTGTCTCACTATGTTGCCCAGGCTGGTCTTGTCTCAAACTCCTGGCCTCAAGTGATCCTCCTGCCTTGGCCTCCAAATAAATATCAACAAATATTTATTGAGTGCGGTCTGTAAGACTAGTACAGTTCTGGCTGGGTGCTGTAGCTCATGCCTTTAATCCCAGCACTTTGGGAGGCCGAGGTGGGCAGATCACGAGGTCAGGAGTTCAAGGCCAGCCTGGCCAATATGGTGAAACCCTGTCTCTACCAAAAATACAAAAAATTAGCCAGGCGTGGTGGCGGCGCATGCCTGTAGTCCCAGCTGCTTGGGAGGCTGAGGCAGAAGAATTGCTTTAACCCAGGAGGCAGAGGTTGCAGTGAGCCAAGATCATGCCACTGCACTCCAGTTGGGTGACAGAGTGAGACTCCGTCTCAAAAAACAAAACAAAACAAAAAAGACTAGTACTATTCTAAACACATGGGTACAGCAGAGAATAAAGCAAAGATCCTGCCCTCATGTAGCTTATATTCTGAGAGTAATAGAAAAACAATTAACAAATAAGTATATGTTAGGGAATGGAAAGTGTGATGAAATCTATAAAGCAGGGTAAGGGAGATACAAGATGAGACAAGAGAGCAATGGACTGTCAGATAAAGCCCTTTGACAAGTTGATATGTGAGTAATGATCTGAAGTGAAGGAGCAAACCAGATGCAAATCTGCAAGAGGAATGTCCCAGGTCACCTTTAGCCAATCTGTTTTAGATTTTCTGAACTCCCCAGATGATATTAAGGTAGGCTGCAGACACTATGAAGCTAGCTTGTTTTCTGGTTACCCTTACTCTTTATGTGTCCCAGTCCAAAGAAGAGGGGGGTGCGGTTTACTAAGGTGCCCAACCTTGGCAGGTCCCCATTTCAAATTCTTGTAATGCTGGCTCCAGGAGCTGCCAAAAGCACAACTCAACCTATGAGGTGCTCTTTATGACTGGAAAAAGTTCCCAGGATAAAAGCTCCTTAAGCACATTACTCTTTTTTTTTTGAAACAGGGTCTCTCTGCTGCCCAGGCTGGAGTGCTGTGGCACCATCTCGGTTCATTGCAGCCTTCACCTCCCAGGTTCAAGCGATTCTCCCGCCTTAGTCTGCTGAGTAGCTGGGATTACAGGCGCGCTCCACCAAAACCAGCTAATTTTTGTATTTTTAGTACAGACCGGGTTTCACCATGTTGGCCAGGCTGGTCTCGAACTCCTGACCTCAAGTGATCCGCCCGCCTCGGCCTCCCAAAGTACTGGGATTACAGGCACAAGCCACCGCTCTCAGCCTCAAATTACTCTTTTGAATGGCTGTACCTATTTACACTCCTACCAGCAGCCCAAGAGTTCCCATTGTTTCACATCTTCATTTCACCCTTGATATTTTTTAGCTTTTACTTTTTGTCAAACTGCTGGATAAAACTCAATAAACAACCTTTAGCCATTCTCTCTCCTTTCAGATTAGCCTTTCTAATACCATTTTTCAGGGATAGTTGACTGTGTTACCGCCTAGCACTTAGAAGGTGCTCAGTAAATACTCATTGAATGATGTAACTTTCCTACTTAACATGCTTTAATGCTTTTCCAAGTCCGGAGGCGGCTCCCCTTTTCTGAGAGCCTAATAATCACGTATTCATTTCTATATTCCCAGAACCTAACAAAGAGTTTGAAAATTATCCTGCAGGCACCGCTAAGTCAATGTTTTTTCGGATAAATGAATAACCAATAGGATATCGTATACTTCTGCGATGCACGCATTTCTATTATCGCAAACACCGAATCATACCGTATTTATTACTTATCCACGCAGATGGTGAGGTCTGTAGCCTCGGCACCTACACTGTGTCTGAAAGTAGGCACTAAACCAGTATTTTTTAAATTGAACCGTAAACTTGAATCAAACTTGGAAGCATTTAAAGGCAAACGCAAAGATACATGCGCAGTGATGCAGTAGGGTCGTCCAATCAGAGTAGGGCAGGACAGGGCGGCGCAGCGGCTAGGTAGTGCGCACGCGCGGCGGGCTCGTCCGCGATTGGCTTCGCCGAGGCGGGATCCTTGAGCTTCTCCGGCGGCGAGGGGATAGCTGGTTACCAGAAGGGCTTCTTTGCAGGGCCGGTGGTTTCTGTCAGATTTTCGCCGGTGCGTCCTGCAGGGGGAAGCTCGGGAGGCCGCGACAGCCTGTAGGCTCGTGCGGGACAAAGCAGGGAGTGGCGCCGGAGCAGGCCAACGAGGGAGGAGGGAGGGAAGGCGGCAGGAGCGACCGAAGTGGCCTTCTGCGGGCCTGCAGCTTTGGTCTGAAGTGCCAGGGACGCCCTGGCTGCTGGCCCTGGGGGGCTTGGAGCGAAGGGCGGGCGGTGGGGGTTTAGGGTTGTGCGTTTGTGTGGGAGGGATGGTTCTGGGCAGTGGCCCCTGGGGCCGCCACTGCGGTCGCTTTGCGCAGGCTCCTCTGGCGTTTGGGTCTCTCCCTCACTCCTGCACTGGGAATCTCCTTCCCCAGGGCCAGGGGGTGAAGGCTCCGCGAGCGTCCTGGAGAGTGTTGGTACGCCTTCTTTAGGGGCTTTTACCTCTTCATTGGTCAGGTTTTTCTTGTATTTCCTTAAAACCTTTTAATCGATTACCTTATGGAAGATTTTCTAGGTAGGTACAGATGCTTCTCGACTTACTACGGGGTTGAAAATATCCCAAGTGGAAAATGGATTTAAAACACAGCTAACCTATTGCGTATTAAAGCTTGGCCTAGCCTACTTTTGTTATCAAAAAAATTATTTTCAGCTGTTTATTTTAGATTTGAGGGTACATGTGCAGGTTTGTTGCATCGGTATATTACGTGGTGCTGAGGTTTGGATACGATTGATCCTGTCACCCAGGTAGTGAGCATGTTACCCAATAGTTTTTGAACCCTTGCTCCTCCTTTCCTCCCCCTTCTAGTTGTCTCCACTGTCTATTGTTGCCATCTTTATGTTCATGAATGCCCAATGTTTAGCTCCCATTTACAAGTAAGAACATGCAATATTTGATTTTCTGTTTCTGCTTTAATTCGCTTTGGATAATAGCCTCCAGCTGCACCCATGTTGCTGCAAAGGACATGATTTCATTCCTTTTTACGGCTGCGCTAGCCTACCTTAAACATGCTCAGAGCACTTACCTTAATCTACAGTTGGGCAAAATCATGAACACAGACGGTTGTGTGGTTACTTGTACAGTTTCTACTGAATGCTCATGGCTTTCTTAAAAGTCGAAGAATTCTAAGTGACACCGTCCTAAATTAGGAACCATCTATATATAGCCGGAGTCTCAAAGGAGCAATTTAAGGCATGAAGTGAAATAATTACTACCTAATGTAGTTGGAAGTCGACAAGCAGCAACAGCAGGGAGAGACCGTTGCTGGTTCTTGGTAGAGTTGGTGTACTTACCTTCTTGCATCCTAGACGTTTGATGGTTGCACATACCTCTCTTTAAAGCCCAGACGAACCCAAAGATTCTGGTCATTGTCCTGTATGTTGAACTACCCCTTCTCTATCTCCTTCACAGGACCTTCATCATTTCTACTCTCCGATAATACTAATTATACCAGATAACATTGAGTGCTTACTATGTGTCAAGTTTTGTTCTAAGTGCTTTACATATTTCATTTAATCCTCCCAACAGTCCGGTGTGTAAGTATGATTATGGTACCTCCTCTTAAAGATGAGGAAACTGAGACACATGGAGCCAAAGTAAACTGTGCAAGACCATTAGGAAGTGTCAGGCCACATTTATATTCAGGCATTTGCTTTCAAAGTTGTGTTCTTATTTACCACAGTGTAGTGCCAAGTACTTGTGGCTATCTGGTGTATTGCAGTTGTCAGCTTGGCCTTACCATTTTACTTGGAAGGACTGAAACTAATAGGTGTTATAGAAGTTGTAGCATCACATCAGGGCTACCAAATGGCTTTATTTCTAGGACCTGGGAAAAGGGCTCAGACAGCACTAATTAATTAATTAATTTATTATGGACAGGACAATATGAACATACAGAACCAGTTTAAAAAGCTATAAGGGTGCAATGGTCTTTTGGGGGGAAATGTACTGATTTCTGCATTTTACTTTGAAATGTATCAACAAATTAAATGGCTTGATGGATGCCCAAGGTCATATGTAAATAGCAGAGTTAGGATTCTAGCCAGGCAGCCTGGCTGGCTCCGGAGTCAGTCTGTTTTCTTAACCACTGCTCTGTGCTGATGCTTGTATGCTTGCATTATCATTTTTATTAGTTTACAAAATAGGAGGATTGAAAAATCAGAAATCATGTGTTAGATGTAGAAGGATTTAGGGTAGTAATTCTTCGCATTTAGTGTTGAAAGAAATTTTAGCATCTAGTTCATTCTTTATTTTATAAATGAGAAAATTGGTGTCTAGAGAGTTAAATAGCTTCCCCAAAGTTAAGCATCCCTGAAATAGCAGAATCTGAACTACACTCTGGTTTCCTTCATTTCTACTGTTGATGTTTCTAACTACTGTATTTTTTAACTGTTCCTTTTAAAAAAGTGTCAGAATTTTCAGTATTAGAGGGGAGTCTGACTAATGTAGAGAACAGAACTGATTACATTTCATGATGTGGACATCATATTTTTATTAATGCTATCTAGAATTTATTAGTTTAAGAAGGCTCATTATCTTATTTCGGTTGAGCTATAGTCACTAAAATCTTTAGTTTTAAATTTCAGCTTCTATTGTTCTGTTTCATTTGACCATTAAGTAACTGAGTCTAAATGCAAGGCCTAACATCCATGTCGTCCTGTGACAGTTACCGTTAATCAATTTCAAACTTGTGTCAATTATATATTTAGAGGCCTGTAGTATTCTGCTTACCCATTATAAAAAGGAAATTAGTTTAATGAAGTTATTTTGGCATGACTTGTTTGGTCAGAATTTGTACTGACTTCTGGTATTGGTAAATACTGCTTCTAAAGCAGTCAAAAACCATCTGTTTCATAATTTGCTTTAAGATTAAAGATTATACTAATAGAGATCTATTTTGTCCTTGAATAAGAAACAGAAGAGAGTGATCTCTCCTACTCATTGCTCAAACTATATAAAGGCTGGTTATATATCAAATATTTACATGTTTCATTATTTTAACATTGATGAAATTGGGAAATGTCTAACCATCAATGATAGTGTATCATGGTTTAATTGGCTACACTTTTTTTCTTGGATACATAAAATAATGGTACATCTTACAATTTAAAAATTTTTTATTTTTAAAATTTTTATTTACTTTAAAAAATTTCTTTTATATGGACTAACAATCAAGAGTATATCTTACAATTGATGGCATTTTAGATTTGATGAAATATGGTAATTTAAAAAATCTAATTAATGATACTTTTCCCTATTACAAAGGTAACATTTTCATTGTAAAAAATTTGAAATATACAGAAAATAACTCAGAATAGAATAAAAATTACTGGTATTCTAACCAGACCTAGAAATAATTAGGGTTAATGTTGTGGCATGTATTTTTCTAGTTTTTAAAAAACGATTGTGTATTTTAATATATAACATGTATATTATATCTACTTTATAGCAGTATAATTTACAGTGTGCAGTTAGATGTGTACATTTTGATGTTTTCATATACAGATGTATATATACTCCTGTAACCATACTACAATCTTATATAGATTATTTCTATCACCTCAAACAAGTTCTCTCATGCTCCTTTGCTTTCTAGTCTTTTAAATGTACATACACCCATTATCGTTTTTATTTTTCTTTTCTTTTGTAAAAATTAGAATGAGGCTGGACATGTTTTGTGGCCATTTTTCCTTTGATTTATTAAAACATATTTCTCGTGTCATTAAACTTTTTTTTAAAGTACTGCCCCCCCCGCCACCCATTAATGGTATCATTCACATAACAAATACTGAACTCCTTCTGTGTATTTGGTACTGGCGATATACTGATGAATTGTACGTAAGATTTCATGCCTGAGTTAATAGCTCAGAGGGAATGATAGGGCAAATTTCATTGCAGTGTGAAAAGTGCTTGGGTAGTGCATATATAGGAAGGTCTCCAGTCCAGTCTTTGGGAGGAGATGAAGAGGGCTCATGGTTAAGACTCCTAGACGATAAGGTAGAATTAATTAGGCAAAGAAAAGTGGGAAAAAGCATTCCCAACATTATATAAGGGAAAGTTTGTTCAAAGCCTAGAGAAAAAGAGAACATGGCTAGCTTGGGGAATAGTACTGACTCGATTTTGGTGGTATATGAAGAGAGTGTTCTGTTGTGTGGGTGTACCATAATTTATCTTGTACTTCATTATAGACATTTGTTTCCCTTTTTCCCCCTACTGTAATTGATACTAGCATCGTTATTCTTTTTTTTTTTCTTTGTTTTCTTTGAGACAGAGTGTTGCTCTGTCACCCAGGCTGGAGTGCAGTGGTGCGATCTCAGCTTACTGCAACCTCTGCCTCCTGGGTTCAAGCAATTCTCATGCCTCAGCCTCCTGAGTAGCTGGGATTACAGGCGTGTACCACCACACTTGGCTAATTTTTTTTTTTTTAGACGAAGTTTCGCTCTTGTCGCCCAGGCTGGAGTGCAGTGGCGCTATCTCGGCTCACCACAACCTCTGCCTCCCGGGTTCAAGTGATTCTCCTGCCTCAGCCTCCTGAATAGCTGGGATTACAGGCATGTGCCACCACGCCTGGCTAATTTTGTATTTTTAATAGACACAGGGTTTCTCCATGTTGATGAGGCTGGTCTTGAACTGACCTCAGGTGATCCACTCACCTTGGCCTCCCAAAGTGCTGGGATTACAGGTGTGAGCCACTGCACCTGGCCTCAAATTTTTATATTTTTAGTAGAGACGGGGTTTCACCATGTTAGCCTGGCTGGTCTCAAACTCCCGACCTCAGGTGATCCACCTGCCTTGGCCTCCTGAAGTGCTGGGATTACATGCGTGTGAGCCACTGTGTCCTGCCCAGCTGATTATTCTTATACGTAGTTACTTAGTATTATCTCTGATAGTTCCTTAGGTTAAATTGCCAGAATTGGAATTTCTGGGTGAAACAGATAACGTTGGTAGTCATGTTCATCCTTGCTGATGGCTTATGTTAAATAGTGTTTTGTGGTGTTGCTTTGAATTGGAATGCTTGCTACTATCTATTGCAGAAACATGATGTATGTATGTAATGTCCTTGTTTTCCATCTGTTCCTCTATCCAGTCCTAGTGGAAATAAGATTGAGTGAAAGTTGGGAAACCTGGTTCTAGTCTCTTGATTTATATTTTAAAAATTCCACTGTTTTCAAATGAAATAGGATAGTAAAAACAAGTTGAATTATAAAAATACCTTTTAAATTGCCAGATTTCATTCATTCAAAATATTTGTTAGTGATGGTAATGTATCTGTCACTGTTGACAGACACATTATAGTCATTAGTGGTGGAGAAAACAAGCATGAGATTGCTGCCCTCATGTGGTTTATGGATTAGTGGAATAGAAAAAAGGCAACATGTTTGATATTTGTATGTGAATTGTATTTCCTTGCATTTTGAAATTTTTATTTAAATTGCTTTAAAGAAGATATCATGCTTATAGTATTATCAAAATTGACATATACTTAAATTTACACCATTTGTATTAGTCTGTTCTCACACTGCTAATAAAGAGATACTCAAGACTGGGTAATTTATTAGGAAAGAGGTTTAATGGACTCATAGTTCCACATGGCTGGGGAGGCCTCACAATTATGCCGGAAGGCAAAGGAGAAGCAAGCC
Organism: Pan troglodytes; assembly: GCF_028858775.2. Classification (NCBI taxonomy): domain Eukaryota; kingdom Metazoa; phylum Chordata; class Mammalia; order Primates; family Hominidae; genus Pan; species Pan troglodytes. The sequence goes on along the minus strand of NC_072405.2, from coordinate 104,684,797 downwards.
ACGTCTTACATGGGAGCAGGCAAGAGAGTTTGTGCAGGGGAACTCCCATGTATAAAACCATCGGATCTCGTGAGACTTAGTCACTACCACGAGAATAGGCCCTGCCCTTGACATGGGGATTATTACAATTCAAGGTGAGATTGGGTGGGGTCACAGCCAAACCGTATCACCGTTCAGTTTAAATCTTAAATTCTTTTCAATAGCCCTTGATGAAAAATAAAATCTTACTAGCTATTGAACTTATTTATTTATTTATTTTTATTAAAAAAAAAAAGAGATGGGCTCTCTTGGGCTCAAGTGATCCTCCCACTTTGGCCTCCCAAAGTGCTGGGATTACAGATGTGGGCCACTTTGCCCAGCCTGAACCTGTTTTCTCAGGCTTATTCTCATATGTTTTGTTTTTGTTTTTTCAGTTGAAGTCTTGCTGCTATGTTGCCCAGACTGGTTTTGAACTCCTGACCTCAAGGGATCCCCCTCACCTCAGCCTCCTGAGTAGCTGAGACTACAGGCATGCACCACCATGCTCCTCTTATCTTTTTTTTTTTGAGACAGAGTCTCGCTGTTGCCCAAGCTGGAGTGCAGTGGCGTGATCTGAGCTCACTGCAAGCTCCGCCTCCCGGGTTCACGCCATTCTGCCTCAGCTTCCAGAGTAGCTGGGACCACAGGCGCCTGCCGCCGCGCCCGGCTAATTTTTGGTATTTTTTTTAGTAGAGATGCGGTTTCACTGGGTTAGCCAGGATGGTCTCGATCTCCTGACCTCGTGATCCGCCCGCCTCGGCCTCCCGAAGTGCTGGGATTACAGGCATGAGCCACCGTGCTCGGCCTTTTTTTTTTTCTTAATTTTAATTTTTAATAGAGACGAAGCTCCTAGGTTCAAGGGATCCTCCGGCCTCATCCTTTCAAAGTACAGGGATTACAGGCATGAACCACCACGCCGGCCCCTTTTACCTTTTTACATATGTCATGGTTGTATTACCAAACCAAACTTGAGACGGCCTGCCTGGCACAGCAAAGCTGTCCACAGACATTGGGATTTGCAGCAAGAGAAAGTGAGGCGTTTATTGCAGGGTGCCAAGCGAGGAAAAATGGGTAGCTAATGGTTAAGACCCAAACTCTGTGATGGCTTTCATGTAACTATTTTTAAAGATGGGGAGGCAGAGGTTACAGGCAAAGTTATAAATCAATGCATCATTGATTTGGCCTAAAAAGGTGAGACATCTTGAAGTGGGGGCTTGCGAGTCATAGATGTATTAAAAGATTCTCTGATTTGGGATTGGTTAAGGAAGTGAAGCTCTGTCTAAAAACTTGGGGTCAGCAGAAAGGAATGTTGAGCTCTGGCCTGTGGGTATGACTTCCTCCAGGCCTCTGAAGAAGAAATTCAGATCAAAGAATAATAGCAGTTAGAGTTCAGTCCTGTTTCCCCTAATCTGAGGTCTGTGTGCCAGTAGACAGTATTTTCCATTTGGTGGCGGTCTGGATTTCTGAAAAACAACTCAAGGACATATGTTAAGATGTTACCTTTAGTTTCTAGAGGGAACCAAACATTTTGTCAATCTAACTTCCCTCACCATTATTTTAAGCTATTACCTTCTTGCTAATCATATTGCTCATGTACTTCTCAGGGCTAGCTAAGTGCCTGGAATTTCCTTTGAAGGAACTGAAGATTTTCCTTTGTTTCTATGCTTGGTGGGCCAGGCAGGCCCGTAAGAGGGGTTCCTGTTCCATCTTAGTTGTAGTTTTGAGCTATTTTTATATTTGGGGGTGATTGTAATTAGATTCGTGGATAGTTAACTGTTTTGGGTATTTTTCAGGTCACTGCTGCTGAATATGAGACGATCTGCAGCACCAAGTCAGTTGCAGGGGAATTCCTTCAAAAAACCAAAATTTATACCTCCAGGAAGAAGTAATCCAGGTCTGAATGAAGAGATTACAAAACTGAATCCAGATATAAAATTATTTGAGGTAAGGAAAAAAAGGACTCATGATATAGATAATATAGAGAAGCATGTATGTTTAAGAAAATGCCATTTAAAGAGTTAACAGTATTTTCTGCCTGTAGGAATTTTCAGTATCTCTGAAAACATCTTCTAAAAACCTTGGAAATGAAGATTACATAATTTTTTTTAAAAGGAATAACAGGCTGGGCACAGTGGCTCATGCCTATAATCCCAGCACCTTGGGAGGCAGAGGCGGGAGGATCACTTGAGCTAAGGACGTCAAGACCTGCCTGGGTAACATAGTGAGACCCTGTCTCTACAAAAAATAAAAATTTAGCGGGGTGTGGTGGTGTGCACCTGGAGTATCAGCTACTCGGGAGGCTGAGGTGGGAGGATGACTTGAGCCTGGGAGGTCAAAGCTGCAGTGAGCTGTGATTGTGCCACTGCACTCCATCCAGCCTGGGCAACACAGCAAGACCCTGTCTCATTCAATCAATCAATGGAATAACGTGTACTTGAGTCTATAAAATAAACTTTTGGTAATGATAAGTAAGTACCTCTTTGAGGGAAGGGGTGGAGATTCTAATCAGTGTTCTTTTTAAAGTTACCACATAAATAAGTGAAAACTTCTTTAAGGTCATTTAAAGAGGAAAAAATACATAATGATTTGTGTCACTATTCCAAACATTTGTTCTCACTTTTATCTGTAAAAAGTGAATACTGGCTGGGTGCAGTGGCTCACGCCTGTAATCCCAGCACGTTGGGAGGCCGAGACGGGCAGATCACTTGAGGTCAGGAGTTGAGACCAGCCTGGTTAACATGGTGAAACTCCGTCTCTACTAAAAATACAAAAACTAGCCGGGCATGGTGGCACGTGCCTATAATCCCAGCTACTCCGGAGACAGAGGCAGGAGAATTGCTGGAACCTGGGAGGTGGAGGTTATAGTGAGCTGAGATCATGCCACTGCACTCCAGCCTGGGTGACAGAGCAACACTCCGTCCCCCCCCCCCCAAAAAAAGTGAATACTGGAAGCAGTCTTAATGTGTCTCATTTACTATTAAGAAAAAGGATTGTTTTGGTCTTAGGTCTAAGATCAAAGGCGTTAGTATATATGAAAGGTATATAAAGTATAAAGAAGGCATATAAAATGGAGAATTCACACTACCTACTACTCTGCAATTCCCTGATCCTTTTATGTTATAGGGATTAAAGTCTATTAATTTTTCCCTCTTCTTTTTATTGTGGTTAAGCATATGTAACATAAAATTTGCCACATTACCATTTTTAAGTGTACAATTAAGTGGCATTAATGACTTTCACACTGTTGTGCAACCATCACCACAATCTGTTTCCAAAACTTTTTCATTACCCCAAACAGAAACTCTGTACCCATTAAACATTAACTCCCCATTCTCTCCACTCAGCTCCTGATAACCACTATTCTACTTTTTGTCTGTATAAATCTGACTGCCCTAGGTACCTCATGGAAGTGGAATCATACAATATTTGTCCTTTTGTGTCTGGCTTATTTCCCTTAGCATAATGTTTTCAAGGTTCATCCATGTTGTAGCGTGTATCAGAACTTAATTTTTTTGTATGGTTGAATAATCATTATATGGTTTTACCACATTATGTTTATCCATCCATTCATCTATTTGATGCATGCTTGGGCAGTTTCCACCTTTTTGCTATGGCGAATAATGCTGCTATGAACATTGGCATCCAAGTTTCTGTTTGTGTTCCTGTTTTAATTCTTTTGGATTATAACTAGAAATGGATTTGCTGGGTAATATGGTAATTCTGTGTTTAGCTTTCTGAGGAACCGTCAAACTGTTTTTCATAGCTGTACCATTTTACATCTTCATCAGGAATGTGTGATGGTTGTAGTATCTACATCCTCAGGAACACTTGTTATTTTCCATTTAAAAAATTTTTTTATTATTGGCATCTCAGTAGTTGTGAAGTGGTATTTCACTGTGGTTCTGATTTGTATTTCCTTAATGACTAGCGATGCTGAGCATCTTTTCATGTGCTTATTGGCCATTTATATATCTTTGGAAAAATGTCTATTTAAGGTCTTTGCCTGGTTTTTAATGGTGTCTTTTTTTGCTGAAAAAACCTTCTAATTTTTGACTCTGCTTTTTTTGGTCTGTATGTGTTTGTTTTATCCTATATTTCTTTCCCAAGTAGATTTTTTAGCACTTACCAATGTAAAAATTCTGGCACACTGTAAGGAGAAAACATAGGCTTTTGTTTTCTTAATAAGGTTTCTTTCTTTCTTTCCTTTTTAAAATACAGCTTTATTTAGGTATTGATAGAGTTTGGATATTTGTCCCTTCAGAATCTCATGTTGAAGTGTGACCTCCAGTGTTTGAGGTTGGCCTAATGGGAGATATTTGGGTCATGAGGGTTGGATCCTTCATGAATGGCTTGGTGCTGTTTTCATGGTAATGAGTGAGTTTTCGCTCTGAGTCCACATGATATCTGGTTGTTTAAAAAGAGTGCGGCATCTCCCCCCTCCCTCTTTTGCTCTCCCTCTTGTGATTGAGATGCAGTTTCCCCCTTTACCTTCTGCCCTAATTATAAGCTTCTGGAGGCCCTCATCAGAAACAGAAGCTGGCACCATGCTTCCTATACAGCCTGCAGAACTGTGAGCCAAAATAAACCTCTTTTCTTTATAAATTACCTGTCTCAGGTATTCCTTTATAGCAATGCAAACTAATACAGATATAATTTAAATACCATACAGTCCACTTACTACAACTCCGTGGTTTTTATTATATTCACAGAATTGTGCAGCCATCTCCATAATCAATTTTAGAACATTTTCATGACAGCAAAAAGAATCTTTTTATCAGGAATTTATTTCTTATTGCTGAAATATCAGTTTTCTCTTGCTGCTGAAACAAATTACCACAAATCTAATGGCTTAAAACAACACAAATGAATTATCTTATAGTTCTGTAGGTTAAAAGTTCAACACAGATCTAAGATCAAGGTGTTGGTAAGGCTATATTCATTTCTGGAGATTTTAGGGGAAATCCGTTCCCTGGCTTTTTCCAGCTTCTACAGGTCACCACATTCCTTGGCTCATGGCCCTCTTCTTCCGTCTTCACAGCCAGGGAAGCACGTTTGAGTTCTCATGTTTCCTTCTCTTTGGTTTTCTGCAGCTAGAACTCATTTGATTAGGTTAGGCCCACCTGGGTAATCCAGGATCATCTCTCCCTTTCAAGGTCCTGGTCCTTAATCACATCTGCAAAGTCCTTTTTACCACATAACAATACATTCACAGATTCTGGGGATTAGGGTGTGGAAATCTTTGGGAGCCGTTATTCTGCCTACCACACTGAATAATCTGTTGTTTTAATATACCACAATTTATTTATCTATTCATTAGTTAATGGTCATTTGGGTTGTTTCCACTTTTTAGCAATTATGAGTAATACTCATGAACGTTTGTGTACAAATTTTTGTGTGGATATGTGTTTTCGTTTCTCTCTTTTTTTCTTTCTTTCTTTTCTTTTTTTTTTTTTTTTTTGAGATAGGGTCTTGATGATGGCACCATCATGGCTCACTGCAGCCTCCACCTACTAGGCTCAAGTGATCCTCCCACCTCCATCTCCTAAGTAGCTGGGACCACAGGCATGTGCCATCATTTTAAAATTTTTTTATAGAGATTTTTAAATTTTAAATTTCATAGGCTAATTTTTAAATTTTTTATAGAGATGGGGTCTGCCTATGTTGCCCAGGCTGGTCTCTAAGTCCTGAGCTCAAGCAGTCCTCTCCTCAGCCTCCCAAAGTGTTGGAATTACAGATGTGAGCCACCATACTTGGCCATGTTTTCATTTCTCTTGAGTGTATTCCTAGGAGTAGAATTTCTGGATCATATGATAATTCTATGTTTAACCTCTAAATGAACTGACAGACTCTTTTCCAAGCTGACTGCACCATTTTCATTCTTACCATCAATGTATGAAGGTTTTAATTTTTCCATATCCCTACCAACACTTATTATCTTTTTGATTGTGGCCATACTAGTGGGTAAAGTAGTACCTCATTGTGGTTTTGCTTTGCATTTCTCTGATAGCTGATATGGAGCACTTTTATGTGTGCTTATTACCCATTTGTGTATCTCTTTGGAGAACTGTCTTTTTTTTTTTTTTTTTTTAAGGGGAAGTCTTGCTCTGTCGCTCAGGCTAGAGTGAGCCACTGTGTCCAACCAATATTTATTATTTATTTATTTATTTGTTTGTTTGTTTGTTTGTTTGTTTTTGAAATGGAGTCTTGCTCTGTCACCCATGCTGGAGTACAGTGGCACAATCCTGGCTCACTGCAACCTCTGCCTCCTGGGTTCAAGCAATTCTCCTGTCTTATCCTCTGGAGTAGCTGGGACTAAAGGTGCCTGCCGCCACGCCTAGCTAATTTTTGTATTTTCAGTAGAGTTGGGGTTTTACCATGTTGGCCAGGCTGGTCATGAATTCCTGATCTCAGGTTATCCGCCTGCCTTGGTGTCCCAAAATGTTGGGATTACAGGTGTGAGCCACCACGCCTGGCCAAGATTTGTTTTTTGATGTAATGTCTAAGGACTAATTCTAGGCAAAAACACAGATTTACTATTTTTTTCTTTTAATTCTATAAATAAATTAAATAGTTATTTTACTTTTTAAAACTGAAGTGGGGCATTTTTGAAATTATACAGCAATTTTAAGCAAGGTAACATGAGAAGCCTAAAAGTATTAGGCTTAGCAGTCAACTCTGCCATCTTTTTACTTTGTCTGTTACATTAACTTCTTGTTTTTAAACTATTTCTTATCTTAGATGGAATTAACCTATAGTGAGAAAGCATTGCTTTGGTGACTTCAGTGGTTTTTACTTGATTGGTCTGATAAATACAAAATCTGGGACAAATTGAACATCAAAAGAAATATACTAATGGATTATAGCCCATTGAATAATACAGGAGTCAGAATCTATACTAATATATGTAAATAAATGAATAAATAAATAAATGAAGATTAAACTCTTCCTTACAGTGGAATGCTAAAGCATAGAAGTAGAAGTAATGATGGTGTTAGAGAGTCTCAATGGATGCCAAAACTAGTGGGTAAATGTTCAATGAGGAAATAGGATATTTGAATATACTCAAGTATCTCCTCACAACATACTTAAAAAAATTACAAAGGGAAAAATACTTTGGCAGACACCACCTTAATCAGTGATCAAAGTTAATACCTCTAGTAATGGAACTAACCGATATTATGTGCCTCCTAATATGATGAACTGTTGTATTCTTGCCCCAAATTCACAATCTGAAACTAATCATAGGGAAACATCAGACAAATCCAGATTGAGGGATATTCAGCAAAATAACTGGCCTTATTTTGAAAATTTGAAATTTCAAGACCAGAAACGATGAATGAAGTTAGAGATTGAAGGAAACTAAAGGAACATACTGACTAGATGTAATGTGTGATCTAGGATTGGATCCTGATTTGGGGAAAAATCTATAACAGACATTATTGCGATAAGTGACCAAATTTGAATATAGACTGTGGATTAGATACTGGTATTATACCAGTGTTAAATAATCAATTTTGATAATTTTACTGTGATTATGGAAGAGAGTCTTTGGAAACACACCTTGAAGTATTTAGAGGCGAAGGAGCATAGTGTCTGCAGTTTACTCTCACGTGTGTGTGTACACACATACACAGAGCAAAGGAGGAGAGGGAAATGGAAGAAAATGTAAACCAATGGTTAATATGGGTAAAGGTATATAGGAATACTATTTTTGGAATGTTACCATGAATTTGAAATTATATGAAAATAAAATGTTGCAAAAAAGAAAATTTGTGACCTTCATTAGTTGACTTACTTTAATATCTGATCAGATATAAAAAATATAAAAAAATTTATCAGGTTTTTTTTTGGAAAGTTTATTTACTAACCATGAAATTTATTAAGATGAGTATTTATGGCCGGGTGTGGTGGCTCACGCCTGTAATCCCAGCACTTTGGGAAGCTGAGGCAGGCGGATCACCTGAGGTCAGGAGTTTGAGACCAGCCTCAACATGGAGAAACCCCGTCTCTACTAAAAATACAAAATTAGCCGGGCGTGGTGGTGCATGCCTGTAATCTCAGCTACTCGGGAGGCTGAGGCAGGAGAATTGCTTGAACCTGGGAGGCGGAGGTTGCAGTGAGCCGAGATTGCGCCATTGCACTCCAGCCTGGGCCACAAGAGCAAAACTCCGTCTCAAAAAAAAAAAAAAAAAAAAAAAGAGTATTTATAATAACATGACAACTTTGCCTCTTATTGTGAGTTTCTATTTTAAAAAAATTCAACCATTTACTACTGTGGTAGACAGAAAAAATGGCCCTTTAAACATGTTCATGTCCTAATCACTGGAATCTGTGTTACCTTACATGGCAAAAGAGACTTTGCTGACGTGATTAATGTTAAGGACCTTGAGATGGGGAGGTTACCCTGGATGATCTGAGTGGGCCCATTATAATTATAAGTGTCCTTAGCAGTGGAAGAGAGAGAGGGAAGAGGATCAGAGAAAGAGATGGTGATTAGGGAAGCAGGGGCAGAGAGATGTAACATAGTTGACTTTGAATATGGAGGAAGAGGGCTAAGCCAAAGAATTTGTTTGGCTTCTAGAATTTTGAAAAGACAAGGAAATATATTCTCTCCTGGAGCATCCAGAAAGGAACTCAGCCCTGGTGATAACTTTGATTTTAACGCAGTAAGACCTAAGTCTGAGTTCTAACTTGCGAAACTATAAAATGATAAATTTGTGTTGTTCAATGCCACCAAATTTCTGGTAATTTGAGAGAGCAGCAATAGAAAACCCATACATATACAAAAAAAAGAGAAAATAGCACATAATGAACTTCCTTGTCCATATTACCTAACTTCAACAATTGAAAATGTATGACTGATCTTTTTTTTATTTTTATTTTTTGAGGCAGGGTCTGGCTCTGTTGCCCAGGCTGGAGTACAGTGGTGTGATCTCAGCTTGCTGCAACCTTGGCCTCCTGGCCTCAAGCCATCCTCCCACCTCAGCGTTCGAAGTATCTGGGACTATTGGAACACACCACTGTGCCTGGCTAATTTTTGTATTTTTTGTAGAGACTGAGTTTCACTATGTTGCCCAGGCTGGTCTCAAACTCCTGAGGTCAAGGACTCTGCTTGCCTTGGCCTCCCAAAGTGCTGGGATTACAGGTGTGAGCCACCATGCCTGGCCATGACTGATCTTGTTTCATCTTTTTTTTTTGAGACGGAGTCTCGCTCTGTTGCCCAGGCTGCAGTGCAGTGGCGCAATCTTGGCTCACTGCAATCTCTGCCTCCCAGGTTCATGCCGTTCTCCTGCCTCAGCCTCCAGAGTAGCAGGGACTACAGGCACCCGCCACCATGCCCAGCTTATTTTTTGTATTTTTAGTAGAGACCGGGTTTCACCGTGTTAGCCAGGTTGGTCTCGATCTCCTGACCTCGAGATCTGCCTGCCTCGGCCTCCCAAAGTGCTGGGATTACAGGTGTGAGCCACTGCGCCCGGCCTAATTTTTTATTTTTTTGAGACAGGGTCTTGTTCTGTCGCCCAGGCTGGAGTACACTGGTGCATTCTTGGCTCACTGCAACCTCTGCCTCCTAGGTTCAAGCAATTCTCCTGCCTCAGCCTCCCGAGCAGCTGGGATTACAGGCGTGCACCACCGTGTCTGGCTAATTTTTGTTTTTTCAGTAGAGACGGGGTTTCACGATGTTGGCCAGGCTGGTCTTGAACTCCTGACCTCAAGTGATCCGCCTGCCTTGGCCTCCCAAAGTTCTGGGATTACAGGCGTGAGCCACTGCGCCCGGCCTCTTGTTTCATCTTTAGTTTTCCACTCCAGCTCGAGTCCCTCCCTTCTTATTTTGATGCAAATTCCAGGAATATGCTTTCATTTGTAAATTTTTAGAATATGTCTCTAAAATATAAGAGCTTTTTAAGGCCGGGTATGGTGGCTCACCCCTGTAATCTTAGCACTTTGGGAGGCCTAGGCAGGAAGATTGCTTGAGGCCAGGAGTTCAGACCAGCCTGGGCAACATAGTGAGACCCCATCTCTACAGAAAAAAAAACATTAGCTGGGTATGGTGGCACATGCTTGTAGTTCCAGCTACTAGGGAGGCTGAGGTGGGAGGATCCCTTGGGCCCAGGAGTTGAAGGCTGCAATGAGCTATGGTCGTGACACTGCACTCTTCAGCCTGGGTACCAGACCAAGACCCCATCTCTTAAAAAAAGAGGTGGGGGCTTGTTAAAAAAACCCAACATAGTGAGATTACCATTATCTCACCTAAAAATATTTAAGTACTGATTTTAGTATTGAGAAATTTAACAAGAAAAAGAGCATTTTATTATGAGAATGGCATGTTATGATTTGTTTAAAAACTTCTGATATGTTTAAAATACACTATAATTATAAGCATAATTTTTCATTCTGTCATATCGTTCAGTTTTAGTAGCATAATTTAAAATAGTTCTAAAAACAAGCAATAAAAATTAGATTTTAATTAATTAGTTAATTTTTTTTTTTTAGATGGAGTCTCGCTCTGTTGCCCAGGCTGGAATGCAGTGGTACAATCTTGGCTCACTGCAACCTCCGCCTCCTGAGTTCAAGCGATTCTCCTGCCTCAATCTCCCAAGTAGCTGGGATAACAGGCACTTGCTACCACGCCAGGCTAATTTTTATATTTTTAGTAGAGACAGTGTTTCACCATGTTGGCCAGGCTGGTCTCAAACTCCTGACCTCAAGTGATTCACCCGCCTCGGCCTCCCAAAGTGTTGGGATTACAGGCATGAGCCACCATGCCCGGCAGATATTAATTTATTTTTAAATATCTAGTTCTAGTTTATATATATAACCGGTATATCATGTTTTAAATTAGAATCTTTTATGTAAAAATACAGAAAATACAGAAAATTAGGTTTGATTTCTGATTTAAATATATATTTGTTTCTTTTAGGGTGTTGCAATTAATAACACCTTTCTCCCATCACAAAATGATCTTAGAATATGCAGTTTAAATCTGCCTAGTGACGAAAGTACTAGAGAAATCAATTACAGAGATAATTGCAGTGGAAAATATTGTTTTGAAGCACCTACACTGGCAACATTAGATCCACCTCATACAGGTAAGACTGCTTTTTATTGATAAGGTTTATGCTTGACCAATAGTATTACAGTATTCTTTAAATGATGATTTAAGAATGAATATGTTATATTAGAAAATTGTTGATGTAATACCACTACATTGTTGGTAGTTCAGGTTTTTTGTTGTCATAATTTATCTTTAGTGATTGGATTAATAACTGTGTGATTAAAGTGTGCTTTATAGTAGATGTATGCTTAAGACTGTTTATTATAAACTTGGTCAAATGTGATCTTTTCCTGAAGAACCAAGATTGTGTTTAAAGATAGGATTTATACATTTTTTTCTAAAAAGCATGTTAATAGGACAAAAATTGGAGAGTTGAACTTGAAATTAGTTACTTGTTAATTCATTAGAGTCTGGAGTACTTCAAATCAGAGTTGAATTATTACGATACATACTTGCATGAAAACCAAGCATTTAACAAATGCTCCATCCCTCTATTGTTGAACTGAGTTAAAATAATGATTATGGTTCTTTTTGTATATGTAAGAGATCACTATTTGTTAGGTAACTAAAAAAAATAATTAAGATGGTTCATAGATGTTTATTTGGCCTTGTGAAAGCCATCATTAGACTGTATTTTTCCAAATTACATTTTATTCATGTTTTGGTTGAATGAACAGATTCAGCCAGCTGGCCCCATCTGTTGGGCTACAGAATAGTAACTGCCATCCTTATGATACCAGTGCAAATCAACAAAGTGCCCTAAGCACTTCACCATTTTGAAGGAAGTTCTTGGACTTCCTGATGATTAATGAATTTTACCTGTGAATGGGTTTGTATCTTGTTGGGACAGAAAGGAATTCTGTATTTACCTAACTGGCCATTATCTTGGTGCCATTTATGTGCTCCTCATAACTTTTCAAAAGCTGTGACTGGTGTCAGAACAAGGTGGAGAAAGACTTTTTGAACTGATTCAGTATAGAAAGATCCCTAGGAACAGCTCTGGGCATGGCAGTTTAGCTGCTGCTCTATCTTACTGACTTGCTCTCCCTTCTTTCCTCCCTATTTTCCCCACTTCCTCCTTCCTTGCTTCCATCCTTGTTAGGTGACTATTCTGTTTTCCCAGATTTTCTTTTCTACTTTAAGCCCGAGGTAGAAAATGATCCATGTATGCCCAGTTCTTTTCTAATTTCTTCATCAGAAAATGACATTTAGACTCTGGAATATAATACCTTTTATGTTACTAATCTTGGGCTTTATTTGTATTCTACCATAGTTTCTCATTCTCTTCCCTGCTAAATTTGAGAAGGGAGTTAAGAGTTAAGATAAAATAAAGAGGGAGTTAACTTACTCAACTCCTAATCCCATAATCCTTTCTCTGATTAGTACATTCAGTGGACTGGAGAACCTGTGCCAACCTCCTGATACCCTCCTGTTTCTTGTTCAGAAAGAGGTTAAATTGGGGAAAAGAGCTTTGTGAGAAATGTTTTGTTCTCTATGGTGGAATGTTGGAGAGGGATGTAGCATATAGAAAAGCATAGAGATGAGAGACCTGTTTAGTATCCACTCACCCTTTCACATCTTTTTCATTCTTGATCTAATCCACCTTGAAATGAACTACAAATCTGTATGTCCCAGTTAAATAATATATGTCATTTTCCCCATCACCTTTTTATTTTGAAATATGCCTACAAACTCTCGAGTTGAATGATGCAATTAACATCCTAAACTCACCAGTTACTAACATTTTGCCTCATTTGTGTGCTTTCTCTCTTTTTCTCTATGTAGATGCACTCCCCTCAACCTTTTGAAAATAAGTTGCATATATCATGCCACTTTACCTCTAGCCACTTAAGCATGTATTTCTTGAAATAAATGTTTTCTCCTGCATAACCACACATTGTTATTATACCAAACAGGATTAATAGTAATTCATAATATTTAGTTAATTGTTAATGTCATTTTTGCTAAGCTAGTTTCAGTTTGGTTTTTCTTTCAACTGAAAGAGCCCTGATAAGTACATTTTCACTTTCTTGAATTCACGGGACACTTTGAGTTTCTTCATAACACTACGTGTTTACAGATAATATTCTTTGTGTGAGAATGGAGATGTAGGTCTACCACTAATGACTTCCCCCAAAGCTTAGGGAATGTGATTTCTTTGGGGGTTGTGGTAGAATGGCCATAGGACCCACTTCTATCTTTTTTGATCCAAGCTCCACAGGTGTTTCTTTTCATGAACAATCCAGTTCAGTACTTTTGACCCTGGGCTTTCAAAAACCAAATTCTGGGAGAGGGGAAATGTAGTGGCTTCAATTGTGTCTCCTAAAGATATATGTTAAAGTCCTAAGCCTTGGTACCTATGAATGTGAACTTATTTGGAAATAGGGTCTTTGCAGATGTAATCAAGATAAAGTCATACTGGATTAAGATAGACCCTAAATTTAATGACTGGTGTCCTTATGAAGAAAGAGATAGAAACACAGACGGAAAAAGACCATGTGATGGTGGAAGCAGAGATTGGAATAACCACCCATGATTGCTGGCAACCACCAGGGGCTAGAAAGAAGCAAAGAAAGATTCTCCCTTAGAACCTTCAGAGAGAGCATGGCCCTGCTGCCACCTTGATTTTGGACTTCTGGTTTCCAGACTGTGGGAGAATAAATTCTGTTGTTTAAAGCCACCCAGTTTGTTACAGGAGTCTCAGAAATAAATACAGGAAGCCCCAGATCTCTTGGATATTCAGAGCTATATAGTTTCTTTAGAAAAAGAGAAAGTTTTTTTATTCTTTCTGATTCTTTCTCATTCTGAAGAACTGTGAGAGGAGACTATGCCATCTTCTGTTATCTGTTTACCTGAATCTCCTTCACAAAACTGTGACATGCAAAGGCAGGAACGTTCTCTTGTTAAGGTTTTAAATCAAACCACATAGATTTAAAAATGTTTTGTGACTGAACGAAGAGATCCTGAGAAACTTACAGTTTTCTCTAGTTGAGTCTCTTGGCTGTCTTTGGCTTCAGAGTGCTTCAGGGAAGTCAAGTAGCCACAAAGAGGCTATTGGAACATTATAGTTTGCAGGCTCTGGTAATATTTGAGAGAATAATTTCACAAGTGTTTTGGAACAAAAGTCATGCTGTAATGGATATGTGATGAATGGAAATAGGCCAGTGGAGGAAGTGAATGTGAGTAAGTATGTAAATAAAGTTTGTAAGTAAATAAATAAATTCGGTAGTGAAGGAAGTAGTATCTCGAGGAATGGTAGGGGGCTAGAGAGTTTTGTTGTGTTTTTGTTTTAAGGTAGTATGTTGTAGGCTGAGAGGAAAAAGGTAGTGAAGAGTGGAAGATTAAAGGTATAACAGGGGAGTGATAAAAATCTTTCCCCAGTGGAGAAGTTAGCTAAATGTTTCTTAAGTGGGTCTTAGGTCCTTGGAGATGGTTGGGCATATTCTCAAGAGTTTATAAATTCTCAGATAAGTTAGACTTTTGTGTTTTCTTTTAAATGATATGAATAAAAGTGTATACGCTCTTGCTAGATCTTTTGGATAGCTGTCTTATAATTGAGTGCCATTACAAGATTTTATGCCTGCAGATGAGAACAAGTAGACAACTGTATAAGTGGTATACTCTTGCCAAATGAAGGTTTCCCATATTCAAATAGGGATGGTGAATGAATTAAGCCATCTCATCCCCTATTGGATAAAAGGCTTGTTAAACACAAAAGATGTGTGTCAAATCTGTTGGTATCATATTTATATTGTAATTAGCAGTTTAATCTTAGCAAAATATTACTATCATGAAACTAATATATTTTAAAATATTTTATTGGTTTTATTTGTATTCATAAATGTTTGTTTTTTAATTGTGATAAAATATACTTAACATACAATTCACCATTTTAATCATTTTAAAGTATACAATTAAGTGGCATTTAGCATATTTACAATGTTGTACAACTGTCAGTTCTATCTAGTTCCAGAGCATTTTTCTCTAAAAAGAAACCCCAGATCAATTAAATAGTCACTCTCTTTCTCTCCTCTCTTTCCAGCCCCTGGCAACCACTAATTTGCTTTCTGTCTCTATGGATTTACCTATTCTGGATATGCGATGTAATGAGAATCATGCAATATGTAATCCCTTGTGACTTTTTTTTTTTTAAAAGGTAATGCATGCACATGGTAAAAAACTCAGAAGACGTTAAGAGTATAGTAAAAAGTTGGCCGGGCATGGTGGCTCACGTCTGTAATCCCAGCACTTTGGGAGGCTGAGGCGGGTGGATGACCTGAGGTCAGGAGTTCAAGACCAGCCTGGCCAACATGGTGAAGCCCTGTCTCTACTAAAAATACAAAATTAGCTGGGTGTGGTGGTGTACACCTGTAATCCCAGCTACTTGGGAGGCTGAGGCCAGAGAATTGCTTGAACCCGGGAGGCGGAGGTTGCAGTGAGCCGAGATTGTGCCATTGCACTCCAGCCTGGACAAAAAAGAGCAAAACTCCATCTCAAACAAACAAACAAAAAGAGAATATAGTAAAAAGTCTCCCTTCCCTGTTACATAGCTGTCTACTTCCCTTCCCCAGAGGTAACCAGTTACTAGTTTTTTGTATGTCTTTTTTGAAGTATTCTAGAAACATATTTGTATACATATATATTTTTTCTCCATCTAAATAATTGTTCACTAGCTTCCTTGTTCTATACATTGCATTTTTACTGCAACAGTATATCACTGAAATCTTTTTGTCAATGCATTTAGAACTACCTTATTTATTTATTTATTTTTTTGAGACGGAGTCTTGCTCTGTCACCCAGGCCGGAGTGCAGTGGCGTGATCTCGGCTCACTGCAACCTCTGTCTCTGGGTTCAAGTGATTCTTCTGCCTCAGCCTCCTGAGTAGCTGGGATTATGGCACCTACCATCACACCCGGCTAATTTTTTTGTATTTTTAGTAGAGACGGGTTCACCATGTTGGCCAGGCTGGTTTTGAACTCCTGACCTCAAGTGATCCACCCACCTCAGCCTCCCAAAATGCTAGGATTACAGACGTGAGCCGCTGTGCCCGGCCAGAACTATCTTATTTTTAAAACTAATTCCACTGTGTGGATGTGCCAAATGTACTTAACCAATGTCTTAATGGATATTTAGTTTGTTTGGGATCTTTTGTTATTACAAATAGAGCTACAATAAATATCTATATAATATATACATATAGGAGACTATATTCATAAATACCTTGGAGTAGGATACTCGTCACAAGGTATGTGCCTTTAGCATTTTGATGGATAATGATAAATTGCCTTCTACAGAGGTTAGTACAGGTTTATACTCTCATCAGCAATGCATGAGGAATGCATTTATCATGTATTGTGATGCTCAATCTATATGTAAGTATATATTTATATTTTTGATATTTGACAATCTAAGTTAAACAGTGTTATTTTGTTGTGCTTTCAATTTAAACTTTTTGATGTTAAAGATTATTTTAAAATTACAGAAAAAATTAAGGATAGTAGGCTGGGTGTGGTGGCTCAGGCCTGTAATCCCAGCACTTTGGGACGCCGAGATGGGTGGATCACGAGGTCAGGAGATCGAGACCATCCTGGCTAACACGGTGAAACCCCATATCTACTAAAAATGCAAAAAATTAGCTGGGCGTGGTGGTGGGTGCCTGTATTCCCAGCTACTCTGGAGGCTGAGGCAGGATAATGGTGTGAACCCAGGAGCGGAGCTTGCAGTGAGCCGAGATAGCACCATTGCACTCCAGCCTGGGTGACAGAGCAAGACTCTATCTCAAAAAAAGAAAAAAGAAAAATTAAGGATAGTATAAAAAACTTCCACAAATTTAACATTTTTGTGTGTATTGTATGTATATGTGTAATGTTTCAGTACTAGTTGAGAATAAGATACTGACATGGTGCTCCATCACCTGAAATTCTTTAGTATGTATTTCCTAAACAAGGACAGGCTGCTATATGATAAAGTACAGAAGTACAACAGTCAAAATTGAGATATTAACACTGATACAATGCTATGGTCTGAATGTTTCTGTTTCTCCAAAATTCATATGTAGAAACCTAAGCACTAATGTGATGGTATTAATATTAGGAGGTGAGGGCTTTGGGAGGTGACTGGGCCAGGAGGGTGAAGCCCTCATGAATGAGATTAATTCCTCCGTGAAACAGGCCCCAGAGAGTTGCCAATCCTCTTTCACCATGTGAGGACACAGGAGACAGTGCCATCTATGAACCAGAAAGGAGGCCCTTACCAAACACTGAATCTGCCAGTTTCTTAATCTTGGACTTCCCAGCCTTTAGATCTGTGGGAAATACATTTCTGTTGTTTATAAGCTACCCAGTTTATGGTATTTTGTTATAGCGGCCTGAATGGACTAAGACAAGGTCCTTTATGGCAGAAACAAATTTAAAAATGAATAAACTTTTTTTTTTCCTGCTAGACCAGGATATGTGTTGTATTTAGTCATCATGTCTTTTAGTTGCCTTCAATCTGGAACATTTTCTTAGTCTTTGCTTCTATTTTGTGACTTTTTAACTTAAGGAGTACAGGCCAATCATTTGTTGAATGCTTATCAGTTTGGGTTTGTTTGATATTTCCTTATAATTAGATTTAGTTTACACATTTTTGGCAGAAATATCACAGAAATAGTTCTTAGTATATCAATCAGAAGGCACATGATGTCAATTTATCCCATTACTGGTGATAATAAGTTTGATTATTTGGATAAATTGGTGTCAGCAGGGTTTCTTCACCATAAAATTATTTTTACCTTTGAAATTAGTAAGTATCTATGGAGAGTTACTTTGAAATTTATTACTATAATTGTTGCCAAATGTTAGTTTTCTCATTCCATCTATATTTATTAGTTGGCATTCTGTTGCAAGGAAGAGCTTTCCCTTCTCCCCCATTTATTTGTTAATTAATTTTTATGGATTCATAAATGTCTGTTTTATTCAGTGGGTTATAATCTGTTATCATTTATTATGATGCTCAGATTGTCTCAGATTTGGCCAATGGGAATCCTTTTACCAGGGTTCCTGTGTCCGTTTGACAATCCCCATCAATTTTTGAGCGTTTTTGTGCTTCTGGCACAATAAGATCTTTCCTGCCCCAGCTCTAGAAATCATTCAAGAGCCCTAGTTCTTTTTTGGCGGAGAAGTGTATTTAAAAACCAAAAACTGACCACTAGGTGTACTCATTGATACTGCAGTGTTATTGCTTTTAGCTCTTCTAGCAGTCAAAACTCGAAAATCTATATATGATTACATCTATATTTATCTATAAATACTAAAAACCATCAGCTCATACCAATACCTCCAATTCTAATATAGTACCCCAGGGTTCATTTTAGTTTGCAGCCCTTTCTTTCATAGTGAAAAATTTGGTTATTGTTATCTTAAATATATTTACCTATTAATTTCTGTTTAACCAGTCTATCAAAAAGGGACCAAATTTAATAGTAAATTTTTTTTTTTTTTTTGAGACAGTCTCATTCTGGATTCAAGCAATTCTTGTTCCTCAGCCTCCCACGTAGCTGGGACTACAAGCATCCACCACCACACTCAGCTAATTTTTGTATTTTTAGTAGAGATGGGGTTTTGCCATGTTGGCCAGGTTCGTCTCGAACTCCTGGCTTCAAGTGATTTGCCCACCTTGGCCTCCCAAATTGTGGGATTACAGGCACGAGCCTGGCTGAGATTTTATATCCTTATTAAAAGTGCTTATTTGAATAGAAGTTAGTTATACTTTTTCTCACAGAAACTATGACATGATAAAACTTCTTTGGTTTATGTATGACTCTTTTAGCCCCATCATAAAAAGGGTTTTTGCATAATATTTGTGGATTGCTTAACTTTTCCTAGGGGCCTAAAATTCTTTGATATTCAAGTCAGTCTCTTTCCAAGTACCTATCATGTCAACCTTTTGCAAAATTTGCTGTTTCATTTTGTAGTTGATTGTCATGCAGTCTCAAAGAGACTTTGATATTATGGTTGAGGTTTAAGGGACATTTGAATGGAAAATGATTTTTAAAAATTTGTGACCAGTTTATTGGTGAATCTATTTTCTTTTCTAGTGGCTTTTACTTCCTTATACAACAACCTAGACATAACTGCAAGGAATCAGATATTGAATATTCAGAGCCACTATATCTTTTTCCCGATAGAAAATTCTCCACAGACAATTGAGTTTTGAGGAGATCATCCTTTGTCCTTTAGGGCTCTTTTATGAAGATTTGGGTAAGGGAATAAATTAGGTTTTATGATTTTTGGGCGTATGAGCATTGTTTCTGATCCACACAGTCAGTAGTCCAGTCTGCTGAAGAAGGGGAAACATGATAGGTGTATCCTTTCTCCTTTCAAAAATACACCATTGAAGATAATTCTCCCCTAACTAATTTGCCTTCTAGTTCTTGTCCTAGTTGTCAGGATTAAGAAGGGCTTTTGAGGAAACCTATACACTGGGACTGTTCTTTTGAATTCCTGCCTTGGATGGAAGTGAATAAAAAGGTCCTAAAGGTACTAAAAGGTCCTAAAGGTACTAAAAAAAGGTCCTGGTCATTTGAATATTGACTCTCTCATATGCATCCTTCCAAATAATCCTGAAGGATGTTTGAAACTACTGAGGCGTTATCCAGGGCTATTTCTAGGAGGTTGGGTTATCAAATTCTCTCCAGAGTATAGAGCATTTCCTTTTTTTTTTCTTTTTTTGGAGACAGAGTCTCACTCTGTCACCCAGGCTGGAGTGCAGTGATGTGATCTTGGCTCACTGCAACATCTACCTCCTGGGTTCAAGTGATTCTCCTGCCTCAGGCTTCTGAGTAGCTGGGATTACAGGTGCCCACCACCACACCTGACTAATTTTTGTATTTTTTTAGTGGAAACAGGGTTTCACCATGTTGGCCAGCTGGTCTTGAACTCCCGACCTCATGTGGTCCGCCCGTCTCTGCCTCCCAAAGTGCTGGGATTACAGGCGTGAGCCACTGCACCTGGCCGCCAGAGTATAGAGCATTATTTTTTAGATGGGTCACTCAAGGGAAGAGGCAACAACCTGATGATATGGATATTGGGCAGTAGTTAATTTACATGGGTTCTAGAGGGTTGTCTGTGTGTGTGTGTGGTGGGGGGCAGGGGGGAAGGGTGTGGTATAAGACCTAATATTAAAGCTCAATTTAAAACATTTTAAAAATAAATTTTATTGTGCATACCTGAGGTTTACAACATGATGTTATGGGAGATATATATGTGTGTATGTGTGTGTGTGTGCGTGCATGTGTGTATGTATATGCATGTGCACACATGTACATATATAGAGAGAGTAAAATGGTAATATAGTGAAGCAAATTAACATATTATTCATCACATATACAGTTTTTTGTGTGTGACCAGAGCACCTAAAATCTACTTATTTAACAAAGTACCTAATACAATTTTATTAACTATAGCCTTCATGTTGTATATTAGATCCCTAGACTTGTTCATTGTACATATCCACTACTTGTATCCTCTGACGCGTATCTCCTGATTTCCTCTCCCTCCTCCCCCACCAACCCACCTCTTTGTTCTGGTAACCACTGTTTTATTTTTAATCTCTGTATGTTTGGCCTTTTTTTTTTTTTTTAAGTAACATTTCACATATAACGTGAGATGCAGTATTTTTCTTTCTGTGTCTGGCTTAATTCATTTAGCATAATGTCATCCACATCCTTCCATGTTGTGGCAAATGACAGAGTCTCCTTTTTTAAGGCTGAATGATATTCTATTTTGTGTATGTGTGTGTGCTCCCATGATGCAGCGAACATGGGAGTGCAGATTTTTGAGATGGTGATTTCATCTCCTTTGGGTGTGTGCCAAGAAGAGGGATTGCTGGGTCATATGGTAGTTCTATTTTTAATTTCCTTAAGAACCTCCATAATGGCTGCACCAATCTTCATTCCCACTAACAGTGTACAGGGTTCCCTGTTCTCCACACCCTTGCCAACATTTGTTATCTCCTGTTTCTTTTTGGTGGGGGGAGTGGGGCGGAGGAGACAGGATCTTGCTTGGTCACCCAGGGTGGAGTGCAGTGGTACAATCATAGCTCAATGGAAAGACAAAAAAAAAAAACCAAAACTATAGAATAGTTGAAATAATAATGACATTCAGCCTCTACTTTTTGGAGAATGAACTGTCTTCCTATCTTGTCTTTCATTTGAATCCTCATTTAAAAACAAAATGTCAGAGAAGTGGTAATTTGAGCAAGGTAACATAGGCAAAGAAGAAAACACAAGGGAAAGAAAAAAATAACCAAAAAGAATATATTTTTATATCAGCTAATATGCTTTTGGTTCAAGTATCGATAAAAATACTAGCTTATATAACTGAAGGTTTTTATTGGCATGTATAACTGGAAATTCCAGGCTTCAGGGCTGACTGGTCTAGCAGTTTCAAGGATACTGTCATGAGCCCAGTTTCTTTCTATTTATTCCCTCTGTCATCTGCAGGATTGGTTGCATTCTTAGACTGGCTCCACTCATGTTAAATGATGGATCCCAGCAACTACTGTGGCCACACGCTTTTTCTCATCTATCTCATGACAGGCAGATGGTTCCTACTCAGAATTACTAAATAAGATTTCCTAACTTTGTGCTGTTGCTGACCACTTTCCTGTGACCAGGGGTTTTTCTAATCCCAGTCTTAGTTTGCCATCGTGAAGAGGAATCCTTACCAGTTTCTGAGAATCCTCAGTGTACGAAGCAGGCACATACTTTTCATCTCCTTCCTTAGAAGTGAGAGTTGTTTCACCCAGGTTTTCTGGCTGCAGCACAATGAGTGAGTGGTGTAGTGAATATTGTGAGACGCCACCAGCAAACATAATGTTGACTATACTGATAAAATGATTAAGTGAAAGAATGGCTAAAATAAATAAGAGTAGCTTAGCAATGTTTGCAGTATACAAAATTCATCTAAAGGGCAGGCCAGCTTCTGAGGCAGAGAGGCTCCTTTAGCTCAACGTATTTTTACACCAAGGACAAGACTTGGCCAAACAGAGATCCTTAATAGACAGCTGGGAGCTATTTTGTGAAGATATATGTAAATTTAGATTATATAGAGTAGGTCTGTGATTCATGTAGCATGGGTGGAGTAAATTTTATAATTTGACTCCTTCGGTTTTGTGAGGGTTTTCAAGGTCCTTAAATCCTAGGTTTTGATTGTCTTGACTGCTTAACATCACAGAATATCACCACCAAAGCACAGTGATGAAGTGTGAGATATTTAAATGCTGTAACTGAGAATAACTCTCAGAGATTGGATTTACCCTAGTTTTTGCCCTATTTTTATGTGGCAGATTTTTTTTTTTTTTTAAGTCTTATCTTCCTGTCATGTTGCATTGTGATTATATCAAACATAATCTTATGTGCCCCTTCAGAGTCCCTTGGCACCATCTGCCTCGTAGAATTTTCTGCTGCCACTGGAGGCTAACCAGTTGCTTCATCTGAGGAATGAGGGCCCTATGCCTTGGTGGCCACCATCTAGCTAAGTTTATGAACCATACTCTAGGAGGGTCTGGCTCCTCCTGCCACTTCCAATCTTGGGTATAACGCCACACAACATCCTTGTAGGTAGCACCCTAAGCATCGGTGAAGGCCAGATGACACAAAATGAAGTGCAGTGTACTTCAGGGTGGACTTTGACCAGTGGGAAATAGGAGACAGGAGGGAACTTGCCAGATAAATTTCTTTTTCCACATGGACTACTCTGAGGTATGGTTTCTTTTTGCAGTCTATCAGGAGACATTCCACAAAGAGTACACCAAGTGGATGCATTTGTTAAGTGACCTACTATTTTTTTTTATAGCTTGTTGTAAAATGGTAGCCAGCACTTTCCCTTGCTTTATATATTTTCTTGCCTCAGTTTACCTTCTCTTCACCTTTGATGCCCTGTGTATGCACCTCTCAAGTGAAACATCAGCATTTTAATCAGGCTCTGTTTGCCAGAGAACTGGGCCAAGACAAAGATTAATAAGGCATATAATTCTTATCTTGACTCTTTTGGACTACCTCCTAAAATACAGAAAAAATTTCTGTAATCACTGTACTTTTTGTGCCTTAAAAAGAGTTTGTGGAAAAAATCACCCCTACCCCACAATTATTCTTTACTATTATATCTAATTTATCTAAGTTTTATTTTAGAAATTCAACTTTGTTCAAACTTTGCACATTTTTAATGGCTAAAGAGTTTAAAATACACTACTTGCTATGTTTTCTTTTTAATGATAATTTTTGAACATTTTATTATGATACTTTAAAAAATCTTACATAAATGTTGAAAGAATTTTGTGTTGAACACCCATAAACCTACCATCTCAAGTCTACAATTAAAATTTTGCCATATGTGTTTTATTATATATTTATCCATCAATCTACATTAATTTTAAAAAAGAGTTCTAAAGTTTCAAATATGAGTACGTTTTCCTCAAAATAATTCATGCAATTCATTAAGATTAATGTGCTTAAGCCTAAGTGTGGTGGTTCATGCCTGTGATCCCAGAGCTTTGGGAGGCTGAGGTGGGAGGATCGCTTGAGGCCAGGAGTTCAAGACCAGCCTGGGCAACATAGTGAGGCCCTGTCTCTTAAAAAAAAAAAAATTAATGTACCTAAATACATTCTTTTCATAAAACTATCTAAAATACTGCAGATACAACTCAGCTGTTATTATGGGTGCTGTGCTTCAAATAAATGGTGTTATTCAGTATTTATCTACTTACAACTTTGACACTCGTGAATAAAAAAATCAAGACACATTAAAGTGGTAAAAAATTTTATTCGGTAACCACTGGCAATAGGGGAAAGAGCTGAGCTCCATGATTTGTGCAGTCATGACTGGGCCTTTTAAAGGGAGAATGAGGGAGTACGGAAGGGGAGCAACTGAGGGCTCAAGTAGCGTCAGGAAAGTGAAAATTACAAAGGGCTGGTGCTGTGGTTTGAATGTTTGTTTTTCCCCCACATTTATATGTTGAAATCCTAATTCCCAAGGTGGTGATATTAGGAGGTAGGGCCTTTTGGGAGGTAATTAGGTATGAGAGTGGAGCCCTCATGAATGCGATTAGTACCCTTTAAAATAGGCTCAAGAGATCTCATTTGTTCCTTCTACCATGTGACGACATACTGAGATGGCACCATCTAAGAACCAGGAAATGGGCCCTTACCAGACACCAAATCTGCTGGTGTTTTTATCTTGGACTTCCTAGCTTCCAGAACCACGAGAAATAAACCTGTGTTGTTTATAAGCCACCCAGTTTATGATACTTTGTTATAGCAGCTCCAGGCTAAGATAGTTGGTCATTGTAAATGTGAGTGGGTCAGGTGTGCCTGCTAGCTGACAGTTATCAAAATTAGGATTCTGTCCTTCCACAGAGACTGGGACACAGAGATCCGAACCTTCCTGATGATTACATTTCAAAGGAGTGGCTTTCTGGTTCTTGAGAAAGACACTGCTGAGTTGTAGGAGATACATACACATCTCAAAGGGACAGAGAAAGAATTTACAATTGTAAACTCTTCTTAGTTAGTGCTCTAAGAAAGGAAGGTCAGGGGCCTATAGTCAGGTGTTGGCTAGAATAAACAGTGAGCTTCTTTTGATAGCCCTGAACTTCTCCAGACAGACTGGAGCTCAAAAGGAGGCTGGGTATTCCAGGGCTGAGTGGAGGTGGGCTAGGCTACTAGAAGCTTTGCTAGAGTTGGTCAAGGCTCTTAGAGCAAGAATTTGGATGGAGTTGTTTGCCAAGAATTATTTACAGTTCTCATTAGTTTGCCTTGGATGTTTTTTGTTTTCATTTTAGAACACGTAGATCCACCTTATTCTTTTTAATTGCTGCAAAGTATACCATGGTATGAATACATCATAGTTGTTTTTAGTTTTAGTTTTTTTTTTTTTTTTTTTCTATTAAAACCTCTGCAGTGAACATCCTTATGCATGTGGTCTTGTGAACATATGCATGTATTTCTCAGGAGTTGTTAGATCATAATGTGTTTGCATTACACTTTAATATGGTCTGCCAAATTGCCTTCCAAAATGACTGCCATCATTAGTGTATGAGAGAATTTATTTTCCCAACTTCTTCAACACATGTTACTAAACTTTTTAACTTTTGCCAATTGAATGAGGAAAACCTACTGTTATCTTTTGTGTCTCCCTGTTTACTTGTGAAGTTGAGTTCTTTATATGTTGGACATTTGTGTTTTATTCATTAAGTTATCTGTATTCTACAACCATTTTTCTATTGTATTTCATAAGCATAAAATTTAATATAAATTTTATATGATACAGGAGCCTTCATAAGTAAATGAAGACTCAAAAAATTGGTAAACTTGTATATTTTTTATTTTTACAGTTTATTTTTATTTATTGATACATAATAGTTGTACATATTTTGGGGGTGCATGTGATATTTTCATATATGCATACAATGTGTAATGATCAAATCAGTGTATTAACCAAAAATGTGACTCAATCAGAGGTTTATTAAGCCAAAGTTTAAGGATACACCTGGGAAAAACACAAGTCACAGGAGCATCTGTTACCTGTGCTTTCCAAAAGAGGGTTTCTGGAACTCAGTATTGAAGAATAAAGAGTAAGCAGAAGGACAAAGGAAGGTAAGAGAGGCAGTGAGACAAATGGTTACATTTTTGTGAGGCTCTAATTAGTGCTCAGTAAATCTGTGTTTTACATAAGGTAAGGTAAACATTTGAAAAGATGGAGTAGAGGAAAGAGTCAGTTATGCATCCATCTCGGGGTAGCCGAAGGAGTGATTTTTTTTTTTTTGATAATTTCATTTTATTCCCTTGGGTTATTACTATTATTATTTTTCTTAAACTTTTATTTCAAGTTCAGGGGTACATATGCAGGATATGCAGGTTTGTTACATAGGTAGATGTGTGCTCTGGTGGTTTGCTGCACAGGTCATCCCATCACCTAGGTATTAAGCCAACATTCATTAGTTATTCTTCCTGATGCTCTCCTGACCATCCCTATAGGCCCCAGTGTGTGTTGTTCCCCACAATGTGTCCATGTGTTCTCATCATTCAGCTCCCACTTATAAGTGAGAACATGCGATATTTGGTCTTCTGTTGCTGTATTAGTTGGCTGAGGATAATGGCTTCCACCTCCATTCATGTCCCTGCAAAAGACATGATCGAAGGAGTGATTTTTTGTCTTGTCCCTGCAAAAGACATGATCGAAGGAGTGATTTTTTGTCTTGTCCCTGTTGTGTACCTAAGAAGGTAAGCTTGTAATTGACATTGTCAGCATGAGATTTAACAGAACTCAGTTTTGAGAGTTAAACTTAGGTTGCACACCCAAGGTTACAATTGGCATGTGCTGGTTTTAGGGGATATGTATCCTGAAAGATTTAGTGACTAGGAAGGGATTTTCTTGTGAGAAATTTGTGAGGGAGGTATATGTCCTTTTGCCATTGCGGGACCCTGACTTAACGTGTAATGCTATGACACAGGGTTGTGAAATTATAGCTCTGGGGGGAAAGAGGAGGAAGGAAAGGCAGTGTTGCATGACTAATTTTCTAGGTTTAACTTTCCTTTTGGTATAATGAGTTTGGGGTCCTAAGATTTTATTTTCTTTTACAAGAGTAATTAGGACAGCCATCACCTCAAACATTTTTTATGTTGGGAACATCCCAATTCTTCTGTTTTGAACTATACAATAAATTGTTGTTGACCATAGTCACCGTATTATATTATTGAACACTAGATTTTATTCTTTCTATTTAACTGTACTTTTTTTTTTTTTGAGACAGAGTCTCGCTCTGTCGCCCAGGCTGGAGTGCGGTGGCGCGATCTCGGCTCACTGCAAGCTCTGCCTCCCGGGTTCACGCCATTCTCCTGCCTCAGCCTCCCGAGTAGCTGGGACTACAGGCGCCTGCCACCACGCCTGGCTAATGTTTTGTATTTTTAGTAGTAGAGACGGGGTTTCACCATGTTAGCCAGGATGGTCTTGATCTCCTGACCTTGTGATCCGCCCGCCTTGGCCTCCCAAAATGCTGGGATTACAGGCATGAGCCACCGTGCCCGGCTTTTAACTGTACTTTTGTACCCATTAACCAACCTCTCTTAATCCCCACCTCTCCTTCCCAGCCTCTGGCAACCACTAATCAAGTCTCTACTTCCATGAGATTCACCCTTTTAGCTCCCACATGTGAGAGAGAACATACGGTATTTGTCTTTCCGTGCTTGGGTTATTTCACTTAACATAATGACTTCCAGTTCCATCCATGTTGCTGCAAATGACAGGATTTCATTTTTTATAACCAAATAATATTCCATTGTGTATATGCAGTTCATTTTCTTTATTCATCTGTTGATGGACACTTAGGTTGATTTTTTTGCCTTTGTTTATTGACTGTTTCGTAAACATTTTGTTTCACAAAAATCTCCAACTGAAGTTAATAATAGGTGATATTGTGGAATATATGTTTGGCCTTTGACCCCGTTTCCCTGGTATACAACTCCTAAAATCCTTACGACCTCCAAAGTAATGTCTGTTTGTGTGCTAGTGATTGATTGATGGCTGACAGCCCCTAGGTAGTTTCAGGATGTGAGTTGGTTACGTGAAAGACCAAGGCACCATTAGAGAGTTGGAACGTTCAGCCTCACCCCTATCTCTGGGGAGAGGAGAGAGGCTGAGGGTTAAATTGATTACCAGTGGCCAGTGATTTAATCAGTCATGCCTATGTAATGAAGCTTTCATAAAAAGCCCAAAGCCCTGTGTTGTAGAGCTTCGAGATAGCTGAACAAGTGGAGGTTTCTGGGGGTTGTGCCTGGGGTGGGCATGGAAACTTTGTGTCCCTTCCACCATAACTTGCCCTATGCATCTCTTACATCTGGCTGTTCATTTGTATCCTTTGTAATATCCTTTGTAATAAACTGGTAAGCGTGTTTCTGGAGTTCTGTGACCACTCTAGCAAACTAATAGAACCCAGAGGGGATTGTGGGAACCCCAACTTGAAGCTTTTTGGTTAGATGTTCTGGAGGCCCAGACTTGTGACTGGTTGTGTAGCAGGACGAGCCACAGACAAAACCTCTCAGACACCGAGTTGTAGAAGGAAGGGCTTTATTCAGCTGGGAGCATCGGCAAGCTACTGTCTTAAAATCTGAGCTCCCTGAGTGCACAATTTCTGTTCCTTTTAAGGGCTCACAACACTAAAGATTTCACATGAAAGGGTCGTGATTGATTTGAGCAAGCAGGGGGTACGTGACAGGGGCTGCATGCACCGGTGGTCAGAGTGAAACAGAAAAGAGCAGGGAGTTTCACAGTGTTCTTCCATACAATGCCTGGAATCTATGGGTAACATCGGGTTCTAAGTCATGAGTTAATTTTTAACTACTAGGTTTAGGCCAGGCAGGCCCAGGCCTGGTTTTGGACCTGGCGCCGGGCTGCCTGTCTTTGATTTCACTTCCTTGTTTTTTTCTTAAAACAGGTACTGAGTATAAAACAATATAAAACAATATGAGAGGGTCTCTCTCTTCCCTCAGGTGGGGCCATGGGGTTTGTGGTACTGAGCTCTTAACCTTTGAGATCTAACACTATCTCCTGATAGTGTTGGAAAGTTGAATTAGAGGATACCCGGCTCCTCTCCACTGCAGAACTTAACTTCTTGCTTGGTGTGTGGGGAGAAACTCCCACACATTTGGTCACACAAGTCTTCGTGTTGATTGTTGTGGTGTGAGAGCAGAGGAAAAACAGTTTGAGTTTTTCACTCTCAGACAGCACAGTGATTCTTCATAAAACTCTATGACTACACCAACGAGCATTGGCAAAGAACAAAAAATTATTCAATGTCTTTTACCAGTTCCATAAACTGGCAGTCATTCATAGCATTTACACATATATTCGTAATATTCTTAACAACTATATCCATGATACCTTTTCATAGTCTGCTTTAGAAAGTCCTGCATAGTATTTTCCACTTAATTCTGCATCAGTAGTATAGCTTCTTTTAATTTAAAAACTTGTCCATTCTATCTTTAAACTAGAAAGATAATTTTATTGTAATATAATCAAACAGTAATAATTATTTCAGATTAATCATCAATTACAATTTACATAGGTTATCACTAATTTGTGCTGTCTGCATTGAGGACTAAGCTCTGATTTTTTTTTTTAATCTTGCCTAAATTCCTATCTAACGGGTCTGGGGAATCATGCTCTGTAAACCATACATTCTCATCAGATGGTTTTATTTAACCCTGTATATCATGACTTACTTTCCAATCTGACTCTGGCATAACATGGAAGAAAATAAAAATATTTTACCCCAAAACATGTTTCTCTGCCATATCTTGAAATGGTGGTGCAAAGCCATCCCTTGTGGGAAAAATCCACATTCTATAGAGAATCCACTTTCCCCTTGTTTTCCTTTCTTCCTTTCTAGATCCAGGAGATAATCAACTAAGAGCCAGGCACTCTTTTAGGTCTGATAATAAACAATATACAACCTGTTCTCTCTGAAGTCTGCTATCTGAGAGCTTCCTCTGCACAGTAAAACTTGGTGCCTACAATCCTTTATCTTTACCTGAACATACATTTCCTTTCTATTGATCCCAGGTCTTCAGATAAACTCAACCAATTATAAACCAGAAAACGTTTATAGCCTGGAACACCGCCCCCCCCGCCACCCTGCCCCCGCCTTGAGTTGTCCCGCTTTTCTGAACTAAACCAATGTATTTCTTAAATATATTTGGTTGATGTCTCATGCCTCCCTAAAATATATAAAAGTAAGCCATACGCCACCCACCTTGGCACATGTTCTTAGGGCCACCTGAGGGCTGTGTCTTTGGCCATGGTCACTCATATTTGGCTCAGAATCAATCTCTAAAAATATTTTATACAGAGTTTGACTCTTTTCGTTAACAGCGTGATATATTCAAACACACTATGATCTGCATCTTTCATGTTAATGCTGCCTGGAGTAGACCATGATATGGATGTATTGTATGCTTTTAACTCCAACTGATGTGCTTTTAGATTGCTTCCACTGTATGCAACTACAAAGAATGCTTCGTTGCTCCCGTGTGCATTTTATTTTTCTAAGGTAGATTCTGAGACATAAAATTACCACAATTTTAGAAGATTTCCTACTCATGTAAAATATTAGTAGATACTTCCAGATCACCATCCAAAATGTCATTTTACACTCCCTTCAATGGTACAGAAGAGTACTCTTTCCCTTCTATCCTTTTCCACTCTTGGAGTCTTCTTTTTTTTCTTTTTTTGAGGCAGGGTCTCGCTCTGTCACCGAGGCTGGAGTGCAGTGGCATGATCATGGCTTAGTGCAGCCTCAACCTCTTGAGCTCAAGTGATCCTTCCACCTCAGGTTCCTGAATAGCTGGAACTACAGGCATATGCCACCACACCTGGCTAATTTTTGTATTTTTTGTAGACATGGGGTTTCTCCATGTTGCCTGGTCTGGTCTTGAACTCATGTGCTCATGTAATCCTTGGCCTCTCAAAACTGTTGGATTACAGGCCCATGTGCCACTGAGCCTGGCCTCACTCTTGGCATTTTAAGTCTTAAAAAATTTTGCTAATCTATGAATGAAAATCATTTTTAGTATACAT
Organism: Pan troglodytes; assembly: GCF_028858775.2. Classification (NCBI taxonomy): domain Eukaryota; kingdom Metazoa; phylum Chordata; class Mammalia; order Primates; family Hominidae; genus Pan; species Pan troglodytes. The sequence goes on along the minus strand of NC_072405.2, from coordinate 104,654,113 downwards.
TTCCCTGATAACTAGTGAGATTGAACATTTTTTCATATTTTAGTAGTGTTTCATTCTTAACATAATACCTGTATTTCTTCTGAAAATAACAAAATAATTATCTAAAGTATATACCCTGTGTTCTGTAATACCTGTATTTCTTCTGAAAATAACAAAATAATTATCTAAATAAAGTATATACCTTATGTTCTTTCTTTGGTTCTCTTTTAATGTTCCAAAAGCTCAGAAAATGCTAGAATGATTTTGAATACCTGTGGTCCAGTCATTGTTGGGGCAGGTCGATTTTCTTTTTGCATCTCTATGGACAAGAATCATTTGCATTACTGATTTCTACAATTTACAGAGCTGTGAAACTGCTCAAAGACAATGAAAGGGTAGAACTATTATGGAATCAAATTACTCAGTAGCGTATACCAGACAACATCTAGCATTCCATAGAACATCCAGCAATCTTTCACTGTTTTCTGAAAAGATAATACACTTAAAGCTTTTAACACATTGGCTCACAGTGAGAGCGCAGTAAATGTAATTTGCTTCTCCATTGTTAAAAGAATGAAAAACAAGATAATTGAGAATTTATAGCATTTCTGTGGAACTACAGTTCCCTGGATAGGTGCTGTATCTAGATTCATTTTTGATTTCATTGGGTCTTGCACAGTGCCTGGGAGCATTTATATACGTGGTCAGTAATTAAAAACAATTTATTTTTCCTACCTCTTAATAACTATCACAGTTGTTCAGTAATAGTTTTATTGGATAGAACTATGTTCAAGTATGTTCTAATTTATTCCCCTATCTGGAAAAATATGTATATTGTGAGAAAATAGGTTTGTCTTGCTTACATTATTATGTATCATATATTTTCATACTGGGGTTAACAAATATATTCTAAGCACCGAAACTGGTGGCCTTGAAAATGGCTAGACTAGCTGTTTCCTTTCATAGTCCAAACTGTGTGAATATAGCTAAATAAAAAATCTGGCTCTATTATAATAGCAAATGCGATTTTGTATGTGGAGTCTTAAGGCGTGATTATACTGTTTCTCACCATGAACAGTGATTTTTTACACATGATAAGGCAGGCTAGCAAATTCACATACATTACGGCTAGAATAATCCATTGCTTTAAAAACATGATTTTTACCTGCTTTTTAGATTGAGTGTTCTATAAAAATTTTTTCTTAACTGAAAAAAATATGCAGAGGCTAATGTAGACTGTAAAATGAAGGAGAAGCTTAGCTTTACTGTGGAGTCTGGGTCTGGGTGTAACCTAACTAGCTAGAGGATATGCAATTCCTGATTGACAGCAGATCCAGCATTATGCAGATTTTGTAAGGGAGAACACTCAGCTCAGAAACAGTGATGAGAGGCTCTGTTAGGAATTACTACATTCACCACTCATATCTTTTAGTTTTCTGTCTACTGGATTTGTAAATAAATAGCACAAAACAGTTCCTCTTTTGTTTTTATTAAAGTGATACTGCAATGCAGTTCAGTCTGTCAGCTAGGCATACATGTGTGAAATTTGATATTCTCACTAAATTAGCTAATTTTTAGCTGTGTTCCATGCTTATCTCTAGACCTTCGTGTATTAAATCCTGTCTCGAGCTGTTCCCTTTATACACAAGTGTGTTTTGCTTGTGCCTTCCTGTCTTCTTCAGTGAGAAGCTTTATGTAGGTCAGGCTTGGCTTAAGCAGATTTCCTGAACCTGCGTCAGCTTAAGCTGGAGGAATTTTAATAAACCCTCCCCTGTAGGCGTGGGCCTAAATGAGGCTAGCCTAGTTAAGCCTGATCTTTTTCTGTTTGTGAAAAGAGCTGAGCAGAGCTGAAGGCTGCATGGTGGTTTCAGAAACTGCCTACTTAATTTGAAAAGAACAATGGTAGGAAAGGCTAGATCTTCCAATTTTACCTTATCCGAAAAGCTTGATTTGCTAAAGCTTGTGAAGCCATATGTGAAAATTCTCGAAGAACACACTAATAAACATTCAGTAATAGTAGAAAAGAATAGATGTTGGGATATCATAGCAGTTAACTATAATGCAATTGGAGTAGACCGCCCTCCTCGAACAGCACAGGGCCTACGCACCCTTTATAAAAGGCTCAAAGAATATGCCAAACAGGAGCTATTGCAGCAAAAAGAGACCCAATCAGATTTTAAAAGCAATATTTCTGAGCCAACCAAGAAAGTTATGGAGATGATTCCCCAGATTTCCAGTTTTTGCCTGGTAAGAGACAGGAACCACATACAAAGGTAAGCTTTACTTTGTTTTGTTATGGAAAATTATGGCGCCTCCTATCTATTGGGCTTTGGCTTAGTCGTGATAGAGATATGCATAGTAAGCATCCCCACAACGGGAGCAATGAATAGTGTCTTTGTTTTGCATTTTTTAAAAAGAGAAAAGTGAGGCTATGAGGAATTTTTCTGTTGCATTTAAGCTACTTTTTACTGTCTTCCCCTCCCCCTTCCCTCCTGTAGTCTCTAAAAGTAAAGGTTAGGAAGGAATAAGTGGGTTGAAATTTGTGACATCACTTCATAAACTTCTTAAGCTTTAAAATTAAATTATTTAGTTTGCTTCTGAGAGATACTTTTTTTCTCATTTAAGATTACATTTCACTGGAATTTTCAATTTTATATAAAATTTATATAAAGTTAGCAGTTTCTAGAGAAATGGAACCTTGCTTTTTTATGAATTGTCATTGTCTACACTTATTGAATATATGTTAACTAACAAATATAAACAAAATCAATAAGTAAACTTGTTAATGGCATGATTGTGTATATGAAGACAGTTTAAATTATTTTTCTAACACGTTTAAAATAAAGATGAACACAACTAAAGGGAGTTAATGCCTAATTAGGGATTCAGTTTACTTAATAAAATTAAAAGTTTTTTGTTGTTGTTGTTTTTATTCCTTAATAGTCTAGTTTCACTTTGATCTTGGGTCGTATAGGAAAGAGTAAGCTTTCTCTTACTGCTTTGCAAGGATATCAAATTATGAATTTTAAAATACCCCTAAGAGCAACTGGGTTTTTTTAGAGTTAGAAGCAATTTTTTGGTTAAACTTGTGTTCTATGTAACTATTTGCCTTGGAATTTTCAAAAGTATTATCTTGCCACTAATTCAGATTGTAACCTCTGGCAAAATATAAAAATGGCAGCTACATTCTTATTCTGAACCATTTAGGGTAATTTAAACAAATTGTAAACTCCTTGTTAGTTTGAGGAGCCTTTCAAACAAAGCTTTACACAATGTGCTTTTCTATTGGTGGAAGAGGCATTATATAAGCAAATTATTGATTACTATGAAATCCCTTTGAAATTAGGAGAGAAGCAGAAAAAAACCACTTTGTAGCCAAGTGCATATGTTATTTTGGTAATTTACTAGGAAAGTATTTTTGAGCCTAGCTTCTTACCAGATACTGCTTATTTCTACTTGATAGCACAGTAAAAAAAATATCACCAGTGGGAATCCAGGACATGAATACACAGTGGATTAATTCTTGGGGCCACTGGTTAAAATGTTCACTGTGATGACAAGATGAAATCCCAATAGCTAGATATCCAGAAAACTACACAGTAAAATTGTTTTATACTGTGCTACTTATGCAGAATTTTCTCTCCCTTGAACCATGGAGAAAAGTGTTTTTTGCATTGCAGGTATAAAACTGTACCCTTTGGTTAGTAGGTATAGGTTTTTATAATTTGAAAACGACATGTAGAAACTGTAATTTTAGTTAGTTGCATATTTTAAAAATAACAGCAAGTAGAAGAAAAATAATATATAAATATACAAGTATCTGGTTACATTTTGACTATTTGTGTGTGAATATTTACAATATTCACACACAAAAAATCTTTTGGGATATGAACATTTCTCTGATAAAAATGAGTTGATTTGTACATTTCTATACCTATGGCTTAAATAATACCAATTTGTTAGGTTTTAAAGGGAAGAATATAAGAAACATGCCTTTTAAATTCTTATGTTACTGTGTCTACATTGACATTTTCTCTGTATTAGCTTATTTCTTTAATATATATATTTAATGTGCTTATATTTATTTGATTGACATCATCCTTGAATCTTAATAATCTCAGAAGTTTATAATTATTCTATAATCTTAACTATACTTCTACATAAATATGCCTGTTAATCTTACCAAACTCTTCCTTTTTAATAAGGAAAATACTAGTGTTTGCATTAACATACTTAAAAATATATACCTGTTTTGTAAGGCTGTTTATTTTCTGTAACTCACATTGACTTATGTCTTTATTTTTACCTCTTCCTAATATCAGTTTATATTTTGTGTTTTTGTAAACTGATCTTCAAAGTTCTGATTCTCAAGTCCTTCTCTGTCATTTTTGTGACCTGCTCTAAAGCTTTTTTTCTCCCTTTTTACATTGTTATGCCTTAGTTGTAATGTTTTAGCTAAAATGGAAAGGAATGTTCCAAATGTAAGGCATATTTTTAATTTACTTGGTAGTATTATGTCTATGTTTATACTCTCTATTTTACATACTAATTTGAAATAGTAATTATGTGGTTTTAAAAACTTAATTTTCATATGCAATTTTAGCCTTTTCCCATTCCAGGTTTTAGTAGAGCTATTAATAGAAGCAGAGCTTGCTACTTTGAATTACATTTATAATTAATTGTTTTGTTTTTGGAAATAATAAAATGACACAGAGACAAGAACAAAAATGAATTTATATAACCTACAAATAGATTTTTTATTATATACTATATATGTTTCATTTTGTCTCTTAGATAAATATCTGATATTTCTGGCAATTTAATGGCATTAGTAAGTAACGTATGGGTAGTTTTAATCTTTTTCTATGCATTCTGCTTGAACTTGTTCCAGCATTTTAATCATCCATGTAGAATGTATTCTTTTAATTATGTTTCTTATTATATGTAAAATCTTCTCTAAATAATATTAAATAAAGTATTTCCATTCATGTTCAATAATCTAATTTCCCTTTATAACTTTTATTTTTAAGTTAGGCAGAAGCATAAATTTAAAAAAACAACCTCAAGGAGCAGATATTCTTAATTCACAGCTTCACGTTATACATAAAATTATGTTTATAAAACAGAATTTTAAGGTTTATTGCATTTATAATATCATAACTTGTTATGTTGAAGCTTAAATTATGCTAAAGCTATAGTTGTCTCCATTGGGAATGCATATTTGGTGGAAATTATGTGTAAATTTAATAAACCTTTAATATGTCTGTATAGGCCATTAAAAATGTTTCATTAAAAAATCATTTAGTTTGTTTTTTTTCAGTCATTCAACACATAATGAGCACCTACTAGGTTCTAAGTACAGTACCTGCTAGGTACTGAGTATACAGTTGTGAATTAAAACCATTGCTCTTGTGAACTTTACCTGACCAGTGATTGAAAGACTTAAACAGCATCTGAGTCATATGGTTCAGAATAGGTAAAAGGGAAGTTTTTCCTATCAGATAAAAGCATCTGAAATAAGAAAGTTAGGATAACCTCCAGTAGTTGAGCATATCCCAAAGCCATATACAATCTTTATGTTTTATTTTTTGGGCAAATGCAGAAATCAGTACCTCCCATAGATGGCCTTTCACTGTCCTTTTATAAGTTATGGGCCTTCATGGTTTTAAGATCAGTCCAGGAGAGCAGAAGCCTGAGGTCTAGGGCTAAGGTATGGGGATAATAAGACTGATAATGCATTAAATGGCTCTGTACACCATTTGAAAACCTTAGGGTTGTGGGAAAGATTGGTGTCTGTTTGACAACATGAAAACTGGCTTTTCTTTTTATTTTCTTCATTGGCCTTCTATAATATTTGTAATTTCCTGCTCCTTTAAAGCACAATTTTAAAGTTAAGGATGGGGGAGATCTGTGAGTATGTATTATTGAAATCCCAATCTTAGTCACTTTAATGTATTTCAAGTGTTTAAGATTTTTTTTTTATTTTGTAACTTTATAGTTTTAAAGCTTTATCATTTAATGTATATTAAATTAAAATTATGCTATAAATATACACTTTTTCTTCATTTGATTTACATATTATAATGCTTTTTTGTGTGCTATAGTGCAAACTTGGATGAGGAGGCACAGGCTGGTACCAGTTCACTACAGGTAATGTTGGATCACCATCCTGTTGCTATTACAGTGGAGGTGAAGCAAGAAGAAGACATTAAACCACCTCCTCCACTGGTTTTAAATTCTCAACAGAGTGATACTTTAGAGCAAAGAGAAGAACATGAATTAGTACATGTTATGGAAAGATCCTTGTCGCCTTCACTTTCCTCTGTTGATATGAGAATGACATCGTCTCCATCTTCTATTCCAAGGAGAGGTGATTTTTTTCGGCATGAGAGTGGTGAACACTTTAGGTCACTATTAGGGTATGATCCTCAGATCCTGCAAATGTTGAAAGAGGAGCATCAGATAATTTTAGAAAATCAAAAAAATTTTGGATTGTATGTTCAGGAGAAGAGGGATGGATTGAAAAGAAGGCAGCAGCTAGAGGAAGAGCTACTAAGAGCAAAAATTGAAGTGGAGAAGCTGAAAGCAATTCGCTTACGGCATGATCTACCTGAATATAACAGTCTCTAAGTTTTTTTTTCAATCTTGCAATTTGATAATTTTGATTTTGGCCAAATTACTTTAATTTGGGAATATCCTGAAACAGAATACACGTTCTTGAAAAATGTTGTTAATCTCTATTATGGAAAAACTTTTTAGATATAATTTTCTAATTATTTTCTTTTGAGATATTAAAATTTACTGGTTGGTTGGCATGGTTATAGTTTTTATTGTCTTCTTTTTTTTTTTTCCCTAAGTTTAATTGTTGACCTTACAAAAGATATTTTATTCTGATCACTAAGATATACACAAATGCATATACAAACACATATTCTTTCAAAGTTCTGAGTCTTCAACATTTTTAGTTAGAACTTTGAAAGCTATAATTAGAGATTTTTAAGTCAGTCTAATTTAGGAGCTATACTAACCTAATACCAAGAAGCTTGTCTGTATGACATTGGTTTTTATGCTTTTATCTTTTGAAGGAGTAAATCCTAGGATTTTAGAGATGGAAGATATTTGGAGAACACTTTTTTCCCATCTCTGCAGTTTAGGGGTAATGAAACAGGTCCAGGGAGAACTCAATGACTTACTTAGGGTAACAAAGCTATTTATGGCAGAGCAGAGACCAGCACTTAGTTTTTCTTTGTGTAATTTCTGTCCCGCTATTCGATAGAAGTAAATATCCACTAAAACATTCTCTAGATTTAAATATTAGAAGCATTTCTTTCATTAAAATTGCCTTTAAAGATTGTTAGGTTGTGAAATCAGGATAATTACATCAATTACCCCCATTCTCTCTCTATTTTTGTTCCAGCAAAATAGATAAGGTATTCCATTGAAGCTATCATATATTTTGGCTGTGTGATTTAAAGACATGTCTTAATTCATTTTGAATGTCCTGTTCTGGAAAAAATTTCTTTCACAGTAAAAATCAGAATGAACAAAATTAAAATTTTATGTATTTTATAAGTATTGTTATTTTAGTATTCATGGAAATAAAACCTCAATTCTTAAAGCATACATATTAAATTTATATTAAATCTCTAATATGTATGTTACTTAAGAATTTCTATTTTTGCTGGGGTTTTGTTGAGAAGGGATTTTTAAGCCAAGTTGTAGAATGGGGTGGGTGTAATTTCAGCAGTGAAGGGGACCATGGGTGTTTGAAGTCAAGAGTGAGACGCTGGAAAAAAGACAAAAGAATGGGAAAAAGTGGATTGAGTATATAAGCACAAATGCAGTGCTAAGCCATTGATTTTAAGTGAATGTAGAGAGAGTCAATTTGGGCTGTAGTATCCTGGACTAGGAAGGACATCTCCCTGGACTAGGTAGGGTAGCTGCTGTTTAGCTCCAGCAGAATTTTCACATGCGGGGATAAACCAGAAATCTGCATTTTTTAATGAAGAATCTTCCAATTTTAAAATGTTTGCAAATAACACAAAATGCTTTTAAAACATTATACAGACAACATGTGAGTGGACCTCATTGAGCCATTGGGCTTCCACATAGTGGCCTTTGGAGTAGAGCAATGGTTTTCCAAGTATGGGTCCTGACCAGCAGCATCAGCATCACTTGAGAACTTGTTAGAAATGTAAATCCATTTCCAAGTGAATTAGAAACCCTGGGGGTGTCAGCAATCTCTTTTAATAAACCCTGTAGCGATTCTGATGCATGCTAAAGTTTGAGAACCAGTGAAACAGAGTATTTTGGAACCTCGCTTGGTGCCTAAATCATACTAGTCTCAAAATTTTTGTCGAAGAGTAGTTGAAAGTGAACTGAGGGATATAAATTTGGATGATGGTTGATACCAGATTATGAATTACATTAAATACTTTTTTTTTTTTTTTTGAGATGGAGTCTTGCTTTGTCACCTAGGTTGGAGTGCAGTGGTGCGATCTTGGCTCACTGCAATCTCCGTTTCCTGGGTTCAAGTGATTCTCCTGCCTCAGCTTCCCAAGTAGCTGGGACTACAGGCGTACCACCATGCCTGGCTAATTTTTTGTGTTTTTAGTAGAGACGGGGTTTCACTGTGTTAGCCAGGATGGTCTTGATCTCCTGACCTCGTGATCTGCCCGCCTCGGCCTCCCAAAGTGCTGGGATTACAGGCTTGAGCCACCGTGCCCAGCCTAAATACTATTTTTAATGAGTCAGACTTAACGTACAATGGGAAGCCATTGAATGCTTTGAATTAGGGGGCTAATTTGATTATAGTTGTGATTTAGGAGGAGTGGCATTTAGGGACAGGCATTGTATTGGAAGAACTTAAATCAGAAATTTAAGTTATGGCTATAGAAATAGAAAAAAATGAACTCAAGGTACTATTTTAGCATGTTGACTGCTTAATTTCATTGGTTGGATTAAAAAGAGGATGTTTTATAGCTGGTAGAGTTAACTTCTTTAATTATAAAGATGTCCTGAATATATAATATTGATATATCCTTTTGACAATGTTACCTTTTCTCTTTAATCTGTGCTATGACTTTTCTTTGAGTCTAATGAATCTTGTAATTCTTAATTTGAGGTAATGTTTCCCACTATAATTCTAGTAAATACATCTTGGCAGTAGTAAGCTTTATTTTTTGAAATTATTGAAAGCACACATATGAGATGTAATTCACTTTAGAGTTTCAGCATGCTACTAAGAATTGATAATGAATGTTCAATTTAAATGTTGGCTTTTACAGCAAATCAGAGTTTTCCCAAGTGTGTTCTGTGGAACATTAATTCTGTGAGATGTTTCTAGAAAAGAGATCTGTGTTAAAAAAAAAGTGCAGTATACATCTTTTTTATTTTTGGTGGTTAGGTTCTAAAATAATTGTGGAAGGTAAAAATTATGTATATACAAAATAGCCCTTGAAAATTCCTTTGCTGCCCATAAAATAGCATAAACATAGTCTGCTACAATCATATTTTTCTGCAGCATTGTTTAAGATTGCTTTTTCTTTAGTGTGTTAGGTGACACAATTCATTAGCATTTAGGGGCTGTATACAATAAGAAACCTATTTTTAAATATTTTTAAACACCAGAATCACACTCTTTGAGTTTACTGCAGCAACTTTTCCAAGTCAATCTTGTTTTTCTCCAAGTCAGTCTTGTTTACTTTTAATTTGCAAAAGTTTAAATGCATATAATTCTCCTCATTGTCTACCTCCCCTTGTATAACCATGATTAACATAGTATAGTTTATGAGAATTCCTGTATAAAGAAAATTATTTATTTGACCATAGAATCCTTTTCCGAGGCTGTTTATTATCTTACAGAGTATCTTAGGGTAATTTGGAACCAAACCTTTTTTTTTCTTCTTTTTTGTATTGAGACTTTTTTGAGTTAGGGGACTACTTACCAACTAACATTAGCAGTTTTTGTTGAGGACAAGTTTCATTAAGGGGAATATATAGGGGAAAGTTTGCTAGTACAATGGAATGTACACTTGGCTTTCTATCTGCAGGTTTCACATCTGCAGATTGAACCGCTGTGGATTGAAAATATTCAGGCAGAAAAATAAATAACAGTACAACAATAAAAAGTAATATGAAATTTAAAAAGACGGTATAACTGAGGTAGGAGTTGGGCTAATCCCCAGTTTTGGGGCTCACTTGTCCTGTATCCTAACAACTATTTACATAGTATTTACATTATATTAGCCATTGTAAGTAATCTAGAGATGATTTAAAGTATATGGAAGGATGTGTGTAAATTGTATGTGAATACAAACATTTTATATAAGGGACTTGAGTATCTGTGGATCTTGATGGGGTAGGGGGTGTCCTGAAACAAATCCCCCTTGGATACTGAGGGATGACTATACACTTAAGCCACCAGACATCTTGCATACCATAGACAATTGTTTGGGGTCCATGAGCTTTAATTACAAAATGTAATGCTGGGAGAACATAGAGAAGAGTGATTTTGTTTTTTAAATGTAGACTTGATTCTGTAGAAATATACTACATTTGATAAATATACTAAGTATATAGATTATTTCATCCAATATATTAGTAATTTAGATAGTGGATAGCCACTTTCCTATCTTTCTCTTATCCATATGAATGTAAATGGATATGTTGTTACAACTTACGATTTTCTAAACTAGCTGTGATTTATAATGACATCCTGAGAAAAGTCAGTGAAACTCATTTCTAACGAATACCGGATTTCTTAAAATAGTCAAGTATTTTTCTTTTGTGTATGATGAGATATTAACTTGGTGTTATTTCATTTTTTTTTTTAAGGAGTCATTCTACCCTGTTCTATCTTTACTTATGTGAAAATGTTTAAAATATGAGTTTTTTTCATGTGCCTTCTTTTGGAGTAATGTCAACTTTTAAATACACATGTTTAAATAACTTAGAGTGTAATAAATTGTGTTTAATATATACTGTAGATAATGATGGTTAAATGCTTTGTTAACACATGTTCTTTTAAATACAAGATACTACTTTGTACTGATTTGTGTACTTTTTTTGTGTGCCGTTAAGACAAATAATTCAGTACTGTAGAGGTAAAATTTTTTGATGAGGTATAATTGAAATACATTTATTTAGATGATTATGTTATAATAGACGGCCAATGTACCATATCTAAATATCACATTTCATTTCTTTTTTCAAATGTTAAGAGCCACAGCTTCTCAAAATCAAATATTTGATGGTGAATTTGATTGTAAACACTTAAAAGTAATTAGATGAAATATGGTTGCATACTTAAACAAGAGTAAGTTCTTAGAATATGCAATCTAATTAAACATTAACAGTCAAGCAAAATCTTTGTATACGATTTTGAGAAATTGTTCAATATATTTTTATAAATCTTTTATATTGATTAAAGCTAGTAGTTACAATTTGAACATATTATTTATTTTTAGTTTCCAATTGCTTTGTAATAGTGGAAAGCAAAATAAATGAGTAAATAAAAATAAAAATAAAAATATCGCTCATATCAGTCCAGACAACTTAAACTAAAAGGATATATCATTATAATTCCACTTTGCTAGCAGGTCTTTTTTGTTTTAAAATTTATGTGTGAATTCACCTCTGTTACAAAGTTTTTTTTCCCCTAACATTAAGAAACCTTTCAAACATACAGAAAAAGTGAAAAGATAGTTATAGTAAGTATCCATATATCTACCACATAGATTCTGCAATTAATATTTTGCTATACTTGGCTTCATCACCTATTTATCCATCAATTCTTTTTTTTTAAAGGAAAAATGTTACTTCGAAACAAGTTGTAGAGTTAGAATAATTTACCCTTAAGTACTTCAGCATGAGTATTACTAGAGTTCACTATTTATTTGTGCATGTGTGTTTTTTAGGTAAGATTTGCATACAGTGAAATGCACAAATTTAAAATATACCATTTGGTGAGTTTTGATCTACAACTGTGTAGCTCAAACCTCTGTCAAGAATTAGAACAATATCACCTCAGAAAGTCCTCTCTTGCCTGCTTCTAATCAGTCTTCTTGCACATCAGGCAACCATTGTCCTAATTTAAAAAAAATTATAGATAAGTTTTGCCTATTCTAGAACTTCATGTAATTGGAATCATACAATATGCATACTTTGTTTCTGTTTTTTTCACCTATCTTAGTGTTTTTAATATTCATCCATGTTTATCCATCCTATTAGTAGCTCATTGCTTTCTGTTGCTGTGCAGTATTCCATTGCATAAATATACCACACTTTTTATGCATTATCTTCTGATGGACTTCTTGGCAATTTCCATACTTTGGCTATTATGTATAAAGATTCTATGAATATTCTTGTGCAAGTTTTTCATGGACATAATGTTAGTTAGGGAACCATACAGACTTAACCTTTAAGAAATTGCCAGACATTTTCTAAAGTGATTATATCATTTTACACTTCCATCAACAGGGTATGAGTTTTTTTTTTTTTTTTAATTTTTGCAAAAGGCTGGGCATAGTGGCTCACACCTGTCATCCCAGCACTTTGGGAGGCTGAGGCGGGTGGATCGCTTGAGGCCAGGAGTTCGAAACCAGCCTGGCCACCATGGTGAAACCCCGTCTCTACTAAAAATACAAAAATCAGCTGGGCGTGGTGGCAGGCACCTGTAATCCCAGCTACTCAGGAGGCTGAGGCAGGAAAATTGCTTGAATCTGGGAGGCAGAAGTTGCAGTGAGCCCTGATGACGCCACTGTACTCCACCTTGGGCAACAGAGCAAGACCCTGTCTCAAAAATGAAACAAAACGCCCTTTGCATGTTCAGTGACTGGAATGTCAGAAGTGAAATTGATGAATAATTTTTGTAATATTTAAGTGCATTCAAAATGTTGGGCAGGTAATTTAGATATCTGGGAATATTGTAGTTTATTGGTTTTTTTTTTTTTCATTTTAGTACTAGTTGCATATATATGCTCTGACATGAGGTATTGAAGAAATATGAAATGTGTAGTCTCTGCTACACTTATAAAAATTCTGAAAATGATCTTTAATGCAAAGAAATATCTTCTAGGTTTATTTTATACTTATTGATACTTATATTTAGTTCACATTCAATCTCTTAGATAAAGAAAACTGAGTGATTATCAGTTTGAAGGGATTTGTATATTAATGTTTGTATGCTTTTTAGTGTAATAAAAACTTTCAATCTTAAATTTATATTGCAGTTATATGTTAATGCATATTAAACATTGGTAGGTTTTGGTAATTTTAAAACTCAAAACATGATCTGCAAGAGTATTTACATTCTTTATTGAATTTGATTATATGAGACATTTTAAATTTTCATTTGTGCCATTGAAAACAATGTGTGTATTTAGAATTGTTAAACAAAAGAATATTAGGCTGGGTGCGGTGGCTCATGCCTGTAATCCTAGCACTTTGTGAGGCTGAGGCAGGAGGATTGCTTGAGTCCAGGAGTTGGAGACCAACCTGAAGACCTCATTTAAAAAAAAAAAAAAAGAATATTAAAGGCTTAGGTTTATGGGTTGTACAATTAAGTCATTCAACTCCAGAGTGGCTATGCTTAGGAATCATTCACTAAGACGATAATGCCCACTATTAATATTAAATGACATTATTTCCCTTTATCAAAACGTGCCCTTATGAATTTTTTTTTTTTTTTTTTTGAGATGGGGTCTCGCTCTGTCACCCAGGCTGGAGTACAGTGGCACAGTCACAGCTCACTGGAGCCTCAACCTCCTGGGCTCAAGCAACCTACCTGCCTCAACTTCCTGAGTAGCTGGAACCACAGGTGTGCACCACCATGCCCAGCTAATATTTGTATTTTTTATAGAGACAGAGTTTTGCCGTATTGTCCAGGCTGGTCTTGAACTCCTGGGCTTGAGTGATTCTCTCACCTTGGCCCCCCAAAGTGCTGGGATTACAGGTGTGAGCCACTGTGCCAGCCACCTTATGAGTCTTGCAGATAGACCTTCAAGTCTCTTGTTTATGCCGACCACTTTTTGGTATGGATTTGGCAAGCACATTACAGGGTCAAGGGGAAAATAGATCAGAACCCAGTTTACAGTTAAGAAATTATAGACTGGGATTGTTAGGGGTGGTTATTCTGGGACATAGCAAATTAGTCAATATTTTCTGTAGTACAAGTAGTCTAGATATAGGAGGTTATGTTCCACTATTCCATGTTCCCAACGATCTTGTTTTTACCTTTTGGAATTATTCACCCTCTCTATTCCATGCTGTATGGCCTACATAATTTTAAAAATGGGAGTAATTGAGAAAGGGACAAGGGCAAATGTTGATGGTGTAAACATTAAGGGAGCACTTACTATGTGGCAAATACTGTTGTGTTTTACATATATTCACTAATCCTTGCTCACAGTAGGTTTGCGAGGTAAGTATTAGTATTATATTCATTTTATAGATTTATAAACTGGCACAAAGGTGTTAAGTAACTTATATAGGGTCATAGAGCTAGTAAGAGGCAGACTTAAGACTCTAACCCAGCCAGTCTGTCTCCATAGTTCATGCCCTTCTGCTGTTCTGCAAAAGAAAAGTGTATATCTGAGAATCTTATGGTATTTCAAAGTTACTTATAAGTAATTTCTGAATTATCAGAATTTAGTTATCTTGTTCATTGTTTTTTCTGGGAGCTGGTGGGATGGTGGCAGGGAGGGTCTTGGACATAACATCCATTCTCTTAGACCCTGGGAATACAATACGGTATTTTACTCCAGGATGTTTTCCCCAGTCTTTTGATGAAGACATTCTTTTTACCTGCTCTTTAGGGTAAAAGGGGAAGTATGTTTTTCTCTTGGATAACCTAATAAAAACAGAGAAACACATTTTAACTATGCAGAAAGATTTTGTCAGTTTTTAATTCAATGCACAGTGACTGCTACTGGTAGAAATAATACAAAAAGAAAACTAATTAAAATTGACTAAAATTGCACACAGCAAAATTTGTGTGAAAAGAGTTCAAAAGCTAATTGAAGCATTCTGTCTTTTGTTAATGCTAAAAACCTCAAAACTTTATCTGGGAAGATCGGGCTTGGTAAAACAACGAAAATAACCCATGACAGCTACAAATTTATCTAAAAACTGGTTAAGTTTTCTTGACTAAAATTTGTTGGATTAATACGATCCTGATAATATTTAGCTGTGCAAAATTTGACTCAGTAAAACTTCATTTGGTAGAAATTATGGTTATGAAAGAACATGTTCATAAAAGCTTTCACCGATCAATGAAATAATATGGTACATAAACAAGTGACTGAATCTTTGCTACAAAATTTACTTGGAAAATGATCCTGATGATAACAAGTTTTTTCTGTTTGTTTGTTTTTGAGATGGAGTCTGGCTGGCTCTGTTGCCTGGTCTGGAGTGCAGTGGCGCGATCTTGGCTCACTGCAACTCCGCCTTCTGGGTTCAAGCAATTCTCCTGCCTCAGCTTCCTGAGTAGCTGGGACTACAGGCGCCTGTCACCATGCCCAGCTAATTTTTTGTATTTTTAGTAGAGATGGGGTTTCACCATGTTAGCCAGGATGGTCTTGATCTCCTGACCTTGTGATTAGCCTGCCTCGGCCTCCCAAAGTGTTGGGATTACAGGCGTGAGCCACCGTGCCCGGCAGGTAACAAGTCTTTGTCAATGAAAATAAAAATTGGGTAATAATGGAAATGAGGACAGAGTTATATTCTAAAGCAACTCTTAGAAAATGAATTTTAAGATAAATATATATGTATATTTATACATATTCTCTTTCCCAATTAGTCCCATTTTTAAAATTATGTAGGCCATACAGCAGGGAATGAAGAGGGTGAATAACTCCAAAAGGTAAAAACAAGATCATTGGCAACATAGGATAGTGGAACTTAGCCTCCTATATCTAGACTACTTGTATTATGAAAATATTGACTAATTTGCTATGTCCCAGAATAACCACCCCTAACAATTATATATATATATAATTTTTTGTGGTGAGGGGGCTTTCTAGAAAATTCTGAAACTGGATTTAGAATTGGCAAAAACTGGAAAATTCTGAAAGAGCTGTAACACTGATAATTATATATATATATATATATTTTTATTTATTTATTTATTTATTTATTTTTTTTGAGACGAAGTCTCGCTCTATCGTCCAGGCTGGAGTGCCAGTGGAATGTTCTCGGCTCACTGCAACCTCCGCCTCCCGGATTCAAGCGATTCTCCTGTCTCAGCTACCCAAGTAGCTGGCACTACAGGCGTGTACTACCATGCCTGGCTAATTTTTGTATTTTTAGTAGAGATGGAGTTTCGCCATGTTGGCCAGGCTGGTCTCAAACTCCTGACCTCAGGTAATCCGCCTGCCTCAGCCTCCCAAAGTGCTGGGATTACAGGTGTGAACCACTGCGCCCGGCTGATAATTGTATTTTAATTAAATGCTTTTATAAACATTTAGTCAAAATGTACCTAGAGTCAAAATAGCAGTTTTTGAAAAGTATCTTGTTCTGTGAGTATGGTGATGAACAAATCAAAACATACTCTCAGGACTTTATAAGTTACTGGGGAAGGCTGACATTAAATAATTTGTTACATAACTAATTATTGAGATAATGTTGAGGTAATAGGGTAACTAGATCTAATTTGGCAATCGGAAATTTAAGTTGTACAGAGAGTAGAAGTTAATTTAGATAAGGGCATTAGAAGAAGACAGGTAAAAGTCTATAGCTGGAAATAGCATACTTCCTTCAAGATTACTAGGACTCATGGATTTTAAGCAAGAGGGATACTTTATCAGATTCACATTTAAAAATAGATAACTATAATAAATGTGGAAAACGGTTTTAGAGAATAGAGGTGGCAAAAGAAGCTGTCAGTAGACTTGTTGGGAAGCCCCTGCAGTAATACCAAAATTCAGATCAGAGATGAGTTGAAAAAAGTGGAGGCAATGGAGAAGGATACAATACATAGCTTTGAAAACCTGGTAGGGGGCAGAATTGTCTGGATTTTGTGGTTGATTGTCTGTGGGACTGAAAAAGTAGAGTGTCAAGGATGATTTCCAGTTTTCTGGCTTGTATAAGGACGAGACATGGGGAAACCAAAGGAGGAACAATTTTTGGAGAAAAGATACATGGACATGATGAGTTTGAGATGTTTATGAGATATGTGGACATGTCTGGGAGGCAATTGGATATGCAGATCAAGAGTTGTAATCTGGGCTAGAGAAAAAAAGGTTTTTAGTACCTGGGCGGCACTGAATCCGCTCAAGTGGACGGGCTACTTAAAGAGAAGTGGTGCACAGTGAGAGAACAGGGCCTAGAAGTCAGTTCTGAAGAACTCCAATAGATAAAAGGTAGCTGAAGTATGAACTGGCAAAGATGTCTAAGAAGAAGCAAGCAAAGAGGTAAGAGGAAAATTTGAAGGATGTTAGAGAATCTACAAAAGTATAGTTCAGTATTTCTAGGAGGAAGTAGTCAACATTGTCTAATGCTTTTGAGAACTTTGATTAGGACTAAAAACACAACCTGTGGGTTTATAGACAAGGAGTTCCTAGTAACCTTTAACAGGGCAGTTTAGGGGGAATGACTACTGGAAGCCATATTGGAGCAGTTAAGGAGTGATTGGGAATTTGAAGAAGCAGAGGCAGTGTGGGGGTGGGAGTGTTTGGATACTTGAAGTGGAAACAATGGGGTAGACAGCTTCTTATGGTAGGAAAACATCTCTTTTTTTTTTTTTTTTGAGACTGAGTCTCGCTTGATTGCCCAGGCTGGAGTGCAGCGGTGTGATCTCGGCTCACTGCAACCTCCACCTCCAGGGTTCAGGTGATTCTTCTGCCTCAGCCTCCTGAGTAGCTGGGATTACAGACACCCACCACCACGTCTGGCTAATTTCTGTATTTTTAGTAGAGACGGGGTTTCACCATGTTGGCCAAGCTTGTCTCGAACTCCTGACCTCAGGTGATCCGCCCACCTTAGCCTCCCAAAGTGCTGGGATTACAGGCCTGAGCCACCGCGCACGGCCAAAAACTTCTCTTTATATGTATGTGTTTCTTCCTGCAATACATGTTTCTCCCTGAAATATAACATATTACATAATAATCTTGACTTTATTTTTCCATGCTATGTTTTTTCCCCATGATTTACTGTGGAGAAAGGAGTTTATTAAGTAGGAAGTCAAAGAGTGACCTTGTTAAGAGCTCTTTGGGAGGCTGATGCAGACCAGTCGCTTAAGCTCATGAGTTCGACACCAGCCTGGGCAAAATGGTGAAACCCTGTCTATTGAAAATACGAAAAAAAAAAATTAGCCGGGCTTGGTGGTGCATGCCTGTAGTCCCAGCTACTCAGGATGCTGAGGTGGGAGGATCGCTTGAGCCCGGGAGGTGGAGGTTTCTGTGAACCAAGATCACACCACTGCACTCCAACCTGGGTGACCGAGTGAGACTCTGTCTTAAAAAAAAAAAAAAAAAAAAAAAAATCAAGTTTTCTTTGGCGCTTTTACTACAGCATGTCGATATATTGATTTAGAGTACAATCATGTTGCTCAATGACAGGAATATGTTCTGAGAAATGCATTGCTAGGTAATTTCGTTGATGTGTGAACATTGTGGAATGTACTTCCTCAAACCTAGATGGTATAGCCTGCTACACACCTAGGCTGTGTGGTATAGCCTATGGTTCCTAGACTGTAAACCTGTACTGCATGTGCTGTGCTGAATACTGTAGACAGTTGTAACACAGTGGTATTTGTGTATCTAAACATATCTAAAAATAGAAAATATACAGTAAAAATATGGTATTAAGATGTTACGGGACCACCATCATATATGTGGTCTGTGGTTGATCAAAACCTTGTTGTGTGGTACATGACTGTATAGTAAAGTGTTTAATAATTTCTAGTAAGTGTGAGTGGGCTTATTTCAACCTCTTTTATTTTACTCTGTTAAATTGTTCATGTTGCTTTTTTTTTTTTTTTTTTTTTGGTGGGGGCCAGGCTGTGAGAGAAGACGGAGGAGTTTTTAAATGACCTGGGTTTATTTAAAATATTGTAACAGCCCCGTAACTTAGTACCTCCTATTAAAGAAAATATTAAATGGATTCTTAATTCTTCCAGCACAGTCAACACTTGTGTTCCATGTATTTTATAGCATTTTACATATTAAAATTCAGTAGATTTATTTTTTGCTTTAATTTTATTTTTATTTATTTATTTATTTTTTTGAGATGGAGTTTCGCTCTTGTTGCCCAGGCTAGAGTGCAGTGGCATGATCTCGGCTCACTGCAACCTCTGCCTTCTGGTTTCAAGCAATTCTCCTGCCTCAACCTCCCGAGTAGCTGGGATTGCAGGTGCCTGCCACCACGCCTGGCTAATGTTTGCATTTTTAGTAGAGACAGGGTTTCACCATGTTGGTCAGGCTGGTCTCGAACTGCTGACCTCGTGATCCACCCGCCTTGGCCTCTGAAAGTAGTGGGATTACAGGCGTGAGCCACCACTCCCAACCTTTTTGCTTTAATTTTAACAGTTCTTACTAATTGAAATTCTTTTATGCCTATTTTTTACTTAAATATTTTAAGTAAAATTCAGGGATTAGATTCTACATATTGGCAATATGTCGGCTGAATGTTGAGGGTTTTCTGGTCAGATTAAAACTTTAAAGACATGAGAATCTTTTCTTTTTTTCTCAGGTACCTTCTTTAAGTGTAGTGTGAAATTAGGAGAGTCTAGCAAAGAGGAAATGAAGATACATTTAAAAATATCCTATCACTAATCAAATTCAAATTGCAGCATTAAGGAGATACCATTTCTGCCAATTAAATTGATAAAGATGAATTCACAGAAAAAGTTCATAGAAGCTTTATGATAGTCAAAGCTATCAAAATTAAGCTGAAAACTCAACTGTCTGTCACTATCCTATATAATAATAAGGAACAAATTGTTGATACAGGCAACAATTTGGGATAAATCCCAAAGACATTATGCTGAATGGGAGAAATCATTTTTGAAACGGTTGTATACTGTATGATTCCATTTATTTGACATTCTCAAAAAGAAAACAATATTCATGGAAAACAGGTCAGTAATTGCAGGGGTTTTGGGTAGGGGGAGGGTGTGAGTATAAAGCAATAGCATGAGGGAGTCTTTCGGGATGATGGAACGATTCTATATCCTGATTGTGGTCATGGTGGTTCTGTGAATCTATACATGTGTTAAAATTTGTAGAGCTGTACATCAAAAGAAAAAGTCTATTTTACTGTATGAAAATTTAAAAAATAAAATAGTTAAAAATGGATAAAGGTGATGTTTTGTGCTAATGTAGGTGTAATGGGTGTAATGAAGTGGACACCCTTGCTTGGTGGGAATATCATTGATACAGCCTTTCGTGGAGAAAAATTTGTCAGTCTAAATCAAGAATCTGAAAATCTTTAAATTCATTGGACTGGTAATTTCATTTCTTGGACTTTATCTTCCACAAATAACCAGAGATGCACAGACTGAATATGATAGAGCTTAAAAAAAAAAGTCCAGTAATAAGGGACTAATAACATGTAGAAATATATCCACAATAACATATGAAAAGAGAAGGGTAAAAAACTATCCACTACATCTACTGGGACATTAGAAGCACATTTCCCCCCAAAAAGTATCTGAAAAATGACCTGTTATCCATACACTCTCATTAGGGAAGGAAGGTCAGAAAACTGGAGGAGCTGCACTTAAGTCCTTTGTCTTCTTGGTTCCTGCTGAGGGCTCTAGCAGTCTGAATCCTTTCAGGAACTGATCAGAGTTCATTGGGTCATGCCAGACAGAGCTGACTCAAGCTGGATATGAATCATTTGTTTTCTCAGAAAACACCTTTGGTGGTTCTGAGTATAATTTACTGGTTGAAGATAGCCAAGACTCACTTTCTAAATCCATGAATGCCAGTAATGAAGATACGATTTATCTGAATTCTAGTAGTGATAGATTTTCAGGCATTTGGCAGGTTGATTTACCTGGCTTGGAGATGTACAAGTTTTTTGTTTTCCAGACATATGTCTTCTTTTTCTTTTTTTTCTTCTTCTTCTTCTTCTTCTTCTTCTTCTTCTTCTTTCTTCTTCTTTCTTCTTCTTTCTTCTTCTTTCTTCTTCTTTCTTCTTCTTTTTTTTTTTTTTTTTTTTTTGGTGAATACCTAGCAGTGTAATGGCTGGTTATAGTAGGTGTATGTTTAACTTTTAAAGAGTCTGCGAAACCGTTTTCCAAACTAGTTGTACTGTTTGACATTCCTTCCAGCAGGATATGATATTTTCATTTGCTCTATATCTTTATTAGCACTTACTGTGGTCAGTTTTTTTTTTTTTAATTTTAGTCAATATAATCAAGATGTGGTGTTATTTCATTGTGTGCGTGTGTTTTAAACAGCTTTATTGAGATACAATTAACATACCATATGATTCAGTCATGTAAAGTGTACAATTCATTGTTTTTTAATATAGTCACAGTTAATGTGCAACCATCAGAACAGCCAGTTGCAGAATATTTTCAATACCTGAGAAAGAAACTTTTTACCTTTAGCTACCACCACCCTGCTTCCTAACCCCATCCTTACCCTCCAGCCTAAGCAACCATTAATCTATTTTCTGTCTCTGTAAGATTTTGCTGTTGTAGACATTTTATGTGAATGGAATCCTAAAATATATGGCCTTTGTGACTGGTTTCTTTCACTTAGCATAAATGTTTTCTGGGTTCATCCGTGTTTTAGCATGTATTAGTACTTTGTTCTTTTTCTATGATGGAATTATATTCCATTGTATGCATATGCCACATTTTGTTTATCCATTGTCAGTTGAATGCACATTTGGGTTGTTTCTACCTGTCGGCTATTATTAATAATCCTAGCTATAAACATTCATATGCAAGTTTTTTTGTGGACATATATTATTATTCTTTTGGGCATATACTTAGGAGTGTAATTGCTGTGTCATTTGGTAACTCTTGTTTAATTGTTTGAGCAACTGTCATGCTGGTTTTTCCAAAGTGCTGCACCATTTTATACTCCTACCAGCAGGGTATGAGGGTTTTGATTTCTCCACATATGCATCACACTTGTTTATTATCTGACTTTGCGATTCCAGCCATCCTAATGGTTGTGAAGTGGTATTTCAGGTTTTTAATATGTATTTTCTGGATGACTAATGATGTTAAATATCTTTTTATGTGCTTATTGGTTGTTTGTATATATCATTTTCTGAATTTTCTAAGATTTTTGCCTGTTTTCTATTGATTTGTTTGTTGTCTTATTTTTTTTTCTTTTTTAAAATTATTATTATACTTTAAGTTTTAGGGTACATGTGCACAATGTGTAGGTTAGTTACATATGTATACATGTGCCATGCTGGTGTGCTGCACCCATTAACTCGTCATTTAGCATTAGGTATATCTCCTAATGCTATCCCTCCCCCCTCGCTCCACCGCACAACAGTCTCCAGAGTGTGATGTTCCCCTTCCTGTGTCCATGTGTTCTCATTGTTCAATTGCCATCTATGAGTGAGAATATGCGGTGTTTAGCTTTTTGTCCTTGCGATAGTTTACTGAGAATGATGATTTCCAATTTCATCCATGTCCCTACAAAGGACATGAACTCATCATTTTTTATGGCTGCATAGTATTCCATGGTATATATGTGCCACATTTTCTTAATCCAGTCTATCATTGTTGGACATTTGGGTTGGTTCCAAGTCTTTGCTATTGTGAATAGTGCCGCACTAAACATACGTGTGCATGTGTCTTTATAGCAGCATGATTTATAGTCCTTTGGGTATATACCCAGTAATGGGATGGCTGGGTCAAATGGTATTTCTAGTTCTAGATCCCTGAGGAATTGCCACACTGACTTCCACAATGGTTGAACTAGTTTACAGTCCCACCAACAGTGTAAGTGTTCCTATTTCTCCACATCCTCTCCAGCACCTGTTGTTTCCTGACTTTTGAATGATTGCCATTCTAACTGGTGTGAGATGGTATCTCATTGTGGTTTTGATTTGCATTTCTCTGATGGCCAGTGATGGTGAGCATTTTTTCATGTGTTTTTTGTCTGCATAAATGTCTTCTTTTGAGAAGTGTCTGTTCATATCCTTTGTTCATATCCTTTGCCCACTTTTTGATGGGGTTGTTTGTTTTTTTCTTGTAAATTTGTTTGAGTTCATTGTAGATTCTGGATATTAACCCTTTGTCAGATGAGTAGGTTGCAAAAATTTTCTCCCATTGCGTAGGTTGCCTGTTCGCTCTGATGGTAGTTTCTTTTGCTGTGCAGAAGCTCTTTAGTTTAATTAGATCCCATTTGTCAATTTGGGCTTTTGTTGCCATTGCTTTTGGTGTTTTAGACATGAAGTCCTTGCCCATGCCTATGTCCTGAATGGTAATGCCTAGGTTTTCTTCTAGGGTTTTTATGGTTTTAGATCTAACGTTTAAGTCTTTAATCCATCTTGAATTAATTTTTGTATAAGGTGTAAGGAAGGGATCCAGTTTCAGCTTTCTACATATGGCTAGCCAGTTTTCCCAGCACCATTTATTCAATAGGGAATCCTTTCCCCATTGCTTGTTTTTTTCAGGTTTGTCAAAGATCAGATAGTTGTAGATATGCGGCATTATTTCTGAGGGCTCTGTTCTGTTCCATTGATCTATATCTCTGTTTTGGTACCAGTACCATGCTGTTTTGGTTACTGTAGCCTTGTAGTATAGTTTGAAGTCAGGTAGCGTGATGCCTCCAGCTTTGTTCTTTTGGCTTAGGATTGACTTGGCGATGCGGGCTCTTTTTTGGTTCCATATGAACTTTAAAGTAGTTTTTTCCAATTCTGTGAAGAAAGACATTGGTAGCTTGATGGGGATGGCATTGAATCTATAAATTACCTTGGGCAGTATGGCCATTTTCAGGATATTGATTCTTCCTACCCATGAGCATGGAATGTTCTTCCATTTGTTTGTATCCTCTTTTATTTCATTGAGCAGTGGTTTGTAGTTCTCCTTGAAGAGGTCCTTCATGTCCCTTGTAAGTTGGATTCCTAAGTATTTTATTCTCTTTGAAGCAATTGTGAATGGGAGTTCACTCATGATTTGGCTCTCTGTTTGTCTGTTATTGGTGTATAAGAATGCTTGTGATTTTTGTACATTGATTTTGTATCCTGAGACTTTGCTGCAAGGCTGGTTCAATATACGCAAATCAATAAATATAATCCAGCATATAAACAGAACCAAAGACAAAAACCACATGATTATCTCAATAGATGCAGAAAAGGCCTTTGACAAAATTCAACAACGCTTCATGCTAAAAACTCTCAATAAATTAGGTATTGATAGGACGTATCTCAAAATAATAAGAGCTATCTATGACAAACCCACAGCCAATATCACACTGAATGGGCAAAAACTGGAAGCATTCCCTTTGAAAACTGGCACAAGACAGGGATGCCCTCTCTCACCACTCCTATTCAACATAGTGTTGGAAGTTCTGGCCAGGGCAATTAGGCAGGAGAAGGAAATAAAGGGTATTCAATTAGGAAAAGAGGAAGTCAAATTGTCCCTGTTTGCAGACGGCATGATTGTATATCTAGAAAACCCCACTGTCTCAGCCCAAAATCTCCTTAAGCTGATAAGCAACTTCAGCAAAGTCTCAGGATACAAAATCAATGTTGTCTTATTTTTAAACTATAAGAATTCTTAGGCCGGGTGCAGTGGCTCATGCCTGTAATCCTAGCACTTTGGGAGGCCTAGGTGGGTGGATCACTTGAGGTCACAAATTCAAGACCAGCCTGGCCAACCTGGTGAAACCCCGTCTCTACTAAAAATACAAAAATCAGCTGAGCGTGGTGGTGGCGCCTGTAATCTCAGCTACGTGGGAGGCTGAGGCAGGAGAATCGCTTGAACCCAGGAGGCAGAGGTTGCAGTCAGCCAAGATCACACCACTGCATTCCAGCCTGGGCTATAGAGCAAAACTCTGTCTCAAAAAAAAAAGAAAAAAAAAAAAGAATAATTATTCCGGATACAAGACCTTTGTCTTATTCATATGCTGTGAATATTTTACCCCAGCCAGTGGCTTCCCTTTTGTTTTTTTAATGGCATCTTTCAAAAAGCAAAAGTTTTAAATTCTGATAAAAGTTGATTAATAATTTTTGATTTTTATGTTTCGTGCTTTTGTATTCTAAGAAAGCTTTGTATATCCTGAGGTTACAAATATTTTATCCTGTGTTTTCTATTAGAGATTTTTTGTTTTAGGTTTTACATTTAGGTCTATCATTCATTTTGAGTTGAATTTTGGATATGGGGTGACTTAATGGTTGATGTTTATCTTTTCCAAATGTGTATCCAGTTGGTTTAGCAATGTTTGTTGAAAAGACTTTCCTTTCCTCATTGAATTTGCTTCCCTACCTTTGTTGAAAATAATTTCGCCGTGTATGTGTGAATAGTTCTATTTCTTGCTTCTCTTCCAATGCATTGGAATGTCTATATGTCTTTTTTGGAGAGGAAGGGCAGTACCAAACTATCTTGATTATCGCAGCATTATTGTAAACATCCAACTTTGTTCTTTTCAAAAATTGCTTTGGTTAGTCTACGTTACTTTTATTTCCATATGAATTTTTAAATCAACTTGCCAATTTTACTAAAAATGTCCTGGGATTTTGATTGGTATTGTGTTAAATATATTGATCGTTTTGGGGAAAATTACTATCTTAACAAAGTTGAATGTTCCAATTCATGAAATAGGAGCTGTGCTTATTTATAAGAGCTTTGTTAATTTTTTTTCAACAAAGCTTTTTAATTTTAGTGTAGAGATCTGGGTTATCTTTTGTTAGATATTTTCCCAAGTATTTCACATGTGTGTTTTTTGGAGCTACTGTGAATGGAATTTAAAAAATTTTATTTTTGATTATTTCTTGCTAGTCTATAAGAATACAGTTGATTTTTGCATATGAACCTTGCTTCCTGTGACTCTGCTAAATTTATTCTTTATTTTTAGATTCTCTGGGGATTTCTATGTAAATAGTTATATTATCTGTAAATGCTCCGATTTTATTTCTTCCTTTCTGATCTTTATACTTTGTATGCTTTTATTGCCTTATTCCTATATAAGTAAGTAGGAAAATAGTAAAAAGGAAAAAAAATTACTTCATTTTGTTTTTAAAATTTTATTGTTTTGATAGTTTCCATGGTTCAAGTGTATATGACGTAAAAGACATAGTGAAGAGCTCTTCAGTAATGGCGGGAATGAGATTTTGCTGTCTTCAGCTAAACCACCTTTTATCCAGCCACTGAAAATCTAGTGTGTGCAAGTTAGGTGTAAGAAGCAGGAGACAACGTAATTTTAATAATATTTATTCTCATTTCTACTTTGCTGTTTTATACTTGTTCTTATTTGAAAAAGTAACATATCATATGATCCAACACTTTCACTTCTGGGTATATAGCCAAAAAAAAAAAAATGAAATTGGCATGTTGAAGAGATATCTGCATTCCCATGTTCCTTGGAGTATTTTTCACAGTAGCCAAGATGTGAAGTCAACTTAAGTGTCCATCAATGGATGAATGGATTAAAAACTTCTTGGTATAGGTACACAGTAGAACACTACTCAGCCTTAAAAAAGAAGGCAATCCTGTCACTTGTGACAACATGGGTAAACCTGGAGGACATTATGCTCAGTGAAATAAGCTGGACACAGAAAGACAATTATTGTGTGATCTCACTTATATGTGGAATTCAAAAAAGTCAAACTCTTAGAAACAGAAAGTAGAATGATGGTTACCTAGAGTTGGATAGAGGTGGGGCATTGGGGAGATGTTGGTCAAAGGATCCGAAATTTCAGTTAAGGAGGAATAAGTTCAAGAAATCTATTGTATAACATGGTGACTATAGTTAACAACAATGTATACTTGAAAAATGCTAAGAAAGTAGCATTTTAAAAAATGTTCTCACCACAAAAAGTATGTGAGGTAATGGATAATATTAATTAGTTTGATTTAGCCATCCCACAGTGTA
Organism: Pan troglodytes; assembly: GCF_028858775.2. Lineage (NCBI taxonomy): Eukaryota > Metazoa > Chordata > Mammalia > Primates > Hominidae > Pan > Pan troglodytes. The sequence goes on along the minus strand of NC_072405.2, from coordinate 104,627,123 downwards.
TACATATATCAAAACAGAATGTTGTGCACCTACATATATATAATTTTTGTTTATCAATTAAATAAACAAAAATTTCAGGTTTTACTTTCAGAGAACTCTGTAATCTTTGCCTTTCCTCAGCTTGTCATGTTACTTAATTAAATCAGTTTTGTCAAAATGTGATTTTAGATATTTTTCCATGCTATAGACATTGAAATAATTTCTTAATTTTTAGAGTTTTAAAATGTTTACAGTGATTATTATGTTATTCTACTTCATTTGAGTTTATTTGACTTTGGAACAATAAGACATTTGTAGTAATTATACTCATGTGGTAATATTAACACCTGATATTTGGATTTCTTAGTTTATAAAATGCTAACATGAGTATTATCAAATATTCTTTCATACTATTTCTTAATATAATCTAATTTTCTTGTGCCTTTTGGTTTTGTTTGAATGACCTTACTACTTAGACATTAAAGTCATTTTTAATAATGTGTTTTTTTTTAATTGTAGTTCATTCGGCTCCTAAAGAAGTAGCAGTGTCCAAGGAACAAGAAGAGAAATCTGATAGCCTAGTTAAATATTTCAGTGTTGTTTGGTGTAAGCCTTCAAAGAAAAAACATAAAAAGTGGGAAGGTGATGCTGTTCTTATTGTAAAAGGAAAGTCATTTATATTAAAGAATTTGGAAGGCAAAGACATTGGAAGAGGTATTATGATACTACCTAATGTTTACAGTTTGGCCTGAAATTAGTATGTATCTCTGGTTACATAATTGAAATGTAATTGGGTTTTATAAAGAGATGATAAGGTATTCTTTAATGGATGTTCATTCCTCAACTGTGTATAATACATAAAATAATCTCATAATGGTTAGTGAGCCTGACAATCTTATGGTTTATGCTAGCTCAGTGAAGCAAATCCTATCCTATGGTTTCATTTTCTCCAAAAATGGCCAGCCAGCTATATATAGTTATTTTGGTACTTTTCTGAGCTTAAACACTAAATTTGACTTGGTATACTTTCTCTCTCTCTCTTTTTAAGAATGCTAAGTGGTTAAAATTGAAAAATATGTTGATATCAAGTTGAATGATATGTAATTTCAGCACTACTCAATAATGTTTTGAAAAACAGAGCAAGGAGATAATGGTTAGGCCTGACGTAGATTAACATATGGAAATTGGAGGTTGCCATTGTTTCTGTTACAAAATGTTGCCAGCGTAATTTGTAGTAATACAAGTTAGGCTACAAATTAAGAATGGCTAACACCAACTACAGTGTCTTTGCATTGTCTCAGTTCAATTTTGAGTGTGACCTATAACTATAAAATCTGTTCTACATGTTTATTTACTTAAAAATATAGTTTATAGTTTTTAATAACTATTATGTGCCAGGCAGTATGCTAGGAATACCAAAGATGATTATAATTTATAATTTACTGGGAACAAAGCAAAGTAATTGATGATTAGGAAGCAATAATACAGTTGTTTCAATGAGAATTTTTACTAAATGCAGTTGGAGCATAAAAGAACCATTTAATCTGCCCAGGAAGCAGTGGGAGCATAAAAGAACCATTTAATCTGCCCAGGAGGCTAGGGGTAAGCTTGATAGGAGTTACCGTTTAAGGTACTATTTGAAGGATGAATAGTTTTGGAGGTTATAGATAAGGGCCATGTGCAAGAGAGAATAGCACATGTAAAGGCACAAAAGCAGGAAGGAATTCAAATTAGTTCAGTGTTTCAGGAATGTAGTGTATGAAAGGCCGTGACAGTGTTAAGAGTTGAAGCAAACTAAATTATCTACAATAGAATGTTTTATTTATTATAAAAATATGGAACAACTGTGTATAGTGATTAGGGGAAGTAAAAAGAAAAATATATAGTACACATTCTATGTTGGTTAAGGTCGATTGGGGCTAGATTTTTGGAGAATTTGTTCATGCATTGGTATTGCCTCTTTAGTGAAATTCTAAAGTCAGTGAGAGAGGAAAAATTATCACAATTACTTTGGAATATTTTTTACCCCTAAGGTATAGTATGCATGGTTTTGCATATGAGTAGTTTATAATAAAATGATCTTTCAGTTGCAAGTAACAAAAAATGAAAATTAGGCTTAAAACAGTGGGTTTTTACCCTGACCATGCCAGTAGAATCACCTGAGGTGCTCTTAAGGGTGTAGTGGCTCACGCCTGTAATCTCAGCACTTTGGGAGGCTGGTGGGGAAGGATTGCTTGAGGCTAAGTTCGAGACCAGCCTGGGCAACTTAGCAAGACCTTGTCTATACAAAAAAATAAATTAACCAGGTGTAGTGGCATGCATCTGTAACTCTTAACTACTTGGGAGACTGAGGCAGGAAGATTGCTTGAACCCAGGAGATCGAGGCTGCAGTAAGCCTTGATCCTGCTACTGCACTCCAGCCTGGGCTGGAGAGACCCTGTCTCTTAAAAAAAAAAAAAGAAAAAGAAAAGAAATGCCGATGCCCAGACTCTGACCTTTCTTTGAGGCTCTGATTTATTTGGCCTGTATGGTAGGGAGAGGGACTGAACACAGGTGTATTTTAGGGTTTTCAAAATGAAAATATCCAAACATAGGACTTGGTTGCTTAATTATAACATTAATAAATGTATTAACCTGAAGTTAATTTTGCAAGTTACTGTCTATAAGCAGTTTTTCTTTTAAATAACTGGGATATACAATATGTAAATTTGTTAATGTAAAGATAGAGGTGCTAAGAAAACTGAAAGCTGGAATGCTAAAATTGCTAATAGCTTGTGATAATGCATCAGGCTCAGTTGGCCATCATTGCATAATACCTAGAAAAAAAAAAACCAGTATGTGAAACAAAGTTTAAGAGTAAAAGAAAAGCTTCTAGCGACTGAGATGTTTGAAAGAGTCATCTTTGGATCAAGATCATCTATGGATCTAAATGAAATGAGAGATCTTGGAATTAGAGCTACTTTAAAGGTACCTCAAAGTTAAAAGGTTATTCTTGTCTTCCATTTCCATGTAAAACTGAGATTAACAGTAATTAGATTTTATGTGAAGATAAAACTATAATCTTCATTAATTTGGATAAGTGAAGACCAACACTGAATTGGGATGGAGTGATGGGTCTTTGACATTGAGCTAAGTAATTTCTTCCTATATCAGAGCATTACAATTAAAAAGTATTCCACCATAAATAATTTAAGACTATATATTAAATACAGATTGGCACAGATTATAAATTTTAGGCCAGTTTCAGTAGAGAAAATTTTAGTAATTTTCAACTACTTGAAAAGGGTCATCATGTTTTCTAAAATGCGGCAGTCTTTTATTGTTATTTTTAGAGACTTAAAAGTTTCTGGTATACACAGCTCCTTTGCTTGGTAATGGCACAATAACTACACATTTAATAGTTTAATGCATTTAATAGACAAGCATGGAAGTCTAAAATGCCATCTATGTGGTTAGTGAACTCATTTTAAGCAGCCCATGACTGACTTATCCATACTTACATTTCATCAGCACCTTTACGCAGCAACACTTAATAAATGTTCATCAAATTAATAATAATTCAAACAAGCTTAATATTACAAAATATTCCATGTTTTATTAAAGAGTTAGAACATGGAATATCTATGACCTCTTGCCACAACTGTATTTTAACTTTGCTATCTCATGTGGAACAGTCAGTACTAGTTGTGGTAGCAGTTGCTTTTATTGCTAGTTCTCCTTCACATTTCTAGCTGTTTCTAAGTGAAAATAGAGGTACCATGATGTTTCTGTAGTTTATTTACAAGAAAGGAGGATACATATAGCCTATCAAACTATTTTCTTGGCTTAATTTTTCCAGACAAGAGATGGCAAAACTATAGAGTACAATAATCTATATTTTCAATAGTAAAAAAATTCTTGCTTTCTCTAAAGCATGGCTAATTTGATAGCTGTATTATTTCTTTTGATTTTTAATGTTTTTTTTTTAACCAAAATGTTAAATTATGCTTCCATTTTGGCTAATGCATTATATAAGACTATTTACATTCAAAGTGCAGTTTTTTTGTACAGTTATGGGAAGGTGACCGTGGTATCCTTTAATTTTTGTCAATTAATTTTTTTCTTTCTTAAAGTGTCAATTAATTTTTTTCTTTCTTAACTTAAAGGCATTGGTTATAAATTCAAAGAGCTTGAAAAGATTGAAGAGGGCCAAACACTGATGATTTGTGGAAAAGAAATAGAAGTCATGGGTGTAATCTCTCCAGATGACTTCAGCAGTGGCAGGTGTTTTCAGCTTGGAGGAGGAAGTACTGCTATCTCGCGTTCTTCTCAGGTTGCCAGGAAATGTTTCTCTAACCCTTTCAAAAGTGTTTGTAAACCAAGTTCAAAGGAAAATAGACAGAATGATTTCCAAAATTGCAAACCACGCCATGACCCATATACGCCAAGTAAGATTTTAAAAATAATTTGAATTTTCTGTTTTTACTGTCAAAATGTTTTTTTGTGTGTGAATTTGAAGTTTAAATTTTGTTTTAAAAGTTTTAGGTGAAAGTATACATTATTCTTGAGATATATAATCTGACATAAGAGATAATGTTGAAGTCAAATAACAATATAGTTTGGGAATTATTTCATATGTAAATGAATAATTCCAAGAATACAGTAATAAAAATACTGTACATGTGTTGAAGGAAACATATCTAAATTGTATGTGTATACATTACACATACATGTGTATAATTTTGAATAAAATCTGACTTTTTAGTAAGGAGAGAAATTAGTAAATGTATTAATCTGGACTATGATTATACTTCTAATTTGAGGACTGTATGCCTTGATCACAAGCATTAGTGTATAAAAATATTGAATGGTAAGATTTCATGCAAAGTCCAAATTTTACTAGTGAAAGTTCCATTCAATCAGTTAATTTTCACACTGATGAATGCAATTTTAAAAATCACGTTAAAAAAAAAGAAACCTAGATTGTATCTGATTGTTCTTTTGACTGTTCACTCAGCAGGTATTTCTTGATTGCCTTTTATGGGTTGGGCCTAAAGATAAAACTGTCATCACAGAGCTTCTCATTTGGTGAGGGGAAGGACAAGTAATCCGAATCAAAGTATAGTGTAGTAGATGTGAAAGTTGAGACATAGAGGTGACTTCTTTCCTCACAACAGCAAGTATATAAAGTAATGATTATTTTTCCCCATTGCAAGTATTATGGAAACATAAGTTTTGAAGTAAAGAGGCCTTTGAGATCATTTAGATTCGTCTCTTCACTTTGCATTGGAGAAAACTGAGGCCCAGGAAGATGAACCGACTTACCTAAATACAAATAATCAACGGCATTATTGGGACAAAACCCCACAATTAAAAATTCTTAGTTCTATATTAGCTTATCCCAAAGACTTAGTTGAAATACAGGCAGTGGAAGCTGATGCAGCTGAATTTTCTCTTTTTGTCCAAATATTTTGTCTGTCCCACCAGCTCTTTTAACAATCCCCCTCCTCTTTATTCTCCTTTCTCTTTGTACTTTTACTATTACACAATACAGGGCTGTGGGGAACTGAAAAGAATACTGTGCTTATTCAGAGATCTGAGTAAGAATCATGGTTTTGCCACTGAACTAACTGGTTCTTTGACCTCTTGGGGGTAGTCACTAACCTTCCTAATGTTTTGCCTACTCGTGTAAAACGTGGGTCCTAATAACCACCATAGAGATTTAGAGTGTCTAGTATATACTCTTTCCAGGAAATACTTGTTGAGTGAGTGAATGAAACATTTTATTGTGGCATTTATGTGTTGTGTGTATGTGATGTAAATGTATATATATCTGTGTACATGTGAATTTTATATATATGTGTGTGTGTGTGTGTGTGTGTGTGTAAAAGCACTTCGGGTAAATAGTAAATGGTTAATTATTCTCATGTATTTATCTTAGCCAAGGATAGAATTAGGTTGTAGACTTTAATGCCTCAGACATGTTGTTAATATTAAATGATCATCTTCATCATTGTGAAGATAAAGAAACATCTTAAAATTTGAACTAGTGTTCTATTATTTTGACTGTTTAGGTTTCTCTTTCTTGAAGATGGGCCTTTTATTAGGTGATTTATAATCCTGTAGTCCTTTTTGCTTGGGCAGTATGTGATTTTTCACCTCTATCTTCTCTTTTTCCTTGTTGTCCTTTTTAAAAGATAGAAAAATAATGGGGCCATTTCTTGACTGGAAATCCACAAGGAGCACACTCTTACTTTGCTACAGTGATATAGAGGAAAGCCAAGGACTACATTTCCCATTTTTACTTCCTAGTCTCCTACCTAACAGGAATTGACCTCAAAGATGAAAGTTCATTTCAGTTACTCAGAAACCTAGGAAGATCCACAGAAAACTTACCCTCTGGGTATTTGTTAATGGTAAACATGACTAAACTCTTATTCCTGTGACAGTATAGTTCCACACTGATGAATATTTACATAGTCTACTGGAATCTATTTCTTTTTATCTCCTCTTCTCATCTCCTCATTCTTTTTTCTTTTTTTATCTAATTCAATTTTTATAAACATGATGTAGGCATGCAAATATATCCCCAAAATAATTTTGGTGGGCTTATTATCTAATTTCAGATTTATCAATTGAGACCTGCCTTCTAGTTATATTTGATTTTGCCTTTTTGGGTGATATTTTAGTAAATCTTTTAAATTGTGTTAGCATAGTTTTGAAGAATTACATTGTTATTCTATGATGACTTCATGCTGCTTTAAAGAGGTTCATGAGGCTGGGTGCAGTGGCTCATGCCTTTAATCCCAGCACTTTGGGAGGCTGAGGTGGGCAGATCACTTGAGGTCAGGAGTTCGTGACCAGCCTGGCTAACATGGTGAAACCTTGCCTCTGTTAAAAATACAAAAATTAGCCAGTTGTGGTGGCGCGAACCTGTAATCCCAGGTACTTGGGAGGCTGAGGCACGAGAATTGCTTGAACCTGGGAGGCGGAGGTTGCAGTGAGCTGAGATCACACCACTGCACTCCACCCTGGGCAACAGAGTGATACTCTGTCCCCAGAAAAAAACGCTTTATGAACTTGACATTTATGAATGTAGTAATTAACTTCAAGCAAATAATGGTGGCTAAGTCAATGGAGAATTTATCATTTTTTCTCAGTTCTAATTAATAGGAGTAATGATCATTGTTAGTGTGTTTAGGACTGAAAAGATAGAAAGCCTGTATGTTAAATCTGGGGAGACTTTTTAGAATGAGAAGCTGTGAACATTGGCAAATGCATCTTGGCAAAATTCCAACCTATGCTTTCAGTTGGAAATAGTTCTCTTTGCTCTGAATACTGAACTATTCAATGTTGTGGCTTATTGAATTCCTTACTAGACAATAGTGAATTTCATTGCTTTCGAAGCACTTTTGGGTATATGAAGTTTGGAAGGCTCTTCGTAATTCTTTGCATGAAATCGTTCATCAGTAAGGCATGAGATTTTCTTTTTAAATTTTGTGCCCTTGGGTAACATTACTGTGACTAAATTTTGGACTTTTTTGGCCACAAATGTTGGCAAACATTTCTATCTTAGGGTAATGAAAACAAGATAATGTTGGTTGCTGAAAAAGTGAAATTACAATACTTGTACTTTTACCATTTTTTAAGATTCCCTTGTTATGCCACGACCAGATAAGAATCACCAGTGGGTATTCAATAAGAACTGTTTCCCTCTTGTGGATGTAGTGATTGATCCTTACCTTGTATATCATCTTCGACCACATCAGAAAGAAGGAATCATATTCCTTTATGAATGTGTAATGGGAATGAGGTAGGAAAATAAATCATTTGTTTAATCTAATCTGAATTTTGATTTAACCTGTAACACAATAATGGTTTTCTAAGAAGATCCTGATATAATGAGTCCTGAGGGTACACTATGAATTTCAATTGGTAGGAAAGGTGAATAGTGCTTACTGTGTGCATTTATTCCAAAAGTGGTTCTTGATAGATGCCACGTGCCAAACATACTGCTAGGAGGTGGGCATATGGGAATCAGGACCACGGTCCTTACTTTTAAGTGGCTTTTAAAGTATTTGAGTAAACAGATAAATGCAATTGACCTTAATGTGGTATAATAAAAGCTCACCGACTGCTAGTATGGTAAAGGGTCATAAGAGCAAGTGAAAGAGGCTTTTAATTCTGGTTATAAGAATTTTTTTTTTTTTGGAGACAGAGTCTTACTATGTTGCCCAGACTGGAGTGCAATGGCGTTATCTTGGCTCACTGCAATCTCCATCTCCCAAGTTCAAGTGATTCTTGCGTCTCAGCCTCCTGAGTAGCTAGGATTACAGGCGTGCTCCACCATGCCTGGCTAATTTTTGTATTTTTAGTAGAGACGGGGTTTCACCATGTTGGCCAGGCTGGTCTTGAACTCTTGACCTCAAGAGATCCACCCACCTCAGCCTCCCAAAGTGCTAGGATTACAGGCATGAGCCACTGCACCTGGTTATGAGAATTTTGGAAAAAGATTTTCTTCTGTCTCTACATCTGAAAATAGAAAAAAGTTTCTTCTTCCCTTTTGCATTTTCTGATTAAAGAATAGTAGTATCTTAAAGGTATTTTAGAGGACACAAAAAAACAGGAGAAAAAAAGAATCAAAGGCCGCTGCTAACATTTTTTCCAGTCTTTTTTGTTTATTTGTTTTGGTTTTGTTTTGCCTTGTTTTTAAATGCCAAGACCCTTGATTTTAAAATTTGTCCTTTAAAGGTAGTTGGAAATGAAATTCTCCCCAACTCTAAGAACTCCTTGAATGATGACAAGTTAAGGGAATACTGTCTTCCAGAAACTGTTAACTAGACTCATATTTCCTCCCAAATCTGCTTTTTCTTTCAAAGGTCTTATCTCAGTTGGTCTGTGAATCATCTTTGATTTCTTCTCTCTCACATTCTGAATCTAGTCAAACCTGAACTTTTAATTATTTTAACCTCCTAAATATTGTTTCCTAATCTTTTCTGTCATTCCACTGCAGCATCTCTAGTAACCGATGTCATAAAAATATCATATTTTATCTAGACTATTGCAATGGCTTCTAACCTGTATATTTGCTTCTGATGCTTCTCAAATGTATTCTACTTAAAGCCACCATCTTGAGTTTTCTGAAAAACAGTTCTGAACATGGCATTCCCTTATTTAAAATCATTCAGAGACTCTCAGAACTTAGAACAGTGTTTCCCAAACTGTGATCCCTACTCCACTGGCAGTATATGGGACCATTTTGAGGTGGCAAGTGGACAAGCCTTTAAAAAAATTTGAATAGTAGCATATTTAGTTAATTATTAGAAAAATAGGCTGGGCATGGTGGCTTACACCTGTAATCCCAGCATTTTTGGAGGCCAAGGCAGGTGGATCACTTGAGGTCAGGAGTTCAAGACTAGCCTGGCCAACATGGTGAAATCCCGTCTCTACTAAAAATACAAAAATTACCTGGGTGTGGTGGCAGGCACCTATAATCCTAGCTACTCAGGAGGCTGAGGCAGGAGAATCACTTGAATCCAGGAGGCGGAGGTTGCAGTGAGCCAAGATAGCGCCACTGCACTCCAGCCTGGATGACAGAGCAAGACTCCGTCTGGAGAGAAAAAAAAAAAAAAAGAAAAATAGCACATTAAACTTTTGGTTTCACAGATAAATTATGCTTAGAAAGAGTTTTCTTTTCAAATTTAAGTTAAAATGATTTGAAGAAAAATAATAAATAACATATAGTATCACAGATATGACAACAAATCGTGATGGTAGTCATGAAATACTGGTGTTTGGGAGATGCTGATATATAAGATACAGTCTAAACTCTCAAGGATAAGTATCCTCATCTTTTGTCTTCTACCTGCCGTGGTAGCTTCAGATTTTTCAGTTCAAGCTCCAACTATATTCAGCTACCTAATTAGTGTAGTAATTATTTACCCTTTACAATTTTGCTCAAGGTACATCTCCATAAAGGCTTCCTGTTTGCTCCCTTCTCTTTATCATGAAAGGATGAATCTGGATTTTCTCTTTGCTATTCACTGTATCTCATTGGGCTGACATTTGGTCCTTTGTTGCCAAAGTATTGATCTAAAACAGCCACCTAAATAGTAGCTGTAATTTATGTTGGTAATTTTTTTCTCTATACCTTGAAATGGAACACATATATAAAATTGCATATTGGTTCTTAATTTCTACTAAGAAGAAATACAATTAACTGACAAACTACAGTTGACTCTTGAACAACTCAGGAGTTAGGGGTGCTGACCCACTGTGTAGTCAAAAATCTGCATATAACTTTTGCAGAAACTTAACTAATAAACTACCGTTGACTGGAAGCCTTACTGATAACATAAACACTCAATTTACACATAATTTCATATATGTATTATATACTGTATTTTTACAAGAAAGCCAGAAAAAAGAAAGCATGAAGAAAACCATAAGGAAGAGAAAATGTATTTACTATTCATTAAGAGGAAATGGATCATCATAAAGGTCTTCATCCTTATCATGTTGAGTAGGCTGAGGAAGAGGAGGAAGAGGAAGGGTTGGTTTGGTTGTCTCAGGAGTGGCAGAGGTGGCGGAAGAGGTGGAGGAGATAGAAGGGAGGCAAGAGAGGTAGGCACACTCATTTATAACATTTATTGAAAAAAACCCATATATAAGTGGACTTTCACAGTTCCAACCCTTCTTGTTCAGTGGTCAACTGTATACTTATGTATTTTTGTAATATCCTTAATTCCCTTGGACTTTCTTAACTTTAAAAATATAAAACATACACTTCTAAGGTCTTTAAAAATATAAAGTGGCATAAAAATACATGGTCTTACTAATAATATCTCTAATAACATTTAATTTTAAATTACATAACTTAGTAGGTCTGTAGGATAACAACTTTTACTAAATTATGTGTATTATATCAAGTGTTTAGTGTTTAATTTTTTTATGATGCAGGGAGCTATTTTTGTTGAGGACTTCATTTACTGACAGAATCATAAAATACAGCTCAGTAGATCTTGCTGATTAAATATAATACAACAATATATTTTAAACTGTTTTGATATCTGAAACCAATAAAAATCACTCAACTCTTAGTGATGAGAAACACAGTTATAGTTAAATTATCCATATGCAGATATAAAATTGGAATTCATTTCCAGCCTCTAAATATGTACATGTAATAGTAGCAGATGATTTAGATTCAACTCTCTAATTTCAGATTTATGTTTTGGTAATTTAGTTGACAATATGTAATGGATATAATTATCAAAGATGCAAAAGATGTGTTGTAAATCAGCTAATGAAGTACTAAAAGTCTTCAGTGTCATTACAAAATATCAGTTTCTGGTTCTTGATGATTTTAAGAGCATAAAATATTTTTCTATTGTGATTAAAGGAAGTAAAATTTTTTCTAACAGAATGAATGGCAGTTGTGGAGCTATTCTTGCTGATGAAATGGGTTTAGGGAAGACATTGCAATGTATTTCGCTCATCTGGACCCTGCAGTGTCAGGGACCCTATGGAGGCAAGCCAGTAATAAAGAAGACACTAATTGTCACACCTGGAAGCTTGGTGAATAATTGGAAGAAAGAATTTCAAAAATGGCTAGGAAGTGAAAGGATCAAGATATTTACTGTTGATCAGGTAAGAAACTTAAAAGTTTAGCCTTAGTCATTTAAAAAAAATCTAGTTTTTCAAATCAGTAATTCAGTTTTTACTTGTTAACTCCCTAACCCTTTTGCACAAAAATGGAGTCTTAGCTTACATTTTGGTTTTGAGTTGTTATGGACTGAATGTTTGTGTCCCCCAGATTCATATGTTGAAACCCTAACTTTCAATATAGCAGTATTAGGAGGTGGGCTTGGGAGGTAATTAGGTTTAAATGAGGTCGTGAGGGTAGAGCCACGTGATGAGATTAGCGCCTCCGTAACCAGAGCAAGAGACACCAGAACTTCCTTTCTCTACCACGTGAGGATACAGTAAAAAGCATTCTTCTGCAAGCCAGGAAGAGGGCTCTCACCAGAAGCCAACCATGCTAGCACCCTGATCTTAGACCTTCCACCAGAACTGTGAGAAATAAATGTCTGTTGTTTAAGCCACCCAATCTATGGTATTTTGTTTATAGCAGCCTCAGTTGACTAAGACAGAAAGAGTTAACACATTCCAATTCTTAGTAAGTGACTGTCAGGAATAGGCTGCTTAAATTTGATTTCATATAGTTTCTGTTCCTGATTTTTAAAATACTATCTTTTTTCCTCAGGACCACAAAGTTGAAGAATTCATCAAGTCTATATTTTATTCTGTTCTTATTATCAGTTATGAAATGTTACTTCGTTCCCTGGATCAAATTAAGAATATAAAATTTGATCTTCTAATCTGTGACGAGGGGCATCGTTTGAAGAACAGTGCCATTAAGACAACTACAGCCCTCATTAGCCTTTCTTGTGAGAAAAGAATAATTCTAACTGGTCAGTATTCAGTTTGGGGAAGATATTTTGGAATTTTTGCCTAGTGAACATACAGACTTGTACTATAATGCTTAACATTCAAATAACTGGTGGTGTTGGATGGAATTTATACTAATAAACCTGTGTTAATGAACTCTTGGTAGGATTCTGAATCTTCAAATCCATGTGTAATTTTCTGTAGCCCAGACTTTGGAGTTTTTTAGGAATAAACACAATGATATCATGATAAGGAATTTAGGAGATCAGACTGGATTGCTTGTGCTTGGTTCCCGAGTCTGACATAGCTGTACAACTTGGAGCAAATTATTTAGTGTCTCTGTGCCTCAGTTTTTTTAAATCTCTAAAATAGGAATGATAATACCATCTAACTTTGTAGAGTTCTCATGAGGGTCAGAGGAGTTAATCAATGTAAAGTTCTTGGGAAACTACCTGACACGTGGTAAGTGTTTAATATAAATATCAGTTATTTTTATATGTATATGCTACATATGCATGGTTTATTGTTGGACAGAGCTTCTGGACCCAACTGTCTGGAAAGGTGGAATGGATGGTAAATACGAGAATCCTCTTCTACCTTTTTATTTAAGGCCTAGACTGGAGTATGATCTAAGTAGCTCAATGTAGCTTTTCTCCCATATCTCATCTTGGTCTTGTATGGCCCTTCCACTTCGCCGTTGTGTCAGCAGAATGAAGAAGAGAATTGTATTCATTACTAATATTTACAATTCCCCTATTTTCTACTTGGGGCTTCATTTTCCCTACCATCTTCAGCCCTTTTGGAAGAAGGAATGGTCAGGATATGATTATTCTTACTGTGTCATCGTCATTTTTTCCTTCATGTGTTGTTTATGCATGTCACAGCTCTCTGAAGTTAAATGAAGAGAGAGAAGGAGTATGACCAAAAACTTGTACCTCCTTCCTATACCGATAGGGTGGAAATATGCCCCAGAACAACAGAGAGGAGAAAACTCCTCCTCTTCTGTTCTTACTGTGTTGGGGTGGGGAAGACTATCCACCTTTAAGAAATTCCTCATGATTTGACTTCCAATTTGTATAGGAGGATTGTATTAACCATTATCAAAAGCGATTTTTAAAATGATCTGTACTTTAAAAAAATGATTTTGGGAAATGCTAAATGACCTTTTTATTTTTTGAATTTAATCACGATGATAAAGACAAAAGGACTAGGGTCAAATTTCATAGTTATACCCCCAAGATTTTCTGGATGCCCAATGAATGTTTGTCAATAATAGTGAAGTGGAAACCAAAGAATAGGAAAACTAGTATTGAATATTTATAAAATGCCATTTTTAAAGGAAAAAATGAGTCAGGGAAATGGGAACCATACTCTGAATGATTTTCATATCTTTGGCTGTTTGAGAAGCTGAGTGGATTCGTTATACTTGATTTCCAGTGCTGCAGTTCAGATTTCTTTACTGGCCTTTGATCTTGAGATCACTGGAGCCAGAAAAGTAATGAAAAAAAAAAATGAGTTAGCTGAATTTAGTAACACTGAGTTAGAAGAGAAAAAGACTGTTTCTTCTTACTGCTTAAGATGGGGGTCAGTATTGCTTATTTAAAGAATAGTTGCAGATATAAAGTAAAAATGTTTAGCACTAGAAGGGAGGAGAAAAAGAAATAAAAAAGAAGAGTGAGAAATAAAATATACTGAAAAGTACTGAAGATAAGAAATAAAAGTAGTTCCCTTCCTCACTTGAAAATCATAATTTTCTGTAGCAAAAATGTATAATTTTATTGATATTCTCAATGATAAGCAAATACTAATTTAACTAACATTCCAAATTAAATTTAATCTGCAGTAGAAAATTGATCTAGGATTTCATTCAACAAGAATGTCTTGATAGCAACCAGTGACATTGTTTCATTTGAGGCATTAGTATTGTCCTCTGTATCCTTTGTCAATCTTAGCTTGTTTCTGTTTTGCTGTCCTTATCACTCTTATCCCCTGAGCTATGAATTTAGGTAAAAACTAGCCCTAACTAACCTTTTTAATTTAGAAATACTCATAGTTGGTTTGTGTATTCTTAGAATTGCCTGAATGAAGTCTTTGCTTTTATGGGCAGGACGTTTTACCCCAAGATGATTTGTTCCTTATTATGAAAGTACATGTTTGTATAGGAGTGTGTACAGTGATATATACATGATAGGTGCTCAATAACTGAGAATCAAATGAAAATAATTTTGATTTTGTTTCCTCATATTATCTAGCCCAGTGCTGTGGAGTTAATATTTACTGGAAAATGGTTAGGATTCAGTTTGATTGATAGAGGGGTATTAGTCTTGTAGCACTGCCATAGCAAAAGACCACAGACTAAACAACAGACATTTATTTTCTCACAGTTCTCGAGACTGGAAGTCCAAGATCAAGATGTCAGCAGGTTTGGTTTCTATTGAGATCTCCCTGCTTGGCTTGCAGAGAGCTGCCTTCTCCCTATGTCCTCATGTACTCTATCCTCTCTGCAAATGTATTCGTGGAGTATGTCTCTCTCTTCTTAGAAGGATACCAGTCATATTGGATTAGGGCCCCATCCTTAGGACCTCATTTAACCTTAACTGCCTTCTTAAAGTTCCTATCTCCAAAAACAGTCACATTGGGGGTTAGAGCTTCAACATAGGAATTTTAGGGAGATACAGTTCAGCCCACAATTAAGAGCTGAATGATTATTATAAGATCTTCAATGCCCTTTCATTATATCATAGAAAAGATAAATCTGAGATTAATTCTTTACTGTTATAAATAATGTGATGAATATCTGCAAGCATATACTCTTTGTGTATAGATTCCTAGAAGTGGGCTTATAGGATTAAAAGGAAAAATATAAATGTGTATAAAAAGCTCTCAGAGCTTTCTATGGAGGTTACAGGAGGATATAGGTGTAGGTTATTGACAGTGTTGGGTTGGGTGGTAGATTTATTTCTTTTTAAAAAAAACAAACCAAAAAACAAAGAAAAAGCTTTTTTTTTGTAGGGATAGGGTGGAGGTAGGGAAAAGAAAGAGTCCTTTCATTTTCTCAGAAGTTTCTTTCCCATACTCTTGAAAATAGTCTTAGTAAGTACACCAACTTAACTTGAAAATCTTTAGTTTTTTCTTTTTTTCTTCTACAGGTTTTACCTAGTCTAGAATTAGAGCACTGAAATAGCAAATGGGGGTCTAAATTACCACTAGAAAGCAATGTGACAAACTCTTACAATGATGCTATACTATACTATTGGTTCTCTCTTGTAGCCATATTCCCCTTCTCATCTTTTTCCCCCCTTCCTTACTCTTTTTCCTTCTTCTTTTCTGCCCTAAATCCTTTTTCCTATTCCCTTCTTGTGTTCTGCTTTTCTTCTTTTGTCCAGTTTTGCTCTTGCCTCTTCCCTTTGTATATCAGTTGGGATGATTTCAGATGCTGGTAACAGATGATCTGAATCAGATGTGCTTATTCCCCCATATAACTGGAAGTCTAAAGGTAGGCCAGGCTACAACAACCCAATGTCATCAAGGATTCTGGTTATGTCTTCTGCTCTGCCATATTTGGTGTTGGCTTCATCCTCAGGCTGGTAGCAAGTGACTGCAGCAGTTCCAGACATCACAGCTAGATGTGATGATATCCAAAGGAGAACAGGACTGGCTCTTGTTGTTTCTCTGTGTTTAAGAGGGACTTTCCTCAAAGCCCCTCTGTGATGACTTCTCATGTCTCATTGGCCAGGATGAGTCACATGCTACTGATGGAACTTCTTGGTGCCCTTTCTAGCTCTCCTTTTCTGGGCTGTTGTATCCATCCTTTAGCTGCTGGTACTATTGATTAAACAACTTAGAACCCCTTCCTTTTCTGGAGAATTATCTTTGATTGAATGAGAGCTGTATTCTCCTCTATAGTTTGCAATCAACGACTGACTGATTTAGGGGTAAGCAGCAAATGGCAGCTCCCTTGCCTTAGAGTGATTTCAGGACCAACGTTATGGTGCAGTTTATGCTCTAGAGCTCCCTGTAATTTAGCTCAAGCTAAATTATAGCTGAGGCCATTCTTGCTTAGTTTCTTCCCCTACCATTTTCTGATTCCATTTTTCCCTTTCTCCTGAGAGCTCTCCCTCTGTAAATCACGTGCAAACAAATCACTGTCTTAGGCTCTGCTTCCAGTGAACGCAGTATGAGATAAGAACCCTTGTGTATGTCAGTCATTTGCAAAGGAGGGGACAGAATTACTATGATTGACTTAATCATTTGGGGTTTGATGAATGTCTGAAAGCCAACCACAGTGATCCTTCTACCGTTCTTTCTCGTCTTTCCTATACTCCCCAATCTTTGTCATCATCATGCATATTCTTTTAGAGGCTTAACTGAATATATACCAACATAAATGTATTTTTCCCAACTCTTTCAATGATGTGTCTAAAAATTTAAAACTGACTAGATGTGTTAAATTTAAAAAAATTAGCAATTGCTGGTCCAACCTGGGGGTGGGGAGGACCCATTAAGTTTTAGGGAGGTGATTATTAAATTCCTTGACATTAAAAAAGTTATGTCATCTATCTTAATGAAATAAATGCATTTTTATTTACTTTTCACATTATTTATATCTTTGGACAGCATTTTCTAATCTCTTATTTGAAAGCCATCTGATATTACATTGTTTGTGCTGATTTATATGTTCTTTTGGCACTATTATAATTATTGAAACATGCTAATGTTTCTTTGAAAATTAGCCAAAAGCAATTGCATACTATATGTAATATATAGAAGGTATATGAATCCATTACAGTCTGTATTAACCCTTTGGATGGTGAAGATCTTAATTTGATCTGATAACTTTGAAAGGTAGTAATAATAGGTGCCATTCAATGAGTGTCTACTGAGTGTCAGGCATTTTGCTGGGTACTTCATATCCATTGTCTCTACTTTTCATTATAATTATTCTGGGAATTTATTATCTTCATACGTTTATAAATGAAAAAAAATCCTGAGTTTAAAGGACTTAAGCAGTTTGTCCAAAGTCACACAGCTATAATAACAGTAAAGTTACTAAAGTTATAGAACATTTATTATGCTGTAGGCACCATTCAAAGTATATTATATGGATTGACTACTTTGATCCTCACAACCCTAGGAACGACTGTTATTATCTGCATTTTACAGAAAATAAACTGGTGTAAATAACTTTCTCAGGGTCACTCAAGGGAGTAAGTGATGCAGGTAGGATTTGAACCTAAGCAGTCAGACTCCACTGAGCCTGCACTCAGTCTCTATGCTATACTACTATGTAAGAACTTAGTATGCAATTAAAACCAGAGTTAAAAGTTTATGTGGTGATTAATATGTTTTAACTTGCTTTGACTGCTCTTTCTTAGTTTTAGGCAATTTGCTTGTATTTATTCCTTTTAGGGAATAAATTTCTCCAAACTTCCATTGTGGTTTTGCTATAAACCTGAGATTGTGATTGTAAAACACAAACTTGACCTTTTCCTCATTTTTGTCTCTCTTTAGGTACTCCAATTCAGAATGATCTGCAGGAATTTTTTGCATTAATTGATTTTGTAAATCCAGGAATATTAGGCTCTTTGTCATCTTATAGGAAAATATATGAAGAACCCATCATTTTATCGAGAGAACCTTCTGCTTCTGAGGTATAATTTACTCTAATAAATAGGTTTTTAAAAAGCCATATGTCTGAGGAAATCATCCATAACTTCGTATTATTTTGATTTAGAAAAATCAATAGTGTGAACTCTTTATTTTTCTCCACAATCCTTCGTTTCTTGCATTCCTTATTTTAGAATATGACATCACTTGTCTAAAATTCATGAATAGGAACTTCACAAAGAATTATGACAATAAACATATAAAAATGTTCATCTTTACTAGTTTTGAAAAAAGTAGAACAAAATAACCAAAGTGACTTTTGTACTTTTCTATTGGTGTGTGTTTGTTTATTTAGAGATGGTGTCACTCTGTGTTGCCCAGTCTGGCCTTGAACTCCTGGAGTATCCTTTTGCCTCAGCCTCCCGAGTAGCTGGGACTGCAGGTGTATACCACCTCCCCAACTTGGATTTACTAGTAGTAGCAAGTGTAGACAAGAGTCTCCTATTTGGAATGTAAATTGTTGGTTGGAATGTACATTGGCACAACTTGGGGAAAGTTTGGCAATGTATATCAAAAGCATTAAAATTGTGTATATCTTGTGGCCTGGCAATACTCCTTTTATGAATTTATTATTTAAAAAATAGTACATTTATTTAAAAACTTAGCTGGCTGGGTGTGGTGGCTCATTCCTGTAATCCCAGCACTTTGGGAGGCTGAGGCGGGTGGATCACTAGGTCAAGAGATCGAGACCATCCTGGCCAACATGGTGAAACCCCGTCTCTACTAAAAATACAAAAATTAGCTGGGCATGGTGGCACATGCCTGTAGTCCCACCTACTCAGGAGAATCACTTGAACCCGGGAGGCAGAGGTTGCAGTGAGCTGAGATCATGCCACTGCACTTTAGCCTGGTGACAGAGTGAAACTCCATCTCAAAAAAAAAAAACAAAACTAAAAAACTAAAAACTTATCTGTAAGGTATAGGGTGACCTTATGTCTACCAAAAAAAAAAAAAAAAAAATCAGCCAGGTGTGGTGGCATGAACCTGTGGTCCCAGCTACTTGGGAGGCTGAGGTGGGAGGATTGCTTGAGCCTGGGAGGTGGAGGTTGTAGTGAGCTGAGATCACATCACTGCACTCCAGCCCTGGGCGACAGAGTGAGACTCTGTTTCAAAAAAATAAAACGAAATAAAAACTTAGCTGTAAGGGTAAAAAATTAGAAACTGGCTGGGCACAGTGGCTCATGCCTGTAATCCCAGCACTTTGGGAGGCTGAGGCAGGTGGATCACTTGATGTCAGGAGTTTAAGATCAGCCTGGCCAACATGGTGAAACCCCGTCTTTACTAAAAATATAAAAATTAGCCAGATGTAGTGGTGTGTGCCTGTAATCCCAGCTACTCAGGAGGCTGAGGCAGGAGGTTCCCTTGAACCCGGGAGGTGGAGGTTGCAGTGAGCCGAGATCGTGCCACTGCACTCCAGCCTGGGTGATAGAGCAGGACTCTGTCTCAAAAACAACAACAACAAAAAAAGAAGCAAACTAAAGGAAACACAAATGGGAAACAAACATTTTTAAAGGTAGGACAATGGTTAAATTATGGTCTACGTGTTGTATACAGACTATATTTCATTGACTCTAAGATTCTACCAATTATAGGATATATCATTATTTTGTTATTTAGGAGACTGTGACTTCACTTAATTAAATGGTTATGCTAAACATATAAATAGATCATGGTTGGTTTTTCTGTCCCTATACTCATATTTTATTTCTTCTTTTAAAATTTGTTGGGAAGCAATGAGTAAATGGTTTATCATTATGAAATCTTTAATGTTCATTTTAAGTGTATTTTTGTCTATAACACTTTCATTTAAGTCTGCTATTTTTCCATAGGAAGAAAAGGAGTTAGGAGAAAGAAGAGCAGCTGAACTTACTTGCCTCACTGGACTCTTTATCCTTAGAAGAACCCAAGAAATTATAAATAAATATCTCCCACCTAAAATAGAGAATGTTGTCTTTTGCCGACCAGGAGCACTACAGATTGAGCTTTATCGAAAGCTGTTAAATTCTCAGGTTGTCAGGTTCTGCCTTCAAGGGTTGTTGGAAAATAGTCCCCATCTAATATGTATAGGAGCTCTTAAAAAACTGTGCAATCACCCCTGCCTTTTGTTCAACTCTATAAAGGTAAGTGCATAGTATCTGAAACTGTGTCAGGGATATGAGGGTTCTATAGTATATGAATCTAAGAGGGCAGACAGGGCTAATTTCTGAGGTTGCATTTGTGGGTTTTCAAAGCATGTCCACACTCCTAGAGCTGAAGTAGGGAAGAGATGAGTTTGAGGTACTGCCTTCTATAGTTTGTGTCCAATCCCCTTTGGCACCTTATCTAATACTTGGCGATCGTCTCCCTTCCTATTTTATGTTAATATAGTCTGTCAGTTTTGTTTGTTTGGTGCTGACAAATACAAAATGTGCCATTAAAAATAATTTATTTTTTTCTCATTTTGAAAGTGATACATGATTGTGCATAAAATTTAGAAAATTCAGAAAATCACAAAGAAAATAAAAATCATCTTAAGCTCAACCCATGGAAAATCACATTTTGGTATTAATAATATTAGCTAACAGTTATTAAGCACTAATTATATACAGGTTGAGCATTCCTAATCTGGAAATTAGAAATTCAAAATGCTCCAAAATTCAAAACTTTTTGAGTGCCAACATGACATCACAGGTGGGAAATTCCATACCTGACATCTTTGCTTTCTGATGTTAAGTGCGCACAGACTTTGTTTCATGCACAAAGTTATTAAAAATACTGTATAAAATTACCTTCAGCCTATGTGTATAAGGTATATATGAAATATAAATGAATTTCATGTTTAGACTTGCAGCCCATGCCCAAGATGCAAATATTCCAAAATCTGAAAAAATCTGAAATCTGAACCACTTCTGTTCCCAAGTATTTTGGATAAAGGATGGTCAACCTGTACCAATCACTAAGTGCTTTATTAGTGTTATTTTATTTATTATTTACAAAACTCTATGGAATAAGTACTATTATTTCCCCATTTTTTTGGTGAGGAAATAGGGGCTCAGATATATATGTATATATGTATATATATTATATATAAAATCTATATATATAATCTATATATATATAATCTTATTCTAGAGAAACTTAATAATGCTGTTTATTTATTTGTTTATTTATTTATTTATTTATTTTTTCTTTTTTTTTTTTTTTTTTAATTATACTTTAAGTTTTAGGGTACATGTGCACATTGTGCAGGTTAGTTACATATGTATACAAGTGCCATGCTGGTGCGCTGCACCCACCAACTCGTCATCCAGCATTAGGTATATGTCCCAATGCTATCCCTCCCCCCTCCCCCCTCCCCACCACAGTCCCCAGAGTATGATATTCCCCTTCCTGTGTCCATGTGATCTCATTGTTCAATTCCCACCTATGAGTGAGAATATGCGGTGTTTGGTTTTTTGTTCTTGTGATAGTTTACTGAGAATGATGGTTTCCAATTTCATCCATGTCCCTACAAAGGATATGAACTCATCATTTTTTATGGCTGCATAGTATTCCATGGTGTATATGTGCCACATTTTCTTAATCCAGTCTATCATTGTTGGACATTTGGGTTGGTTCCAAGTCTTTGCTATTGTGAATAATGCCGCAATAAACATACGTGTGCATGTGTCTTTATAGCAGCATGATTTATAGTCATTTGGGTATATACCCAGTAATGGGATGGCTGGGTCAAATGGTATTTCTAGTTCTAGATCCCTGAGGAATCGCCACACTGACTTCCACAATGGTTGAACTAGTTTACAGTCCCACCAACAGTGTAAAAGTGTTCCTATTTCTCCACATCCTCTCCAGCACCTGTTGTTTCCTGACTTTTGAATGATTGCCATTCTAACTGGTGTGAGATGATATCTCATAGTGGTTTTGATTTGCATTTCTCTGATGGCCAGTGATGATGAGCATTTTTTCATGTGTTTTTTGGCTGCATAAATGTCTTCTTTTGAGAAGTGCCTGTTCATGTCCTTTGCCCACTTTTTGATGGGGTTGTTTGTTTTTTTCTTGTAAATTTGTTTGAGTTCACTGTAGATTCTGGATATTAGCCCTTTGTCAGATGAGTAGGTTGTGAAAATTTTCTCCCATGTTGTAGGTTGCCTATTCACTCTGATGGTAGTTTCTTTTGCTGTGCAGAAGCTCTTTAGTTTAATTAGATCCCATTTGTCAATTTTGGCTTTTGTTGCCATTGCTTTTGGTGTTTTGGACATGAAGTCCTTGCCCATGCCTATGTCCTGAATGGTAATGCCTAGGTTTTCTTCTAGGGTTTTTATGGTTTTAGGTCTAACGTTTAAATCTTTAATCCATCTTGAATTGATTTTTGTATAAGGTGTAAGGAAGGGATCCAGTTTCAGCTTTCTACATATGGCTAGCCAGTTTTCCCAGCACCATTTATTAAATAGGGAATCCTTTCCCCATTGCTTGTTTTTTCTCAGGTTTGTCAAAGATCAGATAGTTGTAGGTAAGCGGCGTTATTTCTGAGGGCTCTGTTCTGTTCCATTGATCTATATTTCTGTTTTGGTACCAGTACCATGCTGTTTTGGTTACTGTAGCCTTGTAGTATAGTTTGAAGTCAGGTAGTGTGATGCCTCCAGCTTTGTTCTTTTGGCTTAGGATTGACTTGGCGATGCGGGCTCTCTTTTGGTTCCATATGAACTTTAAAGTAGTTTTTTCCAATTCTGAGAAGAAAGTCATTGGTAGCTTGATGGGGATGGCATTGAATCTGTAAATTACCTTGGGCAGTATGGCCATTTTCAGGATATTGATTCTTCCTATCCATGAGCATGGAATGTTCTTCCATTTGTTTGTATCCTCTTTTATTTCCTTGAGCAGTGGTTTGTAGTTCTCCTTGAAGAGGTGCTTCACATCCCTTGTAAGTTGGATTCCTAGGTATTTTATTCTCTTTGAAGCAATTGTGAATGGGAGTTCACTCATGATTTGGCTCTCTGTTTGTCTGTTGTTGGTGTATAAGAATGCTTGTGATTTTTGTACATTGATTTTGTATCCTGAGACTTTGCTGAAGTTGCTTATCAGCTTAAGGAGATTTTGGGCTGAGACGATGGGGTTTTCTAGATAAACAATCATGTCGTCTGCAAACAGGGACAATTTGACTTCCTCTTTTCCTAATTGAATACCCTTTATTTCCTTCTCCTGCCTGATTGCCCTGGCCAGAACTTCCAACACTATGTTGAATAGGAGCGGTGAGAGAGGGCATCCCTGTCTTGCGCCAGTTTTCACAGGGAATGCTTCCAGTTTTTGCCCATTCAGTATGATATTGGCTGTGGGTTTGTCATAGATAGCTCTTATTATTTTGAAATATGTCCCATCAATACCTAATTTATTGAGAGTTTTTAGCATGAAGGGTTGTTGAATTTTGTCAAAGGCTTTTTCTGCATCTATTGAGATAATCATGTGGTTTTTGTCTTTGGCTCTGTTTATATGCTGGATTACATTTATTGATTTGCGTATGTTGAACCAGCCTTGCATCCCAGGGATGAAGCCCACTTGATCATGGTGGATAAGCTTTTTGATGTGCTGCTGGATTCGGTTTGCCAGTATTTTATTGAGGATTTTTGCATCAATGTTCATCAAGGATATTGGTCTAAAATTCTCTTTTTTGGTTGTGTCTCTGCCAGGCTTTGGTATCAGAATGATGCTGGCCTCATAAAATGAGTTAGGGAGGATTCCCTCTTTTTCTATTGATTGGAATAGTTTCAGAAGGAATGGTACCAGTTCCTCCTTGTACCTCTGGTAGAATTCGGCTGTGAATCCATCTGGTCCTGGACTCTTTTTGGTTGGTAAACTATTGATTATTGCCACAATTTCAGCTCCTGTTATTGGTCTATTCAGAGATTCAACTTCTTCCTGGTTTAATCTTGGGAGAGTGTATGTGTCCAGGAATTTATCCATTTCTTCTAGATTTTCTAGTTTATTTGCGTAGAGGTGTTTGTAGTATTCTCTGATGGTAGTTTGTATTTCTGTGGGATCGGTGGTGATATCCCCTTTATCATTTTTTATTGCGTCTATTTGATTCTTCTCTCTTTTTTTCTTTATTAGTCTTGCTAGCGGTCTATCAATTTTGTTGATCCTTTCAAAAAACCAGCTCCTGGATTCATTAATTTTTTGAAGGGTTTTTTGTGTCTCTATTTCCTTCAGTTCTGCTCTGATTTTAGTTATTTCTTGCCTTCTGCTAGCTTTTGAATGTGTTTGCTCTTGCTTTTCTAGTTCTTTTAATTGTGATGTTAGGGTGTCAATTTTGGATCTTTCCTGCTTTCTCTTGTGGGCATTTAGTGCTATAAATTTCCCTCTGCACACTGCTTTGAATGCGTCCCAGAGATTCTGGTATGTTGTGTCTTTGTTCTCATTGGTTTCAAAGAACATCTTTATTTCTGCCTTCATTTCGTTATGTACCCAGCAGTCATTCAGGAGCAGGTTGTTCAGTTTCCATGTAGTTGAGCGGCTTTGAGTGAGATTCTTAATCCTGAGTTCTAGTTTGATTGCACTGTGGTCTGAGAGATAGTTTGTTATAATTTCTGTTCTTTTACATTTGCTGAGGAGAGCTTTACTTCCCAGTATGTGGTCAATTTTGGAATAGGTGTGGTGTGGTGCTGAAAAAAATGTATATTCTGTTGATTTGGGGTGGAGAGTTCTGTAGATGTCTATTAGGTCCGCTTGGTGCAGAGCTGAGTTCAATTCCTGGGTATACTTGTTGACTTTCTGTCTCGTTGATCTGTCTAATGTTGACAGTGGGGTGTTAAAGTCTCCCATTATTAATGTGTGGGAGTCTAAGTCTCTTTGTAGGTCACTCAGGACTTGCTTTATGAATCTGGGTGCTCCTGTATTGGGTGCATAAATATTTAGGATAGTTAGCTCCTCTTGTTGAATTGATCCCTTTACCATTATGTAATGGCCTTCTTTGTCTCTTTTGATCTTTGTTGGTTTAAAGTCTGTTTTATCAGAGACTAGGATTGCAACCCCTGCCTTTTTTTGTTTTCCATTTGCTTGGTAGATCTTCCTCCATCCTTTTATTTTGAGCCTATGTGTGTCTCTGCACGTGAGATGGGTTTCCTGAATACAGCACACTGATGGGTCTTGACTCTTTATCCAACTTGCCAGTGTGTGTCTTTTAATTGGAGAATTTAGTCCATTTACATTTAAAGTTAATATTGTTATGTGTGAATTTGATCCTGTCATTATGATGTTAGCTGGTGATTTTGCTCGTTAGTTGATGCAGTTTCTTCCTAGTCTTGATGGTCTTTACATTTTGGCATGATTTTGCAGCGGCTGGTACCGGTTGTTCCTTTCCATGTTTAGCGCTTCCTTCAGGAGCTCTTTTAGGGCAGGCCTGGTGGTGACAAAATCGGTCAGCATTTGCTTGTCTGTAAAGTATTTTATTTCTCCTTCACTTATGAAGCTTAGTTTGGCTGGATATGAAATTCTGGGTTGAAAATTCTTTTCTTTAAGAATGTTGAATATTGGCCCCCACTCTCTTCTGGCTTGTAAGGTTTCTGCCGAGAGATCCGCTGTTAGTCTGATGGGCTTCCCTTTGAGGGTAACCCGACCTTTCTGTCTGGCTGCCCTTAACATTTTTTCCTTCATTTCAACTTTGGTGAATCTGACAATTATGTGTCTTGGAGTTGCTCTTCTCGAGGAGTATCTTTGTGGCGTTCTCTGTATTTCCCGAATCTGAACGTTGGCCTGCCTTGCTAGATTGGGGAAGTTCTCCTGGATAATATCCTGCAGAGTGTTTTCCAACTTGGTTTCATTCTCCGCATCACTTTCAGGTACACCAATCAGACGTAGATTTGGTCTTTTCACATAGTCCCATATTTCTTGGAGGCTTTGCTCATTTCTTTTTATTCTTTTTTCTCTAGACTTCCCTTCTCACTTCGTTTCATTCATTTCATCTTCCATTGCTGATACCCTTTCTTCCAGTTGATCGCATCGGCTCCTGAGGCTTCTGCATTCTTCACGTAGTTCTCGAGCCTTGGTTTTCAGCTCCATCAGCTCCTTTAAGCACTTCTCTGTATTGGTTATTCTAGTTATACATTCTTCTAAATTTTTTTCAAAGTTTTCAACTTCTTTGCCTTTGGTTTGAATGTCCTCCCGTAGCTCAGAGTAATTTGATCGTCTGAAGACTTCTTCTCTCAGCTCGTCAAAATCATTCTCCATCCAGCTTTGTTCCGTTGCTGGTGAGGAACTGCGTTCCTTTGGAGGAGGAGAGGCGCTCTGCATTTTAGAGTTTCCAGTTTCTCTGTTCTGTTTTTTCCCCATCTTTGTGGTTTTATCTACTTTTGGTCTTTGATGATGGTGATGTACAGATGGGTTTTCGGTGTGGATGTCCTTTCTGTTTGTTAGTTTTCCTTCTAACAGACAGGACCCTCAGCTGCAGGTCTGTTGGAATACCCTGCCGTGTGAGGTGTCAGTGTGCCCCTGCTGGGGGGTGCCTCCCAGTTAGGCTGCTCGGGGGTCAGGGGTCAGGGACCCACTTGAGGAGGCAGTCTGCCCGTTCTCAGATCTCCAGCTGCGTGCTGGGAGAACCACTGCTCTCTTCAAAGCTGTCAGACAGGGACATTTAAGTCTGCAGAGGTTACTGCTGTCTTTTTGTTTGTCTGTGCCCTGCCCCCAGAGGTGGAGCCTATAGAGGCAGGCAGGCCTCCTTGAGCTGTGGTGGGCTCCACCCAGTTCGAGCTTCCCGGCTGCTTTGTTTACCTCAGCAAGCCTGGGCAATGGCGGGCGCCCCTCCCCCAGCCTCGCTGCCGCCTTGCAGTTTGATCTCAGACTGCTGTGCTAGCAATCAGCGAGATTCTGAGGGCGTAGGACCCTCCGAGCCAGGTGTGGGATATAGTCTCGTGGTGCGCCGTTTTTTAAGCTGGTCTGTAACGTGCAATATTCGGGTGGGAGTGACCCGAGTTTTCCAGGTGCGTCCGTCACCCCTTTCTTTGACTCGGAAAGGGAACTCCCTGACCCCTTGCGCTTCCCAGGTGAGGCAATGCCTCGCCCTGCTTCGGCTCGCGCACGGTGCGCACACCCACTGGCCTGTGCCCACTGTCTGGCACTCCCTAGTGAGATGAACCCGGTACCTCAGATGGAAATGCAGAAATCACCGTCTTCTGCATCGCTCACGCTGGGAGCTGTAGACCGGAGCTGTTCCTATTCGGCCATCTTGGCTCCTCCTATTTATTTATTTTTTGAGATGAAGTCTTGTTCTTGTCCCCCAGGCTGGAGTGCAATGGCATGATCTTGGTTCACTGCAACCTCCACCTCCCACGTTCAAGCGATTCTCCTGCCTCAGCCTCCTGAGTAACTGGGATTACAGGCGCCTGCCACCACACCCAGCTAATTTTTGTATTTTTAGTAGAGACGGGGTTTTACCATGTTGGCCAGGCTGGTCTCGAACTCCTGACCTCAGGTGATCTGCCTGCTTCGACCTCCCAAAGTGCTGGGATTACAGGCTTGAGCCACCGCACCTGGCCCTTTTTATTTATTTTTTTAAAAAATATTTATTTTTAAAAAAATAGAGATGGGGTCTCACTCTATTGCCCAGGCTGGTCTCGAACTCCTGAGCTCAAGTGATCCTCCCACCTCAGCCTCCCAAAGTGCTGAGATTACAGGTGTGAGCCACTGCGCCCAGCCGCAACTTAAAAAAAACTGATTCTATATACAGTGATAAAAATCAAACCCTTTGGGCATGAAGCACGGTAAAAATAGCCAAAAATTTCTTCATTAAAAGGAAGACCTTATGATGGCCCAGAGTATACCAGTTAATTTAGAATATGTTTGTACATTCTTGAAGAAAGCAGCAGGGGGCTCTGAGTGTTTCTCCATTGTTGCCATGCAGTCACTAATAATAGGCATAGGATACTTCAAATAGGGTACATAATTTATAGTCTGACATTTATTCAGAAAAGCCTTTTCTCTAACTTCATAGCAAATAAGGATTGATATAAAAGGGCAGAAATGAGCCTTCTACATGTATAAATAACCTTTAAGCAATGGCTTGTAACTATGTTTCTATTGAAACTAAATTGTTTCCCAAGTTCAATTAAGATGTTAGGTCTTTCTTTAGGAAATGTGAGTGGAACGTAACCAGTAACAATATCATAACTCATAATTGAAGTGTACATGGAGTCAGAAGAGATAGTGTCGCGATTAGCTTGAGATGAGAAGTCAAACTGGTAAATCTCTTATGATGGAGATGCTGCATCAGGCTGTCACAGTATAAAGATATTATCTATTGGTCAATTATTAATTAGTGGTACATATTATAATATCCTGGGAAGCTCTTAAAATTACATTAGTCCAGGCCTCAACACATATGGATTAATTCAGAGTTTGTTTGAGAGTAGGACCCAGGCATGCGCATTTTTAAAAAAGCCTTCTCAAGTGATTCTAATACATGTTCTTGGTTAAGAACTTGTGCATTAAGATTGCCCATCTTGGCCAGGGCGGTGGCTCACGCCTATAATCCCAGCACTTTGAGAGGCTGAGGCGGGAGAATTGCTTGAGGCCAAGAGTTCGAGACCAGTCTGGGCAACATAATGAGGCCCTGTCTCTTTAAAAAAAAAGATCACCCATCTCCCTGTACTCTGATTTAATATTCACCAGACACCTTCTGTTAGTGGTTTGACTTTCCCTGGGGACGTTCTTTCATAGGACAGAATGCACGTGCATAGACTGATTGGTCTAAATAGGCAGGTCTCATAGGTCAATACATTTTCATTCTGACTTATTCAGTCTCTTAATTTGGTTAATATGAATAATTTCCCTAGAGCTTAAGCATATTCAAGTTTCTGAAGATGAAAAACTGTATACTAGACCCTGGGCCTGTGGTCCTTTGATGATCTTTCCAAGTTGTAGGCAGAGCTAACCTAAAGCAGCCAGCAGCTACTTCTTTCTCCTCACGTCCCAGTGATAGAAATATTTTAGAGTTCCTAGTATTTTTAAACAAATGACTACACCTAAATATTGCTGTATTTTGACAGTAAGCCAAATTAAAATTAGTACTCTGTGCCCAGCATTTTTATACATTTCACATAGGATTCACTGCCCTTAAAGTGTTTCTAGTATTACTAAAGAGGGGGTGCAACACACAGGAAAACATTTGTGAAGTATAAAAAAAAGTCATTTGATCTTAAACAATCCTGGGGTTAGGGGGGCTGACCCCTGTGTGTGCTGTTGAAAATCCCTTTATAACTTGTATGACTTTTGACTCCCCCAAAACTGAACTACGAATAGCCTACTGTTGACCAGAAGCCTTACCAGTAGCATTAAGTCAGTTCACACATATTTTGTATATTATATACTGTATTTTTACACTAAAGTATGCTATAAAAAGAAAATGTTATTAAGAAAAGAATGAAGAAGAGAAAATATATTTATTATTCAGTAAGTGGAAGTAGATCCTCACAAAGCTCTTCACATTGAGTAGGCTAAGAGGAGAGGAGGCAGAGGAGGGGTTGGCCTTGCTGTATCAGGGGTGGTGGCAGAGATGGGAGAAAATCTGCATATAAGTAATTCAAACCCATGTGTTCAAGGGTCAACTGCGTATCATTAACTGCTCAATTAGATAAAGTCAAAGCTGAAATGTACTGTGTAACCATAAAGGTTAAAACTCAGTGCAAACAAACGCTATGAATAATCAGGTATAATTTGCACTGGGTCCTCAAGTATTTATAGGATTGGGATAATTGAGCAGCAGAATAAAAAAGTATCCCAGACAAGGGGTTTAGGTTGAACAAAGTTTCAAAAACAGTGATAAATCTGGTAAATATGGGAGAGAGTTAAGAGACCTGCCAATCCTAGGAATTTAACCAAAAAAGTGATGTCATGAATACCTCTGATCTCTAGTTATATGTTCACATATCAGCTAGGCAGTTTTGGAGGGGGAATTTCAGAGGTGCTGATAATCACCTTGGAATAAATTTATTCTACAACTATTGGTGAAATAAAAAGTATTGTTGTAAGTAAGAATAAATTTCTCTGTTAATTTATTGGTGAAATTCTTCCTTCTTACAGAAGAAACTGGTAAGATTAAGTAAACGATAGTGCTTGTTTTTGGATGTAAAGGTGTTGTATGAAGCCCACAATTCAGTAGAGAATACTAATAGGGAGGGAAGGAGAGAGGAAAAGAGAAAAAGATGTATCAAAGATGCAAAATGTTAGGGTTTTGGAGAGGATGGATTTTGTATCACCATTTGCCCTTTATTTCCCTCTCCTTTCTTTGTCTGCTCCTACTTCCTGTAGTTACATGTGGGAAATATTAATACTACACTTGCAGGGTGAAGGTAGCAGGCATCATGAGACTGCGTTAGAACTGCTCTGTAACTAACTCAGTAGAATGCATGTTACTTTTTTAAAAAATGATCAAATCATGACCTATAAAGATTTACCTAACAGTTTCTTGGACTTTTCAGATAGCTGTTAATCTTCACCTTTTTCCTGCCATAATTTTAGCATTTTCCCCTCCTAACTAAAAAAACAAACATGAGCCAGCATTAACAATCATCATTTTGAATAGGAAAAGGAATGTAGCTCAACTTGTGATAAAAATGAAGAAAAGAGTCTATACAAAGGCTTGCTAAGCGTGTTTCCTGCTGACTACAACCCTCTCCTGTTTACTGAAAAGGAGTCAGGAAAACTACAGGTGTTGTCCAAGCTCTTAGCGGTTATCCACGAACTTCGACCTACTGAAAAGTAAGATCGATTTAACAAACTTATAAGTGCTCATAGTTTTAGTTTGCACTATTTCTTTACTTCCTACTTCCCTTTTAAAATAAGAAAACATTAAAAATAAGTTGTTTTCTTCTTTGGGAATATGGTTAGCTTCTAGTATTTCATAAACTTGTAATTAACAATGTATCTGTAAGTTTTAAGAAAAACTAAACATATGTATACTTTTAAAAACCTAGTGATATTTTCTGATATATAATGCTTGTTTCTCAATTTTCTTCAGAATCCTTTCTTCTTTTACTCTTTCTTAAATACTGATACACCTTAGGATTTTCTCTTTAACTTTCTCACTCTTAACACACTTCCTGAGTGCTATACTCCCTGTACTTTCAACTATTGCACACACAAATGCACACACACACACACACACACACAACCATACCATGTGGTCCAGTGTGTGTGTGTGATGACTATATATATTTTATATCTTCTTGGATACCAAACACATATAATATTGAAACAAATTTATATCTCTAGTTCAGTCCTCTCTTCTAATTTCTACATCTTTATTTTTAAGTGTTGAATGGACATCTAAATCTATCTTGATGTCCTATAGTACTTCAAACTTCCCAGGTCCAAAACCATGTGACAAAACCATCATTTTGTTATTGTAAGCCTCATCTTGTCCCATTATTCCTTGGTACCATAATGCAAGCAAAAACCCTGGAAATTATTATAGACTCACTTTTCTTCTTTATTTATCCCACAGTGTCAGTCACTAAATTCTATTGATTTTATTTTTTAATTTCAAGCATCCATCCTCATTTTTCTGGTACCAAGATTTTTGTTTTGATTCTTAAAATTACTGATTTGGGTTATGATGGTCTCTTATAAGCTACTTCCCTCTTACTTTCAGCCCCCTGACATACTCAACATTGCCCTGAATTATATTTCTAAAATATAAATATGAACTTGTCACTCCTTTTCTTAAAAAATCATTTGAAGACTCCCACTTGTCTTCCAGAAATTTCTAAATTCTTTAGCACATTAGGCAGGACTCTTCATGACTTGGTTAATGCCTCCTTTTCCAGCCTCATCTCTCATCACTCCTTCACACATACCATGTGGTTCAGTCATACCAAACCACCTGCAGAGCCTGTAATTTGCCCCACTTCTGCTCTGCTCTTACATGTTGCAGGTTTCTGTGCCTGGCTTACCTCTGCTTCTCATTCTTCTGGCCAACTTTTTCTCTTTGTTAAGCCTCAGCTCAACAGACCAAGTGCAATTGTTTATACCTATAATCCCAGCACTCTGGGAGACCAAGGTGGGAGGATTGCTTGAGGCCAGGCATTGGAGGCCAGCCTAGGTGATAGAGTGAGACCCCTTTTCTACAAAATAACAACAACAACAACAACAACAACAAGACTCAGCTCTCATGCTTTCTCCTATCTCAGATTGAGTTAGACTCCCCTCCTCTGTACTCCATAGCATCCTGTACCTACCTCTAATGGAGCTCTTCTCACATGTTTTATTAGATAATATTTGATATGTGCAAAAGGGCATGTGAGATGTATATATGCAGATTGTGACCCAGTTTAAGAGTGCAAACTTTCACTTTAGCTTCTATTTATATCTTATTATCTTTTTTTTTTTTAACTGGACTTTTTTTTTTCTCTGAAGGGTGGGCAGGATAGGTGGCTATTATTGGACAAAGGATAATGAGTGAAAAGAGTTTTGGAAGAAATGAGAAGAGATACAATTTGAATATAGATGTGAGAATTTATCTTTGAGGATGTCATAGGGGAAAGTTTCCCTCTTGTGGCAAGAAGGAAGAAAGGAATGAAGAAAAATATAATGATTAAGAAAAATAAAAATAATATTTGGCGATTGAAGTTGGGGTGGTCTTTTCTCTTTATCTTGAGATAGGGTCTCACTCTGGGGCACAGGCTGGAGTGCAGTGGTGTGACCTCAGCCCACTGCAGCCTTGACCTCCCAGGCCCAAGTGATCCTCCCACTTCAGCTTCCCATGTAGCTGGGATTACAGGAATGTGCTATCAAGCCCTGCTAATTTTTGTATTTTTGTAGAGACGGTGTTTCACCATGTTGCCCAGGCTGGTCTCTTAACTCCTGAGTTCAAGCAATCTGCGTACCTCAGCCTCCCAAAGTGTTGGGATTATAGGTGTGATGGTCATTTTGACTCCTTGTGGGTCCTTAAGAAACCTAAACCCTGCCATGTTGCATTGAAGGAGAAGCTACACTTTCATAAGTGGCACAGGCTGGGTCTTTGTTCTGTTGCTTCACATTATCTGAAGAGATTGCCTTTTCTTTAAAAAAAATTGTGGTAATATAGACATAACATAGAGTTACCATTTTAACCATTTTTTTATGTGTAATTCTGTAGTGTTAAGTACATTCACATCCTGGTGCAACCAATGTTCAGAACTCTTTGCATCTTGCAAACGAAACTGAAATACTATATCTATTAAACACCAACTCCTTATTTTCCCCTCCCTTAACACCTGGACTACCCTTCTACTCTCTGACTCTGACTATTCCAGATACCTCATATAAATGGAATCATATAGTTTTTTTTTCTTTATGTTACTGACCAATGTCACTTAACATAATGTCCTCCAGGTTTATCCATGTTGTAGCATGTGTCAGAATTTCCTTCCTTTTTAAGGCTAAACAATATTCCATTGTATGTATATACCACATTTTGTTTATCCATTCATCTATTGATGAACACTTGGGTTGTCTCTACTTTTTGGCTCTTGTGAATAATGTTGCTGTGAACATCGGTGTGCAAATAACTTTTCAAAACCCTGCTTTGAATTCTTTTTTTTTAATTTATAGATATATTTTTATTATATTCTAAGTTCTAGGGTACATGTGCACAATGTGCAGGTTTGTTACATATGTATACATGTGCCATGGTGGTGTGCTGCACCCATTAAATTCTTTTGGATATAAATCCAGAAGTGGAATTGTTGGGTCATATGGTAATTCATTTTTAATATTTTGAAGTACTGCCATACTGTTTTTCATAGAGGACTGCACCATTTTCATTTCCACCAACAGTGCACAGGGTTCAAATTGCTCTATCTCCTTACCAACTTTGTTACTTTCTATTTTTTTGATAATAGTCATCCTAGTGGGTGGGAGGTGGGATATCATTGTAGTTTTGATTTGCATTTCTCTAATGATTAGTGATATCGAGCACCTTTTAATGTGCTTTTTGGCTATCTTATCCTTGGGAATCCCCATCTTATCCTCGGGAATACATTCCAAGACCAGGAATGGATGCCTGAAACCACAGATACTACCAAGCCCTATATGGATTTTTTTTTCATGTATATTCATACCAGTGATAAAGTTATAAATTCGGCACAGTAAGAGATTAACAACAATAACTAATAATAGAACAATCATAACAGTATACTGTAGCGAAAGTTATGTGAATGTGCATTCTCTCTTTCTCAAAATACCTTACTGTGTGTAATATTTTTGAACCGAGGTTGACCGCAGGTAACTGAAACAGTGGAAAGCAGATCTGCAGATAATGGGGTACCACTGTGGTCTCTAGGTGCCTCTGTATTTTCTTTGTCTTTCCTCTGTGAGTCCTCTGTCTTCCTGCTACAATTTGAACTGATCTCTAATCTTGCTACATAGCTGTCATCCTGGGGCTTTTTTTTTTTTTTTTTTTTTTGAGATGGAGTCTCGCTCTGTTGCCCAAGCTGGAGTGCAGTGGCGTGATCTCAGCTCACTCCAACCTCTGCTTCCTGAGTTCAAGCGATTCTCGTGCTTTGGCCTCCCGAGTAGCTGAGATTACAGGCGGATGCTAATTTTTTTATTTTTAGTAGAGATGGAGTTTCACCATGTTGCCCAGGTTGGTCTCAAACTCCTGACCTCACGTGACCCACCCCCCTTGGCCTCCCGAAGTGCTGGGATTACAGGCGTGAGCCACAGTGCTCGGCATCCTGGGACTTTTAAAAAGCCATCACCTATGCATAATTCCGTTTTCACACTGCTATAAAGAAATACCTGAGACTGGGTAATTTATAAAGGAAAGAGGTTTAATTGACTCACAGTTCCACATGGCTGGGAAGGCCTCAGGAAACTTATAATCATGGCAGAAGGCAAAGGGGAAGCAAAGACCTTCTTCACAGAGTAGCAGGAAAGAGAGAGCTAGCAAGAGCAGGGAAAACTGCCTTATAAAACCAGCAGATCTCGTGAGAACTCACTCCCTATCATGAGAACAGCATGCAGGAAACCGCCCCCATGATTTAGTCACCTCCCACCTGGTCCCTCCCTGAACAAATGGGGATTCTGGAGATTGTAATTCGAGATGAGATTTGGGTGGAGACACAGAGCCAAATCATATTAACTTATAAATTCATTTTTTTCCTCTTCTGTGTTGGATTTTCTGTTTTCTGAATTTCACATTTTGCTGGAGCACATCTCACAGTAGTTTCCTAAGAAAGATGGGAGATTAATCTTTTTGACTTCTTGTACATCTGAAACTGTCTTTATTCTACACTAGCACTTGACTGACAACTTCCCTTGTCATAAACTTCTAGATCAAAATAGTATTCCCCTAGAATTTTGAAGACATTGCTTTACATGTTGTTTTCTAGTTTTTAGTTGCTTTTGAGAAGTCTGATGATTTTCAAATTTCGATTCATTTGCATATGACCTATTTTTCTTCATCAAAAATTGATCAACTTTTATTCATTCTTCATACTTTGAGTTATAATCTTGATATACCTTAATATGAGTCCTCATTAATTGAGCTGGGAACTTTTTAGTAGGTCCTTTTTATCTGAAGACTCCATGTCTGGGAGATATCCTTTCTCGCTCTTTTTTTTTTTTTTTGAGAGGGAGTCTTGCTCTGTCGCCCAGGCTGGAGTGCAGTGGCGCGATCTCGGCTCACTGCAAGCTCCGCCTCCCAGGTTCACGCCGTTCTCCTGCTTCAGCCTCCGGAGTAGCTGGGACTGCAGGCGCCCACCACCATGCCCGACTAATTTTTTTGTATTTTTAGTAGAGACGGGGTTTCACCGTGTTAGCCAGGATGGTCTCTATCTTCTGACCTTGTGATCCGCCCACCTCGGCCTCCTGAAGTGCTGGGATTACAGGCTTGAGCCACCGCGCCCGGCCTTTCTCTTAAAACAATTTCTTGTTTTCTTTGGAATTCCTGTCAGTCAGATATTGAACCTCATGAATTGATTCTCTAATTCTTTTTTTTCTCTCCTATTGGTCATCACTTTTTCTTCTTAATGTATTTCCTGTCAAACTCTCGTACTATTATCTTCCAGCTCTCCTGTTAAAACTTTGTCTTATCATTTTACATTTCTAAGATATTTTTCTAATTCTTGATTGTTCCTTTTGAAAAATTGCATCCTCTTCCATTGAAGGATAGATAGCTCTTGTTTGAGGACATAAATTATTTTCGGAAAGTTTTCTTCTGTTTTTTTTCATTGCTTTGTTTAATTCAGGTTTGTTTATTTTGATTTTTCCTTTTCATGTTGAAGCTCACTTCAAATAGCTGGTGTTCCCTGGTGTCCACAGTTAAGGTGAAGCAGTAAAACATTAATTGAACACTATATGGATAGGCAGGGCTCGTTGACTAATAACCATCATTGGGTAATCAGGCAGCAAGCTAGCTTTTAAATTTGGGGACTCCCTATCTGTGGATCTTTTCTGGGGAATCATTTAAGTCTTTCCATAGATGAATCCTTTAGTAGTATCTTCCTTGGGTTGGCATATGGGGTGCCTGGCTGCTGGTATTCTAGTAGTTGGCAGGAAAAGGGTAGAGGGATCTTATTCAGTATCTAGACTTTCATTAACACATTTTTTTTTTTTTTTTTAAAGACAGGGCCTTGCTCTATTGTCCAGGCTGGACTGAAACTCTTGGATTCAAGTTATCTTCCTGTTTCAGCCTCCTGAGTAGCAGGGGCTACAGGCATAAGCCACTACATTGGCTCTCCTGCCTTCTACAGTCAGTTCCCTGGTCTAACTTTCTTTGGTTTATTTTCTCCAGATAATAAATACTTTATTTGAGAAAGAAAAGTCAACTGATCACATGGGAGCAGGGCCTGGGTTCTACGTACCAGTGTTGTAATAGTTCCAGTCTAAATTCCTTCCTTCTCAGGTACCTTAGCAAGATTCTGTGGTGCAAATGAACTTTCATTTGTTTCTTACTGGAATCTCCCTCTTTGGGCATGTAGGCATCACCTTATGTATACTCCTAAGCAGGTGACTGCTTCACTATGGTTTTTGTTTTCAAATATCTTCAGAGTTAGTTTCTGTTCATTTTTGTATTTTGCTCATTCTCTTGCTGTTTTTAGAGTGAACCTCAGAGAGATGAAGAAGGCAGAAAGGTCTTTGCCGCACTATCTTAAAACTGGAAGTTTAGATATTGACTTTAAAATGGAATATGCAGGAATGCCTATGTTTTAATTGTACAAGGTCATTGTTGCATGTTCTCTCAATGTCAGTGATAATATTATTGTGGTATTTTCTTTCAACTAAGAAAATCTAATGCTGCCTTTAAATTTATCTAAAGAATCTTTCTTTTTGATTGACAGGGTGGTGTTGGTATCCAACTATACACAAACCTTGAACATTTTACAAGAAGTATGTAAGCGTCATGGATATGCTTATACAAGACTTGATGGACAAACACCAATCTCTCAAAGGCAGCAGATTGTTGATGGCTTTAACAGTCAACACTCTTCTTTTTTTATTTTTTTGTTAAGTTCAAAAGCTGGTGGTGTAGGACTTAACCTCATTGGAGGATCTCACTTAATTCTCTATGACATTGATTGGAATCCAGCCACTGATATTCAGGTAGGTATATTTATGCATTAAATAGATATTATTGAATGCCTGAGGATACAATGCCTATTGAGGATACAAAGATGATGATGATATATAATATCCACTGCATAAAGAGCCCTTATTTTGCATGAGGCACTCTCCTAAGTGCTTTCCATCTGTTTAATCCTCCTAACAAGCCTACAAGGATGGATATTAGTAGTCCCATTTTACAGATGAAGATATAGAAGCTTGTTCTAGATCCCACAGCTTGTAAGATGCAGAGCCAGGATTCAGACCTAAACCTGTATGTCTCCAGGTTCTAGTTTACTGCAGAGTTGGGCCTTTAGGATGTTCATGACCATTAGGTGAAGACAATAAAGTTACAGATGCTATGATTAGTGTTTATGCAGGCTACAGTAAGGGTATAAAAGTAACATATTTAGGAAAATATTTGAGAAGCCTTTGGTTTTCTTTAGAGTACAGCCCATCTTTTTGTATCTTGAGTTTTCTACCTGTAGGTTTGCACCTCAGTTGGTATGTGCATTGGGGGATCCCAAGACAACCCTCAGGTTTAATGATTCACTAGGAGGACTCAACTGAGAAAAGCAGCTATACTCACAGTTATGTTACATTATAGTAAAGAATACTCAAAGCGGTAAGGAAAAGGTACTGAGTCCAGGGCAGAGTCCAAGAGAGACCAGGCACAAGCTTCCAGTTGTTCTCTGCCAGTGGAGTTTTATGGACAACACTTAATTCTGTCGGCATTGGTGAGTGACAGTGCATATAGAATACTGTCCACCAGGGAAGTTCATCCACGTCTTGGTGTCCAGAATTTTGTTTGGAGTCAGTTCTGTAGTCATGGAACACCTGCATGACTGACCTTAGTTAATCAGTCTTTAGCCTCCAGAAATCAAACTACATGATCCAAGGCCCCACCATATAACATTGTTAGCATAAACTATCTGGTGTGGCCCAAGGCTTCTGGTAAACAGACACTCATATCAGGCAGGACATTCCAAAGGCCTAGAGATGATCTCTTAGAAGTTGGTTGAAGGCCAGATTTTTATTTGAAATGTGCAGGGTTTGAACATCAACACTTTAATGCACAGTGTCATTGATAAATCTTTTAACCACAGGGATCCACCTAGAGCCTTAGCTGATTACATGTATCCTAGGTAGTTCTCAGGGGCAAATCTTCAGCTATTTGGACTGAGAATGAACCTCCAAGCCCATGCTACACTTGGTTCTTTCCATTCTTGCTGTCCATACTCACTGTCCCATTGATGAAGATCTATTCTCTCACTCTTGCATGATACTCTTGTAGTTATTTTACAGTACCATAGTAAGTGTTCACTCATCCCTTTCTTTCTGCCAAGAAAAAGCTATGAAGTAGGGCATGCTTCACACACCTGAGATTTGTTTTTTGAAGCTGTATGTAAAATATAGAATTCCGAATTTTAAAACATATTTCTGCAAATTGCATATGTGGAAGGGGCCATTAGTTTCTCCTGTACTCTCAGAATTCTCACTTATTTTCTATAGGCAATGTCTAGAGTATGGAGAGATGGTCAGAAATATCCTGTACATATTTACAGACTCCTAACTACAGGTAACAACCCTTCAGTGTGACAAAAATGTATACTCTTTGAATAATTAAAATTATTTTTTGTTAGCCTGTGCTTCAGTGTCAGGAATATATTGTTATTTTGTTAACTAGTATGTTACTAAACATTATACCCAACAAAAATAATGAACATAAAGATCTGAAGGAAATCTAATTTATGTTTTCTCTTTAGGTACAATAGAAGAAAAGATCTATCAAAGGCAGATCAGTAAGCAAGGTCTTTGTGGGGCAGTTGTCGACCTCACCAAGACATCTGAACATATTCAGTTTTCAGTAGAAGAACTTAAAAATTTGTTCACATTACATGAAAGTTCAGATTGTGTTACTCATGATCTGCTTGACTGTGAGTGCACAGGAGAAGAAGTTCATACAGGTTAGTTATATTTTAATTCTGTTACTATGTAGTAAAGTTAATTTATTTCTCGTTAGCAGTTGAAAATATTTAAAGAATAACTTTATAATATTTACCATTTGCGTATGTTAGTTTTATTTTTTTCTCAGCTCATAGGGCAGCTGCCAGATAGAGATATTTGAGAAAATATTCAGTAGAATCTTATTCTCTGAATTTTAGCTTTTTATTTCTGAATCACTTGTGAAAAATTGAACTTACTTAGGAAAATCTTTCAAGTCCTGGTGTAATGGCTTTGGAGTTAGAGTTTTTTTTTTTTTCCAAGACAGGGTCTGGCTCTGTTGCTCTGTTGCCCAGGCTGGAGTGCAGTGGCGCAATCATGGCTCACTGCAACCTCCGCCTCCTGGGTTCAAGCAGTCTTCCAGCTTCAGCCTCCTGAGTAGCTGGGACTACAGGTGTGCACCACCATACCTGGCTAATTTTTGTATTTTTTGTAGAGACGAGATTTCTTCATGTTGCCCACACTGGTCTCGAACTCCTGGGCTCCAGCGATCTGCCTGCCTCAGCCTCTCAAAGTGCTGGGATTACAGGTGTGAGCCACCGCATCCAGCCAGAAAAATGGTTTTAATCCCTATTTCTCTTTCACAAAAAAACATACAGTTGACAGAATAATCCTGTTGTTTATGTTGTACAGAATTTATTCATAATGGGGTCATATTTTCTGAGGCACTTAGAAGCATAGGTCACCATACTTCTCAGTACTTGATGTAAGTGCTAGTGCTGCTTAAGTAAAGCTGAAAATTTACCCTCCAGAATAGACACCATTCAAAAAGGAACTAGATCAGGAGTAGGACTTGAGCAATCAATGTCTAGTAGCTGAAAGTTACTTGATGAATTATATTAAGATAGGTTGAAGAAGTTAGACTATATAAGACTGAGATGGAAGAATTTAGATTTTATATAAACATAAATATATTTTATATAAATGTTTCTCTTCTATGGAAATGTTTCTTTATATAAATGTTTCTCTTTAGGTACAATAGAAGCTTATTAGTTTATTAGTTATTTGTCATATAAATTATATATGATTATATTTATTAGTTATATGTCATATATAAATATATAACTAATAACTAAATATAATAAATATAATCATGCACAATATATAATTATAACAATATATAATATTTATGGTAGTTAAAATATGTATATATTTTTATTTTTTAGTGGGTAGAATTTAAACTTCATAGAAATGTTTTCAGATTTTCTCTTTCTTCATAGCCATTTTGGTAATTAAAAATATTAATTAACACTTTATCCTCCCTATTAAATTTTTTCCTGTTTTAATAATTTCTCTTCTTTTCTCCTTTTTCCTTGTATTTACTCTAATGTTCTTTTTCTAATATTTAAGTTTAATACTTAGCTTAATGATTTTTCAGTCTTCTTTTCAAAGAAGTGGATATTTAAGACTATACATTTTCCTCTAAGCTGCCCATAATTTTGATATACAGTCTTTCATTATTCAGTTCTAAATATTTTGTTTTTTCATTATGATTTCTTCTTTGTCTCATGAGTTATTTAAAAGTATGTTTTAAAATGTATTTTAGTTTTTGTTACTGAACTCTGGCTAATGCTCTGTAGTCAGAAATAGAACTACATGATATGGATTCTTTGGTAATTATAGAGACTTGGGGTATGGTCTAGTGTGTGGTCATTTTTTGTAAATGTTTGTTTTGTGCATGGAAATCATGTATATCTTCTTAATTGCCTAGTGCAGAATTCTGTCATATTAGCCAGATTTTGTTATGTAATCCATTTTTTCTTTTATAGATTTCAAAAATGACTAATTTAACTTTTGAATCGGTAATATATTTACATGACTCAATTATTTAAAAATATAAAATGTACATGGTGAAAACTCTTCCTCCTACTCTACCTCCTACTCTACCTCCTACTCTACCCTTATCTCCCTAATTTCTAGCCTTCTACATCAAAAGAAACCACCACTATTAGTTTTTTTGTGTATCCTTCCAGATATATATGTATGCATATATAAGCCACTCTAGATATATATTCTTGCCCAGTTTTCCTCCCAATAAATTATAGCATATTATATTTCTGTACCTTTTTCACTCAGTAGCGTATCTTGAGATCTTTCTGTATTGTTACAGAGTTTCCTCATTCTTTTTCTTCCTCAGCTGTATAATCTTCCAGTGTACAGATATATCATAATTTATCCCCCACTATATTAGTCTGTTTTCACGCTGCTAATAAAGGCATACCTGAGACTGGGCAATTTACAAAAAAAAGAAGTTTAATTAGGCTCACAGTTCCACATAGCTGGGGAGGCCTCACATTAATGGCAGAAGGCAAGGAGGAGCAAATCAGATCTTACATGGATGGTGGCAGGCAAAAAGAGAGCTTGTGCAGGGCAATTCCCATTTTTAAAACCATCAGATCTCGTGAGACCCATTCATTATCACAAGAACAGCACAGGAAAGACCTGCCCCCATGATTCAATCATCTCCCACTGGGTCCTTCCCACAACACGTGGGAAATATGGGAGCTACAAGATGAGATTTGGGTGGGGATACTGCCAAACCATATCATCCATAGATGTACAATTAGGTTATTTCCCATAAGTGTGTATTTTATTCATGTATCATTTTGAATATCTTCAAGTATACCTATAAGGTAAATTTTTAGTATTGCTGAGTCAGAGAATGTGTACATTTGTAATTTTGATAGATATTGCCAAAATGCCCTTTGTTGGATGTTGTGTCAATTTACACACTCCCAGAAATACACTAGAATGTCTATTTTCCCATAGCCTTGCCAGTTTAGTGGATTATCAAATGTTTGTATATTTGCCAATCTGATAGTAAGAAAATAATATATTGGTATAGTTTTAATTTGCTATTCTCTTATTACGAATGAAGTTGAGCATTTTCCTAAGTTTAAAAACCATAGTTCTTTATGTGAACCATCTCTTCATATTGTTTGCCCATTTAAAACATTAACAACCTAATTTTTTGTTAGATATATCTATTATTCAAATAAATATATTAAAATATGAAACTGTGTCAGTGGATTAGAGAAAATTGTTATTTTGTCATTTTCTGCTTCATATATTTTATATCTTCCTTGTGAAATATTTTTTTCATTATGGTTTCTCTATTTTATTGTTATGTAGTGATCGCCTTATCCCGAATGCCTTTTGCTTTCATTTTGTCTTAACATATTACACTAGTTTTCTTATCATTAGGGTTTGTCTGGTCTATCTTTTCCCATCTGTTTACCTTAAATTTCTCTGTGTTCTTATGTTTTAGGTATCTCTTGTCAATAGCATAAAGCTGGATTTTATTTTTTGTCCAGTCTAATATTTTGTTTCAGCGAGAACATTTAGTTTGTTTGCATTTATAATTATTAAGGTATTTTTATTTATTTCTACTGTCTTTTCATTTTTTAATGAGGGCCTAATACTGGCTAACTCTTAGTTAGCCAGAGGTTTTTTGGTTAGTACTTTGCAGGTATTATTCTATTGTCTTCTAATTTTGGAAGCAATCTTGTCATCTCTTTTCTTTTTTTTTTTTTTGAGACGGAGTCTTACTCTGTCACCCAGGCTAGTGTGCAGTGGCGCTA
Organism: Pan troglodytes; assembly: GCF_028858775.2. Taxonomy (NCBI): domain Eukaryota; kingdom Metazoa; phylum Chordata; class Mammalia; order Primates; family Hominidae; genus Pan; species Pan troglodytes. Next base: position 104,583,915 of record NC_072405.2, on the reverse strand, counting down.
TCTCGGCTCACTGCCAGCTCCGCCTCCCGGGTTAACGCCATTCTCCTGCCTCAGCCTCCTGAGTAGCTGGGACTACAGGCGCCTGCCACCACGTCTGGCTAATTTTTTGCGTTTTTAGTAGAGACGGGGTTACACTGTGTTAGCCAGGATGGTCTCGATCACCTGACCTCGTGATCTGCCCGCCTTGGCCTCCCGAAGTGCTGGGATTACAGGCGTGAGCCACTGCGCCCGGCCTTGTCATCTCTTTTCTTAAAACCTCAATGATTATGAACACTGACAAGAATTTGATGATATTAAGGAATGACTTGAGGCTTTTCTTTTAGGTGTGATAAAATTTCAAAGAAGTGTTTATCTTTTAGAAATGTAGAATGAAATATTTATAAGTGAAATGATACATGCTATATATTTATTATATTTATTTGAAATTTCCCATAATTAAAAGGTTAAAAAAATAAAACCTCTGATAGCTTCCTATTGCTATTAGGATAGATACTAAAATCTCTAAATTGATAAGTTAGTCAGGGCAGTCTAATTGCTGTAAAAAGAAACTAAAAAAGCACAATGGTCTAACACAATAGAAATATGTTTCTCATTTGTGTAACAGGTCATTGTGGGCATTTAGTGGACAGCCTTTCATAAGGTAATTTCGTGATCCAGGGTTCTTTCACTTGGAGCTCTTCCATCCATTTGGACCTTAGAGTCCTCTGCTGGGATCCCCTGCATCTGCCAGCCAGCAGTGAGAGAAGAGATAAAGTAGAAAATTGTTCAGTTTGAAGGATGTTTATAGTTCAGACCTGGAAGTGACATAGCTGCATTCCATAGGCCAGACTCAGTGGCAATATCTAACCGTAAGGGAGGCTGGGAAAGGTGACTAAGTGCCCTGGAGGAAAGAGAAATGGATTTGGTGAATAACGGCTGGCCTCTGCCATTCATGTTTTGCATAATCCAGCCCTTGAATACTTGCTTCACTGTGCATTACTTAACTTCTTTTGCATTATTCTTTGCTTTTACTCTATAGGCTTTAATTGCATAGGCTCGTATCAATTGCTCGACTATGCCAGTGTCCCTTCCTTTTCATAGCTTTTTAATGTGCTTATCATGGAATGCTTTATCTTTTTTCCCCATCTAGTTCTTTTCTCATCTTTCAGATCTTAATAGAACATTTCCTCAGGGTGCCCTTCACTTACCTTCCAGACCAAGTCAGCCTCTCTTGTCATATGTAAGATAGTTCCCTGTATCCTTCCTTCATACCCTTACCTCTGTTTGTAATTCAGCTCCACAGTCCCTTATCTTCAATTCTGAAATCTAGAAAGCTCAAAAGGTTTTTTTTCTTCATAAATTTGTGACAAAATTATTTGTGGCAAAACCTTACCTAAATTGATGTGAGTTTATCAATAGTCTTTATTTAACCCATTTTGTAAGACTATTTATGACTTGCTACAGAATGTTAATGTGTTTCATTATGGAATGCTGACCCAGATTGTTCGAATTATATTCTGAATTTGTAAACCTGGCCCCACAGGTTTTAGGAAAGGGATTTTGAATTTGTAATACATTTTTCGGATGATTATTTATTTAATGTATATCTCTCCCACTAGACTGTAAGGTCCTTGAAGTCAGAAACCATGCCTGTGTTTCTTCATCATTTTACCTTTGCTGTTTAAATCAGTACATAGTAAATAATTTATAAATGTTTGTAAAAAGAATGAATTTGTTTTAACTTGAACCATGGTGATCAAATGTAATAAATCACATAAACTAATTATCATAAAACAAAAAAGTATTGTATTTAGCAGGATATTAGCTTGCCTAAGGATTTTCTCATTGTTTTACTTATTACAGGTGATTCGTTGGAAAAATTCATTGTCTCTAGAGATTGTCAGCTTGGTCCACATCACCAGAAATCTAACTCCCTGAAACCTCTTTCTATGTCCCAGCTGAAGCAATGGAAACATTTTTCTGGAGATCATTTAAATCTTACAGATCCTTTTCTTGAAAGAATAACAGAAAATGTGTCATTCATTTTTCAGAATATAACCACTCAAGCTACTGGCACATAGTGAAAGATTACTTCTGACATTCATTGCTCTTCTTTTGAAAATTAGTATGGTAATTAAATGTACTTTTTGAAAATTAATAGAATTATTTAAATTACAGTATATGTTGCAAAATATATCACTTTTGATACAATAGTCAAAATTGTTTGAGTGGTTTAATGTTTTGTAAATATTAAGTGTTTAAATAAAAAATTAAAGATGTGCTTATATCATTGTATAATTGTTAATAATTCCTTGATTAATACACTTTCATTAAGTATCTACTGAGAAATTTTTATAAGGAATATAAAAAGGTAAAATACTCTCTGTCTTTGGGAAAACTAATCTGATTAGAAATATTAGACAGATGTTTGAAACAACTGAAAAACTTGGTAAGTTTAAAATGTAGCTCAAAGGAGAAAGAGAATGAGAGGTTAGGATTGCAGATGCTAAAGATGTTGGATGTAATAGTTGCTGCAGGGCAGTTTGAGTGAGAAAAGTCAATGGGTTAGTGCAGGAGTTGAAGGATTTGGGAACACTTTAGAGCACTAGTTCCTAGTTTGGGACCTCAGACTTCTGCAGTCTATAAAGCCATGTCTACCAAATATTGTTTATGCACTGAACAAAGGTTCAGCTACCATCATTTAAGGGTTATCTGGAGTAATTTTTGGCATTGAAAAGAGTGTTTTAGCTGTGCGCAGTGGCTCCAGTTTGTAATCCTAGTTACCTAGTAGGTAGAGGCAGGAGGATTGCTTGAGGCCAATAGTTTGAGACTAACCTGAGCAACACAGTGAGACCCTGACTCTAAAAAACAAACTTAGCCAGATATGGTGGCACATGCCTGTAGTTCCAGCTACGTGGGAGGCTGAGGTAGAAGGATTGCTTGAGCCTAGGAGTTTGAGTTTGCAGTGAATTATGATTGGATATGATCCAATATCCATCCTGGGTGACAGAGCAAGACCCCATCTTAAAAAAAAAAAAAAAGGTTTTAATATACAAAGCAAGCTTTAGAAGACTGAAGCCTGCAAAGAGAAAGGAGTTACTAATTTAATTTCCAAATGGGGCTTCTGTAATCAGCTTTTGTTTCCATTTAGGAAAATTTCTTTTAGACAGAAAATACAGGCATACCCTGGAGATATTGCAGGTTTGGCTACAGACCACTGCAATAAAATGAATATCACAATAAAGTAAGTAACACATATTTTTGGTTTCCCAGTGCATATGAAAGTTATGTTTATACTATACTGTAGTCTATTAAGTATGCAATAGCATCATGTCTGAAAAATGATGTATTTTCCTTAATTTAAAAATAATTTGCTAGAAAATGCTAATGGTCATCTGAGACTTTAGTGAGTTGATGCCTTTTTTTTTTTTTTTTTTTTTTTTGAGACGGAGTCTTGCTCTGTCACCCAGGCTAGAGTGCAGTGGCATGATCTTGGCTCACTGCAACCTCTCCCTCCTGGGTTCAAGCAATTCTTCTTGCCTCAGCCTCCTGAGTAGCTGGGATTACAGGCATCCGCCACTGTGCCCAGCTAATTTTTGTATTTTTAGTGGAGACAGGGTTTTGCCATGTTGGTTAGGCTGGTCTTGAACTCCTGACTTCAGGTGATCCACCTGCCTTGGCCTCCCAAAGTGCTGGGATTACAGGCATGAGCCACCGTGCCCGGCCTGTTATCTTTTTGCTGGTAGAGGGTCTTATACTGATGTCAATGACTGCTGACTGATCAGGAACCTGGTGAAGGTTGCTGAGGGTTGGGGTGGCTGTGACAATTTCTGAAAACAAGACAGCAACGTTTGCCACATCAATTGACTCTTCCTTTCACAAAAGCTTTCTCTGTAGCGTGCGATGCTATTTGATAGTATTTTTCCCACAGTAAAAACTCTTTCAAAATTGGAGCCAGTCCTCTTGAAACCTGTCACTGGTTTATCAACTAAGTTTATGGAATAGTCTAAATCCTTTGTGGTAATTTCAACAATGTTCACAGCACCTTCACCAGGAGTAGATTCTATCTGAAGAAACTACTTTCTTTGCTCCCCCATAAGAAGTAACTCCTCATCTGCTCAAGTTTGGTCATGAGATTGCAGCAATTCAGTCAAATCTTCAGGCTCCACTTCTAATTCTAGTTCTCTTGCTGATTCCACCACATTTACAGTTACTTCCTCCACTGAAATCTTGAACGCCTCAAAGTCAATTATGAGGATTGGAATTAATCCAAACTCCTGTTAATGTTGTTATATTGACATCCTCCTATGAATTGCAAATAGTGGATCTTTTCCAGAAGGTTTTCCATTGATTTTGCTCAGATCCATCAGAGGAATCACTGTCTATATGGTCATAGCTAGCTTTACACAATGCAATCCTTATATAATATGACTTGAAAGTCGAAATTACTGCTTAACCCATGTACTGCAAAATGGATGTTGTGTTAACAGGCATGAAAACAACATTGATCTCCTTGTACATCTCCATCAGAGCCATTGGATTACTAGGTGCCTTGTCAATAAACAGTAATATTTTAAAAGAAATCTTTCATTCTGAGCAGTAGGTTGCAACTGTGAGCTTAAAATATTCAGTAACCCAGGCTTTGTTGTTTCATTTCTAGAGCACAGGCAAGTAGATTTAGCATAATTCTTAAGAGCCCTGGGATTTTTGGAAGGTGGCTTCAACTTAAAGCTACCAGCTGCATTAGTCCCAAACAGAGCCAGCCTGTCCTTTAAAGCTTTGATGTCAGACATTGACTTATCTTCTCTAGCTATGAAAGTCCTAGCTGGCATCGTCTTTCAATAGCAGGCTGTTTCTTCTACATTGAAAATCTGTTGTTTAGTGTAGCCACCTTCATCAATGATCTTAGCTAGATCTTCTGGATAACTTGCTGCAGCTTATCCATCAGCACTTGCTGTTCACCTTACACTTATATGATGTGGAGACAGCTTCTTTCCTTAAATATTATGCTAGCTTCAAACTCTTCTGCAGCCTCCTCACCTCTCTCAGCCTTCATGGAACTGAAGAGATTTAGGGCCTTGCTCTGGATTAGGCTTTGGGAATATTGTGCCTGGTTTGAACTTCTTTCCAGGCCATTAACACTTTCTCCATATCAGCAATAAAGCTGCTTCACTTACCATTTGTGTGTTCACTTGTAATTTCCTTTAAGAGCTTTTTCTTTGCATTCAGAACTTGGCTAACTAATGCAAGAGTCCTAGCTTCCAGCCTGTCTTGGCTTTCAACATGCCTTCCTCACTAAGCTTAATTCTGTCTAGCTTTTGACTTAAGGTGAAAAATATATGACTTTTCCTTTCACTTGAACACTTAGTGGCCATTGCAGGATTATTAATTAGCTGAATTTCAGTATCGTTATGTCTCAGGGAATAGGGAGGCCCAAGGAGAGGGAGAGAGATGGGGTAACCAACAGTTGGTGGAGCAGTCAGAACACACACAACATTTATTGATTAAGATTGCTATCTTACATGGGCATAAGTTATGGTACATCAAAACAGTTACAATAGTAACATCAAAGATCACTGATTACAGATAACCCTAACATATCATAATAATGTAAAAGTTTGAAATATTGCAAGAATTACTAAAATGTGACACAGACATGAAGTGAGCACGTTTTGGGGAAAAGTGTTACTCATTTGCTTGATGCAGGGTTGTCAGAAACCTTCAGTTTTAAAAAAAATCACAATATCTGGGAAGCACAACAAAATGGGGTATACCTGTATTGTCTTGAGGTGTTAAATACTCAATTATGTATAATCAAGGATGAATTCTTTTAATTTGTTAGTGCCATACCTGGGTAGCTAGCTGTACATCTAGGATTCATGAACAGGCAGTTTGGGACCAAATTCGTCAGTGAGGAAGTAGCCAACTAATAATAAGTAAAAATGGTATTTCTTGGCCCCATGTATATAGACTTCATGCATGAGGCTTTATATACAACTTTTTTTTTTTTTTTTTTAAGAGAGAGGGTCTCACTATGTTGCTGGACTGAACTAAACTTTCAATATCTATCTTGCATCGTATCCTTTTCAGGCATAAAGTACTTAAAAAACATTGATAAAGGGCAGGTAATTCTGCCTGTCTTTTTAAACAAAAATTTATGTATGTATGTATATATGTATGTATGTATGTATGTATGTATTTTATTCACATAGTTCCAGCCACTCTGCAACTGCTGCCTGTCTTAACTGTGGTGTATGCGAGGGTGTGCTGCCCAGATTGCCCCTTTCAGAACCAAGGCGCTTGTTTCTGCAGCTGCCAGAAGCATCACCTGTGGGCCACTTATAGCCAAATTCTTCCCCAAGAATAGCCCTCAGCTGAGAAGATCTGCCTCACCCAAGATTATGCTCCTCCCCTGGTTGGCCAACATTTGAGACTGGTGGATGCTGGGTAGAAAGGCCCAGCACCCTTATCTCAATTCAAGACAAATCTGTCAAAAGGAACATTTCAGCTCCTTAGGTAAGGGTGCTGGGCCCTGTTTTTATAGTGGATACCTATTGTTCTTCATAAAGTTGTTTGTTTGCCAAGTAGTGTGGGAAGTAACCTTCCATCCATTTCTCTGCCTCACTCTGAAATCTTCCAGTATCCTGCATGAGAGTGATTTTGCAGTAGAAATTTCAGAAGAGGCTGAATTTCATGGGAGAACCCATGTGACATGGAATAAAGGTAGCATATGTGGCATGGGATCTGAGAGGCTGAGAAGTACAGAAGATAGCCCTCTGGGAATTGAGGAAGACTTTGGACTTTGATAAGCCAGGCATTTATGGGGGTTTAGACTCATTTTATCCACATGTTAAGGGACCTTAACACCTGGTTTGCACGTATAAAGCAGCTTTCGTGTGAGAGGTGCTGTTTATAAGAATTTTCCCTTTCTCTGTGTTCCCAGTCCATATGCTCATGTGCTCGCATGCTCTCCCTCTCTCTCTTGGTGGACTCCTTTGAGGATGGGGATTTAATCTTACTTACCCTAATATTCTCAGGACCTTGTATGGGACCTGGCATAGAATAGCTATTTAGTAATTGAATGAATGAATGAGGTACTTAACCTCTTTTACTTCTTTAACCACCTTGATCATGTTTCTTGCTCATAGATCTCAGTTTCAAGGTATTTATTTACGCCAACTGCTGAGCATGGAGCTGTGCTCAACACTGAAGAAAGCAGAGGCAGCAGTTTCTTCTTGCCTCTGACAGCATCCAGACTTCCCTTTTTGTTTTTGCGATCTGTCAATCTGCTGCATGAGCTGACAGAAGCTGTCACTGCAATGGGTAATAATTTAAGTCACATACATAATTCATTTCTAATTACACAAATACACCTTTCACACAGCTTTATGTCACAATGTTCTGGTTCTAAACGACAATGCAAATACATTTCAGTCACGTTTTCATTAGGATTGAATTACTAAAGCTGAATTTAAACATGAGCAGCTCTGATCTGCAGAACTAAACTCCTAGACAGCCTATCCATCCATTTAAAAGGGTGTATGACAAAGGAGCAAGTGAAAAAAATCTGGCTGGCATTTCATTTGAGTGGCTCAATTATGGCCTACAGTCACATTGCCTGAGCAACTGTGTCCTAATATTATGTGGCAAGATTAAAATTTTGACTGTGACTCACAGCAAACAATATGTATAATTAGCTTATGGCTTTGTTTTTCTGAATTGTTCCCAAATTAATATATTGTATCCTAGAGGAATTTGTAGATATGCTATTTTGGTATTCAATGAAGGCTTCAACATGACTTGATAGAAAGGGATATTATTTTGTCTTACCTTGTATGATAAAAACATGTTTTTGGTTTAGACCAGTTTCCTGTGGCACTTTTCTATAGCTAACCTGTGATCTTTGCTTCACACCATTACAAATTTCTATCCCTAAGATCCTGTGTTCACAAAACCAATACCAATTCAGAATACAGCTTTTATGATGTAAAAACTGTAAAAAAAAAAAAAAAAAAGTACCTTATTGACAGACAATAGTTTATTGGAATTTGTTACACTTGAAAACCTGAAGTGTTCAGTGTGATTTAATCTTTACAATTTTTTTAGATTTATTAAAAAATTATTTTTTTTGAGTAAGAAGATAATAAAATTCCAAAGCAGACCAAAATTAACAATTCCTTTATTTTTATTTTTTGAGGAAATGTCAACAAAATACTGAAGACTTTTTTTGAGTAGTTAAAAGAAATATAACATCATAGATGTCTACAGTGTAAAAATTCTGGCTGGGCATGGTGGCTCACACCTGTAATCCCAGCACTTTGGGAGCCGAGGTGGGCAGATCACAAGGTCAAGAGATCGAGACCATCCTGGCCAACATGGTGAAACCCCATCTCTACTAAAAATACAAAAATAGCTGGACGTGGTGACACGTGCCTGTAGTCCCAGCTACTTGGGAGGCTGAGGCAGGAGAATCGCTTGAACCCGGGAGGCAGAGGTTGCAGTGAGCCGAGACTGTGCCACTGCACTCCAGCCTGGGCTACAGAGCAAGACTCTGTTTCAAAAAAAAAAAAAAAATCCTTTGTACCTGCAATGTATTTATTTTCACGTATTCCTTTTTTTTTGAAGTAGAGATGGGATCGTGCTGTGTTGCCTAGGTTGGTCTCAAACTCCTGCCTCTGCCTCCCAAAATATTGGTATTACAGGTGTGAGCCACTGTACCCATTCCCTGTTTTATTATTTAAAATTTCATCTCTGGGGGTATGCATAGTTTATATAGTAATTATAGATCAAGTTAGAATTTGAAATTGGGAGTTAAAATCCTTCCTGAGTATTTATTTCTGGATGTGTCTGCGAGAGTGTTTCTAGAAGAGACTAGCCTTTACCTATAGAAGAGATTTGCTTTACCAACATTGGTTTGTATCATCCAATCTTTTGAGGACCTGAATAGAGCGAAAAGGCAGGGAGGGTAAATTTACTTTCTGTTTGAGCTGGAACATCCATCTTCTCCTACCCTCTGACATTGGAGCTCCTATTTCTCGGGCCTTTGAACTCAGACTGGGACTTACACTATCACCCGTGTCTTTGTCCATTTGAGGTGCTATAGCAAAATACCATAAACTGGATAGCTCATAAACAACAGAAATTTGTTTCTTACAGTTCTGGAGCGGGGGTAGTCCATGAACAAGGCACCAGCAGAGCCAGTGTCTGGTGAGGGCCTGCTCTCTGTTTCATAGATAGCACTGTGTAGCTGTGACCTCACATGGTGGAAGGGACAAGGAGTCTCTCTTGGGCCTCTTTTATAAAGGCATTAATTCCATTCATGAGGACTCTGCCCTCATGACCTGATCACCTCCCCAAGACCCCACCTCCTAATATCACATTGGTAATATGGTTTCAACATGAATTTGGGAAGGACACAAACATTCAGACTATAGCAACCCCTTATCCCCTTCTCAGGCCTTCAGACTCAGACTGGGACAGCAGATTTTGGGACTTCTTGCCTTCTATAATTATGCGAGTCTATTCCCATAATAACTATATATCTATATATCTATTTATCTCTGGACAATTCTGACCAATACAGATGTATACCATTGTTTAGCATCTGAGTGGAACAAAATTACAACTGCTACATTTGTTTAAAGAAAATCTATAGGAATGTCAATCTAATGCTTCTGTCTCTTACATAAATATAATGGTGCTAAGTAAAAGTTTAGTATTTATAAACCTCTGTTTATTATGTATGCAGTATAGCCATTATGGACTAATATAAATAAATGAGATAAGATAGGATCAATGATTTTCTGAAGCAGACCAAAATGAACACATGAAAATCAGGTGCTTGAAACATGTGATAATCTACATTTATTTAGCTCTTTACAGATAAGTGGTTTGCTCCTCACAACAATGCTGAGAGTTGAACAGAGCAAATACTCTATTATCTCCGTTTTACAGATTTAAGGCTTACAGAGATTAAATAATTATTCAAGATCATTCAGTGACAGAGCTGAAACTTGAACACCAGCCCCTCTTTTAACTCAAAATCTGAAGCTCTTTCCAGTGCACTGTCCTGCCTTTTCTATGATTTCACCATGCCAGGTTCCTGAGACAGATGTATATGTGAGAAGAAAAATGAACTAAAGTGAGTGTTTCATATCATGTTCTCTTTTCAAGTGAATTAATTAAAGAATTGGGTTTTGGATTAGGGTGTGTGAATTTCATGAGATCTGAATCTTATGTTTATCCTTTCACAGAACAATAGACATGGTATTTTACAATTGAAGCAGTTGATTTGATTGACCACTCTTTCTGCTCAGATTGCTCAAACTGACAACTCAAGACAAAAACACAAGGTCACAAGACAAAAACACAAGGTCACAAGACACTGTGGGCTGCATCCAGCTTTAGGTTTACTTGTCTTTAAGAAAGCATACACAGCAGGCAACGAGAAAGCATGGATTGCAAAAGCAGAGTGGAACTCTTATGAGTCCAGGCTAGGCTTCCAAATGTCTCAGTCTCTCTGTACCGAGGATACATATGGTCATGTGAGACAAGACTGAGTGTGTGTGGAAAACCACCATTAGTGGGAGCCATCAGCTCTGGGATTCCTTCAGCTTTCATACTTTGTTAAGGTGGGAAACAAAAAGTACATATGGAGGTCAAAATATCCCTTTCATTTTTGGTAATAGCTTACTTGATTGGCTTGGCTTTACATCTGTTACCCAAGTGGGTTGTTAATACTGAGCTCTATCCTACCCATGAGGAAATGTTTCCCAGGTAAGCTTCAGGGTTTGGAGGCACAGAAGAAGCTTGTGTTTTTTGTTTTCTTGTTGTTGCTATTTTTGAGATAGGATCTTGCTCTGTTGCCCCGGCTGGAGTTCAGTGGCACTATCGTAGCTCACTGCAGCCTCGAACTTCTAGGCTCAAGCTATCTTCCCACCTTAGTCTCCCTAGTAGCTGGGACAATAGGCATGTGCCACAATGCTTGACTAATTTTATTTTATTTTTTGTAGAGACAGGGTCTCGCTATCTTTCCAGGGCTGGTCTTGAACTCCTAGCCTCAAGCAGTCCAGCCACCTTGGTGTCCCAGAATGCTGGGATTACAGCCAAAAATCACTGCACCCTGCCTTGAGAGCTTGTGTTTTCTACACGCAAACTCATTTCCAAGAGGAAGAAGGTGGAGATATTTCCATTTTTTTTTTTTTGCAGTTTTTTTAAATTGAGGTAAAATTCACATATTATAAATCATAATTAAAAATAATTTATTGAGGTGAAGTTTATATGGCATAAAATTGATTATTTTAAAGTGTACAATTCAGTAGAATTTAGTACATTCACAATGTTGTTTAGCCGTCACCACTGTCTTATTCCAGAACATTTTCATCACCCCCAAAAGAAACCCCATACCTGTAAGCATTTACTCCTAGTTCTAGGATGAACTGTGACCATCGTGGTCCCTTTCATCTTCTGCTCTAAAACAGCAGCAAGGGAAGGAGGGTAACTGAACTTTTGAGGTTCTTTAGAGGTTGTTCCTCAGGGCCATGAAAGTAGGGTTGGGATGGGGAGTGACAGTGCACTGAGCAAGGTTCTAGTGGGTCCTTTATCCCACCTGCTGGTTGTCAACAAAGGGTTCCAGTGACTTCTACTGCAGGCCTATTTTAACTTTCCATTTGTATTAGGGTTCTTCAGAGAAACAGAAACAATATGAGATCTCTCTCTATAATCTATATCTCTCTATATCTATCTATATACATCTATCTGTCTGTCTATCTATCTATCTATATATACTTAGAAATTTATTTGTTTTAAGAAATTGGCTAAAGGGATTGTAGGGGCTGGCAAGTCGAAAATCTGTAGGGTAAGCCAGCAGGCTGGAAACTCAGGCAGAATTTCCATGTTGCAGTTTTGAGGAATTCCTTCTTCTTTTGGAAACCTCAGTCTTTGCTTTTATTGCTTTCAGCTGATTGAATGAGGCCCACTCACATTATAGAGGGTAATCTGCTTTACTTAAAGACAACTTAGTGTAAATGTTAACCACATCCACAAATACCTGTACAGCAACCTCTAGACTAGTGTTTGACCAAACAACTGGGCACCATAGTCTAGCTAGGTTGACATAAAATTAACCATCACATCATTTACTCTTATTTATTTTATTTTAAATTAATAGCAGCTGTGTAGCACTCATTGCATGCCAGGGACTTTTCTAAGTGCTTTATGAATATTCATTTAATATATTTATGCTTATTAACAAGGATCCATTATATGTACATGAATACAAATCTTAGTGTATAAATATAAGTTCATGACTTGTTAGTATGGTTTGCCAAATGCTTGTTTTTTCCTCTTATTTATATACCTTTTGTTCATGCTTAATCTCAGTCACTAAACCTTTTTATTTGGACTTATTTCTCTGGGTATCCTCTAATCACTTTTTCCTGGGCTGTGCCTTTTCCCCCAGCATTCTTGGACTCCCTGCTGCTATTTTGTGGCTGTAATTGTCAGAAAACCTGTAATACAGGGGCTTAAGTAAGGCAGAAGTTTATTTCTCAGGTGAAAGTCTGGGTCGGCAGTCTGGGCTGGTGTAATTTCAGTCGCTGGGGACCCCAGCTCCTAGCTTGTTGTGGCTCCCCAGTCCCTATTATGCAGCTTCCACCTTGTGGTATACACTGGATCCAGTAATCATATTTGCATTTCAGCCAACAGGAAAGAGAAGGAGAAGACTTCCTCTTAAGGGCTTATTCTCAAAATTGCATACCACACTTTCATTTACATCCCATTGATCAAATTAACCACACGTCAAGGTGGAGATATTCTTGATAAATTTACCAGTCAGAGAAGTCACTATCTCCCAAGGGGAAGGGTGAAACAGGTTGCAAAGGGAGGCCAGGAGTTAAATAAACTGAGCTCCCTTCACCAGAAAGGTGAAGAAGCGCTTCCCTCTGACAATGGCCAGTCAGTACAATTTTAATGACACCAATGGTAAAGCCATTCACTAGATACTGGGTATGGTGGGGAGCTTTGAAAAAGTAGTTTATAAGAGAGCTTTGCAAAGAAGGTTGGTGTACATATAGGCTATGGTTTTTGTTTTTGTTTTTGGCATTGTCGAATTTGTTATCAAGTTTTGGACTGAGTGATTATTTATATGATTATTATTTAATCTGTCATAATGAGAGCAGCAGTAGTGCTGATAGCCTGTGGCTTATATCAACGCTTTAGAAATGTTAACAAGTAATGACTATTTTCTGTTAGCAATAACTGTAGCAATAGTGTGTCACCTTAACCTTTATCCTCTGAATCCTATTCATATTTTAAATTTCAATCACTAGTAAATCATATACTGCTAGCTTTATTATCTGAAACCAGCTGCTCTAATATTTCTTCCTTTATTTATTCAGACCTCTGCCATAGGAGGGAATCATCAAGGAGAAGCCTTGTGTTTTCATCATGAGGCCTCATTAAACACGATAAGGTTGGAATGTAGCCAGATTTTTCCCCATGGTTGGCCTTGGAAATCAGTTTCTAACTCAGGGGGCATCAAACGAGGTGGCTCTAAGGCGGCTGTGAGTGATGTTTTTTTTTTTCCTTCCTGGCCTTTATGTTCTTTTCTACTCAGTGGCTAAACTAACTTAAGCCAGCTCACGCGTTACACCAGAGTCCAGAGGCAGTTAGGAGGGGCCACAGCTCTGCAAAGTCAAGGGCATGCCAGCTGGAATAAGGGACTTGGTTTATCATACAGAGCAGCCACTATCCTGCTCAGTCTAATGATTAATGAGAAGTTCCTGGGGCAGAGATTAGGGAAATTAGGAGTGGGCAAGTGTAAGAAAGCAAGAGGAAGGTGAATGGTGTGGGGCCAAAGCTCCTGTTCAGACCCCAGTTCATGGGCTAATTTATGAAACCAGGTTATGGGCCTCTCTGAACTTCTGGCTCAATCCTGAGGTGCCTGGGTGTGTCTGTGGAAGGCCCTCTGGCAATGCCTAGGGTGATGGAAACATAGTTCCTAATACTAGTTATCTACTCCTGATCATTTGGTAATTTTGCTCTTAATTACCAAAGGAAAAAATTATTTATTACGTTTTTCCCTCAATCTTTCGCTCAGAGTCTAAGTTAAAAATTTCACAGTGGCCTCCAGGCCTAACATGATCTGGCCCCATTATCTTTCTGACTTCATCTCCCCTCACTAACTACACTTCATTCCCACTCTCCCCCTTGCTGTACCTTAAATGCTGAGTGTGCTTCTGCCTCAGTTTTTCCCATGGTGTCCTAGAGCCTGGCCCATGGTGAGTATCTGCTCAGCAAATTGTCGAGGACTTGAAGAATGGTCAGAGGTGTCCAACCTTTCTATGGAAACAAAGGGAAATGTGGGACAGGAAAAGACCACTGGATGAGTACAAACACTTTCTCTGTAGTGGAGGCACTAAAAAGTGGCTTTGAGATCAGTTAGATATATTGTCATATTGTCTTTGGCAATAAAATTCTTAGAAGGGGTTACACCCTTAAAAGATGGGAAAGAGCTACATGATTCAGAGGGTTGACCAAATGCCAAAGAGCATTGCTGTCCATTTGTTTCCCACACGCTGTGAACCACCATTGATTGTGCAGAACTAGAGCCTTAAAAAACATAACGGGCAATAAAGAAGGCTCTGGTGCCTGTGTATTGAGATGGGATTGAGATCAATAAATTTTTCTATCACTTGCTAACAATCCATACCCTTTATAAAACTTTCTAGTCCCTTTAATAAAGCTAATTTGGGAAGCAAACACTGTAAATTCCCCCTCTAATCTTGGTACTCAGTAACCTCCAGTATTTAGTTTCCATGCAGTAAGTTAACCTCCAAAGGGTGGAAAAGTTTTTGGAAATCCTTGTTTAGAAAGAATTGCAGACATAGGAATAATTAGTATATAATTTAACATTTGATGAGACAGCAAGTCCAGAATGATTACTCGTTCAAGTTGAAAGGGAGATAAAAATCTAATTATAGGACAATATTTTAAAGGTACCTATGCAAGACTTACCATTGAGACACAGTCACTTCACTTATTTTCTCTGTGGCAAAGTAGACCTTTGGCATTTCTGGTCTTCCCCAGCTCCTGATCCACAAAACTTCAGCCACAAGGCTAGACGGGAATTCACACTGCCCTGTCTTATGCTGCAGGGCAGCTTTCTCAGTAAGACATCAAAGGAACCTGGCTTTAGTTACTGCTTTGAACTAGACTAGAAATTGTTTCCACTAACTGTGCTGGAGAGCGCCCCTCATGCCTATGCTCCACCATGAACATATTGAATAGCCTTGCTAGACAGAAACACATAATGGAAAGCTGCTTTATTTATCTGAAGCTCTGCAAAAGAAAGAAATTTCAGAACTTAAAGAGGAATCTCATGTACTTGCTTCTTATGAGAAATATTACCATAAAAATACCACTTCTGTCATCCAAGGGGGAGAAAGCTGTTTTCAGATGTAGGAGGGACGTCCAGTGGAACCTAATGGTTTGTCTAATTCTGGGCTTAAAAAGGATTTCATATTTGAAAAGTGATGTTTTCAGCAATCTTGGCCTATCCCAAAAGAACCAGAGTCTTCATCTTAATTAGATAAATAGAAAGCATCATTGCAATACGATGTTCAGAGCCCTTGGCTTGGAATCAGCAGATTTGGAGGTTCTAGTCAGAACTCTCCCATTGATTTGGCTTCTGATTGTATGGAAGTCTTAATTTTTACACTTTAATAATAATAATGAGTCATTCATTGATGGCTTACTATGTGCCAGACATTTTGCTAAATGCTTTATATGCATTATTTCATTTATTCCTCTTGTCAATCCTAAGACATGGGTATTATTATTATCCTCATTTTACAGGGAGGATACTGATGCCTAGAAAGGTTAAATGCTTCCCAAGAGCACAATGCTAAGAAGCTGGATCTGATCCCAGGTTGATGTGTCTATAGAACTTGTTTGTATGCACCAGCCTTAAATTCACAAGCTAAATGAAAATTTAAGGAATATCTTATAGCAGTCATCAGTGTGATGAACTGTGGGCTTCTACCTTTTATGCCAGGATCACTTGTTCTCATATTAAGATATATTCACCAGGAACCTGATTTAAAAAATGCAAGGATTTAGGAGCTTATAAAAAAAAAAAAGGAATAAAAGATAAGCAGAAAGATTAAGCCTGTTTGTTAAATAAATTTTAAAAAGGTTATATATGGTAGATTTTAAAGAAGTGATTGTTACTGAGGATACCCATGAAAAAGATTTGTTTTTTTATCTAATTATTTATCCTGATTAAAGAATGTGGTGGTCAAGAAATATCAGTAGATAAGTTGGAAACAAAAAGCAAAGGGGAAAATACCATTTTGTGAGAATGGCCTGCTGGTGGCAGCAACAGATCACAACAATTGTCTCCCATCACATCAGGAATTCCAGGCATGTCTTTAAGCACACAGCTTCCTGTTTTTATGAGATTTCAAATCACAGGCTGCTGTTATGATGGCTATAAAAACTGGCAAATCATTCTAGCTATCAATATGACTGACAGGATTATTTTCCACAGCATTTTATATTGTCAGAGCTTTACACTTATTGTCTCCCCATGGGTTGTGTTGGTAGGGGGGTGGGTATTAAATTATTAATTAAATGAAAAATGAGCAAACTTTAAAGTTTGATGGAAATAGTCTTGAAATCAGTGACACCTTAGTTATTAACTTCTGATTTTGTTGTAAGATGAATGTAGGTTTAATAAACAGACTTTTGCACAGAATTATTTGTTTTTTCACTGTGATTTTTTTTGTGAGACCTCCAGTAACAATTTTTCAGTTCTCCATAAACATTATTAAAGGATTTTTTTGACTTAAATAGCTTTGAAAACACAAAACATTAATGTTTATTCCATAAGTAGCAGACAATGAAAACATATGTTTTAGTTACTTTATTTATGCCTGAGGAAATACCCATAAAGAGAAATTCTCAACTGCTGCAGTGCCTGAGCCTTTGATGAAGGCCAGCCTCTGGTCACCAGGTGGAGCTGTTGACTCCTAGCAGTGCCTTGGGGGCCCAGGTGTAGAAGGGTCATGTGGTCAGACAGTGATGCTTTGACCTGGATGTTGCTTTCTGTCTGGGTAGCTTAGTACTGGAGGCTTCCATACATCTCAGCCTGGTTTCTGCTCCTAGGGTGGGAAGAGTTTGTGCTGCTGAGGAAGATGAATTAGAAGATCCACTCTTTTCGTTAGTACTGTGAGCAGACCACATCTGGGTTCCTGTAATGGAAGGAACAAATACTGAGGCTTCCAGAATGCTAAGTACCTTTTAGGTAAAAGGGGATCTGCTTGAAAGTTGGACCTGGGTGGAGCCCTTTATTGTGAGAAATATGATCGACCTTCCTGGACATGTTGAGACTTCAGTCATTCCTATATCTTGAGATGTTGATGGCACCAAGTGGGTGCTCGATATAGGTGAATTAAATGGATAAACGAGTGAATTAAACAAATAATAAAATGCAAGGTAACTCCTTTCATTTCCTCAGTAAGGGGCTCTATGTCTCATCTCATTCATTTATTAATTCATTTGCCATACAGTGTTTGAGAACTTACGATGTTCTAGGTTTTTTAAAAAACGCCGAAATTCAGAGATGCTTATTTTCATTTCTGCAGGTTCTGCCATCTATAATTTTGGTGTGAGGAATGAGTTAGGAATCTAAATTTTAGAAAACGGTTGCCCAATTGTAATAACACTTAAATAATCCATTCTTGCCCTATTGATTTTTCTGTTCTTGAACAGTATTTTAATTAATATGGATTTCAAGATTTATTATTATTTAGGAGATCAAATTCCTCTGTAGTATCCTTCTTTTTCAGTATTTTGTTGGTTACTCTATATCAGTTATTTTTCTGGATTAATCTTAGAATTATTTTGTCAATTAATTTTGAGAAAAAAATGAGATAATTTAGAGTATTCATCCAGGAATATGGAATGTCTCTCTAGATATTTATGTCTTCTTTTATGTTTCTAGGAAATGTTATGTTGTTTTCATGTAGAAGAAAACATTCCTAAACATCACTGGCTTCCTTAAATTAGTTTACATCTAGGTGCTCAGTCATCACCTCCTCAGAGTAGCCTTCCTAACCATTAACTGTACTATTTATTTTTTTGTGGGTTTTTTGGTTTGTTTTGTTCTTTTTCTTTAAGAAACAAGGTACTCACTTTGTTGCCCAGGTTGGTCTCCAACTTTTGGTCTCAAGCAATCCTCCCACCTCGGCGTCCCAAAGTGCTGATATTATAGGCATGAGCCAGTGTGCTGGGCTGAATCCATGCTGTTTGAATGGCATACTGCCCACCCCTGCATAAATATTTTCCTCCATTTTTTTTTTTTTTTTTTCAAGGCAAGGTCTTACTCTTGTCGCCCAGGCTGGAGTGCAGTGGTGTGATCATAGCTCACTGCAGTCTCAAACTCCTGGGCTCAAATGATCCTCCCAGAGTGCTGGGATTACAGGCATGAGCCACCACACCTGTAATTTTTTATTGTGTTAAAATGTACACATAACACACCTCCAGTTTTTTGTGTTAAAATACATATAACATTTACAATCTTAACCATTTTAAGCGTACAGTTCTGTGGTATTAAATACGTTCATAATGTTGTGTAACCATCACCACCATCCATTTCCGTAATTCCTAAAAAAATTTTTTTAAATTTATTTTATTTTTCAAGACAGGGCCTTGGTTTGTCACCCAGGCTGGAGTGCAATGGCATGATCTTGGCTCACTGAAGCCACAACCTCCTGGGCTCAAGTGATCCTTCCATCTCAGCCTCCCGAGTAGCTGGAATTACAGGCATGCAGCACTATGCCCAGCTAATTTTTGTGTTTTTTGTGGAGACATGGTTTTGCCCTGTTGCCCAGGCTGGTCTACTGGGCTGAAGCAATCTGCCTGCCCCGACCTTCCAAAGTGCTGGGATTATAGGCGTGAGCCACCATACCCAGGCTAAAATTTATTTTAAAATTTTAAAACTTTTAAAAGAGATAGAGTTTCATGTTGCTTAGGCTGGAGTGTAGTGGCTGTTTGCAGGCGCAGTCATACTGCACTATATCCTTGAACTCCTGACCTCAAGCCATCCTCCCGCCTCAGCCTCCCGAGTTGTTGAGACTACAGGCACACGACACCACACCTGGCTGCCATAACTCTTTTTATCTTGTAAACCTGAAACTGTACCCACGAAATAACAACTCCACATTTCTTCCTCCCCTCGGCTTCTGGCAACCACCACTCTACTGTCTGTCTCTATAATTTTGACTGCTCTAAGTAACTCATATAAGTGGACTTATACAGTATTTGTCTTTCTGTGACTGGCTTATTTCACTTAGTATAATGTTGTCAAGGTTCATCTCTGTTGTAGCGTATGTCAGAATTTCTTTATAAGGCTAAATATTATTCCATTGTAGTATATACCACATTTTGTTTATCCATTTATCTGTTGATGGACACTTGGATTGCTTCCATGTTTTAACTATTGTGAATAACTTCTATGAACATGGGTTTACACATATCTCAAGGCCCTGTTTTTAATAATTTTGGGCATATACCCAGAAGTGGAATTGCTGGATCATATGATAGTTCTATTTTTAATTTCTTGAGGAACTTCTGTGCTGTTTTTCACAGTGGCTGTACCATTTTACATTCTTACTAACAGTGCACAAGGGTTCCAATTTCTCTACATCCTCACCAACACTTCTTATTTTCTGTTTTGTTTTTTTTTTAAATAGTAGCCATTCTAATGGGTGTGAAGTAGTATATCATTGTAGTTTTGATGTGCATTTCTCTAATGATTAGTGATGTTGAGCATCTTTTCATATGCTTATTGGCCATTTATATATTCTTGTTGGAGAAATGTCTATTCAAGTTCTTTGCCCGTTTTTAAATTGGATCTTTTGTTGTTGAGCTTTAGGAGTTCTTTATATATTCTGGATATTAATCCTTGTCAGATATATAGTTTGCAAGTATTTCCTCTCATTCTGTAGGTTGCCTTTTTTACTCTTTTCATGCACAAAGTTTAAAATTTTTCTTTAAGTCCAATTTGTCTATTTTTTTTCTTTTGTTGCCTGTGCCTTTGGTATTATATCCAAGAAATCATTGTGAAATCCAGTGTCATGAAGCTTTTGCCCTTCTAAAAGTTTTATAATCTTAGGTCTTACACTTAGGTATTTGATACATTTTGAGTTACTTTTTGTAAGTAATGTAAGGTAAGGGTCCAACTTCCTTCATTTCTATGTGGATATCCAGTTATCTCAGCACTATTTGTTGAAGAGATTATTCTTTACCCATTGAATGGCCTTGGTACCCAATTAAAAATCAATTTACTATATATGTGAAAGTTTATTTTTGGACTCTTAATTCTAGTCCACTGATCTATACATCTATCCTGTGTCATCACCACATGTTATAATTACTGTAGCTTTGTAGTAAATGTTGAAATCAGGAAGTGTGAGTCTCCCAGATTTGTTCTTTTTTTGATATTGTTTTGACCATTCAGGACTCTTGAGCTTCTATTTGAATTTTAGGGTGGGGTTTTCTTTCTTTCTTTTTTTTCATGCTGTATTATCTTTAATTAAGTACAAAGACCTTTCTAACATGTAACTTAGAGAACATTTTACCCACTGATTTGGCTGCCAGTCTCTTGTCTCTGTCTTCAGCAGTGGCTGCCCTTGCCAATGTCAAAAATGTTGGAGAGCCTGGTGATAAAGCTGTTGCCATTGGCATCTTTCACATGAACCACATCAAAAGATCCAAGATGTCTTTTCTCTGTTGGTGATCACACCAGTTTGTCTCAGATTAGCACCTCCAGTAACCATACGTACGCTACCAGTGTCAAACTTGAGGAAATCAGTAATCTTGCCAATCTACAAGTCAGTCTAAATGGGGTCATTCACCTTGATGAAGGAATCAGGGTAGCAGATGGTGAAAGCGTCATGAGTCACCAGATGAGGGATTCCTTTTGTGCTCACAAAGGTTTTTCTCACTTTGCACAACTTGTACTTTGTCTCCTGGGGTGTAATAGGATGAACAGCGAAGTGACCCTTAGTGTCATAGATTAGATGGAAATGCTGTCTGGTCTTGTCAATGCTGATGACATTCATGAAACCAGCAGGGTAGGTTATATCAGTTCAGACCTTGCCATTAATCTTAATGAACTGCTGCATGCAGATCTTCTTTTCTTCATCTCCTGTCAGGGTATACTTAAGTCAGTTCCTTAGGAAAATGATGAGGAGAGACTCTCAGCTTGTAGGGACCAGTGGATGTACAAGGAGCAAACATACCGGTTAATTCATCCAGCATCCAATGCTTTGGGGCTGCTGCTCACTTCAGATGCTTCTTGGGACCACCCACACAGTGTAAAGTCAGGCCGTGCCAAAAAGACAGTGATGAAGAAAACCTTTCTCTGGCAGGCAGACCCAGTGTTCACCTGTCCTGGACTTGCAGTCCATGTTCCTGGCCCACCTGTAGCTCTGGTCTGGGAGGAAAAGCCATTTCTCTTGGGGTTGGAGGATGTTTGGCCAGGTCAGAGATAAAGTGCTTCCTGCCAGCGGCACCAGATCTGCCCCCACCCAGCCCCTACCCTAGCCCAGCATTTGCTTTTCTCTCTGGAGCCTGGCCTGGCCAACCACAGAGGCTGCAGTCCCTTTGCCTCTGCCCGGCAGTCCCCTGCCAGAGTCCCAAGACCTGAGACAGCCCCAGCCTAGGGAGGATAGAGGAAAATATGTCCCTGGATGGGTTTTTCTATTTCTGCCAAAAAAGTCATTGGATAATAGGGATTGCACTGGATCTGTAGATCACTTTGGATAGTATTGTGACATCTTATTAAGTCTTCTAATCCATGACTATGAGGTGTGTTTCTATTATGTCTCCTTTAATTTATTTTAGCAATGTTTTGTATTTTTTGTTGCTTAAGTTTTTTACCTCCTTTGTTGATTCATAAGTATTTAACTCTTTTTGATGCAGTTTTAAG
The DNA here is from genome assembly GCF_028858775.2 of Pan troglodytes. Lineage (NCBI taxonomy): Eukaryota > Metazoa > Chordata > Mammalia > Primates > Hominidae > Pan > Pan troglodytes. The sequence goes on along the minus strand of NC_072405.2, from coordinate 104,561,942 downwards.
TAGAATTGTTTTTGTAATTTCCTTTTCCAAAAGGAACTAACTAGTTCATTGTTAGTATAGAGAAATGCAACTGATTTTTGTCTGTTGATTTTGTTTCCTGCTACTTTGTTAAATTCACTTATTAGTTCTAACAGTGTTTTTGTCGAATCTTTAGGATTTTCTACAGATAAAATCATATCATCTGGGAACAGAGATCATTTTATTCTTTTTTCCAATTTTGACCTCTCTCTCTCTTTACCTAATTGTCTAGCTAGAACTCCAGTACTATGTTACTATGTTGAATAAATGTGGTGAAAGGAAGCATCCTTTCTTTGTTTTCTTTTTTTTTTTTTTTGAGATGGAGTCTCGCTCTGTCACCCATGCTGGAGAGCAATGGCGCGATCTTGGCTCACTGCAACCTCCCCTCCCGGGTTCAAGCAATTCTCCTGCCTCAGCCTCTTGAGTAGCTGGAATTACAGGCATCCGCCAACACACCCAGCTAATATTTGTATTTTTAGTAGAGACGCGGTTTCACCATGTTGGCCAGGCTGGTCTCGTTCTCCTGACCTTGCGATCTGCCTGCCTCAGCCTCCCAAAATGCTGGGATTACAGGCATGAGCCACTGTGCTTAGCTTCTTTGTTTTCTTAAAGGAAAAGATTTTAGTCTTTCGTCATTGAATATGATATTCATTGCAGGTTTTTCATATATGGTTTTTATTATGTTGACATAGTTTCCATCTGTTCCTAGTTTTCTTCAGTGTGTGTATGCGTGTTTTTAATCGTGAAAGGGTGTTGAATTTTGTCAAATGCTTTTTCTGCATCAATTGAGATAATCATGTGTTGTTTTTCCTTCATTCTGTTAATGTGTTATATTACATTGACTAATATTTGTATGTTGAACCATTCTTGTATTCCAAGAATAAATTCCACTGAGTCATGTCATATAATACTTTTAAGATGCTGCTGAATTTGGTTTGCTAATATTTTGTTGAATATTTTTATATCAGTGTTCATAAGGGATATTGGTCTGTAGTTTTCTTATAGTGTCTTTGTCTGGTTCTTGGCATCAGAGTAATGCTGACCTCAAAGACTGAATTAGGAAGTGTTCCTTTCTTTTTAATTTTTAGATTAAAATTAAAGATCCTTCTCAAATCTTTCTGTAAAAATTAAAGAAAAATTTTTAATATTTAAAAAATTTTTAAATTTTTTAAAATTAAAGATTTGAGAAGGATTGGTTTTACTTCTTTAAATGTTTGATAGAATACACCCCTGAAGCCATCAGGTCCAGGGCTGTACTTTGTTGGGAGATTTTTGATTACTGATTGTCTCCTTACTAGTTATGGGTCTATTCAGATTTTCCATTTATTCATGATTTAGTCTTGGTATGTTTTGTGTTTCTAGGAGTTTGTCCATTTCGTATAGGTTATTCAATTTATTGGTGTACAATTGTTCATGGTATTCTCTTTCAGTCTTTTAAAATTTCTATAGAATCAGTAGTAATGTCCTTACATTTCTGATTTTTATAATTTGAGTCTTCTCTCTTTTTTTTCTTAGTCTGTTTGGCTAAAGATTTGTCATTTTTGTTCATCTTTTTGAAGAACCAACTTTTGGTTTCATTGATTTTTCTCTTCTCTATTTATCTCTGCTTTGATCTTTATTATTTTCTTCCTTCTGCTAGCTTTGGGTTTAGTTTGTTCTATTTTATTTTTTGAGACGGACTCTTGCTCTGTCGCCCAGGCTAGAGTGCAGTGGCGTGATCTCGGCTCACTGCAACCTCTGCCTCCCAGGTTCAAGTGATTCTCCTGCCTCAGCCTCCTGAGTAGCTGGGATTACAGGTGCCCGCCACCACGCCCAGCTAATTTTTGTATTTTTAGTAGAGATGGGGTTTCACCATCTTGACCAGGCTGGTCTTGAACTCCTGACCTCGTGATCCACCTGCCTTGGCCTTTGAAAGTGCTGAGATTACAGCCATGAGCCACCGCACCCGGCCTCTAGTTCTTTAATTTGTAAAGTTAGGTTGTTGATTTGAGATGTTTCTTGTTTTTTAATGTGTTTAAAGCTATAAATTTCTCCCTTAGCACTGCTGTCATTGCATCCCATAAGTTTTGGTATTTTTTTTTTTAATTTTCTTTCTCCTGTAAATATTTTCTAATTTCCCTTGTTATTTCTTCTTTGACCCATTGGTGATTTAAGAGTGTGTTGTTTAATTTCCACAAATTTATGAATTTATGTTATTGATTTCTAACTTCTCGCTGTCATCAGAGTAGATACTTCGTATGATGTCTATCTTTTTAAATATAAGACTTAATTTGTGGCCTAATATATGGTCTATTCTGGAAAATGTCCTACGTGCACTTGAGAAGAATGCGTATGCTGTTGTTACATAGAATATTTTGCATATGTCTGTTAGATCTATTGGTTTATTGATCTAATAGATAATATAATATTATATATAATACAACATATATATAGTGTGTGTGATATGGTTTGGATTTATTTCCCCGCCCAAATCTCATGTTGAATTGTAATCACCAGTGCTGGAGGAGGGGCCTGGTGGGATGTGATTGGATCATGGTGTTGACTTCCCCTTTGCTGTTCTCATGAGAGTAAACGAGTTCTTATGAGATCTGGTTGTTTTTAAAAGTGGGTAGCACCTACCCCTTCACTCTTCCTCCTGCTCCAGCCATGTAAGACATGCCTGCTTCCCCTTTGCCTTCTGCCATGATTGTAAGTTCCTCAAGGCCTCCCCAGCCATGCTTCCTGTATAGCCTGTGAAACCGTGAATCAATTAAACCTCTTTTCTTTATAAACTACCCAGTCTCAGGTCATTCTTTATAGCAATGTGAGAATTGACAAATACAGTGTGTATTTATATATATATTATATATATATATTCAATAGATTGGTTGGTTTTTTGTGTTGTCTAAGTCCTCTATTTCCTTATCTTCTGTGTGATTGTTCTATTCAATATTAAAAGTAGAATATTGAAGTTCCAACTATTATTGTAGAACTGTCTATTTCTCTCTTTAATTCTATGAGCTTTTGCTTCATATTTTGATGGTCTGTTATTAGGTGTGTAAATGCTTATAATTGTATTGAAGCTTTTTGAATATATACATGCATGTATATATTTCTCTCTCGTAATCTTTTTTGACTTAAAGTCTCTTTTGCCTGACATCCGTATAGCCCCCTCTGCTCTCTTTGGTAATTATTTGCATAAACTATCTTTTTCCATACTTTTGCTTTCCACTTATTTGTGCCTTTGGATTGAAAGTGAGTCTCTTATAGATAGCGTATATTTGGAGCATGTGTTTTGATCCATTCTGCCAATATCTGTATTTTGACTGGAGAGTTTAATACATTTACATTTAAAGTAATTATTATTAATTACTTCTGTAATTTTGCTACTTGTTTTCAATTTTCCTGTAGCATTTTTGTTTCTCATTTCTGTCATTGCTGTCTTCTTTTGTAATTACTTGTTTTTTTAGTAGTAAAAATTTTGAGTTCCTTTCTAATGTCCTTTTGTGTATAATCTATAGCTATTTTCTTTGTGGTTACCATGGGGATGACATTTAACATACTAAAGTTATAACACTATTTTGAATTTTTATTAGTTTAACTTCAATAACACATAAAAACTGCTTCTTTATAGCTCCATTCTTGCCCCTTTCAGTTGTTGATGTTACAAAATTACATTCTTATACATTTTGTGCCCCAAAACATAAACTAATAATTCTTTTAAATGCTTTAGTCTCTTAAATAATACAGAAAAAAAGTTACAAACCATTGTTACGAAAATGCTAGCTTTTCTAATTGCCTGTGTATTTACCTTAGTTGAGATATTTATTTCTTCATATGTCTTTGATTTACTGTATAGAACTATTTAATTGCTTGCATGGCAGATCTAGCAGTAACTAACTCTCATAACTTTTATTTATCTAGGAATAGCTTATTAGGTTGGTGCAAAAGTAATTGTGGTTTTTGCCATTTTAAAAGTAATTGTTATTCTTTTTGAAGAATAACAATTCTTTTGAAGAATAACAACTGCAATTACTTTTGCACCAACCTAATAATTTCTAACTTTTTTAAAGGACAATTTTGCTGGATATAGGATTCTTGATTAACAGGTTGTTTTCTTTTAGCACTTTGACTATATTGGCCCACTACCTCCGGCCTCCAAAGTCACAGATGAGAAATCTGCTGAGAGTCTTATTAAGAATCCATTTTATGTGATGAGTTACTTTTGCTGCTTTCAAGATTCTCTCTGTCTTGAAATCATCTTTCTTGGAATTAATTGAGCTTATTGGATGTTTATATTCATACCTTTTATCAAATTTGGGAAGTTTTCAGCCATTATTTCTCCAAATATTCTCTTTGCCCCTTTTTCTCTTTCTTCTCGTTTAATTCTGACAATGTGTATATTAATCTACTTGATGGTATCCAACATGTCCCTTCGGCTCTGTTCACTTTTCTTCAACCTTTTTTTCTTTCTGTTTCTCAGACTAGATAATTTCCATTGTCCTGTCTTCAAGTTCACTGATTCTTTTTTCTGCATGCTCAAATCTGCCTTTGAATTCCTTTAGCGAACTTTTAATTACAGTTTTTGTACTTTTCAGCTTCAGCAATTCTTTTTGGTATCTTTTTAGGTTTTCTATCTCTACTGATATTTCCATTTTGTTTATCATCATTTTTTTGACTTTCTGTACATCTTCCTTTAGTTTTTTGGGCATCTTTGAGACAATCATTTTAATCATTGTCTAGTAGCTCTTCCATCAGGTCTTTTTCAGGAACAGTTTCTGTTGATGTATTTTTTTTCTTTTAATGTGCTAAACTTTCCTGTTTCTTTGTATTCCTTTTGATATTTTTGTTGAAAACTGGACATTTGAATCTAATAATGTGGTAACTCTGGAAATCAGATTCTCTGGAAAACTCCTTTTGCCAGGGTTTGCTGTTTCTGTTATTGTTGATTTATTTATTTTTTTATTGTGGTAGGTTGTCTCTTTACCAAGGATCATCCTGAATATTAAACTTAAGGTTTTCTCAGGTCTTCTCTGAGCTTGTACCCTTCCCTGGACATGTGTGGTCACTTTCTCATTTTTCTGATGCAGTTGTTTTTGAAAGTCATAGTCTTTAAAGTCTGGATCCAAAAAAAAGACAAAAAAGAAAAGTGAAGAAAGAAAAAAATGGTGCTGGCCTTTTAAATCCATTGAAAGTCACCTCAGCTGGAGGGGGAGGGGCTTGCAACAATGAGAAGGAGTGAAATAGCAATGGTCACCTGCCCTTTGTCTGCAAATCTGTGATCAGAAGCAGCTATCAGTAATCTGAACACAGATCCCTAGTATTTGGAGAACAATGCTTGTTTTGCCCATTCTGGCTCCAGCAAGCTGTGTAAGCTGCTCCAGCAACACGTACACAGCTCTCAGCTATGGTTAAACCAGACACATTCTGCCAGTATAATTGTTGTCTAGGTGGGAAGACAAATTTCTGGTGCTCCCTACTCTGCAATTTTTCCAGAATACTCCCCCTCAATCACTTTTTTTTTTGCTTTATTTTTCTTCACAGCACTTAACTATCTATCATAGAAATTTGTTTTATTTTTATGTGGTCCATCTTCCCAATACAATGTGAGCTTTGTGTGGTTGGAGACTTTGATGTCCTAGTCATTGCTGTATCCCCAGCCTGGAACAGTGCTTGACACATTCTAGTGAGTATTTGTTGAATAAATTATACCCACTACTCATATCTTTCAAATGTTAACATTTTGCCATATTTATTATAGATTTTTGGAGAGAAAGAAAATGATACAGATAGAGTTGAAGCCTGCTCTGTATTTATCTCCAGTCCTATTACCCTTTTTTCTTCTCTGAGTCAATTACTGTCAGAGGTTTAATGTTTAACAGCTTTATAAATGTTCATATGCTTTTATTGCACATTTATGTAATATAATTACTATCTATAACTATTTGCTTTTATTTTTAAATTTCATGGTAAATGTGTATATAAAAATAAGTAATACATATATATGTTTGCAAATTGTCTTTTAAATAAATTTTTATTTGACAAATAATAATTATATATATTTATAGGGTATAATGTGATATTTTGATACATTAGGGAAGGATCAAATCAGGGTAGTTCACATATCCATTACCTCAAATGTTTATCACTTCTTTGTGGTGAGAACATTTAAAATCCTCTCTTGTAGCTGTTTTGAAACGTACATTATTATTAACTATAGTCCTCCTGCCATGCAATAGAATACCAGAACTTCTTTCTCCTATCTAACTATAACTTTGTATCCACTGACCAATGTCTTTCCTTTCCTTGTGTTCCTTCCCACTTCTTTTTCACTCAGTGAAAGGGATTTACCCATGCTGACATATGTAGCTCTGGTTCTTTTTTTTTATTTTTTATTTTGAGATGAAGTCTCTCTCTGTTGCCCAGGCTGGAGTTCAATGCCCTGATCTCGGCTCACCGCAACCTCTGCCTCCCGGATTCAAGTAATTCTCTGCCTCAGCCTCCTGAGTAGCTGGGATTCCAGGCACCCACCACCACACCTGGCTAATTTTTGTATTTTTAGTAGAGACGGGGTTTCATCATCTTGGCTAGGCTGGTCTTGAACTCCTGACCTCGTGATCTACCCACCTTGGCCTCCCGAAGTGCTGGGATTACAGGTGTGAGCCACTGCACCTGGCCCAGCTCTAGTTCTTTCATTTTTACATTGGGTTAATAAACCACAATTCATTTATTCATTCTCTTGTTGGTGGACATTTAGATTGTTTCCTTTTCTTCTGCTATTAAATACAATGCTGCACTGAAAATACTAGTACATATCAGAAGTGAATTGACTGTGCATCTTCATTTTTATCAAATGTTGCCAAATTGCTTTGTGAAGTAGGTGCATCCCAGAAAGATATGAGAACTGTTGTTGCTCCACATGAGCCCAACACTTAGCTCTGAGAAACTTTGCAGTTTCCAGTCTGATGGGTATGAAAGGAAACCTTATTTTTGAATTTTCCTGATTACTAATTAGGATAAGTATATTTTCCTGTGTTATTTGTCATTTGGATTTCCTTTTCTGTGAATTGCCTGTTCATTTATGTTATCCATTTCCTTGTTGTTTTTTCTTTCTCTGATTGATATATAAATTTAAACTTTCTATGTTAATTTTAATATTTAATGTTAATATTTATTTAATATTAATTTAATATTTTGTATTTGGTTACTAATACAGATATCATATATTCTTCCAGAGGTCTGTTTTTTATGTATAAAAGTCTTAAATTTTAATACAGTCATTTGTTTGTATATATTTTTAGAGTATGGGATTTTTTGTTTATGTATTTGTTCATTTATTGAATAAATCTTTTCTTGCCCTGGAGTCACAAAGAGATTATTCTATAGTTTCTTTGAAAACTTTTAAGTTTTATATTTCATACTTAGTTCTTTAATTTACCTGGAATTTATTTTTCCAAGTGACATAAAATGGGAATCTGGATTTTTTTCCTGCTTGAATAATGAATTGCCCTAATAATATTTACTGAATAAATGTATCCCTTCCCCCAGACTGGAATGCAATGCTACCGCTGTCATATTTCAGTTTTCCACAGTTGGAGAGATAAGTTCCACATTTTGTATTTTTAAAATATTGGTTTATTAGTCTAACTCTGACTATACTCTTTTAATTAGCATGACTTTATAATAAGCCTTGATACATGAGTGGAAGGCCTTACTTGTTTGACTTATAATTTGTACTCGTTCTTGGTCTTTGGCTCTTTTTTTTTTCTTTTCTTGAGACGGAGTCTCACTCTGTCGCCAGGCTGGAGCGCAGTGAATTTCAGCTGTGAAGCTAACAGAATCATTGACATTGTTTTTTGGCTTCTTATTCTCTATTTTACTCAATTTTAATGGTAGTAAAAATGTAGTAAGAGTACATTTGAAAAGATGATCTTATCACCCCAAAATGCATTATGTGTTTGTGTATTTTCTTGGATTCTGTTTTCCATTCTGAATTTTAATTTTTACTAATAAGCATGGTTGTTTCTTCCTGGCTAGGACAGTTTCTTACTCCAGTCCCCCTCTATCCTGCACTGTTGTCCCTCACCCCTTAATTTTCTTCTTTCTGCTTCAATAAATCTTTGTACATTCTTTAACAGCTCAGCCCCACCAAGTGTTCTGAATTATATCAAGAAATCTTTGTTTGCAGCTATTTAATTATAGATTTTCTAAAAATGGCCCACATCAACCTTTCTCCCAAATCATAGTGGATGAAACCATGTTATAATGTTTTGTTTGATCCTTTGAGCTGACATAATCTTTAGACTTAATATTGTGCCTACATCTTTCCCAAATCTTGAGTAAAACAATATCACTGATTCTGAGAGTCATTACATCTTTGATAAGTGTTTTTTGTGTACAGTGAGGTAAGTTTCTTTTTACCCTGAGATGCCATAATTCTCAGGGTAATTGTCTTACCCTATAATTACCCTATAATTGTCTCTTTGGCTGTTGGTAGGCCTGCCAGTTGTACAGACCCATAAAATACTACAAAAAGCCTTAAAACTTCTACTTTCCTTCCAAGTGCCAATGAGGTTACCTTGTGTCTTAGGATTTGTTTGTCTTAATTACTTCTTAGAAGTCAGGTGTTCCAGGATTTTCCGTATAGGTCAGCATTGGTATCGTCTACCTCTATTAAATAAAAAATGTGATTTTAGCTGATGTTTGGAACATACTTTATAATGTGGATAACATTCACAGAAGTCTAGAAATATAAACAAGTCCTGGCAAGATGTTGCTAGCCAATACCAAATTTATATTTTTAGGGGGTGCTGCACTGGACATGAGCTCTCCTTCTGGGACTCAGAGCTTCACTTGCCTCTACTGAAAAGTCCAAGTGTTCTGATAATCAGATTGGCTCAGGTTCATTCCCTCTGAGAGGATTTCCGTGACTGCCTTGGAATGAACCCAGAGGAATGGAATCCAATTTTCTCCTCACAGCATTGCCACAATGTACTCCTTCACCACTGACTCAGGTTGGAAATCTCAGGCTGCTGCACCATCAACCACAATTTTAGGAGCACTGCCATGCCCTGTGGCCATGAGCAAAGATCTGGGGCCCACAGATCTTTTTATTTGGGCCCCAAGCTAGCAAAGTTGATTAACTTATGCCTATGTAGACTTTTGATGGTTCCTGGGCTTCAGAAACTTCTCCTGTAAATGAAAAGAATGATGTTTAAATTTAATGTTGATACCAGGCTGCCTGCTCCTTTTTCCATCCAGACCCTGTGAAGCACATGCCATTAGACGATGGTGCCAGATAGCTCTCTTTGTTGCTGCCCTCTACTCTTCCTAGTTCATACATCCTCATTCACTGAGGACTTGATCACTTGGGTCATTGTCTATTTCCCCACACTACTTCATTGCCAGACAGGTATTCAGTATCTGTTTATGCAAGTTTCTCTCTTTTTGAAATTATGAAATATATTAAACATACAAAAAAGTATATAGTGCAATGTCATAGTAACTACTGAAGGAATTAACAATCTGCCACCCCAAAATATGTTGCCCTGGTACCTTGACCATTCTGAGCTAAAGGCACATGAAAAACAGCAGATGTAAGAAGATCACTCTGACCTTCCCCACTCAACTTTTCTTTAGAGAAGGGGTCTGCTCTGTCACCCAGGCTGGAGTGCAGTGGTGTGATCATAGCTCACTGCAGCCTCAAATTCCTGGGATCAAGCGACCCTCCAACCTCAGCCTCCCGAGTAGCTGGAATTTTTTTATTTTTATTCTTTGTAGAGATGGGGTTGTGCTATGTGGACCATGCTGGTCTCAAACTCCTGGCCTCAAGGGATCCTCCTGCCTTGGGCTCCCAAAGTGTTGAGATTACAGGTGTGAACCAACACACCCAGCCCTTCCTTCTGTTTCTTTAATGGAGGAGACACAATTCCCATGTGAAAGTTGTTCTCTCCACATAAGAAGGAAAATATTCTTATCATCAAGGACGGGCTTCTCTACCCAATTAACTACCCTGCCCAAGCCCCTTTGCCTTGTCCCAGTTTCATAATTTACTATTTTTTGTCCAGTTCAGTATGTAAGTGTTCATTGAACTCTAACTAACTGCTTCTTTGAGTCTTTATTCTTCATGAAGGCTCCCGTGCCATGTAAAATTTATATTAAATAAATTTGAGCTGGGTGTGGTGGCATGTGCCTGTAGTCCCAGCTACTGGGTGGCCTGGGGGCAGGGGGTGGCATGCTGAGTTGGAAGGCTGAGGCTGCAGTAAGCCATGATCATGCTACTGCACTCCAGCCTGAGCATCAGAGCGAGACCCTGTCTCAAAATAAAATAAAATAAAATTTAAAAATTGAATGCTTTCTCCTGTTGATCTGTCTTATGTTAATTTAATTCTCAGGCTCAGCAGGAGAACCCTGCAAGTAGTGATAAAATTTTGCCTCCCCTACACTACCTGTGTACCTATCACACAACTTTACACAGTCATAACATCTTGTGTTTGTTTCATATCTTCTTTCATTAAGAAATAAAAGCTAACAAATATGGTGAACCTCACTCTGATTTCATTTCTCTACCCAGGAATCATTAATGTTCCAAATTTGGTATTTATCATCCCCATGAGTGTTTTTTTTTTTTTTTTTTTCTAATTTTTTTAGTATTTATTGATCATTCTTTGGTGTTTCTCGGAGAGGGGGATTTGGCAGGGTCATAGGATAATAGTGGAGGGGAGGTCAGCAGATAAACATGTGAACAAAGGTCTCTGGTTTTCCTAGACAGAGGGCCCTGCCACCTTCCGCAGTGTTTGTGTCCTTGGGTACTTGAGATTAGGGAGTGGTGATGACTCTTAACGAGCATTCTGCCTTCAAGCATCTGTTTAACAAAGCGCATCTTGTACCGCCCTTAATCCATTTAACCCTTAGTGGACACAGCACATGTTTCAGAGAGCACGGGGTTGGGGGTAAGGTTATAGATTAACAGCATCTCAAGGCAGAAGAATTTTTCTCAGTACAGAACAAAATGGAGTCTCCTATGTCTACTTCTTTCTATACAGACACAGTAACAATCTGATCTCTCTTTCTTTTCCCCACATTTCCCCCTTTTCTATTCGACAAAACCGCCATCGTCATCATGGCCCATTCTCAATGAGCTGTTGGGTACACCTCCCAGACGGGGTGGCGGCCGGGCAGAGGGGCTCCTCACTTCCCAGACGGGGCGGCCAGGCAGAGGCGCCCCCCACCTCCCAGACGGGGGCGCTGGCCAGGCGGGGGCTGCCCCCCACCTCCCGGACGGGGCGGCTGGCCGCCCATGCATGTTTTTATCCTATTACTGTATATGTTTCTGTCCATAAGGTTTTTATAATATTGTTTTGCAGGCTGTAAAACTTTATATAAGTGTTATGATTCTGTAATCTTTCAACCTGCTCCTACACTACATATATTTTTAAAAGTATCCATGCTGACACTTGTAGCTCTAATTTTTCTTTTCTTTTTTTTTGAAATGGAGTCTCCTGTCTCACTCTGTTGCCCAGACCGGAGTGCAGTGGCACGATCTCGGCTCACTGCAACCTCCGACTCCCTGGTTCAAGTGATTCTCCTGCCTCAGCCCCCTGAGTAGCTAGGATTACAGGCATGCACCACCATGCCCAGCTAATTTTTGTATTTTTAGTAGAGACAGGGTACCATGTTGGCCAGGATGATCTCAATCTCCTGACCTCGTGATCCACCCGCCTCGGCCTCCCAAAGTGTTGGGATTACAGGTGTGAGCCACCGCGCCTGGCCTGCAGCTCTAATTTTTCATTCAATTGTATGAACATTTATTGAACATTATTCAATTGTATGAACCACAATTTATTCATTTTTTTTCTGCTGTTGATGGACATTTAGGTTGTTTTACTTTTTTTTGCTTTTACAAACAATCCTCCCAAATTTATTCTTATGCAGGTCTCTGTACACATGGGCAAAACTTTCTCTAGAAGTAGAATTGCTTGGCCATACGGTATGCCCATGTTTATGGGAAAATTACTCTCCAAAGTGGTTTTTGCCAATTTATATAAGTGTGAAACTGTACCTTAACTTTTTTCTTGCATTCTCTTAACTATAAGCACAACTGAGTATATAGTCATATTTTTATTTACTGTTCAGACTTTTTCCGCTAAGAATTATCTACTTTAAACATTGGACTTTGTCCTGCTCTTATTTTTTTGGTATATGTTTTTAATATATTCTGGATACTAATCTTTTGTCAGTTTCATGGCAAGTATCTTCTTTCAAGTGACTAGTATTTTCATTTTTTAACAGTGTCTTTTGGTACAGGGTTTTAAAATTTGGCCTTTCCTTATGGTTTTCATTTATGTTTTGGTTAAAACTTTCTTCCTTACCCTAAAGTCATAAATATACTTTTCTATATTTTAGTCTAAAAGACTTAATGTTTTGCTTTTCTCTTTTGATTTTTATCTGAAATTTATTTTCATTTATGCTTAATGAAATGAAAGCATATGTTTCATTATGTTTAATAGAATTCTAATTTTACTTTTTTCCTTATGAATAACCACTGATTCCAATATAATTTACTGGCTAGTTGAGTTTTTCCCCATGATATTTAGTGCAATGTCTGACAACTATCAAGTTTTTTATATTATTCTTCAGTTTCTTGGCTGTTATTCTCTCATTGACATATTTGGCTATCCCTGCACCAGTACTATGCTGTATTAAATCACTGTAGCTTAATATCCAAATATGTTCTTCTTCAACAGCCTTTGGCTATTTTTTGCTTTTTTTTTTCCATATGAATTTGAGAATCAGCTTGTCAAGTTGCACAAGTAGTTTGAGTGGATTTACACTGCCTTTATAGATTTACTTTGAGAGTCTTGATCTCTTAACGATATTGAGTCTTCTCATCTGTGAACAGCTAAACATCTCCATTTATTCAGGTCTTCTGTACTGTCCTTCAGCAAGGTTTTGTGACTTTTTCCACAAAAAAATTTGCAGATAAATTATAGATTTAGTCCTTGGTACTATATAGTATTTATCATTTGTGAAAGCATGATATTAAAATTTACTATTGCTACTTGTTTGTTCCAGGTGTATGGAAAAATAATTGAGTTTTGCCTATTGGTCTTGTATTCCAATAACTTGTTGAACTCTGAGAGTTTGTCCGTAAATTTTCCCGGATTTTCTGTGTTCACAATCATATCATCTATTAATGATAACAATTCTGTTATTTATTTGAAACTCTTATGTAATTTTTTCTTTTTTTTTTTTTTCTGCACTGCTCAGTGATAATGAACATCCTTTACTTTTCCTACTTTAAAGGGAATGTGTAGAACATTTACCATTAAATAAAATGTTTGCTTTAGGAATTTGGCTGGTTCCCATTCTCAGATTAAGGACATTCCTTTCTATTATTATTTTGCTACAATTAAAAAATTTATGAATGGGTTTTGAGTTATATCAAATGTATTTTCTCCAACTGTTGAATCGCATAACTTTATTTGCTTTGTTAATATGGTAAATTACATTTTTTTTCTAATATACTGTTCTAATTTCTGTTTCTCAGAGAAATGCAGTTTAGACAAGAGGAATTTTTTATATACTCAGATTTTAAGAAACATTTTATTTAGTTATGACTTTCACATTTATGTTCGTAAGTGATATTGGCCTGTAATCTTCCTTTTACATACTCTCATTTAGTTTTGGTATAACAGTTAACATTAGTTTTATTAAATGAACTATTAGCTTCATTAAATTGATGGATTTTTTTTTTTAATGCTCTGGAACATAAGATTGAGATTCTGTTCCTTCAGTATTTGCTAGAACTTTTCTGTGAAACGCTTTTGATTTGGTATTTGTGGTACCTGTGTGCATGCTGTGCACACCTGTGTGTGTGTGTGTACAAGGAGGTGGATTTTTAAACACAAACATTTTCTTTTTTTATCCTTTTTTTTCTTTTTTTAAAATTATTATTATACTTTAAGTTTTAGGGTACATGTGCACAATGTGCAGGTTAGTTACATATGTATACATGTGCCATGCTGGTGTGCTGCACCCATTAACTCGTCATTTAGCATTAGGTATATCTCCTAATGCTATCCCTCCCCACTCCCCCCACCCCACAACAGTCCCCAGAGTGTGATGTTCCCCTTCCTGTGTCCATGTGTTCTCATTGTTCAATTCCCACCTATGAGTGAGAACATGCGGTGTTTGGTTTTTTGTCCTTGTGATAGTTTACTGAGAATGATGATTTCCACTTTCATCCATGTCCCTACAAAGGACATGAATTCATCATTTTTTATGGCTGCATAATATTTCATGGTGTATATGTGCCACATTTTGTTAATGCAGTCTATCATTGTTGGACATTTGGGTTGGTTCCAAGTCTTTGCTATTTAAACACAAACATTTTCATGGTTATTGGTTTATTATGTTTTTTTAAAAAACTTCTCCTTATAAGTGACATTTTTCTAAAATTGTCATTTTAAAATATATTGGCATAAAGTTGTTTATTTCTTATGATTTTAATAGATGTATTTTCTCTGTAGTTATGTCCCCTTTTTTATTCCTAGCACATTTATTTTCACTTTTCTTCTTTTATAAATTTTATAAATTTTACTGGAATGTATTTTATCAGTCTTTTTAAAAAAATCAACATTTGATTTTGTTGGTTGTGCTAGTTTTTTCTTGTTTTCGGATTCATTAATTTTTGTTCTTGTTTGTTTGTTTGTTTCGAGACAAGGTCTCTATCACCCAGGCTGGAGTTTAGTGGTGCAATCATGGCTCCCTGTAAGCCCAAAATCCTGGGCTCAAGTGATAATGCTACCTTGGCCTCCTGAGTAGCTGGGACTACAGGTAACTACAGGTGCCACCATTCCTGGCTAATTAAAAAAAAATTTTCTTTGTAGTAATGAATTCCTGTTATGTTGCCCAGGCTGGTCTTGACCTCCTGGCCTCAAGTGATTCTCCTGACTTGGCGTCCCAAAGTGCTGGGATTACAGGCTACTGGTCTGGCCTCTTATTTTTATTTTCTCATTCTTTACACTTCTTTGGGGTTGTTCTGTTGTTCTCTTCTGAAGCCTTTAAGTTGGACACCTTCCCCATTCATTTTCAGTATTTCTTCTTTTTAAGGTAAACATTTAAAGGGCTTCTCAAAGGGAGAAATGACCCCAAATACCAGGTTCACCTCTCTGGGATTCCTTTTCTCCTAGATCTTGGCTATGTCATTCTTCAGTGCCTTTTTAGGCTGTCCAAAACTTTCAGGTAGACTTTTTTTGTTGAGATATATGATTGAAGTCATTATTGTATATATTGCTGAGGCAATGATTAAAGTGTAGTCCACATACAGTGTACATATATAAATTGTACAATTTGATGAGTTTTGACAGGTATTTAACCATGAAACCATTACCACAATCAAAATAATGTACATATCCACCACCCCCAAAAGTGTCCTCATGGCCCTTGGTCATCTTTCCTTCCCTACCCTCTGCCCCATCACAAGTCTCCATCCCCAAGCAACCACTGATTTACCTTCTGTTATGATAAACTAGTTTGCATTTTCTAGAACTTTATATAAATGAAAGCATACAGTGTTTACTCTTTTTTGTATGGCTTCTTTCCCTCAAAATAATTATATTAAGATTGATTTGTGTTGTTGCATATATCAGTAGTTCCCTGCTTTTTAATACTGAGTAGCAGTCTGTTGTATAGCTATACCCACAATTTGTTTATCCATTTACCAGTTGATAGGCATTTGGATTGTTTCCAGTTTGGGCTCTTACAAATGAAATTTCTATGAACATTTGTGTAAAAGTCTTTTTGTGGAAATACATTTTTATTTCTTTTGGGTAAATACCTCGGAATGGAATAGTTGTATCATATATGGCAGGTACATGTTTTAAAATATCTTTCCTTGTTCTAAACAGGATAGTTGGTTGAATTACCTAATCTACTATTGCAAGAAGTAGAAGTCCCTTATATTTTCTTCTTTCACTTTTGTTGTTTCTTTTTTTCTATTTAAGTTTCTGATTCTTCTGGATTTTTTTTTAATGTAAACAATGAGGTATCTAACATTTTTTGCATCTGGCCAGTCAATTGTTCCAGTTCTATTAACCCCATACATTTGATAGCAATATAAATAAATTGATGCTGCAAGTATACTCTTAAAATTCAACAGAAGACTGAATGAAGATTTTGAAATCTTGTTAACCAAAGTAAACAGAAACAGAGGCTTGTTTCTTCTTTCCAAGATGGATGCTTGGAAAGTCAACAGGGAAGTGAACCATTACCAAATGAAACATTAACTATGGTTATTTTGAGGACTTTTTTTTTTTTTTTGCCGTACTCAACAGAAGAACTGAAAATAAAAGATATTTTAACTTCAAATATTTATCTCAGGCAATAACTTTATGTAGTCTATATTTTTCCTCAAAAACAATTATGTAACTTTAGGAAACAAAACTGTACTATTCTGAATTTTGATCGGGTTCATTAAATGTTAAATGAGGAAAAAAAATGAAATAGTCTTTCAAGTAGGCCAATGTGAAAAAAAAAAACAGATTTAGTACAATTTTCTCCTATGATTCATAGCCTAGAAACAAACATTTCTCCTTTTTGATTTCCCAATGGTTTCTTAAGATAAACAATCCATGAAGGGACAAAATTTACATTTCTATAAGTATAAAAAAGAAACTACCACTGGAAAAAAGAAGGTACTGTTTTTTTAGATGACTGTTGATTCCCAAAGCACGTGGGGTATGTCTTTTTGATTACCATGCTAATAAAGATAATTCTTAAATATTTTTATTTTAGATTGCAGCCTTATTATGGTTGCTATAAACAAAAGTTAATAACTCTTGCTGAAGAACTATTCATTCATTGCACTGGGGGTTTGAAATGTTGAACGTTTTTATAATAAAATGAGCTAAATATAATGCATAGTTTGTACAAAATATAAATTTGCTTTTAAGAAGATTATACTGGGAGGGTGAGGTGGGTGGATCACCTGAGGTCAGGAGTTCGAGACCAGCCTGACCAACTGGTGAAATCCCATCGCTACTAAATACAAAAAATGAGCCGGGCGTGGTGGCACAGTCCTGTAATCCAGCTACTTGGGAGGCTGAAGCAGGAGAATCACTTGAATCCAGTAGGTGGAGGTTGCCATGAGCCAAGATTGCTTCATTGCACTCTAGCCTGGGCAACAAGAGCGAAACTCTGTCTCAAAAAATAAAAAAATAAAAATAAATAAAGAAGACTACATGAACTCATTGTTTCTAACACTGTAAACTCTGGCTGGGCATGGTGGCTCACACCTGTAATCCCAGCACTTTGGGAGGCTGAGGTGGGAAGATCGCTTGAGGCCAAGTGTTTTAGACCAGCCTGGGAAACATAGTGAGAACCCATCTCTACAAAAGTTAAAAAAAAAAAAAAAATAGCTGGGGCTGGTGGCATGCCTGTGTAGTCCTGGCTATGCAGGAGGCTGAGGTGAGAGGATAACGTGTGCCTAGGAGGTCAAGGCTGCAGCTATGATCCTGCCACTGCACTCCAGCCTGGGTGGACAGAGTAAGACCCTGCCTCAAGACAAACAATCAAATACTATAAACTCTGTTATTAAAGCTTTTTCTGTTATGAATTCCCTAAGTTTTGATCTATCTTAAACCAAATGCATTTTAATGTGTTCCTTTAGCCAACATTTATTTCATTTATTCAATAGATCTTCACTGATACTGTGAATTAGGCTTAGGCACTGTTTAAATGTTGAGGATACGATGAGGAACAAAGGTTGACAAGGTCCCTGATCTCATGGAGTTTGGGAGAAACAGACAATAAACATGCAAGTAAGATAACTGTAGGTAATATTAGACATTATAAGAGAATTAACATATGGCATGAGAGAGAGTGAAGAAGGTGGACAGCATACAGGGGCACAGCTCCCTAATATGTGCTGAACACTGTACCAGGCCCTTGGGAAGAGGTGCCTGAGATCTGGGCTTTGGAAAAGACCAAATCCCATCTCTGCTCAGAGGCCAACTTACCATGAGCTAATGCTGCTTCAGCCTCAGGGCCTGGCTTATCATGAGCTAATGCTGCTTCAGGTTCATTTGCATGTTACATAATGTTCTTGATGGAAGCCAGGTGGCAACCAGGGAGTGTTTTCAATGTAAATATTTTAGGGGAATTGTCCAAAGCCCTCTTAGAAGAAAGGGGCTTGCATATCTAAGGCTCAAGTAATTAGTTGTTTCTGTTCTCATTCTGAATATTCTCTTTCTTACCTAATTTTGTATATGTATACTTGTATACTTGAGATCTTTTTCTTTAAGAGAGCCTGCTTACCCCAACTTGTATAAGTTTCAAGCCCTGTGTAACCTGGTTTTGTTCTTGGCTTAGCCATTGTCTACCTGTGTGAGTCTAGGCAAGCTATTTAAACTCTTCATGCCTCAGTTTTCTCATTTTTAAAATGGAAATATTACCTAAATCATCAGATTGCGTGAGCATTAACTGAAATTAAATAGTATTTCAAATGTTATACATAACACCTGGCACACAGTAGGTACTTCATAAGTGGTAGCTATTATTAATATATTATAATTATTAATATTATGATTATAAGCCCTCAAAAGTTTTATAATTCTATTGGGGAAAAAAATCAACAGATGTAGATCCATGGGATACTAACACAGAACCGTCTCAAAAAACAGAACAAAACAAAAACAAAAAAACACAACATCAACAGGATACACACAAATTCGTAATAAGTAGTTGCCAGTGCCTAGAGAGGGAGAATAATGGGAATAGGAATAAAGAGGATTTCCAGTAAACCTGTAACATTGTATTTCTAATTCAATCTGAAATAAATATGATAAATATTATAACATTATCCTTATACTTTAAAAAAATTAGATATTTCAATAAATGGTAGCTATTAATAATACATAGGGAGGTTTGATTAATAACCCAATAATCTGGTATGTTTTGTTTATAGGAACATTGTGTTTTTCTCATATGAAGCTTCCTCTGGGCATGGTAGCACAGTTCCTCTAATCAACAGAAACTAGCAACCTCAGTGTCACAGTTCCAATATGTGATTGAATGTAACTTCATAAATGCCTAGTATGGTATTCAATGTTGGGTTTGGTGGAATAGTCAAAGCAAATATGCTCACGATATTAAACTCTTCCAAGATTTCCGTGTGTCATTGGAGAGTGGCACAAAGTAGCATACATTGACTGGGGCTGTCCATGAAACTATTACAAATATGAAGAGAAAGGAGAAATCAATGTGTGCTGCAAACATCAATGAGAGCTTCATAGGACGTGTGATGTGAATTGGACTTTGGCGATGGGGTAGCTTTGGATAGGTGGGCCAGATGGCTTAGTATTCTAGATGTCAGAGGAGAAGAGAAATGTCTGGGAAGAATAAAAAACCATGTAAGGTTGAATGGGAGGGAGACATGGAGGTCCTTAAGAAGAGCCTTAATGAAGTGTTGAAGCGTTATAAAAGCCTGTAAGCAATAACAATTTGAAATTTCATTTAAAAAAAATTGGATTGGTATTGAAAACATATGTAAAATTTTGTCTCTGTCAGTAGTTCACTTCATATTCTAGTTGGCTAAGCCTTTGGTTCTGATATGATTTGGATCTGTGTCCCCACGAAATCTCATGCTCAATTGTAATCCTCAGTGTTGGAGGTGGGGCCTGGTGGGAGGTGATTGGAGATCATGGGGGCAACTTCTCATGGTTTAACACCATCCCCCTTGGTGTTGTTGTCACAATAGTGAGTTCTTGTGAGATTTGGTTGTTTAAAAGTGTGTGGCATCTCCCCCGTCTTTCTCTTGCTCCTCCTCTGGCCATGTAAGATGTGCTTGCTTCCCTTTCACCTTCTGCCATAAGTGAAAGTTTCCAGAAGCGGAGCAGATGCCGGCGTCATGCTTCCTGTACAGCCTGCGGTACTGTGAGCCAGTTAAACCTCCTTTCTTTATTAACTACCCAGTTTCAGGTATTCTTTATAGCAATGTGAGAATGGACTAATGCAGGTTCTAAAGCCACAAAGAAGAGAAAATATTTCTTTCACCTTGGCACTGAATCCTTGGGTCACAAGTATGAGAAGTGACTTGGTCAGTCATGACTTGCCCAAACAATTAAGACTAGGGCTGATTCATTAATGGTCTGTTTTATTAATAATGGTTATTCAGCTAACAGAAAGGGAATACTTCCCAGACAATAAGGATGTCTAGAAACCAGCTTTAATAGGGCGTGGGTAACCCTGAATATCAGGACAAGGACTGCCCATTGGAGTGGGGGTATCCACCATATTCTAGGCAATTGTAGACAATAGATACTGCACCTAAATACATGTCTGTATGGCTAGACAGGGGAATAAGAAGTTCCAATAGTGAAATGGAGGAAATTTTTAAAATATTAAACAAAAAGCATTCCACTAAGAAGAGGGTCTTATGTAACTACCCTAACCATTTAGGCAATTTGAGTTAATGTCCTACTGCCTAACACAGGCCTGGGCATCCTGTCATGATTTCACACTTCTGTAAAGAATGGACAAGCAGAGAGCAGCAGGATAGATAATTACAAACAACTTCCTGGCTGAGGGCCAAGGATCACTTTGTGGGGAGTCAAGGTCCAGAAAAGATCAACAGGTGAAGACAGCAGCAAGTCAGATATCCAGCCAGGGACACACTGAGCTTTGCATTACTGTTGGAGAAAACTGGTCTCTGTTAACTCAGTTTAGACTGTGCATTGTTCCACATTCGCTAATAAAAATGGGCGTTAGATATGTTTCACACATTTCACACATTGTAGAAATGTTAGCAGGATGCATGTGATGATTTGATTGTTATTCTCTTGAGATTTAAAAAATTTCAATCTCCTCTACTTCTCTCCTCTCCTCTCCTCTTCTCTCCTTTTCTTCTACCTTCTGTCTTTCCTCCCTCCCCGACTCTAATAAGTACAATAAAAACACTGGACCTTTAAAATTCATATATACTGCTTTTAAATGGGTAACTCAAAGTAACAAAGTTAAAATGTCATGATAATTTTTGGACATAAGTGTTAAAAGAAAAACTTTAGACAAATTTAATAGTTTAATTGGGCAAAGAACAATTCATGAATCAGGCAGCCCCCAGAACTAGAACAGGTTCAGAGAAACTCTGGGGCTGTCAAATGGTCATACACCATTTTGGGACAGAAAAAAGAAAGTGACGTGCCGGGTGGCTCACGCCTGTAATCCCAGCACTCTGGGAGGCCAGGGCAGGCAGATTACCTGAGGTCAGGAGTTCAAGACCAGCCTGGCCAACATGGTAAAACCTTGTCTCTACTAAAAATACAAAAATTAGCCAGGCGTGGTGGCACATGCCTGTAATCCCAGCTACTTGGGAGGCTGAGGCAGGAGAATCGTTTGAACCCAGGAGGCGGAGGTTGCAGTGAGCCAAGATCGCGCCACTGCACTCCAGTGTGGTGACAGAGCGAGACTCTGTCTCAAAAAAAAAAAAACAAGAAAAAAGAAAGTGACGTGTGAAAATGGAAGTGAGGTGCAGAAACAGCTGGCTTGGTTACACTTTGGCATTTGCTTATTTCAACATGGTTTGAAGAGTTGGCCACCTGTGATTGACTAAAGTCAAGCTGCTGTGATTGGCTGAGACACAGCTATTTGTTACAGAAGAATATTCCTAAATGAGGCTTTCAGTTTATTTACATACAAAGTTAGGTTGCAGTTTGTTACATAAGGACTCAAGCATGCAAGTACAGAGGCTTTGTCTCAGGCCAAGTTTAGTTTGATTTAACAGTTCTCTCCTTTTGGTCAACATCTCCATTTTGAGAGATTGACCCAAACTTTGGGCATTGATGCCACCCTCTGTCACTATCATAGGTAGACTTGTTTGGTCTCAGTGTGGAATTCACAAATCTTATTTGTTCACAGTATAAAATTCATAAGTTGCAATGTCACATCAGTTGAATAATTATGTTCTTGCTGAATTAATCAAAGTGAGAGCATTCAACACTCAATGAATGGCTGCATACAAAATTTTTAAGACTTGAGAAGATATAGCATACCAGCGGAACTAATATGATGACAATCAAGAAGATAATACCAAAAGACCAAAGCATACTTCTTAAGAGTCCTTATGAAATGAATCAAACCAAATCAAACAAGTCAAAGTTCAGGCAATAGAGGCAGCTCTACAGTATTTGCATCTAATTGATTATAGTCGTTGTTTGGGGTGTTATGGTGATTAAGGACCATAGTTTGCTGTAAAATGGCCTGATTTAAAGAGTGGTTGACTTTTGTTGTTAGCCTGGTAACACAAGTCATAATAACTTGGAGACCCACTAGAAGAAATATGAAGATTAGAAAATCTTGAGAAACCCAAGCTTATTATCCACCTTTAGAATGCCTGCAAACCAAATGTTAGTTGCTCTCGTAAACACATCCTATGTTTCTTTCTCTTGAAAAATTTCCTTAATGTATTTTATGGCAGTGTCTAAGGAAACAGCAGTATCAGCCACCTTGTAAATTAAGCTTTCTGTACTAACAAAATCAGAGAGATGGGTACAGCATACATTTTTATTCAGTACCAATCATAAGCCCCAAATTGAGGGAAAAAGGAGATTTAAAGCTTTATGATATTTTATTGCATGGTGTTTATTGAACATGTATGTTATTATTCACCTTTTAGAGAGTGGCTTCTACACGTCTGAAGCCCTGGGAGATCTGATTGACCACAAACTTGAAGATTTTCTCCAATTTACAGATTAGCTTCAAATTCCATACAATCAATACTCCGCTACCACGAAGAGTGAGCCCCCAGATACCCCACTGGAATCTTTCCTCAGTGGAAACTAGCTTAACTTTGTCTGTTTGAAGGTTGATGATAATTTTGGTTATTGACCATTTTAGCCTCTAATTATAGGAGCTATTAAGGAGACTTCTAGGGGAATGAATTTGAAAGGCAGGAGTGAGCTACGCCAAATAGCAAGATCCAAACAAGCAAGGAGACAGAACAGAATAAGCAGATTTTCTGAAGATCTGATATAGGCCTTTGGGGGTTGGAAAGAGGGCCACCTAATTGTGTTTGAGCAGAGGTCAGTGAAATTTGATAGCTTCCAACAAGGTCCAGTGGAAAATTTACTTTTTGGTGGCCCCTTTATAACATACTGTAAGGGAATATAATCACATTTAATGAAAAAAGATTCTATTGAATTTAATCCAGTGACATTATACAATTACTTGTACCCACATAGGTAATTCCAAGGTCTTGAGTGCATGATGTCTGGAAGCACAGTATATCTTTTGCACGCACCACTCAGATAGGTTTTCTACATTTGGTAACCATCAGGTTAGTTGGAAAGGTTAGAGTGTTGGTTCTAGTGAGTATAGAAAGCAAGTAACAGTGATGTTTAGAACAGCAAAGATAGCTTTCAGCTATCTTCCTGTGGAATTTCAGCATTACTCTCATTGGGAAGATGGAGAGGTATTGGCACTGATGGAAATGTTTCCTGTTTTTTGTTGTTGTTGTTGTTGTTTGTTTGTTTTGATATTAGCCCACAAACCCAATGATTGCTCTGTATTTTGTACTATAGCATAAGCTATAGCTAAAGCCATTCACTGATTATGGCTCCATGGATTTTCCTGTAAGGAAAAGGAAAGGATTAGGACAGCAGGAAATGAGAAAGAAAAGAAAAAAAGGATAAGCTTTTCTAATCACAGAGAAGTGTTGATCCATAATCTTGGGAAAGCTGTCCACAATGAGGATACTATTTGCTTCTGGGAAATTTTTCTGGCCAGCTTTACCTTCAATTTTCCAATAAACATACAGTTCCAAAAGTCTGAAGGTACCTTTTTGAGTTGTGAGATGTGGTTCCAAAGTTTGAAGCCTTGAAGTCTTATTTCAAGTAAGTACTTCAAGTAAGTAGTGAGAATAACTTGGTATAACCCCTTCCAATGGGGTTCAAAGGCAGTCTTCTTCTGATGTGGTTTCCGGAAGACCCAATCTCTGGTTTCTAGACCATAAAAAGTTTGATTGTCCTTAGTCAGTGGATCACAGAAAACTTCCTTTACCTGATGAAAATACACTCTGGCATAATGCATTAGAGCCTTGCAGTATTTAGTCATAGCAGGAGATGCATCAAGTTCTATTATTAGGATCATAGGCCTTCCAGTGACTATTTCAAAAGGGGTCAACTTATGTTTTCCAGTGAGAGTAGGTCTCATTGCCATTAAAGCCAATGTTACCTTTGGCCAAGGCAGCCCAATTGATTCTGTTAATTTTGCCAGTTTCAGGTTTAAGATGCCATTTGTTCTTTCAATCTTTTCAGAAGGTTGAGGTTGATAATGTCATTGTGCCCATAACACCTTATTTAACTGCTCTATAACTTGCCCAGTAAAATGAGTTCCCCCATCACTGGAGAGTTCTCCAGCAATGCTCCATAAAGGAAACATATTTTCTAATAATTTCATAGCTGCTATCACAGCATCAACTTTCCTACATGGGAAAGCTTCAACCCAACCAGAAAGTATATAAACTTACAAGAAAATACTGATACACCATTGATGGTGGCAATCGAAAGAAGTCCATCTGTATGTGTTCAAATGGTCCACCAGGTGGTGGAAATACACCGCTTGCAGTTTTTATTTTCCCAGAATTATGAGTTTAACAAACCAAGCATTGGTTATAAACCATTTTAGCAATTTTGGAACAGTCACCTCACTGATATTCTTTTTATAATTTGGATCATTTTTCTGTTCTATGATGATCTGTGGAGGGCAGAGCTTTTAGCAACGAAGTCTTCAGAGACTCAGGAAGAACAGGGTGGCCATCCAGGCCCTCTGTGTATTCACACTTAAGATTCAATTTACAGACTTTTAGATACCAATTTTGTTTTTCCCACAATGCACTGTTTATTAAATAGGCCATCACAAGGGAGTTGACTTGGCTCAACCTCATGAAATTTGTTCAAATTGCATATCCTAACAGTTTCAGCACTAGCTGATTTAGCACAAAAATCTGTTAGGGCTTTCTGTTTATATTCAGGTTCAATTTTACAGGTATGGGCTTCAATCTTAATAATGGGCAATCTGTGATGGTAACAATATAGCAGGAAGTTCATCTACTTGGAGTATATTTTTGGCGGGGGTCCCACTAGAAATGAAAAGCCATTGTTGTTTTCATAACATGACAAAATTGTGGACTACTCCAAAAGCATATAGTGTAAATATTTACTAATTTGTCCTTAGCTGTATGACAAGCCTAGGTGAGAGCAAAAAGCCCTGTGGGTTGAGCTGACTTAACTGGGGAAGAGTTCCCTTCACCATTAGCTCATTTTGAGTTGTAACAGCATATCCCTCCTGATATTTTTTCCCTTCTGAGTTTTTGGCATAGAACCCATCAACAAAAAGTTTAACTCAGCATTAGCCAATGCAGTATTTTGTAAATCAACATGAGGGGTCACTATCTCTGATATTACACTTAACAATTGTGGTATTCATCATCATCAGGCAGAGGTGGTAGAGTAGCAGGGTTAAATAGGTTGCAGCATTTTATATGAAGATTAGGAAACAGGAGAAGAATTCAGTAAGATGTTAATTTACTTGCTGAAAAATGCTGAGTTTTGTTGGAATTTAATAGATTTTCCACGGCATGTGAGACTTAGAAGTTAAGTGCATTTCCTAAAACTAGCTCAGAGGAAACTTCTGCCAACTTGGTTGCTGCTGTTACTACTTTTAAACAATTAGAATATGCCTTAGCTACTGAGTCTCAGTGCAAGCTATAATATGCAAAGGGCTTATACTTCCTTCCAAGTTCTTGGGTAAGAACTAATGCCTGATTGTTACATTCATAAATGAACAAGGTAAAAGGCTTAATGTAATTTGGAAGTTCTAAAGCTGGAGGCTGTTGTAAGGCCAATTTTATTTGGTTAAAAGCTTGCTCATGACTTTCTTCCCAAGGTAAAGGTTCTGGTCCTGCATTTCTAGTGAGCTCATACAAATGTGAGGCCATTAAGAAAACATTCAGGACTCATGATCTTCAGTATCCTGCAAGTCCAAGAAAACCTCCTAATTGTCTTTTGGTTGCAGGCCAAGGAAAACTGAATAATTTTTATTCTCCCAGGCAAGAGGGAAATCCCTTAAGCACTCAAGTCATGTCCCAAATAGTAAACTCTTTCTCTTGAAACAGAAGTTTTTCCACTGAAGCCTGTGACCTTTTTGTACGAGTTGCTGTAAAAGGTAAATTGAGACAATTTCAAAGCATTTTTTAGTGGGAGAGCATGACAGCAGATCATCTACATATTGAATAATAGTATAATTCTGAGGAAGCTATAGGGTTATTAAGTCTTTATGTAATGCCTGGGAAAAATAGGAAGGGGCTTCAGTAAGCCCTTATAACATTTCAGTTCAGGTGTACTGCTGATTTTTCCGAGTAAAAGCAAAAAATATATTGACTCTCTTTGTGAACTGGAATGCTAAAGAAGACTGAGCAGAGATTTATTACTGAGAATCATTCTGAATCAGTGGGCATGTTAGATAATAAAGTATTAGGGTTTGGGACTATAGGAAACCTTGGTATTACAATTTTAATTGCCAATAAATCTTGAACAAATCTCCAACATTATTCATTTGGTTTTTTAACTGGTAGGATTGGAGTGTTGCAAGTACTGGTATGTGGAATTATAAATCCTTATTTAATTAAATCCACAATTAGTAAGAGCTCTTGAATTGCTTGGGGTTTTAGTGGATATTGGGGTAATTTAGGCAAAGGTTTAGAATGATCAATTTGGACTCTTATAGCTTCCACACTTTTAATCCTTCCTGCATTATTGAAGAAGAAGCTCATAAACATTCAGTTATTTTAGAAAGGTCAGAGTTATTACAGGCCTGAGTTGCAGTCTTATCAATTTCAGCCTGTAGACAGCATAACAGTTCTGGTTCAGGAATCAGGAAACTCTAAGATTATTTCTCCCTCTGGAGAGAATTATATGCCCTTTTAGCTTTGAAAGTAAGTATCACCCTAGCAAGTTTACTGGAGCACTACCACATATTTGAAAGATACGTTTTTCTGAAAATGGCTTCAACATCAATTGGATAGCTTCAGATATGGGGACCTATTGAACTTGATTTGAAACTCCCACCACATAAATGACCTTTTTTTCTTTATTTCTTCTAAAAAAAAAAAGTGATACATGTGCAGAACATGCAGGTTTGTTACATAGGTATACGTGCACCATGGTGGTTTGCTGCACCTATTGACCTGTCCTCTAAGTTTCCTCGCCTCATCCCCACTCCCCAACAGGCCCTGGTGTGTGTTGTTCCCCTCTCTGTGTCCATTTGTTCTCATTATTCAACTCCCACTTATGAGTGAGAACATGCGGTGTTTGATTTTCTGTTCCTGTGTTAGTTTGCTGAAGATGATGGCTTCCAGCTTCGTCCATGTGCCTGCAAAGGACATGATCTCACCCCTTCTTATGGCTGCATAGTATTCCATGGTATATATGTGTCACATTTTCTTTATCTAGTCTATCATTGATGGGCGTTTGGGTTGGTTCCACGTCTTTGTTAGTGTAAATAGCGCTGCAATAAACATATGCGTGCGTGTGTTTTTATAGTAGAATGATTTATATTCCTTTGGGTATATACCCAGTAATGGGATTGCTGGGTCAAATGGTATTTCTGGTTCTAGATCCTTGAGGAATTGCCATACTGTCTTCCATAATGGTTGAACTAATTTACATTCCTACCAACAGTGTAAAAGTGTTCCTATTTCTCCACAGCCTCACCAGCATCTTTTGTTTCCTGACTTTTTAATAATTGCCATTCTGACTGGCAAAAGGTGGTATCTCATTGTGGTTTTGATTTGCAAGAAATGACCTTTTTTACTCTGAGGGATTTGTTGGCTTAGTAATGGGGCTTACGGTAGATAGATAAGGTGGCTCTGGTATCCACCAGGATTGTACAAGGTTCCCCATTTTTTTCAACTATTGTTTCTTCAGGTTTATTTAAGGGTATTAGGAGGAGTCATTTACTGTAGAATCTGTTGAAGTCTCCTTAATGTTGACTAATATCACAAGAGCTAAAATCTTTTGGACTCATTCTAGTGAGAAACCAATCTCGCCTAAAGGGAGGAGGTTTATGGTGGACTAATATAAAAGCAGACAATCTCTTTTCCAGTGTCCTGGTTGTTTTCAATGAAGGCAAACACCTGGGGTAAATGGTTTCTTATTTTAGGACCTCTTGGTTGTGATGTAAAATAAAAACAAGAAGGTCCCTTTGGTCTATGTTCTTGTAATTGTTGTAATTGGAAAAACATGCTTGTTAGCTTTCTGGGATTTTTTCTTGCTGTAGAGTCCTCTCTAATGTTCAGTTAAGGCCAGCAATTCAATCATATCTGTAACTTCCCATCCTGATTTATGTTTTTTAAATTAGGCTACTAAGTTTGAGATGAAGTCCTTTTATAAAACAGTTAATGCATTTTCAGTCCCTGCAGGAAATACTCCTTATTGTAATTCAAGGCTAGAATATTTTACAAATAGTATTTCTAAAAGGGCTTTGTAATCTGAAGCTGCTTCATCCTTTTTTTTCTGTCTGTAAGACTGTATAATTGACCAATTTTTGTGGAAAAATCTTAGGAATTTAACCGAAAATGTTTTCAGCAATGTTTCTAACTCCTTTTGGTTCATCTCATGAGGAGGTTTTAGAGGGGTCTTTAATATCCTTCCAAGGTTTGTCCCATTCTGCTTCTGCCATCCATTTGTGAGCTTCATCAAGCCCCAATATCATGTGAATAAATTGGTAAAGGTCAGGGATTCCTGCATTGTAAGCTCCTATGAGGATTCTAAATTCCTCCATAAATTTTTGAGAATTTTCACTTGTGTTATGGGATTCCTTTACAATGTCTCTAAGCTCAGTTTTAGACTATGGTATAAAGGTGGTTACAGCAGGCAAGCCTGGCTGATCAGAGGGACTCACTTTGTAAGGAATCTAACTTCTCTTTTTAAAAAAATTAATCTTCAGAGTGAAAGAGAAATTTAGCAAAAAGATTAGAAGACTCAGAGTAGGTAGAGGCTGGTTGCAGTGGCTCATGCCTGTAATCCCAGCACTTTGGGAGGCTGAGGTGAGCAAAGCACCTGAGGTTAGAAGTTCGAGACTAGCCTGGCCAACATGTTGAAACCCCATCTCTACAAAAAATACAAAAATTAGCGGGGCATGGTGGCACATCCCTGTAATCCCAGCTATGTGGGAGGCTCAGTGGGGCAGGAGAATTGCTTGAACCCAGGAGGTGGAGGTTGCAGTGAGCTGAGATCACACCACTTCACTCCAGCCTGGGTAACAGAGCGAGACTGTCTCAAAAACTAAAATGAAATGAAATAAAATAAAATAAAGAGTATTTAGGTAGAAACAGATAAAGAGAATGAATAGTCAGAGTTAATTCAGCCACAATACAGTCCTTTTTTGTCATGTCATCAGTGTGTTGCATATGCTTTTCATTTGCCTTTTGTAAGGAATCCTTTATGGAGACAATTTTTAATTTATTTAATATTTTAAAGGCCTCTGCATAACAATTGAAAAATTCATTCCATTGCTTTTGTGGAGTCTTTGAGCCCTTCCTTTATAATGTGCCTGCAAGTAAACAATTCTATCTAAATTAAATCTTCCCCATTGTGACCATCTTAATTCTAAGCTGCCTCCAATAAGGTTAACCCATTTTTCTGAAAATGCACCCATTCTAGGGCCATAATTCTTATACATAAAATTAGCTGGAATCCCAGAAGGTGGAGCCCCAGATTGAAACAAACCTATTAACAAAAAGGTACCTACTCTAGGCCTCTAACTGAATCTAATCCAGTTAATTATTAAATCCAATTAGGTCCTGCACCCAATCCAGTCTAATTATGTCTCAAACTCAGAAAGCTCAGAACACAAATGAGTAAAGCTCAAAATCTGAGAGTAAACTCACACATAACCTCCAGTTTCAAACAAGAGTATAGTGAGCACAATGGGCTTGATGGGTACCTCACCTTGTTGCCTGGTATTCCTGGCAGGGGGGGTCACAGGACTCTTACTTGGGATCCTCACTTCTGACACCAAATCTGCTAAAAGAAGAACAGAGTTTAATTGAGCAAAGAGTGAGTCACAAATCAGACAGACCCATGAACAAGAACCAGTTCAGAGAAACTCCAGGGCTGCACATGATTGGATAACGTTTATGGACTTAAAAAAGAAAGTGACATACTGTGTTGGTCCATTTTTACATTGCTATAAAGATACTACCTGAGACTGAGTAGTTAATAAAGGAAAAAAGTTTAATTGACTCACAGTTCTGCATGGCTGGGGAGGCCTCAGGAAACTTACAATCATGGTGGAAGGCGAAGGGGAAGCTGACACCTTCTTCACAAGGCAGCAGGAGTGAAAGAACAAGTGCAAGGAAGTGCCACACTTTAAAACCATCAGCTCTCCTGAGAACTCACTCACTATCACAAGAATAGCATGGGAGAAAATGCCCCTGTGATCCAATCACATCCCACCAGGTCCCTCCCTCGACACATGGGGATTACAATTCGAGATGAGATTTGGGTAGGGACACAGAGCCAAACCATATCACATACAGAAAACACAAGTGAGGTACAAAAACAGCTGTATTTGTACAGCTCACAATTTGCCTTATTTGAATACAATTTGCCTTATTTGAAGAGCTGGCCACCTGTGATTGACTAAGCACAGCTGCTGTGATTGGCTGAGACTCAGCTATTTGTTACAGAAGCATATTCCTAATTTATGTTTTCAATTTACATACTAAATTACATTGCGGTTTATTATCTAAGGAGTCAACTCTGAGAGTACAGAGGCTTCTTTAGGCCAAACTTAATTTGATTTAACATAAGAATAATGACAATTTGTGACATTATATGATTTAAGTCAATGAACTTTAAATATTTTTGATTATGTAAGATATAGCTCCTATTGGGGGCACATGCCTAAAAATTCTATTAGTACAGTAGTAAATTCAATTAGTACACAAGTAATTCAATTATTACAATAGTAAATGTATATAATTTATAAATTGAAGTTTTACTATGTTCTTCCCATACCTCAATAGATTAACTTGTGTAATTTTAGGAATGTCTGACCTCCCACCTCCCATTCTAAATCCCAACAACTTCACATAACAACTGAAATAGCTATTATTTTATTTTGTTTGATTTTTTTAAATGTTTTTTAGAGACAGGGTCTTGCTGTGTCACACAGGCTGGAGTGCAGTGACATGATCATACCTCACTGCAGTCTCAAACTCCTGGGCTTAACCAATTCCCCTCCCTCAGCCTCCTAAGTCATTGGGACTACAGGCATATGCCACATACCTGGCTAATTTTTTTTTTTTTTTTTTTTTTGGAGAGATAGTACCTTGTTATGTTACCCAGGCTGGTCTCAAACTCCTGGGTTCCAGTGATCCTCCTACCTTGGCCTCCCAAAGCGCTGGGATTACAAGTATGAACCATTGTGTCTAGGCTTTATTATTTTAAAGAAAGGGGTTTTTCATATTCTCATAATCCTAATCACAGGAAAGGAAACAATATATAATTTTCAAAATTTAATAATTGTTGTCAATATTGTGCTTTCTGGATTTACCTTCTATCTCATCAAACCGATACATAAGATTCACAAGGAGGAAGCAGGGCAAGATGGCCAAATAGAAGCCTTCATCGATGATCCTCTCCACAGGAACACCAAATCAAACAACTACCCACACAAAAAGGCACTTTAATAAGAACCAAAAATCAGGAAAGCAATTACAGTTCCTGGTTTTAACTTCATATCACTGAAAGAAGCACTAAAGATGGTAAGAAAGACAGTCTTGAGTTGCAGATGCCACCCATTCCTCATTCCCCAGCAGTGCCTCTGTGGCATGGAGAGAGAATCTGTGTGCTCAGGGGAGGGAGAGCACAGTGATTGCAGGACTTTTCATTGGAACTCAGTACTGCCCTCTCACAGCAGAAAACAACACTGGGCAGAACTCAGCCAGCGCCCATGGAAGGAGCATTTAGACTAGCACTAAGCAGAGAGGAATCACCCATCCTAGTGGTTGGAACCTTAGTTCTGGCAAGCCTCACCACTGTGGGCTAAAGTGCTCTGGGGTTCTAAATAAACTTGTAAGGCAGTCTAAATAAACTTGTAAGACTGCAATTCCTGGGCAAGTCCTGGTGCTGTGCTGGGCTTGAAGTCAGTAAATATAGGGGGCACATGACTGAGTAAGATACCAGCTGGGATCACCAAGGGAGTGCTTGTGTCTCCCCTCACCCCCACCAACCCCAGACAGTGCAGCTTAAGGAGAGGAAAGGGAAGAGTAAAGAGGACTTTGTATTACAACTTGGATACCAGCTTAGCCACAATAGGATAGGACAGCAGGTAGAGTCCTGAGACCCCCACTCCAAGCCCTAATGCCCAGATGGCATTTCTAGATACACCCTGGGTCAAAAGGGTACCCACTGCCTTGAAGGGAAGGACACAGTCCTGAAAAGATTCATCACCTGCAGACCAAAGAGCCCTTGGGCCCTGAATAATCAGCAGTGGTAGCCAGGCAGTACTCACCATGGACCTTGGTGAGATTCAGAGACAAGCTTGGTTTCAGGTATGACCCAGTACGTTCCCAGCTGTTATAGCTATGGGAAGAGACTCCTTCTGTGTGAGAAAAGGTGAGGGAAGAGTGAAGGGGACTTTTGCTGCTTAGGTACCAGCTTGGGCACCATGGTGTAGAGCACCAAGTAGGCTCCTGGAGTGCCTGATTCCAGGCCCTGACTCCTGGATAGCATCTCTGGACCTGCCCTGGAGGGAAGGACAAGAGCCTAGCTGGCTTTGCCATCTGCTGATTGTAGAGCCCTAGGGCCTTGAGCAAACATAGGCAGTAGCCAGGCAATGGTTACTGTGGGCCTTGGGCAAGACCCAGTGCTGTACTGCCTTCAGGTCTAACCCAGTGCATTCCTAGTTGTGGTAGCATGAGGGTGCTTGTGTCACTCCTCTCCCACCTCCAGGTAGCTCAGCAGAGAGAGAGAGAGAGACTGAGACTCTTGTTTGATTGGGAAAAAGTAAGAGAAAAGAATAAGAGTCTCTGCCTGGTAATCCAGATAATTCTTCCAGATCTTATCCAATAACACCAAGGAAGTACCTCTATGAGTCTGCAAAGAGCCACAGCATTACTGGGATTGGTGCCCCATAATACAGATATGGTTGGGGTGACCAAAAACTTAGATCACATCATTCAAGTCGTTTTAAATACCTAGAACACCTTCCCAAGAAGGATGGGTACAAACAAGCCCAGATGGCAAATACTGCAATAAATACCTAACTCTTCAATACCCAGACACCAATGGACATCCATAAGCATCAAGATCACCCGGGAAAACATGACCTCACCAAATGAACCAAATAAGGCACCAGGGACCAATCCTGGAGAGACAGAGATATGTTACCTTTCAGACAGAAAATTCAAAATAGCTGTTTTGAGGAAACTCAAAGAAACTCAAGATAACACAGAGAAGGAATTCAGAATTCTATTAGACAAATTTAACAAAGAGATTGAAATAATTAAAAATAAGCAGAAATTCTGGAGTTGAAAAATGCAATTGACATACTGAAAAATGCATCAGAGTCTCTTAACAGCAAAGTTGATCAAACAGAAGAAAGCACTAGTAAGCTTGAAGAAAGGCTGAACATACACAGTAAGAGGAGACCAAAGAAAAAGTTAAAAAGAAAGAAGCATGCCTGCTGGATTTAGAAAATAGCCTCAAAAGGGCAAATCTAAGAGTTACTGGCCTTAAAGAGGCAGTAGAGAGAGAGATTAGAGTAAAAAGTTTATTGAAAGAGATAATAACATAGAGTTTCCCAAACCTAGAGAAAAAGATCAATATTTAAGTGCAAGAAGGTTACAAAACACCAAGCAGATTTAACCTAAATAAGACTACTTCAAGACATTTCATAATCAAACTCCCAAAGGTCAAGAATAAGAAAGGATTCTGAAAGCAGCAAGGGAAAAGAAACAAATAACATACAATGGAGCTCCAGTAAGTCTGGCAGCAGCAGACTTCTCAGTGGAAACCTTAAGGCCAGGAGAGAGTAGCATGACATATATAAAGTGTCAAAAGAAAAAAAACTTTTATTCTAGATTAGTATATTTAGTGAAAATATCCTTGAATCATGAAGGAGAAATACTTTCCCAGATGAACAAAAGCTGAGGGATTTCATCAACACCACATGTATCCTACAAAAATGCATTTCTTCACTGACCACTGGTCATTCAGGAGCATATTGTCTAACTTACATGTGTTGTGTAGTTTCCAAAATTCCTCTTATTATTGATTTCTAATTTTATTCCATTGTGATCTGAGAAGATACCTGACTTTAAGATAATTTCAATTTTTTTTGAGGTTTTTAAGACTTGTTTTGCAGCCTAACATATAGTCAGTCCTTGAGAGTAATCCATGTGCTGAGGGGAAGAATGTGTATTCTGCAGCTGTCAGATGAAGTGTTCTTCAATCTGAAAGAAAAGGATGTTAATGAGCAGTGAGAAATCATCTGGAGGTGCAAAACTCACTGGTAATTGTAAGAACACAGAAAACTACAGAATATTATAAGACTACAATTGAGGTGCATAAACTACTCATATCTTGAGTAGAAAGACTAAATAATGAACAGATCAAAAATAATAACTACAACAACTTTTCAAGACACAGTACAATAAGATAAATAGAAACATCAAAAAGTTAATAAGCAGGGGACAAAGTTAAAGTGTACAGTTTTTCTTAGTTTTCTTTTGGCTTGTTTGTTAGTTTATGCAACCAGTGGCAAATTGTCATCAGTTTAAAATCATGGGTTATAAGATATTATTTGCAAGGTTCTTGATAACCTCAACCAAAAAGATATACACAGATACACAAAAAATAAAAAGCAAGAAATTAAAACATACTACCAGAGAAAATCACTTTCACTAAAAGGAAGACAGAAATGAAGGAAAGAAGGAAGAGCAGACCACAAAACAATCAGAAAACAAACAACAAAATGGCAGGAGTAAGTCCTTACTAATAGCATTTAATGTAAATATACTAAACTTTCCAATCAAAAGATGTAGAATGGCTGAATGGATAAAAAAGTAAGACCCACTGATCTGTTGCCTACAGAAACACACTTCATCTATAAAGAACACATAGCCTGAAAGTAAAGGGATGGAAAAAGATATTCCATGCCAATGAATACCAAAAAAAAAAAAAAAAAAAAAAAAAAAAAGAGGAGGAGTGGCTACACTTATGTCAGACAAAATAGACTTCAGGACAGAAACTATAAAAAGATACAGTTCATTATATAATGATAAAGGGGTCAATGTGGCAAGGGGATACAACAACTATAAATATATATGCACCCAACACTGGAGCTCCAAGAATATATAAAACAAATATTATTAGAGCTAAAAAGAGAGATAGACTCCAATATAAAAATAGCTGGAGACTTCAATACTCTACTTTCAGCATTGGACAGATCATTCAAAGAGAAAATCAACAGGAAAAAAAATCAGACTTAACCTGCACTATAGGCTAAATCGAACTAACAGATATTTACAGAACACTTCATCTGACAGCTGCAGAATACACATTCTTCTCCTCAGCACATGGATTACTCTCAAGGAATGACCATACGTTAGGCCACAAAAAAGTCTTCAAAAAATTCAAAAGCTGGAATTATCTTAAATTCAGGTATCTTCTCAGATCACAATGGAATACAATTAGGAATCAATAACAAGAGGAATTTTGGAAACTATACAAACACCTGTAAGTTAAACAATATGCTCCTGAAAGACCAGTGGTCAATGAAGAAATAAAGAAATAAATTACCAAATTTCTTGAAACAAATGATAATGGAAACACAACATACCAAAACCTATGGGATACAGCAAAAGAGGAAAGTTTATAGCTATAAGCACCTATATCAAAAAAGTACAAAAACTTCAAATAAATAACCTAATGATGCATTTTGAGAACTAGAAAAGCCGGAGCAAACCAAACCCAAAATTAGTAGAAGAAAAGAAATAATAAAGATCAGAGCAGAAATAAATGAAATTGAAATGAGGAAAACAATTCAAAAGATAAATGAAACTAAAAGTTGGGTTTTTGAAAAGGTAAACAAAATGACAAACCTTTGGCAAGACTAGGAAAAAAGAAAAGATACGAATAATAAATTAGAGATGAAAAAGGAGACATTACAACCAATATTACAGAAATTCAAAGGATCATTACAGGCTACTATGAGCAACTATATGCCAATAAACTGGTAAACCTGGAAGAAATAAATTCCTAGACACATACAGCCTACCAAGATTAAACCATGGAGAAATCCAAAACCTGAACAGACCAATAACAAGTAATTAGATTGAAGCCATAATAAAAGCCTCCCAGCAATGAAAAGTCCAGGATTCAATGGCTTCACTGCTGAATTTTACCAAACATTTAAACAAGAACTAACAACAATCCTACTCAAACTATTCCAAAAATAGAGAAGGGAATGCTTCCAAACTCAACATTTGAGGACTGTGTTTACCCTGATACCTAAACCAGACAAAGACTCATTAAAAAGAAGAAGGAGGAGAAGGAAGAGAAGAGGAAGAAGAAGGAGAAGGAGAAGAAGAAGATGATGACGACTTCACGCCAATAACTCTGATGAACATTGGTGCAAAAATCTTCAATAAAATACTAGCAAACCAAATTTAACAATACATTAAAAAGAATATTCATCATGACCAAGTGGAATTTATCCAGGGGTGCAAGGATGGCTCAAACATATACAAATTAATCAATGTGATACATCATGTCAACAGAACTGTAGGACAAAAACCATATGATCATTCAATTGATGCTGAAAAAGCATTTGATAAAATTCAATATCCCTTCATGATTTAAAAAACCCTAAAAAAAAAAAAACCGGGTATAGAAGGAACATACTTCAACACAATAAAATCCATATATAACAGACCCATGATTAGTATCATACAGAATGGGGAAAAACTGAAAGCCTTTCCTCTAAGACCTGGAACACAGCAAGGATGCCTACTTTCATCACTGGTATTCAACATAGTACTGGAAGTCCTAGCTAGAGCAATCAGACGAGAGAAAGAAACAAAGGCATTCAAATTGGAAAGGAAGAAGTCAAATTATCCTTGTTTGCATATGATATTATCTTATATTTTTAAAAACCTAAGCCTCCTCCAAAAAATGATTAGGACTGATAAAAATTCAGTAAAGTTGCAGGTTACAAACTCAACATGCAAAAATCAGTAGCATTTCTATATGCAAACAGAGAACAATCTGTAAAAGAAATCAAGAAAGTAATCTTGTTTACAATAGCTACAAATAAAATACTAGGAATTAACTGAAGAGGTGAAATACCTGTGCAATGAAAACTATAACACACTCATGAAAGAAACTGAAGCAGACTCAAAAATATGTAAAGATATTTCATGTTCTGGATTGAGTCAATATTGTTAAAATGTCCATACTATCCAAAGCAATGTACAGATTCAATGCAATCCTTATCAAAATAAAAATGACATTCTTCACAGAAATAGAAAAAAATCCTAAAATTTATATGGGACTATAAAAGACCCAAATAGCCAAAGCTATCCTGGGCAAAATAGCCAAAACTATCCTGAGCAAAAAGAAAAAAACTGGAGGAGTCACATTACCTGAATTCCAATTATACTACAGAGCTATAGTAACCAAAAGAGCATAGTACTGGCATAAAAACAGACACATAGCCAATAGAACAGAAGAGAGAACCCAGAATCAAATCCAAACATCTACAGTGAACTCATTTTTTGCAAAAGTGCCAAGAACATGCAGTGTGGGAAAGGACAGTCTCTTCAATAAATGGTGCTGGAAAAACTGGATATCCTTATGCAAAAGAATGAAACTAGACCCCTTTCTCTTGCCATATAAAAAATCAAATGTAAATAGATTAAAGACTAAAATCTAAGACTTCAAACTATGAAACTCCTCAAAGAAAACATTGGGGAAACTCTCTAGGATGTTGAAGTGGGCAAAGATTTCTTGAGTAATACCTCATAAGCACACGCAACCAAAGCAAAAATGGACAAATGGGATCATATCAAGTTAAAAAACTTGTGCACAGCAAAGGAAACAATCAACAAAGTGAAGAGACAACCCACAGAATGGGAGAAAATATTTGCAAACTATCTAATAAGGGATTAAAAACCAGCAAAATAAGGAGCTCAAACAGCTGTATAGGAAAAAAAGTCTAATAATCTAATTTTAAAATGGGCAAAAGATATGATTAGACATTTTTCAAAAGAAGACACAAATGGCAAACAGGTGTATGAAAAGGTGCTCAACATCATTGATCATCAGAGAAATGCAAATCAAAACTACAATAAGATATCATTTCAACCCACTTAAAATGGCTTTTATCCAAAAGATGGGCAATAACAAATGCTGGCGAGGATGTGGAGAAAATGGAGCCCTTGTATACTGTTGGTGGGAATGGAAATTAGTACAACTACTATGGAGAATTACTGTACAACTGCTACGGAGATTCCTCAAAAAGCTATATGATACATTGTACAATCCAGCAGTCCCACTGCTAGGTATATACCCAAAAGAAAGGAAATCAGGATATCAAAGAGCTATCTGCACTTTCATGTTTAATGCAGCACTATTCACAATAGCCAAGATTTGGAAGTGATCTAAGTGTCCATCATCAGATGAATGGTCAAAGAAAATGTGGTACTTATACACAATGGAATACTATTCAGCCATGAAAAAGAATGAAGTCTCATCATTTGCAACAACATGGGTGGAACTGTAGGTCATTAAGTGAAAGCAGCCAGACACAGAAAGACAAAGTTTGTATGTTCTCACTTTGTGTGAGAGCTGAAAATTGAAACAACTGGACTCATGGAGATAGAAAGTAGAAGGATGGTTACTAGAGGCAGGGAAGAGTAGTGGGGCATCAGGGGGAAGTGAGTTTGGTTAAGGGGTACAAAAAATGGAAAAAAATGAATAAGACCTAGTATTTGATAGCACAACAGGGTAATTATAGTAAATAATGACTTAATTGTACATTTAAAAATAACTAAAAGAATATAACTAGATTGTTTGCAATACAAAGGATAAATGCTTGAAGGGATGGATACCCCATTTACCACGATGTGATTATTACACATTGCATGCCTGTATGAAAATATCTCAGGTACCCCATCTATATAAATACTATGTACACACAAAAACTAAAATTTAAAATAAAAAAAAGGATTCTCAAGAAACAGTATGAGGCGGAGTAGAAAGCTGTTGGGAGCTGGTGCGGGGCAAGAAATCAGGGACAGGGGAGACATTTTTAAAAATTCAATTTTATTTTCCATGTGTTGTGTCATAGGCACAAGGTACACCAAGCTGTAGAAGAGATTATCTCTCTCCTTAAGTTATTTTTAAAAATCATAGTAACTTACAGAAATTTGTCTTTTTAGGAGGAAAGAACCAGGTATCCCTAATTATCCAAGCATTAGCTTAACCCACCTAAGAGAGACAATGGGTAGAAACAGTAAAGTTGTTCCCACTAGTTAATGACTACTAATTGAATACTCATTCTGTGTCATATTAATTTCTATATATTATCTCATTTAATACCCTCAAGAATTTCTCATAAGATAGGCATTGTTATCACTGTTGTACGTAGAAGGAAATGGAAGCTCAGATACGTAAAGTAGTTTGTACAAAGTCAACAGCTGATAAGTGGTCTAGCTAGGATTCCAACCCAGTGTAAAGTAGTTACTATTGACTGAGTGTTTCTTACGTGCCAGGCAGTGATAGTATCTCATAGTATCTAATAAATTTCAAGAACAACCCTCTGAAGTACCATTATTTTGTGCAAATTACAAATCAGGAATCTGGGACTCTGAGAGTTGCTAATGGCACACAACTGCCAAGTGACAGGTTGTTTGACCCCTTTCCTTGATTATGCTTCCCCTGGAGGTGGGACAAGGAAATGTTAGGGCAAGGAAGAGACAGATCATGACTCTGAGGAGCAGCCTGTCAGGGGAAGTTATGAAGCGATGGTGGATTCCAGTGGCCTAAATGGGAATTACTTGCTTATAGACTCATTTATATCCATAATAACATATGCTATCTGTAAATAGTTGGGTATGCTTTAGCTAAATGTTTAGTAAATTTGCTTTTAATCTCATCCATAGAGCATAAACATTACATTCTTCCCAGGAAACTTCTAGACATAAAGGCTCAATTTAAGAACAATGGCAAGGGATTGACTGTGTTTAACATGAATCCTGACTTTACTGACCATCTCAGACTTTATACTGGTGCCCAGGCTGATAAAGACCCCTCAGACTGGATCTCTCCACTTTGTTGGAAGAATAATGATAATAGAATTTATTTTCAGCCTGTTCTTGAAACTTGCTGTTCCCATTAATCCTCATTATCCTCCTTTAGTCTTCTGAGTCATCTCACCTGAAAGTCTTAGAGCTCTGCTTCATTTTAGGAACCGCAGGCAACCATGTAGGTAAATAAAGTTTTTATTGTTCCCTGATCTCATAAAAGTAGAGTTCTGACTCAGTTATATTCTCCAGAGAGCCAAAGTTATATGTGTTCAGGCAAGGAGTTAGTCACACAAACAGAGCGGGGTTGCTAAGCAATGTAATACACATTTCATTAATTACAACAATGGCACTTTTGCTGTCGGTGCCCTTGATTATGGGGGATTCCAGGTTGAAGCCCTGAGGACATAGGAACAGTGAGGTCCAGAAGGGCCCATATGTGGTGTCTTTTGGTTCAACCCCATCATCTTATTTTTCCTTGTCAAATCTTTTTGGATGATTTCACACTTTGTGGTCAGGAGTAAAACAGTAAGACATGAAAATGGGAGCCAGGGCTGATGAGCGGGTCAGTCAGCTGAGATATTAACACATTAGGGCTTTATTTGTGTGCAGGCATGTGAAATAATTCAACCCTAAAACACCCACAGCTGACTTCCCCTGTTTTTTTTTTTAAGGTTCCAGCTTACGTATCAATTTTTTCCAAAAGCAACCCCAAAAGGATTAGGTGTTTTCTGGTATGGATATTTGTTATTTCTGGTTATATTATTGTTGTTTCTTGTTGTTAACATCTAAAACCCTACCAAGTTTAGGGAGGAATTGTCTTATAGTAGTATTTGTGGGATCCTTTACTCCTTGTACCACTGAGGAAGCTGTAGAGGGGAACATCTTTCTCTCCCAACCCCTAACAATCTAGGTCTCACCCAATCTGACCCTACTTTTTGGAATTTTAGATCACAAGTGAGTGACACAAAGATAAAAGAGATGGCCAGAATTCATTTCCTGTTTCCAGGGGCAGGGGTAGCTGCCTCATGGAAGAGTTGTTCTTTCCACTTGGTGTTTGGAGCCTTCTGGGATCCTCCTATTATAGTAGGTAGCTAATCAGGTATGAGCAGGGCAGGAGAGGGCTCCCCCAACCCACACAAGGAGTGTTGGGCAACCATCAGTGATAGTCAGGTTGTTGTTAGCTGTCCCTCTAAAGTAATAATTGGTCACAGCCGGCACCAGGGAAGGGCATTCTCCTAATAGGTAAAACACACCTGAAACTGGTGATCAGCGGCTTCCCAATAAGATCTCAGGAGTGGGGAGAAGTAATGGAAGACCCCGGAAGTATGTCAACATATAAAACCCCAAGTCAAGCGGTAAAGCCATGCACTCGGTCTCTCAAATTGCCCGCTTGGCCCTCTTCCAAGTGTGCTTTCCTTCCTTTCATTACTGCTCTAATAAGCTAACTTAGTTTTAATAAACTAACTCCTGCTCTAAAACTTGCCTTGGTCTTTCCTTCTGCTTTATGTCCCTCAAATTCTTTCTTCTGAGGAGACAAGAATTGAGGTTGCTGCAGACCTGTACGGATAACTACAGCCATTAACATATTTTGGTGCTGTGTGTCTTGGAAACCTTCCTCTGGTAACACTCTCACCTTCTGAGCTTGCTCTTCCAGCCCTTCTAGATCCTATGAACCACATATTGAAGTCCCTCTCCCCATAGCCTTCCAGAGAGTCTTTTTATCTAAATCAGCCTGAATCATTTCCCAAACTTGACCCAGGAACCCTGATTATGAGCCATTTTCCCATGAGCTCTCAAGAGCATCTGTATTAGTTTCTGATGGTTGTTGTAACAAATTATCACAAATTTTATGGATTCAAGTAACACAAATGTATTCCATAACACTGCTAGAGGCTGCAAATCTGAACTCAGTATCACTGGATTGAAATCATGTATTGGCAAGACCGTGCTTCCTCCAGAGACTCTAAGGGAGAATTTTTTCCTTGCCTCTTCCAGCTTCCAGTTTCTGGTGGTTGCCAGAATTCCATAGTTTATGGTTTGTGGTTGCATCATTCCATTCTCTGCCCCAGTGGTCACATTGCCTTATCATCTTCTGTCTGTATCAAACCCTTGCCTCCCTTTTATAAGAACATATGTGATTGTATTGAGGGCCTACCCTGATAATCCAGGATAATCTCCCATCTCAAGATCCTTAACTTAATCACACCCACGAAGACCCTTTTTTGCCATATAGGGGAACATTCACAGATTCTAAGGATTGGGATGTGGATATCTTGGGGGGCCATTTTTCACCTACCCCAGTATCCTCAACTGTATGCTCAAGAGTTCTGCAGCTCTCGTGGTCCATTTACTTGCCTGTCTCCTGTACTAGACTGTGAATTCTTGGAGCTCAGAAGCAATTTGTCGTGCCTATCATTTATCTCTGGTGCTAACCTTCTGGTAGGCACACAAAAATACTTGAATGAATCAATAAACAAGTTAAATTCAAGATGCAATTCTTATTGCATCTGTTTTTTAGCACAAGTTTGGAAATTTAAAAATTTAGGAGGAAATTGTATCTCTTGTAGTAGGCACATAGGTTTCAACACTATTTCTCTGTTTAATAGAGTTAGTTTGCTTTTGAACTTCTAGTGGCTCTTCTCTACGATAACCCTACGTCAGAAGACGTGAAGCATGCAGACGCCATCCAGCTCCCAGGGCAGGTATTGCTAATCTTTTCTGAAAAGTGCAAACACGGCCTTAGAATCTTTGACACAATGTTCCAGGCAGCCAACTCAAGGCAGCTGAGTGAAGTTGAACTGCAAGATAAAACTTTTCATGTCATTACACTCAGAAGATAAAAAAAAAACCAAACTGCTCAGTCTGGTCCCACTTTGCTCAGAGACTCTCATTATTTCTTTTCTTTTTGTTTGAGACAGAATCTCACTCTGTTGCCCAGGCTGGAGGGCAGTGGTGCAATCTTGGCTCACTGAAACCTCTGCCTCCTGGGTTCAAGCAATTCTCTTGCCTCAGCCTCCTCAGTAGCTGGGCCTACAGGTGCCCGCAACCACATCTGCCTAATTTTTGTATTTTTGGTAGAGATGGGGTTTTGCCATTTTGGTCAGGCTGGTCTCGAACTTCTGAGCTCAGGCAATCCACCTGCCTCGGCCTCCCAAAATGTTGGGATTACAGGCGTGAGCCACCGTGCCTGGCCTCCCTCATTATTTCTGACGTAAAGTATACTTCAGCTAGGATCAAGCATACTACATTCATTCTCCGTAAGTTCATAACGTTCCTCTCCCCTCTCTCCTATCTAGGCAATAACCCCCTTTAGGTTCCAAAGCAACTCCCCACTTCAAACAGAAGAGATTTTTCTTTAACCCTGACACATACAATCATTTATTTTCATGCTGCCAAATGCAATTTGTTTTCTCTCCAGGTCTCCAATTATAATCAGCACCTACTTGCCCCAGGAAGGCTCCTTCTCTTCCTCCATCATATTGACATTTAATTTATGATCTCTCCTCAAAATACAAAATGTTAAACACTCATTTCTTTTCTACATTTCTCAGACGAGACTCTCATGACCTGCCAAATGCTGCCATTAATTGCCAGTTGGTGCTGATGTGCCCTGCCCCGCACCTTCATGTCTGGTTGAGGGGACTGCTCCAGGGGTACCTGGTCCTGACAGTGGTAACATGAACTCGATCTCTGGGCCAATTAGAGGGATCCACAAGGCTCTGACCTTTTCCTTCTGGACAGGGTAATTTCAATGGTACAGTGAATAACACTTCCAATACAAACAGCTTAGTCACTGTTTACAGTTTTAGAGTAAAAATTGCAAAGAAAACTCTCTGTTATGTAGGTATTTGAGGTTACTGTTCAGTGCCAGTATCTTTTGGGGATGGGACAGTCATTAGCTTTGGCAATTAACAGTTCTCAGAGCAGCTTCTAAAACACAATTTCTGCTTGTCCACCAGGCCAGAATTAGACCAATTAGAAATAAGGCGTCTGCTGTATTATTCACTTTGAAGCATCAGAATATGGCAGTGTTGCTCATGTCTAGGTTATTTTCCAGGGCACAATGCCAACCATCTGATATTTGTGCTGTGTGATTACTGAAAGAAATAGTAGTGAGGGCAGCTTACCAACAGGACAGATTGCAGGGAGGCCTCTCAGCTGCAGTAAATGAGATTTTGGATTTGGATTCTGCAGTGTCCATCTAGAAAGCGGGG
This sequence comes from Pan troglodytes, assembly GCF_028858775.2. Classification (NCBI taxonomy): domain Eukaryota; kingdom Metazoa; phylum Chordata; class Mammalia; order Primates; family Hominidae; genus Pan; species Pan troglodytes. The sequence continues at coordinate 104,517,359 of NC_072405.2, read as the reverse complement.
TGAGGGCTGCACTCCTTAGATGTCTGGTATTTCGCTCTTGGTTTCAGCCACACATAAACATTTGGGCAAGGCTTTGAGGCACACAGTCAACACTGATTAGTGTTGTTTATAACAAATAACTAATGACCTTAATTTGAAAAGAAGCTTTTTTTATCCCCCCCACTATTATCTGGTTGCAGGAAGGCAAGCATGTTCTCAGAGAAAGGACTCCTCCTGTCAAATGTTGGATTCTTAAAGGACAAGGGCATGACAAGAGCAAAGACCTTGGGAAAGCTGGTCTGTCACTGTTTGCAGAAGGTTCTAGAGCAGTGCTTCCAAAACTTGAATGTGCTCACCAACTTCAAGACACAAAGCACAGTTCTGCACTGGGGCCTCAGAGTCTGGATTTCCAGTAAGTTCCCAGGGGATAGCTAATGCTCCTGGCCCATGGACCACTCTTTGAGGAACAAGGGCTTATATCAGTGATTCTTAAGTGGGAGCAGAGAAGGCATGTATAAGAACTGAAGGAAATTCTTTCAGAATACACATCCCCCTCTTTTCCCACCAGGACTATCAAATTGGGGGAAATGAGGGCACATATATTTATTTAAAGCTTTATTGAGGCATAATTTACTACCATAAAATTCACCCACTTTAAGTGAACAATTAAACGATTATTTGTATTAGTTGTACAACCATCATCACCACAATCTTATTTTAAATAATTTCCATTATCCCAAAAAGAAAACTTGCTGTTTGCCATCATTCCCCATTTCCACCCCTAGCTCCAGAAAACTATTAATCTATGATCTGTCTCTGTAGATTTACCTTTTCTGGACCTTTCATATAAATGGAATCATTTAATATGTGGACTTTTGTGCCTGACTTCTTTCACTTAGCATGGGGTTTTTGAGATTCATCCACGCTGTAGCATGTATGCAGTACTTCATTCCTTGTTACAGGCACATGGGCTTTTAAAAGCCTTTCATGGTGATTCAGTGGCCTCCTGGTTGAGGAACACCATATATATATGTGTGTGTGTATATATATAAAAGTGTATATATATGTATATGTGTGTGTATATATATATATGTACATACCATATCAGTTTAGAAATTATCTTCTTTTCAAAATTAGGAAGCAGAGAGGCTAAACAACTCCTTCAAGCAATTATGATTGAAGCCAGTATCTTTTGACTTCAAGCCCAAAGCATTTTCCCTGATACATACTCTTTATAAATGCAGCAGATAGCAGGTCTGAGGTAATCTCAGGCACACAGTGCTCTTCCAGAGCTCACCAGAATGCAACCAGGGTAAGAGTTTGCATCAGTCTTAAGAAAGGGTAGCATTCAAAAGAAGAACACTTCTAACTTCAATAAAACCTTGTAAAAGGATTTCAGTCTTTATGGAAGTCCATGGACAAGGCACAGAAGAGGGGCATTACATTGCATCATATAGAGCAAACTAACAACCCACCTTACATGCCACCTCTTCCCCAAATTGCACAAAGTCTAGCAGCTGTCTCCTCCTCTAGGCCATACTTTCTATCTTCACTCTCCCTTAGCCCTTTTCCCTCAAACTCTAGCTTCTGCTGGCTGGCTTGTCTTCTGCTACCTCCTTCAGGGAGCTGTGATTTTCTTTGGTCTGGGAGTACCTGGCTCTCTTAATGAAAATCACCTTAGTCTTACTCAGCATTCTCTCCCTTCTCCATTTGTATCTTTGTCCATTTCTCAGAGTAGCACTCCAAGAATTTGTAAAGGTAGAGAAGCCCATGACTAATTTTTAACTTTTTCTGTCCTGTTCATAAATGTTGGAGATAGGTTGTGTTTTGGGCCACCATAGCCACCTTTTGAAGGGGCTTCCAGGGGCCAGCCATGAATGCTGACTGGCTGAAGTCCAGTCTAAGGAAGGAAAAAATCCATCCCTCTTCTTGCCTGGTCTTCCTTGGCTCACTGCCATCCCAGTGCTCCTATTCTCAATATCAGGCTAGATTTAACCTTTTTGGTAAACACCTAGTAACAAAATAATTGCTTAAGGAAACTTGGTCTGTTTAAAATGACATAGTTTTCACCTCATCCCAATCTAATACTTTTCCTCTTGTTCTGGACACAGATAAGCATCTGTTCATAGCATCTCTTGTTATTAATTATTAATTTATTAATTATAAAGATGTTCAAGTATATAATTATAAAATTATAATTAAACAAACATTATATAATAAAACAACTATTATTAATGATTCTTTATTAATTATTCAGGCTATTCCATGCTGGGTGTGGAGCAGAGCATTGTGGCACATCAACAGTTTGAGTCTCTCTGATCTCCACTTTGTCCATGTCCTGGGTGCTTCTCCCTGCCTTGAGCTTCCTTTCCTTATTTAAAAATGAAGATCTGGCTACTTAGAACCTCAGGATCTCAGAAGGACAGAGGTGGAAGTGTCCTCAGAGCCTGTCTTCAACATTCTTCATTTTTCAGGTGAAGAAACCAGGGTCCCCAGGGGTGAAGTGTCTTGCAATTATTGTCAGCATTTTAGCTGCGCTTGTGTGTGAGGTTGTAGGAGAAACAGAAGGGAAAAAGTAAAGAGAACAGATTCTGTAGAAAGCCAAGAGCAAAGTGTGATATAGCAAAAGCTGGAAAACAGTAACATTTGAAATGGAAGTGAATTCCCAGACAAACTGTCTCTCTCTCACCCGTTGTCTGGGTCAGAGGAGTGTTGAGAATATTAAGTATAGTGCTAGAGGTAGATGGGTGACATATTATGGTTTTAAGAGACAAAAAGATTCTGAATAGCTTCTGGAAATGACATGTCTAACGTGGTCCTGGTACACTGCAGGTGCTGAATAAATATTTGTTGGTTGATTCAGGTAAGATGAGAAAAGGTAGACATGCTCCATAGTGTGTGCAAAATTAACAGGTTGCGGTTCCTGCATTTGGCTTGCAGGTCTCTTGGGTACTGGTTTGCAGGTCTCCTTGTAAGGGTCTTTAAAGCTTCCCATTAGTGAAGAGACTGTCTACCTGCAGCAGATTCAGCTGAGTTCAATTTCACAGTCAAGACATTCTGAGTGCTCCCTCCTCCTTAATCTTTCCTAGAAAATGGAGCTCAAAGGGAATAGAAAGGAGAGGCAGGGAATGTTACACCTCTTGGGTCTGATGTCTAATTTTTGTTTAGTAGTAACAATGCTTTATAGCTTGTAGAACAATTCACATACATTTTCTTATTCAGTTCCCTCAGCAACTCTGTCAAGCCTGGGCTCCCGAGAACTAACGTCAGGCTGCCTGATCCCAGGTCAGTGCCTGTTTTCTGCCTGCTCTGTGTTCTTTCGGGCCTGGCCACCCTGTGAGGTTTCCATGGCACCCTGAACAACAGCCCAGCATCTCGGGCAGGGCCTTTCCTGAGTGCTGCCTCCTAGTCAGTGCATCCTCTGGCAGAGCTTCCCTTGAGGTTTGGGGCTCCTTGCAGCCTTGTTTCCCTTGGGAGGTGTTCTGTGCTCAGAGACCATGACTCATGAGCTACAGGAAGTTTTTGGCACGCTCCCTGCATGCTGAAAGAAAATTAATGGCTCAGCGAGTGTTTGGTGAAGGAGAAGGGTGCAGGCAATGGCAGCAAAGTTCTCAGTTGGAAAACACCTGCTGGTCCATGGGGAGGTTGTCCCTGGATTGGCAGAACTGGTGAGTCCTATGTGGAATTGTGGGCCAGACAGAGTTTATGTTGAGGTCTCAGGTTGTGATAGTTAATACTGAGTGTCAACTTGATTGGATTGAAGGATGAAAAGTATTGATCCTGGGTGTGTCTGTGAGGGTGTTGCCAAAGGAGATTAATATTTGAGTTAGTGGGCTGGGAAAGGCAGACCCACCCTTAATCTGGGGGGGTACCACCTAATCAGCTGCTAGCATGGCTAGAATAAAGCAGGCAGAAAAACATGAAAAGACTAGACTGGCCTAGCCTCCCAGCCTACCTCTTTCTTCTGTGTTGGATGCTTCCTGCCCTTGAACATTGGACTCCAAGTCCTTTGGTTTTGGGACTCGGACTGGCTCTCCTTGCTCCTGAGCTCACAGATGGCCTATTGTGGGACCTTGTGATCAAGTGAGTTAATACTTAATAAACTCCCTTTTATATATATAATTATCCAATTAGTTCTGTCCCTCTAGAGAACCCTGACTAATACAGATTTTGGTACCAGGAGTGTTTCTAGAGGAACAGAATATGAAGGATGGAGTTCTTTCATTGGTTTTGGGTTTCTGGTGTTGGCTGCTTAATATGATTAGACCCAAAAATGCTAAGGACCCTACTTCTAATAGTATAGAGAACACTGATATGAAGAGAACTTGGCATGAACTGTTTAGAGAGCTATGCAAAATAAATGCATTTGACACTCCTGATTCACTGCTCATGAGAGGCAAGGAGTCTAGTGACTCTATACATAATACCTTTGACCATATGTGGAGAACCAAAGAACATAATGAAGCTGGTTGATTGCTCCTAAGTTCAGTGGACAAAGTGATGAATTTTGTCATCACTTTGTTAGAGTCAGGGATTCTAACTCCTGGCTTCAGAAGCAGAAACTGAGCCTCAAATCTGCTAAGATTTCCCTGAGTGAGAGTCTTATCTCCTATAGAAAAAGAGCTGAAATTGTGGGAAAAAAGGCACAAGCTCTTATTATGTAAGGGGCTGACCTGCAATGGAAGGTGCATGCACAGCCTCGCCAGGTGTCTACTGCTAAAGTGAGGGCATTGATAGGAAAAGAATAGGACCCTGCAACTCGGAATGGGGATGTGTAGGAGGCCACTGATGAAGCTGGGGACACTGAGCTTGTAAACTCTGATGAAACTTTTTTTGCCAGAAGAAACAGCTTCCCCATCGCCTCCCTGACCCATGCTGCCATCAGCCTTTCCCCCTTTGTCTGAGGAGATAAACCCTGCACTGACTGAGGCAACAGTGATGGCCTCCCCTGAGGGAGTTGCCAGGCAAGATAATGTTGATTCTCCTCAGGAGCCACCCCCAACACCCCTGTTTGCTTCTAGACCTATAACTAGACTAAAGTCCCATTGGGCCTGTAGAGGTGAGGTTGAGATATGACCCATGAGGTGGTGCACTTTTCGAGTGTCCTCAAAAAGAGTGTACTTGAAAAGAACTGCTTGAGCTTTCTAATTTATATAAGCAGAAATCTGGAGAACAGGCATGGGAATGGATATTAAGGGTGTGGGATAATGGTGGAAGGAACAGAGAGTTGGATCAGGCTGAATTTATCAGTTTGGGCCCACTAAGTAGGGCCTCTGCATTCAATGTTGCAACTCCAGGAGTTAAAAAAGGTTCTAATAGTTTATGTGCTTGGTTAGCTGAAATATGGATGAAAAGATGGCCCACTGTGAGCAAGCTGGAAATACCTGATCTCCCTTGGTTTAATGTAGATGAAGGGATCCAAAGGCTTGGGGAGATTGGGATGGTGGAGTGGATTATTCACTTTAGACCTACTCATCCCAGCTGGGAGGGTCCAGAAGATATACCCTTGACCAATGCCTTACAGAATAGATTTGTGAGGGCAGCACCTGCATCTTTGTAGAGCCCTGTAATTGCTCTTCTCTGTATGTCAGATTTAACAGTGGGAACTGCAGTCACTCAACTACAAAATTTAAATACAATGGGAATAATTGGATCCTGAGGTGGCAGGAGCCAAGTGGCAGCACTCAAGTGTCAAAGGCAAGGTGGGCGAAGCTGCTGCAATGGACAGCAGAGGCAAAGATGCAATCAGAATAGTCTGACTCATGTAGAGCTCTGGCATTGGCTAATTAATCACGATGTTCCTGGAAGTGAAATTGATAGGAAGTCTACTGCATTCCTACTTAATTTATATAAGCAGAAAACTTCTAGGTTGAATGGGCAAAAAACTAATTTGAATTATAAAAACAGAAAATCACAGCCCCTCAATCAATGTCCAGACTTGAGCCAGTTTACAGACCCACAACACCTTGAATGAAGGGGAGGCTGGGTCCCCTTGAGGAAGGACCCCACTAGACTACCGGCAATTTATGCTGTTAATCTTCCTCCCATCCATCCCCAAGGAGACCTCCAGCCTTTTACCAAGGTAACTGTGCACTGGGGAAAGGAAAATGATCAGACATTTCAGGGACTATTTGACAATGGCTCTGCGCTGATGTTAGTTCCAGGGGACTCAAAATGTCATTGTGGTCTTCCAGCTAAAGTAGAAGCTTATAGAGGTCAGGTAATTAATGGAGTTTTAGCTCAGGTCCAACTTACAGTGGGTCCAGTGGGTCCCTGGACTCATCCTGTGGTCATTTTCCCAGTGCCAGAATGCATAATTGGCATAGACATACTTAGCAGCTGGCAGAACCCCCACATTGGCTTCCTAACTGGTAGTGAGAGGTGACAGCGTGCTGGCAGTCCTCACAGCCCTCGCTCGCTCTCGGTGCCTCCTCTGCCTGGGCTCCCACTTTGGCAGCACTTGAGGAGCCCTTCAGCCCACCACTGCACTGTGGGAGCCCCTTTCTGGGCTGGCCAAGGCCGGAGCCCACTCCCTCAGCTTGCAGGGAGGTGTGGAGGGAGAGGCGTGAGTGGGAACCGGGGCTGCCTGCGGCACTTGCGGGCCAGCTGGAGTTCCGGGTGGGCGTGGGCTTGGTGGGCCCCGCACTCGGAGAAGCCGGCCGGCCCTGCCAGCCCCGGGCAATGAGGGACTTAGCACTCAGGCCAGCGGCTGTGGAGGGTGTACTGGGTCCCCCAGCAGTGCCAGCCCACTGGTGCTGCGCTGGATTTCTCACCAGGCCTTAGCTGCCTTCCCGCAGGGCAGGGCTCAGGACCTGCAGCCCACCATGTCTGAGCCTCTCACCCCCTCCATGGGCTCCTGTGCGGCCCAAGCCTCCCCAATGAGCGCCACCCCCTGCTCCACGGTGCCCAGTCCCATCGACCACCCAAGGGCTGAGGAATGTGGGCACACAGTGCGGGACTGGCAGGCAGCTCCACCTGCTGCCCCGGTGTGGGATCCACTGGGTGAAGCCAGTTGGGCTCCTGAGTCTGGTGGGGATGTGGAGAATCTTTATGTCTAGCTCAGGGATTGTAAATACACCAATCGGCACTCTGTATCTAGTGCAAGGTTTGTAAACACACCAATCAGCACCCTGTGTCTAGCTCAGGGTTTGTGAATGCACCAATCGACACTCTGTATCTAGCTACTCTGGTGGGGCCTTGGAGAACCTTTGTGTCTAGCTCAGGGATTGTAAACGCACCAATCAGCGCCCTGTCAAAACAGACCACTAGGCTCTACCAATCAGCAGGACGTGGGTGGGGCCAGATAAGAGAATAAAAGCAGTCTGCCCGAGCCTAGCAGCAGCAACCCGCTTGGGTCCCCTTCAACACTGTGGAAGCTTTGTTCTTTGGCTCTTTGCGATATATCTTGCTACTCCTCACTCTTTGGGTCCACACTGCTTTTATGAGCTGTAACACTCACCGCAAAGGTCTGCAGCTTCACTCCTGAAGCCAGCGAGACCACGAGCCCACCGGGAGGAACGAACAACTCCAGACACACCGCCTTAAGAGCTGTAACACTCACCGCGAAGGTCTGCAGCTTCACTCCTGAGCCAGCGAGACCATGAACCCACCAGAAGGAAGAAACTCTGAACACATCTGAACATCAGAAGGAACAAACTCCGGACACGCCACCTTCAAGAACTGTAACACTCACCACGAGCGTCCGCAGCTTCATTCTTGAAGTCAGTGAGACCAAGAACCCACCAATTCCGGACACAGTAGGGTGAGGGCTACTATGGTGGGAAAGGCCAAATGGAAGCCATTAGGGCTACCTTTACCTAGAAAGGTAGTAAATCAAAAACAATATCTCATCCCTGGAGGGACTGCAGAGATTAGTGCCACCATCAAGGACTTGAAAGACGCAGAATGGTGAATCCCATCACATCCCCGTTCAACTCTTCCATTTGGCATCTGCAGAAGACAGATGGATCTTGGAGAATGACAGTAGATTATTGTAAGCTTAACCAAGTGGTGACTCCAATTGCAGCTGCTATACCAGATGTGGTTTCCATTGCTTGAGCAAATTAACACATTTCCTGGTACCTGGTATGAAGCCATTGACTTGGCAAATGCCCTTTTCTCCATTCCTGTCCATAAGGCCCACCAGAAGCAATTTGCCTTCAGTGGGCAAGATCAGCAATATACCTTTACTGTCCTACCTCAGGGGTGTATCAACTCTCCAGCTTTGTGTCATAATCTTATTCAGAGAGACCTTGATAACTTTTCGCTTCCACAAGATATCACACTGATCATTTACATTGATGACATTAGGCTGATTGGATCCAGTGAGCAAGAAGTAGCAAACACACTGGACTTACTGGTGAGACATTTGTGTGCCAGAGGAAGGGAAACAAATCCAACTAAAATTCAGGGAACTTCTACCTCAGTAAAATTTCTAGGGATCCAGTGGTGTGGGGGCTGTTGAGATAGTCCTAAGGTGAAGGATAAGTTGCTGTACTTGGCCCCTCCTACAACCAAGAAAGAGGCATGATGCCTAATGGGCCTATTTGGATTTTGAAGGCAACACATTCCTCATCTGGGTGTGTTACTCTAGCCCATTTATTGAGTGACCTGAAAGGCTGCCAGTTTTGAGTGAGGTACAGAACAGGAGAAGGCTCTGCAACAGGTCCAGGCTGCTCTGCCACTTGGGCCATATGACCCAGCAGATCCAATCGTGTTTGAGGTGTCAGTGGTAGATAGGGATGCTGTTTGGAGCCTTTGGCAGGCCCCAATAGATGAATCATAGCGGAGGCATCTAGGATTTTGGAGCAAGGCTCTGCTATCTTCTGCAGATAACTACTCTCCTTTTGAGAGGCAGCTCTTGGCCTGTTACTGGACTTTGGTGAAAACTGAATGTTTGACTATGGGTCATCAAGTCACCATGCGACCTGAACTGCCTATCATGAACTGGGTGCTTTCTGACCCATCTAACCATAAAGTGGGTCGTGCACAGTAGCATTCCATCATCAAATGGAAGTGGTATATATGTGATCGGGCTCGAGCAGGTCCTGAAGGCACAAGTAAGTTACGTGAGGAAGTGGCTCAAATGCCCATGGTCTCCACTCCTGCCACACTGCCTTCTTTCCCCCAGTCCACACCAATGGCCTCATGGGGAGTTCCCTATGATGAGTTGACAGAGGAAGAGAAGACTAGGGCCTGATGCACAGATGGTTCTGCACGATATGTAGGCACCACCCGAAAGTGTGGACAGCTGTAACACTACAGCCCGTTTCTAGGACATCCCTTAAGGACAGTTGTGAAGGGAATTCTTCCCAGGGGGTAGAATGTTGAGCAGAGCACCTGGTTGTGCACTTTGCATGGAAGGAGAAATGGCCAGATGTGTGATTATGTACTAATTCATGGGCTATAGCCAGTGGTTTGGCTGGATGGTCAGGGACTTGGAAGAAGCATGATTGAAAAATTGGTGACAAAGAAATTTGGGGAAGAGGTGTGTGAATGGACCTCTCTAAGTGGTCAAAAACTGTGAAGATATTTGTATCCCATGTGAGTGCTCACCAACAGGTGACCTCAACAGAGGAGTATTTAAATAATCAAGTGGATAGGATAACCTGTTCTGTGGATACCACTCAGCCTCTTTCCCCAGCCACCCGTGTCATCGCCCAATGGGCCCATGAACAAACTGGCCATGGTGGCAGGGATGGAGGTTACACATGGGCTCAGCAGCATGGACTTTCACTCACCAAGGCTGACCTGACTGTGGCCACTGCTGAGTGCCCAATTTGTCAGCAGCGGAGACCCACACTGAGCCCTCAATATGGCACCATTCCTTGGGGTGATCATCCAGCTACCTGGTGGCAGGTTGATTATATTGGGCCTTTTGCAACATGGAAAGGGCAGAGGTTTGTCCTCATGGAATAGACACTACTCTGGATATGGGCTTGCCTATCCTGTATACAATGCTTCTGCCAAGGCTACCATCTCTGGACTCACAGAATACCTTATCCACCATCATGATATTCCACACAGCACTGCCTTTGACCAAAGCCCTCACTTTACGGCTAAAGAAGTGTAGCAGTGGGCTTATGCTCATGGAATTCACGGTTTTTACCATGTTCCCCATCATCCTGAAGCAGCTGGATTGATAGAATGGTGGAATGGCCTTTTGAAGTCACAATTACAATGCCAAATAGATTACAATACTTTGCAGGGCTGGGACAAAGCTCTTCAGAGGGCCGTGTATGCTGTGAATCAGCGTCCAGTGTATGGTACTGCTTCTCCCATAGCCAGGATTCACAGGTCCAGGAATCAAGGGGTGGAAGTAGAAGTGGCACCTCTCACTAGTGATCCACTAGCAAAAATTTTGCTTCCTGTTCCCACGACATTATGTTCTGCTGGCCTAGCGGTCTTAGTTCCAGAGGGAGGAATGCTGCCACTAGGAGACACAAGAACTATTCCATTAAACTGGAAGTTAAGATTGCCACCTGGACACTTTGGGCTCCTCCTACCTTTTAAGTCAACAGGTTAAGAAGGGAGTTATAGTGCTGACTGGGGTGACTGACCCAGACTATCAAGATAAAATCAGTCTACTACTCTACAGTGGAGGTAAGGAAGAGTATGCATGGAATACAGGAGATCCATGAGGGCGTCTCTTAGTATTACCATGCCCTGTGATTAAGGTCAATGAGAAACTGCAACAGCCCAATCCAGGCAGGACTATAAAGGGCCCAGACCATTCAGGAACGAAAGTTTGGGTCACTCCACCAGGAAAAAACCACGACCTGCTTAGGTCCTTGCTGAAGGCAAAGGAAATACAGAATGGGTAGTAGAAGAAGGTAGTCATCAATACCAGCTACGACCACGTGACCAGCTGCAGAAAGGAGGACTGTAATGGTCATGAGTATTTCCTCCTGTTAAAAACACATTTGTGCATGTATACACTCATATTAAGAAAATACCTTCATTTTATTTCCTTTTTCCTTTATCATGTGATGTAAGATTTATTGACTTCATATCAGCATTTAAGTATTGTTAACTTTATGTAATAGTATTTGGGTTGGGGATTGGTGCCTTTCCAGTTGTATGAAGGATAGTTGTATTATGTTAGGGATAATTATGAGCTTATTATTGTCTTTTTTTTTAATTTTAATTTTTTTTTGAGATGGAGTCTCGCTCTGTCCCCTGGCCAGGCTGGAGTGCGGTGGCACAATCTCGGCTCACTGCAACCTCCGCCTCCTGGGTTCAAGTGATTCTCCTGCCTCAGTCTCCCGAGTAGCTGGGACTACAGGTGAGCGCTGCCACACCTGGCTAATTTTTGTATTTGCCCTTGGAGCCCTCTGGCCAGCATTAGGTTCCAGGCCAGTGCTTTCTCTCCAGGAGGCTGTGATGGTATCTGGTAACTTCAGCTGCTGCTCTGGGGTAGCAGCATCACTGGTGCAAGCAGTGAGCCTTTCTGCCTCGCTGTAATTTGGGTGGCCTTGGTCCAGACTTCTCTCACATCAGCATTCCAACTCCATCCCTCCATGTCTCTTCCACTGCAAGCCCATGTTTCTTTTTAGTGTAAAATGTAGGTTGATGCAAAAGTAATTGCAGTTTTCATCATTAAAAGTAATGGCAAAAACCACAATTACTATTTTTTTTTTTTTTAAGTTCTGGGATGCAGGTTTGTCACATAGGTATACATGTGCAATGGTGGTTTGCTGCACCTATCAACCCGTCATCTAGGTTTTAAGTCCCGCATGCATTAGGTATTTGTCCTAATGCTCTCCTTTCCCCTGCCTCCCACCCCCTGACAGGCCCTGGTGTGTGATGTTCCCCGCCCTGTGTCCATGTGTTTTCATTGTTCAACTCCCACTTATGAGTGAGAACATGCGGTGTTTGGTTTTCTGTTCTTGTGTTAGTTTGCTGAGAATGATGGCTTCCAGCTAATCCATGTCCCTGCAAGAGACATGAACTCATTCTTTTTCATGGCTACATAGTATTCCATGGTATATATGTGCCACATTTCCTTTATCCAGTCTATCATTGATGGACATTTGGGTTGGTTCCAAGTCTTTGCTATTGTAAATAATGCTGCAATAAACATACATGTGCATGTGTCTTTATAGCAGAATGATTTATAATCCTTTGGGTATATACCTAGTAATGGGATTGCTGGGTCAAGTGGTCTTTCAGGTTCTATATCCTTGAGGAATCACCACACTGTCTTCCACAATAGTTGAATTAATTTACACTCCCACCAACAGTGTAAAAGCGTTCCTATTTCTGCACAGCCTCGCCAGGATCTGTTGTTGCCTGACTTTCTAATAATTGCCATTCTAACTGGTGTGAGATGGTATCTCATCGTGGTTTTGATTTGCATTTCTGTAATGACCAGTGATAATGAGCTTTTTTTCATATGTTTGTTGGCTGCATAAATGTCTTCTTTTGAGAATTGTCTGTTCATATCCTTCACCCGCTTTTTTATGGAGTTTTTTTCTTGTAAATTCATATAAGTTCCTTGTAGATTCTGCATATTAGACCTTTGTCAGATGGGCAGCTTACAAAAATTTTCTCCCATTCTGTATGTGGCCTGTTCACTTTAATGATAGTTTCTTTTGCTGTGCCAAAGCTCTTTAGGTTGATTAGATCCCATTTGCTATTTTGGCTTTCATTGCAATTGCTTTTGGTGTTTTAGTCATGAAGTCTTTGCCCATGCCTATGTCCTGAATGGTATTGCCTAGGTTTTCTTCTAAGGTTTCTATGGTTTTGGGTTTTACATTTAAGTCTTTAATCCATCTCGAGTTAATTTTTGTATAAGGTGTAAGGAAGGGGTCCAGTTTCTGTTTTCTGCATATGATTAGCCAGTTTTCCCAGCACCATTTATTAAACAGGGAATCCTTTCCCCATTGCTAGTTTTTGTCAGGTTTGTGGAAGATCAGATGGTTGTAGATGTGTAGTGTTATATCTGAGGTCTCTGTTCTGTTCCATTGGTTTGGTAGCAGGACCATAATGTTTTGGTTACTGCAGCCTTGTAGCATAGTTTGAAGACAGGTAGCTTGATGCCTCCAGCTTTGTCCTTTCTGCTAGGATTTTCTTGGCCAAACAGGCTCTCTTTTGGTTCCATATGAAATTTAAAGTAGTTTTTTTCCAATTCTGTGAAGAAAGTCAATGGCAGCTTGATGGGAATAGCATTGAATCTATAAATTACTTTGGGCAGTATGGCCATTTTCATGATATTGATTCTTCCTATCCCTGAGCATGGAATGTTTTTCCATTTGTTTGTCTCCTCTCTTATTTCCTTGAGCAGTGGTTTGTAGTTCTCTTTGAAGTGGTCCTTCATGTCCCTTGTAAGTTATATTCCTAGGTATTTTATTCTCTTTGTGGCAGTTGTGAATGGGAGTTCACTCATGATTTGGCTCTCTGCTTGTCTATTGTTGGTGTATAGGAATGCTTGTGATTTTTGCCTATTGATTTTGTATCCTGAGACTTTGCTGAAGTTGCTTATCAGCTTAAGGAGTTTTTGGACTGAGATGATGGACTTTTCTAAATATATGTCACCTGCAAACAGAGACAATTTGACTTCCTTTCTTCCTATTTGAATACCCTTTATTTCTTTCTCTTGCCTGATTGCTCTGGCCAGAACTTCCAATACTATGTTGAATAGGAGTGGTGAGAGAGGGCATCCTTGTCTTGTGCTGGGAAAACCACAATTGCTTTTAATGGCAAAAACCACAATTACTTTTGCACCAACCTAAATATTAAATTAATACAGCCCAGTGAAATAGATGCTTGGGGAAGACACACCTCATGTAGCCTGCAGCACCCATGACAGTGGCATAGAAACTCAGAGCAGGTGCTCAACAAGTGTTGGTTAAAATACATCACAGCATTCACTGAAAAGCTTTTTGAAAGTGGAGGCACTCCAGCAGAAAGCTGTGAACCCCCAGATTTTAGGTGCCAGGCTCCTTGGGTGGAGGTGGTGGTGGTAGCTGTGGTCATGGGGCCATGGTCTTTATCAGATGGAGAGAGTGATGGGCATTGAATGTCCTTGTCTGGGGTGTGGTGACCAGAAAACAACCATCCCTTGCCCCTGCTCCCTGCTCCCTGCTGTCTGCCCTAGGTGAGGAGCAGAGATGATTCCTCTCCTGCAGCCTCTGGGGAAGAGGACTCATGCCTTGAAGGCTACTTGGTAGCCATCTTGTGATGAAGTCATCTGAGGGAGATTAAAAATCACTCTTTTACTGAGCCCTTGCCACACCCAAAGTCCTGTACTGAGCACTCATCATACACTTGATCCCCACAATGGCCCTGTGAGATGATATTAACAAGATTCAATTCCCCAATTTTATGTGAGGAAAATATCCAAAGCTAACTGAGGTAGGCAACCTGACCCAGTCACTCAGCTTATTAGAGGCAGAACTAGAACTGGACTCCAGGGTCCTCTCATCCATGAGGCAGATGGATGATGTGGGCCCTGTGCCCCGACTCCAACAACCTCCCACTCTTCCTCAGCTTCCTAACAGTGGTGCTGCAGCCTCCGAGTTGAAACGGCCACTGTGTGGTTTCTCCTGATTTGGCTACAAACGCGCACACACGGGACAACCTGTGAGAGCACTCTCATTTCACCAAAGAATCAAGAGACCCTGTACAAGGCCTTTCCCACTTGGGGGCATGGGGGAGAGGCATGCACGCCCCGCTCTCCCGCAGCATTCCTGCTGTCTGTGAGTGTACCTGGCTCCTTTTTGCCAAACCTTAGAGAAGGGAGGAGAGTGAGGGCTCCAACTCTGCAGCACCTCGTGTGCAAAACCTCAGGCCCCAGCAGCCCCCATCAATACATTTGCTACCACTGGTTTTCAGTAATACGGCTTAAAAAAAAAAAAAAAAGAAAGAGTTTTCCAGGTGCAGATTTGTCAGGATTGTGCGTTGAGCCAGCTCTTCTCAGAAATGCCCATGACTGTAGGGTGATTGCTTTAAAGTGACAGAATGAGCACCTCATGACGCACAGCCCCAGATCCTGTGGTAGCCTGTGTGTGGTGGCTCCAAGGCCAGCCCTGGAAGTGGGGATGTGCTGGGCATGGCTGGGAAGGCCTGTTTGTTCTTTGCTGACCAGAGAAGACTGCAATGCACACCTGGATTTAATCAGCTGTCAGTTGGTTACCAAATACTAAAATACCCACAGAAGATGCCTTTGGCTTGCCAGTTTACGGCAGGGTTAGACGTGCATGTGTTTTGCCACCCTAAGGCATGGCATTTAATCAGAGGGGGTTTTCTTTTCATTGCAGAAGTTGGCTGGAAGTTGTCTTTCCAGAGGATAACTTTTTTTGACTTTGAATCAACGGGTTCTTTTCAAATAAGTTCCTCCTCATGGGCAGGATTTATCTTCCTTTGCCAAGGGAACAACTTTTCCTGGGGTTCTGGCAGGCCCCTCATGTAAGTGCTGGTGATGAGTCACATGGAGGGTCAGGCTGCAGGGTGGGGAGTTAGGGTGTGGGGGCGAGGGAGCTGGGCTGGCAACTCTCAGGCTGCAGGCATGTTTCACCCTCCATGCTGCCGAGAATGGCCTCCATCCTGCTCTTCATAGATGCACTTCTTTTGTGTAGCAGAGAGGTGTCTGGATGCCTAGGAATGACTCTTTTTCGCTTGTGTTGGGCTGGGCAATCTCCCTGTCAGTGTTTATTGCGGTGTGTACTAGGTCTTATGCTGCATGCTATGGTGATACTGAGAGGTAGAAGACAGAATCCTGCCCTCCAGAAGGGAATACTCCAGGTAGGAAGACATGACAGACATTTATGGTGAAACGACAAGACAAAACAACAGAGCAAGAGCAATCCTCATTTGGAACTCACTGAACTGTCAGAGGAGAGGCAGGAGACTTTAGCAAGGAGGCTGAGCTTTCTGTGGTTGGTAGGTGGCATGGGGAGGGAAGCAACAGTTTCCACAAAGTGGGTAAACCATGCAGGGCTTTAAAGATTTGTAGAATTTGGACAACTGGATGCTACTACTAATAATGATGGCAGCCATGTGGTGAGCATTTGCAAGGTATAAGCACTCCGCTAGGCATTGTATGAATATTTCAATCTACATCAACTTTATGGTGGATGCTATTATACCTATATTACAGATGAGAAAATGTGTTCAGAGAAATTAAGAAACATGTCCAAAATCATACAGCTAGAGAGAGAGGATCTGGAATTTGAACAGAAGTGAGTCCAACTCCAGTCTTTACTTTTATCTTCTGGAGGTGGTTGGGAGATGTCTCTCCAAGGGCCTCTGCATTTCTGCATGTCTTATAAGTGGGCACTGGCTGTTATTTCTGAAGTACTATCTTTTCAAAGATGTCTGTGTACTGAACAGTCTTGGAGGATAGCAGTAGCATTTCCTTCCAGAACAAGGGACAGGCATGCTCACTACTCACTGTATAAGATTCAGGCTCCCTAAGCACTGAGGTCCTCTCCTGTAATGCAACCCCACCACATGAGCAAGGGTCAGCTGACCCTTTTCACATTGGCTGGTGGGAACTGGAGCTTGGGGAGCCAGTGCCAAATATGGTGACACTTATGCTGCTTGCTGTGCCTGGCATGAATCCTTTGTTCCTGACCGAGGAGTCTTGTGTCTTTGGCCAGCATCCATGAAGTGGATGTTCGTTTGTAAGTAGGGCAAAATCTAAGTTGTTAGTTTGTAAGTAGGGCAAAAGCTCAGACCTTTCATAGTTCTTGACAGTGGGGTGTGTGCATGGATGCATGTGTACTTTTGCATATGGGAGCCGGATGGTGTCAGAGCAAGGAAAGAGACTGGGTGAGGGGTGAAACTTTGCAGGTTATGATTGGGAGGCAGGAATGGAAGCCCTTGTGGAAGATCAGTGTGTACATGGATTTGCCCAGCATGGAGAGCTTGTGTGAGGAGAAGTGAGAGAGAGGGCTGAAGGAGTAAATTATGGCCAGCTCATGAACTTCTTCAAGTTTAAAACAAGAGCATTATGATGAAAATCTCCGAGAGACAAGATTGGTGCCTGGAGGGTTTCTTTGGTATCATATAGGAATGAATTTTAATGTAGTTCAGCAGCAGGTATGGATGACATACACTGAGCACTTGGCTACAAGGGCACCAGCAGCCCACACCTCAGCCCTGCCATGCCCAGCTGCCTCATGGTTTGTGGACCAGCTATGGTCCTGATTTTCCCACTTTATACCAGCCCGTTTCTCTGTTCCCAGACAAATATCTGGGCTTCGGTAGAAAGCACTTAAGCAGCCTCAGTTCTCCAGGGCCTAGCACAAAGCTGGTGTTTGTAATACTTTACTTTGTCTGGGCTACTGGTTTGCCTGAAGTGTGGCTCAGGATGGTGGGCTGCCTGGACCTTGTCCAGCTCTTAGCTTTCTCCACTCTAGATTGCAGGTCCAAACAGTTCCTAGATGTTGTCTTTGCCTGTCCAGTTTGGGATGTAACCTGATGAGCTTCACTGACCAATATAGGATGGACAGTGACAAAGATGAAGAAGGCTTCAGGTGGCTGATCATTCAACAGGAGTGGAAGACAGTGAGGCTTGTTTATACAACATAGCTTACCCTTAGGAATGTCTCCTTTTTCTCTTTCTTCCTGGTTTGTAGATGTATTCCTTCCTGCCCCAAACTCTTTATTATTTATTTATTTATTTTTCAAGAGACAGGATCTTGTTTTGTCACCCAGGCTAGAGTGCAGTGGCATGACCGTAGTTCAGTGCAGCCTCCAACTCCTGGGCTCACGTGATCCTCTTACTTCAGCCTCCTGACTAGCTGAGACAATAGGCACTCACCATTGTGCAGCTCTGCCTCAAACTCTTTCTGGTCATGATTCCTTACCTTGGTGTGGAGATGCACTTGGAATCTCAACTGTCTGTGAAGTTGATGCAGAAGCTGAGGTGGGACCTGGAGCTAGGGAAGGGCGGAGTGGAGACAAGAGTGGCTGATGGTGCTCTGCCTGTGTCCCCCTGGCCCTCACCATCTCCATTCATGCCTGCCTTACTCCCAGCCGCAAGCACTGTATATGCTTGCCCAAGGAATTGCTTTGGCTGCCAAGGCTCACTTTTCCTGTGTTCCAGGCAGGCTAGAAGTGCAAGGGCATTAACACCTTTAGGAAACACAGAGAAAGAGTGAAAGAAAAAACCCACAAAAACTGCGTATCAGTGAATTACATGATCTATAATATATCATATGATCTATAATATATCTATAATATAACTATAATTGCAGTACCTTAATGGGGTTGGAAGAGGCAGAAAAGTGTGTGAAGAAATGGCTGTATCCTGTTTCATTGTATTAATAAACTATAATTTATTTAATCATTCCCTATTGTTGGGCATTTAGGTTATTTCCAATTTTATAGCATTAGAAATAGCATTCTAATGAACATTCTCATATATTAAAAAATATTTTTGTATGTTTCTGTTTCCTTGGGATAAATGCCTATAAGCATGTATATTGGGCCAGAGGATATAAACATTTTTTGAAGCTTTGGAGATTTATTTTCAAATGGCCCTACAGAAATATTGACCCAAATTACACTTTTATAAGCAGCCCTTGAGGTGCCTATTACCCTATACCCATACACATTGGTCAATCTTCACCCATTTTATAGGCAGTATGGTGTCTTCATTATTGCAAAATTGACTGTCACTTTCTTTCTTTCCTTCTTTTTTTTTTTTTTTTTGAGACGGAGTCTTGATCTGTCACCCAGGCTGGAGTGCAGTGGCACGATATTGGCTCACTGCAGCCTCTGCCTCCTGAGTTCTAGCAATTCTCTTGCCTCGGCCTCCTGAGCATCTGGGATCACAGGCGTGTGCCACAATGCCCAGCTAATTTTTGTATTTTTAATAGAGATGGGGTTTTGCCATGTTGGCCAGGCTGATCTCGAACTCCTGACCTCAGGTGATCCGCCTGCCATGGCCTCCCAAAGTGCTGAGATTACAGGAGTGAGCCACTGTGCCTGGCCAGGTTTGAAAGGGATCTGAAAAGAGAAATTCTTTTTCTCTCTCTGATTTTCATTTAATCATTTGAATTGCAAAGCCTAAAACATCTGCTGTGGTCTCAATGTTTTTGTACCCCCTCTCCCTCTTCATACATTGAAATATAATCTCCAGTGTGATGGTATTAGGAGCTGGAGCTTTGGGAATTGATGAGATTATGAAGGCGGAATCCTCATGAATGAAATGCTGCCCTTATAAAAGAGGCCCCAGGGAGACCCCTTCCACCTTCCGCCATGTGAGGACACAGCAAGAAGGTGCCATCTATGAATCAGGAAGTGAGCCCTTACTAGACACTGAACCTGCCAGTGCCTTGATCTTGGAATTCCCAGCCTCCAGAACTGTGAGAAATATTTGTCATTCACCACCTGATGTTGTTCACCACCTGATCTATGGTATTTTGCTATAGCAGCCTGAATAGACTACAACAATATCTTTTGTACCACTTAATTCTCACATGTTAGAAAAAGCTGTCATCTTACATTATATGTTAAAACTCACAGCCAGAAGCAAGAGGCAGAGAATGGAGTAGATTAACACCTTGTGTCTGTAGGGAGAAAGACAGGCATATAACCTTCCCTGTGTGGCCCAGGATCAGATACTGCCTTCCTCTCCATCTATATCTATCTATACACTCATGTTCATATGATCTACAGATAACTATTTTTATTCATCTTTGTATTTCCGGTACTTAGCATGTTTGGTGAACAACAATTATTGAATGAATGAATGAATGAACAATGATTCATTGAAAATGCTCAGACACTTTGGGTGCTTGAACTAGGATTAGAATTTACATCCGCTGAATTCAAGCCCCATATGTTTTTGTCTGGATTGGTCAACATCTGGGTTTACAGAGACAACCATCTCTCCCAGGAGTTAAAGGTTGGTCATTCTGGAAGGCAAAGGTTGACCAGTCGCCCCAGGGATTCTCCCAGTCTTAGCGCTGATTCCTTACTTAACTGGCTCCAGACACAAGCCAGACTCTGCTTCCACTGTTTGGGGGTTGTCTACAAAGCCAAGAATTATCCCTTAAACAATCTCTTCTTTAAAAAACTCTGAATAATAGTGAGCAGCCACTGCTGGATTTCCTTTGGGGGAAGAACAAAAATTCTAGAGGGCTGTGTTTTAACTTGTCTGCCCTACAGCCTCATGGAATGCCAGAAGAATGTTGCTAAGACCTGGGACCAAAATCAAAGTAATTAAATACAATCTTCCTAAGGAACAAAAAACTTTTCATAAGGGACCAGTTGTTGGGAAATTCTTAGGTATTTTGCAAGTCTTAGTAGCTGGTTCATATTAGCTAGGATTATTTTCCTTAACTGTTTTCCCTTAAACATTTTGAC
The DNA here is from genome assembly GCF_028858775.2 of Pan troglodytes. Taxonomy (NCBI): domain Eukaryota; kingdom Metazoa; phylum Chordata; class Mammalia; order Primates; family Hominidae; genus Pan; species Pan troglodytes. The sequence continues at coordinate 104,497,061 of NC_072405.2, read as the reverse complement.
TGTTTTTACTTAGGTCTGCCCCTGCCCCCTTTTTTTCTCTACAGTAGCTACAGCAGATTCAATTCACTAAGATTTTACTGAGTCTGCTGAATACTAAACCCTTTGTAGGGACATGAAATATAAGTTGTGATCTCACCCTCAGTGTAATGATGATAATAGGAGATAACTTATATGGTGTTCCAGATGGTGTGCTAAGCATTTTATATGTTTTATTTAATTTCCTTCTCACAGTCACCCTAGGAAGTAGTACTTATTTTTTCCACCTTACAGATGGGAAAACTGGGTACAGACTTTTAGTAACTTGCCTGGGTTACACAGCCAAGATTCAAGCCCATATGTATCTGGTCTCAAGGACTGAAGTCTTAGCTGCTGCCCTGTATTCCCTGCTCATGGTCTACTTGGTGATTTATACAATGAAAACTCTCAGCTACGAAATGTTTAGAACATGAAGGAATACATTAATACTTACATATAAAACTATTAATAAAGGATACACTTTTACAATCATGCATGGATATAGGTGTAGACGGTTTTTCATTTTCACTTTTAACTTATTAGTATTTTAAGAGTATTTCAAGCATATTGTAACTTTATTTTTAAAGGGTAATAAGATAAAAAATGACAATACATCTAATGTAGCCCATAAATACATACATCTACTATGTACCCACAAAAATTTTTTTTAAATGAAAAAAAGATGAAAAATGAAAGTCTTCCACTTATATTTGTATATTTGCTCTATTATTTGAGAATTTTCAATTCTGCTATAAAAAAGAAAACAAATAGAATAGATAAAACTTAGAAGGGTTAGATGTAGATACCAAGTAAGCAAGTAGACTGTGAGATGTAGGCAAAATTCGTAAGATGTGTTCAATTGATAGTAAGTTCGTAACCCATAAAACATAGTTTATGGTAAAAAGAATGGAACAAACAGAAGTGACACCCACTGGAACACCCAGTACACTGCCTTTCTGGCCCCAGATGTGCTATATGTAGAAATGCCAATAAAATTCTGGTCAGCAGGCTGGGTGGTGAGATCCAGCCATGGCCAGCTATCCATGTGCCTGCATTGCTCCGTTTGAACAAGAGTGTGTGTCAGCTCCAGACACTTCTGTCTGTTGGGCCCCCTTCCTCCAACCTCAGTTCTGGTCCTCATAGCTACCCCATCAGTGAAAATGAGCCATACTGCAGAGAGGGAGGCAGGACCTGATCTCCGGCCACACATGGAAGGTTATATGCCTGTCTTTTCTTTCTGCAGAGCCAAGGTGTTAACCTACTCCATTCCCTGCTCCTTGCTTCTGGCTGTGAGTTTTAAGCTGTTTTAGTTTGCTCTGTGAGTCTTTCCGTTCCATGACCTCTGGTATAGCTTGCCTGGTAGTGTTCTTGGAAGCTACCAAAATTACATTAAGGTAATTTTTTAAATGATACAAGTCTACTCCTTCCTACCTCTGGCTTCCTTAGTAGAATAATTCCTTTTAATTTTTCCTGTTTTTCTGCATATATTCTTCTATTTCTCTATATATCCACTTTAACTCCCAACTGACACCTCATTATAAAAGATAAGATGTTAATTATTTATATTCTCCTTCATCTCCTTTGCTTCTCCACCTCTATGTTATTACAGAAAACTTATTATATTAGATTTTCTGTTGAGTACTATTATAACTTAAAAAATGAACTTAATCTTTGATTTATGAGCTTCCTTTTGTTAATACTTTTTTGTTATTGAAAAAGTAATAAGTGCACAGAGTAAAACATATAAATAGTATGAAAGGGAGCAAAATGAAAAGAAATTCTCCTGCTTAGCCTGGTATCCTCCTTAAAGGCAGATACTGTAATCATTTATTAAAAATTCATCTATAAAATTTATTTATAATTAGAAGCACACGTATGTATATATTCCCTTTATTTTTTACTCTAAGAATTTCTTAGATTTTCCTCTAGAACTTTTGTGAACCTGTTTTAAAACAAAATTTATTGAGATACAATTTATATATAATAAAATACACAGATTTTAAGTGTCCAATCTGATGAGTTTGACAAATGTAACAGCCGCCCAATCAAGATACAAGGTATTTCCATGACCTCTAAGAGGTCGTGCTCCTCGGCCTCCCACCCCTGGCCCCAGGCAACCACTGAGCTGCTTTCTGTCATTGCTGAACCCATTTTAAAATCTTTGATTTACCTAGAATTTATTTTATTGTAAGGAAAGAAGAGGGTTGAGCTTTGTTTCTTCCAGATGACCAATGGTCCCAACTTTCCTTGTTGAATCATCTACCTTCTCCCATTGTTTTAAAATGCTATCTCTATCATATATAAAATTCCTATATGTATCTGAATAGTGTTTGCATTGATATGTCTTTCTTTTCCTGTGCACATCCCAAAGTGTTTCAATAACTGTAGTTTTATATTATTTTAAAATATGTGACAGTGCAATGCTCCCCACCCTACTGTGGCCATTCTTTTAAATATTTTTTCATGGCTTATCTTGCATGTTTATATCCCAGATACCACCCATACATTTTTCCTTTAGAAGAAATGTGTCTAGTCCTCCTAATAATCCTGTTTTTTTAAAATTGAGATCCGATTAAATGTAGAGATAATTGAACAAATCAGAGGTAATTTAAGTAAAAATTTGGAGATAATCGACTTGATATTTTTATATTATTCATTTGCCCGGTTTAAGATTAAGTATATAATTCCATTTATTTGAGTCTTATATTTCTACACAGAGATTCAAAGTTTTCTTCATGTAGGACTGCACATTTCTTGTATAATTCTTAAATATTTTGTCTTTTTCATGCTTTGATCAATGAGATGTGTCCTTTTACTATATTTTTGAATTGGAGCAGTGGTTATAATGACATAGTAGCTAAGCATAGGGCTTTGGTGACAGATCCCCTTATTTAAATCTAATCTTTAGCTCTGTGAACTAGGGCAAGTTACTGTGTCTTTCTGTGTGACTTGGTGTCCTTCCTTGGTTTCCTTGGAGTCCCACTGGCCAAAGATAGTATAAATTGAGCTTGAAAAAGAATGATAGTTGGAATCAATAAAAATCTATCAAATATGTTTAAATCCATGACTCTTAAATTTATTTATATGTATATATTTAAATGTAATTGCTCACCTCTGGAGGATGAGATTATCTTGAAAACTCGTGAAGACTGGGAAAGAATCAAGCATTTATCCTGCCTTTTCCATTTGAACTTTACTACTGGAAAACAATATTGTAAAAGAGTGGAAATACTCTTTAGGTAAATATTTAGGCTGATAAATGTGAAATAAATGATAAAATTAGAATATCACCATTTTGCAATCCCTGATTAGCTCTACACATTGAGCTTCAACACCCTTTAATATGAAAAAAGAGTGAAGACTGGACATTTTGTGCCTCCTAATGAAACAATATATAACCACCTTGAAAACATTGTTGAAGAAAGAAGCCAGTCACAGAAACCAAATATTATATAATTCCATTTATATGAAATGTCCAGAATAGGCAGTTCAGTAGAGGCAGAAAGAAGATTAGTGGTTGCCTAAAGCTGATGGGGAGGACTGTGGATTTAAAAGGATGATGGCTAGACGGCATGGGGTTTCTTTTCGAGTTGATTAAAATGTTGTAAAATTGACTCAATACTACAGCTAATTTTACTACATTTTTATCACCTATGAATATACTAAAAGCCATGAATTGCACACATTAAGTGGTTGAATTGTATAGGATGTAAATTTTATGTCAATAACACTGAAACAACAGCAAAACTTAACAACAAAAAGAAAAAAAAAAGGAACATATTACCACCTATTATCCTGTGAAAAGAACAGAACCTGAGTCCAATCCCAGCTCTGAATCTAGATGCCCATTTTTAGGAATACAGAGAAGATGAACATGCTGAACTGCACTGTAAGTATGCACTCAGCAGTGTCCAGACCACGTATTTTTCAATACATAAAATGTAAGAAAAAAAGAGGGATAGAGGGGAAACCTATATATATTAAAAAAAGCCTTAAGAGATATCAAATTTTTTAAATGATTGAGATTAAACTCTAACAGCTAAGGATGCATACTTGGGTGATAAAATATCCAAGGAAATGATTAGTGTAAAACCCAGGAGGGTTGAGACTGGGATAGTGAAAATGGAGGGGATTCTGGGTGGGTAGCAATGTTCTCTTCCAGGAGCTGAGCAGTAGTTAAATGGATGCTCTCCTAATAGTAATTCATTAAATTATATGTTTGGTTTGTGCCTCTCTTGTATCTTTATTTTACTTTACAATAAAAATGGAACAGCAATAAAAAGTTTACAATAACATGAATCATGTAAATATTATTTTGTGTAGAACATGCAGTTGGAAGGAAATGTAGTCATATACCACAGAACTGAACTACACAAAGTAAAATGTTCCAAGCATCAGGGTCAAATGAATTACCTTTTCTTTTCACTATCAGTGGCTCAAAGTCATACTGCACTTTGGCTTCGTTCTGAATTTGGTTGTGGTTTCCTTATCTTTGTATGTTTCTCCCCAAATAGGGTTTCTATTTGTCTTTTTTTTCTTCTTACTGTGTACAAAAGAAGCACATAACTTCATATTATCACCAAGACCATCCAGCTGCTTAATTTATTAATGTGATTTCACTTCTTGAAGACTTATTCTCTGAGTTCTATGATTTATTGTTTTAATTTAGATTGGTTACTTCCTAAGCGCTGTACAACTGTTATCCCAGGCTTTTTAAAAAATTTTCTTTTCTTTTCTTTTTTTTTACATTGAGCTACTTGATTGGGTCCCCTGTGTATTAGAGTCCATGCTTTTCTTTTTTCTTGGATTCCACGTTTTCTTTCGACTTGCTGGATACTTTTAAAGGAATTTATTTTCCAAAAAGATTATGTGAGAGGTCATTTTTTTGAGCTCTTGTGAGACAATTTCATCATTTTCACCTCATATGTCATTGAGATTTTGGCTATTTACAGAATATTAGGTTCAAAATAAATTTTCTCTTAGAACTTTGAGAGTATTTTTCAACATCCATTGTTGCTTATTCATGTGACACAATCTAATTTTTATTCTTTTATAGTTAATCTTCATTTTTTAAAATCTAAGGACAAATAGATCTTCCCTTTGTCTGTGGTATTCAGAAGTTTCAATGATGTATCCTTGAATGGGTCTTTTTTATTTCTCTGCTCTGTACTTGCTAAGCCTTTGTAATCTATAAAGCACATATCTTTCTTTAGCTCTGGGAAATTTTCTTCTGTTATTTATTTCCTATTTTTCTCCCTTGTATTTTCTCTTTCTGAAATTCATCTGGGGGTTACTACTGGATAAGTCCTCTATATGACTCTTAACATTTTGCTTTTATTTTTCATTTCTTTGGCTTTTGCTATATATTCTAGGGGATCTCCTTGACTTTTTTTGGTTGCTTTCTAATAATTTAAAAATATTTGGTTATCATATTTTTTATTGTTCCCTTTTTTACCTACTGTAGGTTTTTTAGGCATAATTGTCTCAAATCTCTTTAAGTATACTAATTAGAATTATTTTTAAGTTGTCTTCTCATCACTTAATTAGCTGTTTCCTTTGACTACAGATATTTAGTTTGATTATCTAGGCCTCTCTATTTTGTGCCATTGGTTTCCACTATTGCATGGGTCTGTGGCATCTTTGAATGGAAGCTCTCATAGTTAGCCCAGAATAGTGGGTGTGGACTGGCAGCCTGTGCTATAGGGTAGATGGCAAGGAAGGAAATGCTATACAATAAGGGCTCTGCTCTGGGTTTACGTATCAGTTATGGTTCTTTGGATGCAAGGGAAACTTACGGGGAAGATATGGGGTAGTATACAAAGTCCGGGGTGAAGTAGAAGAACCACGTTCAGGGCAGAATAGGAGCCAGGGTCCACAGAAATCAGAACATCTCTGGGGATTTACCTCTAGGCAACATCTCCATGAAGGTGAAACATCTCTATTGGCAGGTGAAAAAACTTGAGCTGTTTTCAGTGTTTGTGTCAGTCACTTTTGAGAGATGATCCGATTGGCCTCTCTTGGGTCAGGGAGCTTCCCCTTAGCCAAGAGAGGAAGGCAACTTGGCTCACAGTTTCTTGATTGACCAAACTGTAGGCAGTGCAAGATAAGTGGTTCCCCAAAGCAAATGTGGAGTTCTAAAAGACAGGGAGATGCAAGGCAGGCCAAACGATGGGTGCCCATTGCCAGGGCCAGCACATGAACCAGCAGATGTGGTCCTCCCCAAGGAGAGTTTTTACTCTCTCTAGCAAGCATAGTTTTGGTTTCTTCCCAGGTGTCATCCTCCAGCTGACAGTTCTCCAAATATAAAGGTGGAGATGCAGCCTGACTTGCCTGTCTGTTCCAGCAGCAGGCCTTCCATTCATCCTCCTGATTTCTGCTCCTCTTCCCACTCCCACTCTATTCCTGCTGACTTTGAACTCAGAGCCCTCAAAATGGTTCCAGCCTTAGCTACAGCTTTCTGTGGTGTACATTCTGAGCTGTTGCTGCTTCCTCTCTGTTTTATCTGCCAGTGCAATCTCAGCTTCTCTCTTTATTCCCAGAAATCTGCCAAATTTCTGACTTGCTGAAGGCTTCTTTTATGTGATTTATTCTTTTCTTTACTGGCATGTCAATGTGATTTTAGGAAGGAGGGGAGGTCAAGGCCTGTTGACTCTGCCATCTTGGACCAGAGGCCTCTGTAGATAGATGAATCTCTTGGTTTCTTTGAATGTTTCCATGGATGGTTGATTTTAAGGGCTTCTTTGTTCTGGGCAAATAGTCCAGATTTGTTGAAAGTTAGATGGGAAGCCCCTGGCATATCTAGCTTTTTCTTGCTCAAGATGGAAGGAAGACTTACTGTTTATTTAAAACTAAGCTTAGGTTTTATCAGTGGGCACTTCATAGATCCAGGCACAAGGCACCAAAGTATCTCAGATATCCTCTGCCAACTGGACTGAGCTCACTGCTGACAGACCTCGCCTCATTCATCTTCTCTCTTGACTTTTGTGCTTGTCTGGATGCTAAATTTTATGGAAAACTCCCTTCCCTCAAAAGAAACTAAAATGAAGATCTGTTCAATTTTCAAAGGCTTAAGTTCCCTCTATTCTGCTAATCTACCAGCAGAATAAGATTTTATCTTTAGGGAAGGGAGGGAGCTTGGAACAGTGTTTTAAAAGTAAAAACCAGAAGACCTAAGGTTTTAGCCCTTTCCTTGTCACTTACCTTTGAAAGGTCTCTGAGCCTTGGTTTCACCATGTGATAAATGGGGCTAGGAAGACTGCCTCGTTTTCCTCACCTGATGTCATAAAGATAATATTTTAAAAAGCACTTTGCAAACTATATATAAATGAAAGCTATTGTTCAGAGGGGTCAGCACTATTGAAGCAACCCTTACAATTGCCTATGGGCTCTAAGAAAAGTGCCTATGGGCTCTAGAAAAGTCTTTGCTGGGGAGGGCTCAGAAGAATCATCTTAGAGAATATCTAAATGGTTGTGAAGGGACTATTAATAGAAATCTAAATTTTAAGGACAATTCTGGTGAGAATTCAGAAGGAAATGAGGAACATGTTATTGGAACCTGGAGGAAAGTGGATCCTCTTACACTTAGTAGAATTATGACTTGCACTTATGTGGAAAGCAAAATTCGTAAATGATGAGCTTGGATATCAAGGTGAGGAGGTTTCCAGGCAAAGTGTTAAAGGTATGGCCTGGATCTTCTTGCTGCTCACAGTCAAATGCAAGAGGAGCAAGGTAACTCTTAAAAAAAAAGAAGATCCAAGACTTCATGTTTTGGAAAATGCTTAGCTTATTCAGATTGCAAAAGATGCTAAAATGGAAAGATCTCTTGTTAGGAAAGCATCCTCTTAAAAAAAAAAGCTGAGGGTGTGGCTGTACAATCGATACAGGTAGGAGGCAGAGAAATTCTAGGCAGACATGGGTGGGTCCCTGGCGAAACCCCACCTTCAAGCCAAAGTAGCCTGAAACCCATGGCCCAAAGTAAGAACTTCTATTCCTGTTTGCCCGCTCTCTCTTGATTGGTTCTGTGTGAATAATGTCTTTTTACCAGTCAAATGTCTTTTCCAAAACTACCTAAGGCCTGCCCTTCCCCCATCCTGTGCCTATAAAGACCCCAGACTCTGTCAGTAGTGTGGGAGACGGCTGGACTTCAGAGAAGACATGGCCAGACTATGGAAGAGACAACCAGACTTTGGGGTAAGACAGCCTGTCCATCTTGCCCCGTCTCCAGCTCCCCTCTCTGCTGAGAGCCGTTTTTAATGCATAATAAAATTATCTGCCCTTCAATTGTCTGAGCAACCTCATTATTCCTGGATGCTGGACAAGAGCTTGGGACCCACTGAGTGTGGGTACCCGGAAAGGGCGTTACACTGGCCCTTTGCCCTCTCTGGCGGAGGGCAGCTGCCCTAAGCAACAAGGAAAAGGGCCAACTGAATTGCTAACACACCACTGTCCGCAGACAGCAAAACTAAAAGAACACTGTAACACACTCTGTGGTCTTGGGGTCATGGGCACCCTCACCCAAGTGCCACTACAAGGGGTCAACTGAACTGCTAACACACTGCTGCCTGTGGACAGTGGAACTAAAAGAGCACCGTAACACCCACCCTGGTGCTTCAGGGTCACAGGAACCCTCACCTGGGTACCACCAGGAGCCCTCCATGGAGCTTGCTTCTGCCGGCGCCTGGAGCAGCTGACCGGATCTCGCACTCGCTCACTCATGTGCTCCCTCCCACAAGGGGTTCAGCATGGCGGGCCGAGTAGACAGGACACCCTTCCTGCGAGTGGAGCGAAGGGGCCAAGAAAAATCCTCCATCACTACCTTTTGCTATTATCTCAGAAAGATCAAAAGATCAGAGCATTCAGTCACACAAAAGCCTCCTTGAAGGGTGTGGCACACAGATATCTTAATCAAACCAGAGAGCATCTAAGAAGCTTAAGGGCATTGTCCCTCAGCCATCTCAGCAAAAGCAAAAATAGAAATAAATTATGTAGCAAAGATCTGTGGACAAGACTCTTGCCTAATGGAATGAATTCCTGTGACATACACAGAGGACTCACAAGGTTTTTAATAATTTTATACCACAAGAAAGGCTGCCAATTTAGCCTGAAAGGGACAGAGCATGAAATGAAGGAAGGCTATCAGACCTCCTCCACCTCCCCAAATTCTACAGGTGGGAAACAGGCTGACAGAACTACTCAGCAGCAAACATGCTACCATTCATGAAAACAGAAGGGGCTGCGGATGGAAAAGAAAAAAAGGAGAACTTAAAAGGTGGACATTTCTGGGTGCCCTTCCTAGGTAGACTTTGAAATGGGCCCCCAGTTTGTTTGTGATGAGCTGTGAATAAGCCTGCATTCCTGCCACGATGAATTGTGGTTGTGTATGCTTTTGGATGCTGTGGGACAGAACATTGGGGTTATATTTATAAGCAGATTATACAATTATATCTGGTATGGCCCATGTTATTTTGATGATAATAGAAGCTAGATTAGAGAACTAGCACAGATTTTCAAGAAGATGTCAAATTAGCCTGATCTCAGCTTAGTTATTTGGAGAAAACAAAGTTTCATGTCAATGTAAGAGAAAGGGTAAGGATAGTGGCATAAGACTAGAGTTGATAAAGATTAATGCCCTAATTTAAAAAAAGCACTGGCAGTTTTAATTTTGAAATTTCTCTTATCAGCAATGGATTAACTATATTTCTAAAGACTTATGTATTCATTTAACAACAGACTTAAAATATTGTCCATGTGTACCAAACCTTATATTAGGTGCTAGGGAGAATAGAGCTCATTAGGATGTGTTTCTTTGCTTGTATAGATTGCAATAAATGGCCATAGATTCCTCCTTTCCTTGTATTGGATGCTATGAGCAATATGACTTTGCCTCTCTTCCCATCAATAGGTGAAGTCTATTTCGCATTTTGAATGTGAGCTGACCTTGTGACTTGCTTTGTCCAATAGAATGAAGGAAGTTACACATTATAGGAGTTTTAGCTGTGGGAGTTCAGGCCTTGCAGCTTCCAGTCTTGTTCTCTTGGAATGCTACTGCTGCCATGGGAAGAATCAAGGCTAATCTGGTTGGAGATGAGAGACCAGCAGTAGCTGCCATGGGAAGAACCAAGGCTAATCTTGTTGGAGATGAGAGACCACATGGAGAGAGAGAGGCCCAACCAACAGCCAGTCAGATGAGCAAAGCTATTTTGTATCATCTAGTCCCTGCTAGGCTGCTACCTGATAGTTGCCACATAGATAAGCCCAGATGAGAAGCACCCATCTGCCTCTAGCCCATGCTGATGACACATAGTATCATGAACTAATAAATTATTGTTGTTTTTAAGCTACGAAGTTTTGGTATGGTTTAGTATCACTGCAATGTACAACTGCTATTGAGGGGCTCATGTCTAATCAATATATTTTCATGGCTTTTTCAGTCTAAAAGATTTACCTAGGAATTCTATATTTACATTTGCAGTAATTAAACTCAAGTGTTTCTCACATTTGCATATTCTATTTTGGTTTTTTATCCTTGTAGCCCAGATTTTCTGGATATCATGTGCTACTTTTGAACTTTGCTAATAAGGGTTTATTCCATTTTAGATCTGATGTCTCAAGAGAAATCACTGTTGGTTTTATGTTGGACTTCTACTTGGCAAGAGCTGTTTTATACCACAAGATGTGAGAGAGGGACCTGTGGCAGGGACAGGCCATCTACACCAGATTTGAATTCATTTCAAGAAGCAGGGATATAGCTCTTCTTAGACAGGTTACTTCTCCTCCTGTCTTCTGAGCCTGGGTATCCTGACCATGAGGGTAATTCTGACCAATGTCCCTCCTTATGGAAAGAGTTGTACAAAGCTAGACAATGCCTTTGTGCTCCTCTACCATTTAAAATAATATTTTACATTTCAGTTTTGGAAATGAGCCCAAAAGGACATCTTTATTCAGTGGCATGACAGAAAGATTGCCCATCTGTGGCTATCAATTAGATAAAACACATCATACCCCTAATGAAGTTTTCCCTAGCTGAGAAGCCCCATCTGGGCTGGCAGCAAGGATGGGTATGTGACTATTCTTGGGTGAAAGAACTTTCTGCAGCAGAGGATCTGCATCTTCAGTACAGGGATGTGCTCACTAGTAACTGGATGTTTTAGGTAGTAAATGAATTGGAAGCTGGGCTTGTATCTAGGAGATTAAAATATTTAGGATCTTATGTGTAACATAATGTATCTGTCTTTTTCTAAAACTCCTATTGGTTCTCAGTGATATGTTCTTTTGTTCTCAGTAATATATTCTTTCCTCTTACTTTGTGTGTTACATTTCTCCTTAATTTATAGTGAGAATTGAGGCATTGTAACATTTCGTATTAATTAGCTCATATTTCTCAGTGAAGAGCAGGATAGAGAGCAGATACTTGTATACTGCTTGCCTCTAGTTGCTTAAATAAGTAATTTACAGAGGATTTTACAAAAAGAACCACAATATTACCACCAGGATTGTAAGGCCTTAGTCACCAAGAAGTTATGTAGCAGTCAACGATTCTGTGATGTGTAGAAGTTTTTTCCTTTAATCTATTAATTGCTTGCCCTATTTTACTTTAAGACTCTTGGAAGTAGGTATTTGAGAAGGACAAGGTTTATTAAGGTTTAGTAAAATACCAGCTGAGGGTACAATAGTACACTGAGTAGTATAGTAGTAATTTTATTTTATTAAATGTATTAATTGTATTAAATGTATATGAAATGCTAAACTAGTTATTGTTTGAGAATTTAAAAAGCGTAGAGATTCCTAAGGAGCTTATTTTATTAATATGTCAAGAGAGTATTTGGAGACATGACAGGTCTTTTGCAATGTATTAGAAGCTCATAGGAAAACTGCCAGACCCATGGCTCTTTTCTGGGAAAAGCAGAAGCAGATGGTTTGTTTATTTTTGTACCCTCCATCTCTATTCTATACCCCGGTAACCCCACTACCCTGGCCATAGCTGATGGGACCACAGATCGATTGATGACTGACCCAAAGAGAGCTACAGGTCAGTTGAGGTTGACAGGCCTGTCCAACCCAATCTACTTTTTGGGAGAATTAATTCTGTTAACTCAGAGAGATGCTGTCAGTCAAGTGGCACAGAAGTCAAGAGACATGGAGACAGGCAGTAAGTAGAAGGCTTGAAATAATAGCAACTATAGGTAAGAAGAAGTCATGAGACAGGGAATAAGAGAGGGGAGAAACTTAGCGAGTAGAGACTACCGGTATCTGGGTCACCATAAAGCAGAGCCCTGGGACAGGGAGCAAGGGAAGCTCTCTGAGGGGAGATGACAGAATTGCCAAAGATTAGCAGACACCTTTTGTGACCTTTGCTCAGTTCACAGCAATCCCTTTCTTTAGAGAGCCTCCTCCTTTCACACTCAAGGCTTCTGTATGGCAGCTGTATTTGTGCTACAGTTCCAGGCTCTGCCTTCCAGGCTTCAGTTGATTGGACCAAGGTTGACTGTTTCATCCAAGCTTAGCCAATCAGATGCTCTTTCCTGGGACTTTGGAATTGGGTCTGCGAGATTGTCTGTCCCTGCCTGTGGCTGGAACAAAGGGACTAGAGCTATGGGGTGAGAAGAAGCAAACCCAGTGTGTGGAGAGAAGAGAAACATATGTGGCAAGAAGCAGACATGGAGAGGCCATGTGGAAAGAGGGCGTGAGACAGTGTGTGAGTCTTGGCTTCTGATAGATTTCTATTTCCTGTCTCTGACCCCTTGAAGAAGTCCCTTAGGGCCTCAAGATATCTGCATTTTAATAATATCCACCAGTATTTTAAAAAATTGGCCAGGCATGGTGGCTCACGCCTGTAATCCCAGCATTTCAGGAAGCCGAGGTGGGAGGATTGCTTGAGCCCAGGAGTTTGAGACCAGCCTGGGCAACATGGCGAAACCTCATCTCTACAAAAAAATCCAAAAATTAGCTGGGGGTGGTGGTGTGCCTGTGGTCCCAGCTACTCAGTAGAATGAAATGGGAGGATCACCTGAGCTCGGGAGGTCGAGGCTGCAGTGAACTGAACTGTGATGGTGCCATTACACTCCAGCCTAGGCGACAGAGTAAGACCCTGTCTCAAAAAAAAAAAAAAAAAGTGACTTGAGACAGTTTCCAATTTTTGCAACGAAGATTCTCAATGAGAAAGTAGAAGTTGTGTGGTAATCTGTATGAAATTTGTGTTTTCCATGAAACTCAGCAGGGCAGCAGTCAACATAGTTTCCTGCTTCTCTCACAATAAGTCTACAGCTGAGAATGTCTCAGTTTCTCGCAATCTAGAAAGGACTAACAAACAAATGTACTTGGAGAATCTGACATACTAACAAAATCATCCCATAATAATGGGTAAAGGAACTAATGGAGTTAGATTTTTAAGTACCAAATACCAATTGCTATTTGAGAATACTTCTGCTGTTTTCTCTTCTGGTTACCCTTTGCTTTATACACATCTTTGTGTCCTTGGAGGGCAGGAGCACGTTTGGTACATTAGGGTTGGAAGCACTGCATGCCCTTTTTCTCAGGCTCAGTGGTTCCTCTTTCCCCAGTTGAAGTCTCACTGTGATCTTGTCCATGTGTGATGACAGGGCTTGGTCTTTGAGGTGAACAGACATTTCAATACTGAATGTGGGTTCAGTGATTATGATTTTAGTAAGGGGAAGGATTGTGTTGTTTTGATTTGTGCATCCCAGAGACAGCCTAGCATCTGGCCCAATACCTAATGGGCTCTTCAAAATTCATGCAGTGAAAGAGTGAATACATAGTTTTTCTCATTGGCAATTTGAAGGTACAAAAAACAACATAAAACCTGACACCAAACCACATATTAAATTATATAATCTAAGCATACAAATGGATGGATACCTAATAAAATTCTTTAGGGTAATAATTATGATGATGGTATTTTTGCTATGCAATTTCTTAACCCAAGGAGAGAATTCCCTAGTGTGAGAAACATAGCCAAGGATATTGGTTCTATGTGTCATTTACAAGGGGCTTGCTTTTCTCTACCCAGATTGTGTTTTAATTTAGAAAGAAAAATGGCAAGCACTGTTGCCACTGGGTCATGCATCACTCCTGCTGAATTTCCCAAGGGTGATGACTTTACAATTTCTCAGAGGTTTCTACTTATTTCATTTGTCAGAGGAACGTTTATAGTTTTCATATAAATTTTAATGGGCAGAAACATCTGTTCCCCATCCAACCGTGATGTTTCACATTGAGTATAGATGGCAATCCCTCGGCTGAGCACAAACCATATTTGCTGTGTATTGGATGCTCAGAAAAATAACATAGATCCAGGACAAAGAAGTGGAGAGGAGAGAAGGGGTGTGGGAGGAGAAAGTGGAAGAGGGGAATAGAAAGTGGGTGTTTGGGCAGGAAACGCCTCCCTGAGCCAGCTGGTGGCGCTGTGCGCAGGCACATCTCTCTCAGGTGCTCTGGCTGGTCCTGGCAGATCTCAGGTTCCCCCTGGGGCGGGGGGGTTTGGGTGGCACAGCCAGCAGACCTCGTGTGAGCCTCTTAGCTCCATTTTATGGAGCTGCTCCCTTATAGAAACTGTGGGTACCTCCTGGCCCTTGGATGTGTACCTGCATGTCATGGCTTCTGCACCCATTCAGACGTCAAGGCTGAGGAGCTGGCTTCTCCTTGTTTGCTTCTGGACCTTGATAGGTTTCTCCTTACCTCTTGTCGTCTGACCTCCTGCTGGAACTTTGAGTTCCTGGCAGAGGAGTAAACAGAGCATTGGCCTTTTCTTTCACGGCTCAGAATTTTTTTGAGGACCCATGACTACCTTTCTGGCTCTATCTTATCTTGCATTTTCCCCACAGCTACATTGTTCTTCACCCATCTCAGATGGCCTTTCCAGATGCTATTTTTGCATATGCATATCCTATCTACATGTTGGTGTGTGCACATGCATGGAACACACAAATACACACGCCCTCCCCTGACATGTGCACACACAAATACACACGCCCTCTCCCCACATGTGCACACACAAATACACACACCCTCCCCCCACATGTGCACACACAAATACACATGCCCTCCCCCCACATGTGCACACACAAATACACACGCCCTCCCCCAACAACACATGCACGCATGAAGAAACTCCCCTGCCAATTTCTCTCCGGACTTCAAAACATGTGGATGGCTGAAAATTATTTCGTAAAGTTTTCTCTGGTCCACTCAAGCACAGTTTATCACCCCAACTCCTTTGCTGCCTCCACCATTACACACTTCTGTGATAGGGTCTGTCATGTCACTTTACAATGATGGTTTTGGGTATATAATGGCTGCTACTCTGAAGTACAATTGCTTGGATACAAGTCACAGTTCTGTCACTGGGCTGTGTGATCCTGGATATGTTATTTAATATCTCTGCCTCAGTTCCCTAATTTGTAAAATGTGGATAGTGTTAATAATGACCACATAGGATTTTTGAAAATATTAAATGACATGATACATGTAAATCGGTTGACAAAATACCTGGCTCAAGAATGGGCAGCTATTAATATTGTTAATTACTTGGTTTTCTTCCTGACCATCTTGTACAGGGACTGTCATTTATTTGTATTCCTAGAGCCTGCCATATAATAGGTATTTTACATGTTTGCTGAGTTGAATTGTATTGTTGAATTTATGGTTCCCAGTGGCCTACGGGATTAAGTCCATGTTCTCCAGAATCAGAAGTTGGGGTTCAAATCTTTAGCTTTACCATTTTCTAGCTGTGGGAACTTGGGCAAGTTAATCAAAGTTTCTACATTTCAGTTTCTTACTATTCTTATTAATGTTACGAGTATTATTACATTCAAAGGCTCATCTTAATATCACTATATCAAGCCTTCTCAATCACTCTAGCTGGAAGTAATCACATTCTGTATTGAATATAATTATTAAATGCCACCTATAAGCCAGGCGCTATGCTAGATACTGAGTGTGCAGTGGTAAATATATCAGATATGATCCCCACCTCCGTGTAAGTTGAGGTTTAAAGGAGTGATAAACCTCAAAAGTTCTCAGATCATAGATTTGGGAGACAGGAAGAGGTGGGTTGACAAAGGAGGGATTTCTTTTTATATATGAGGAAATTCTTTCCCAGGAGCTTTCATTCTTTTGCATCTTATTGACCACAATGAGATCAAGTGCCCATATTTAGATCAATCCCTGACATAGGAGATGAGCTTACCTTGACCAATTTAGACCAATTATGATCCATCCTCTGAGAGGGAAAGCTGTTGGAGGGCCATCCACTAGGATTGCCATATTGTTCACGCAAAGAGCAACTGCAAGCCTTGTGCCACTTGAAGGAAGAGGAAAAGGAAAAGTAATGCCCCATCCTGCAGGCAGCCTTGCTCCAGTGAACAAGTAAGGAGACCTGATTGCACATGCTCAGTCTCTTCCCTGATCTCACCAATCAGGAAGGTCAATCCTTCTCCATGGAAGGAGAAGGACCTGAGGAGAGGACCAGAGGAGATGGTTCCCAATGTTGCTCTTCCCAAGGGAGAGGAGATTGCAATTACAAGAGTGTGCTGCATGGGCCCAGGCAGGCATGATGAGGGGCGGGGAGGCTCTCTCGCAAGGGAGGAGACCCTGTGGTCTGTGCCCTCATCTCATTCGTTGTGTTACATCTAGCATTGCATCTCACCACATTCTGCATCCAATCACACCCTATGTGTGCACATCTTTCTTTCTTTCTGGGCCCTGATCCTCTCCAATGTGGGGCCTTGTTGTACCTTGGCACATTGTGAGAGCCGAGCACATGATTGTTGAATCACTCAGCTCCACTGCCTGGGATGAAGGCCTGTCCTTCTGAAGAGTTACCGTGCAATGGTGAAATTAGGGGCTTTTAAATAACTGACCAGATAAGGTGATGGTGCATGTTGTTCATTTATTCAGTTTTTCAATGGATACATACTGAGTTCCCTCTGTGTGCCAGGTTTGCTCCTAGGAGCTGGGATACAGAGATGGACAGGAATAGTCCTGCCTTCCAGCAGCTCCCAGTCATGTGAAGGAGGCTGACCTATACATGCATACAGCCACCTCTGTACTAATATGACATTGTCCAATTTTTTTCACTTACTTACCACTACCCAGTGCTGGTGTCTGCACTTCAGAGCTGAGAGAGTCTCACTGCATGGACCAGAGTGGTAGATAAGGGTTAGATGGTAGCCAGGCATGGCATGGTGGCTCATGCCTGTAATCCCAGCATTTTGGGAGGCCAAGGTGGGCAGATTTCTTGAGTCCAGGAGTTTGAGACCAGCCTGAGTAACATGGTGAAACCATGTATTGCAAAATACAAAAAAATTAGCTGGGTGTGGTGCTGCATGCCTATAGTCCCAGCTACTTAGGAAGCTAAGATGGGAGGATCACTTGAGGCTGGGGAGATTGAGGCTGCAGTGAGCCATAACTGCACCACTGCATGCCAGCGTGGGTGACAGAGTGAGAACCTGTCTCAAAAAAACAAACAAACAAACAAAAAAGAGTTAGATGAAGTCTGCCAGTTCCTAGCTATGTTACCTGATCTCAGTCTCCGTATCTATAAGAGGAGAATAATAATAGTACTTGCTTCATAGAGTTGTTGTGAGGATTAAGTTAGATAACGCGCTTCAGTGCCTGGCACACATGCTAGCCACTATAGTCATTATTTCATCTATTAAATTCACCAGCTCCAATAAATGCACTATTCTGGGTTAAAAATGATACCTTGCTTACGTAGAGAACACAGGATAACAGTTTTTACTCAAAGATTTTAAATGGGGAATGAAGGAATCTTTACAAAATAACAGAAACTTAGACATTTAACTTTTCATCAATTAAGGGCTTCATTCATTTTTATTTTTTAAAACATTCTGGATGATGTTCATTGCAGGGGTGAGTTACTTGCATCCTACCAAAGCTAAAGAGTCTTGCTGCCTTTTAAGTGTTGGAGAAACCATCCACCTGTTTCAATAAAGACCTGGAAATCAGGAAGATGGTGAGATTAAGCAAACAAAGCAGGCAAATGGAAATACTTATAACCATGTATAAAAGGTGTTAACTGCCTATGTCTTCAACCCAGCTGTTTCTTCCTTTGGCCTTTCTAAATTTATCATTGAAGAATCCCCATGTCATTATAATTGGCTAAATCAAGGACTTTGCATTAGTCTTGTTTTTGACTCCTTGGGTCAAAATAGTATCATTAATCATTCTGTTGCTGAGGGAGGGAACTCTAGGAAAAAGGTTGTGTTGGTTGGGAAACCAAATATGCATTGGGCTAAAGCTTTTATGTAGCTCTTAGATGATCTCATGGATTTGGTACTTTCTGGGGAAAGGAACATCAGACTTTAAGCTCCTGGAGGACAGAAACCTAGACTTGTATAATTCTGTGTCTCTGCAGCTTAGGATATTGCTTAGTAATAACAAGTACTCGATAAATATTTGTTAGGCTCACATCGGAGTTTTATTTTTATTTATTTATTTGAGACAGAGTCTCTCTCTGTCACCCAGGCTGGAGTGCAGTGGCACGATCTCAGCTCACTGCAACCTCTGCAAAGCAATTCTCCTGCCCCAGCTTCCCGAGTAGCTAGGATTACAGGTGCCTGCCACCATGTCTGGCTAATTTTTGTATTTTTTTGTAGAGGTAGAGTTTCACCATGTTGACCAGGCTGGTTTTGAACTCCTGACCTCAAGTGATCTGCCCGCCTCGACCTCCCAAAGTGCTGGGATTATAGGTGTGAGCCACTGCACCTGACCTGTTTAGCTCACATTGTTGAACTACAGTTTAGTTGGGCATAAAATTCCACATTAACAATTATTTTCACTGAGCACTTTCATCTTATCATGCAAGTATTTCCTGGCTTCTTGGTTGTTTTTGAGAAGTCTTCTGTCCATCTAATTGTCATTCCCCTCCTTCACTTGAGATAATTCTATTCTGAAGTTGATGTCTATTTTTCTCATCCTCGTTTCTATCCTTTTACTAACTGTGTATTTAACCATAAAACACTAGTGTGGTATTTAAAAATTATATAGTGTATTACCCTGTTGATATCCTGCAATTTGCTTCTTCAAGTTACCATATGGTCTCAACATTTACTTCTGTTCATACGAGTAGATCTACTTCATCCATTTTCAGTGCTGTATACTATTTCATTGTGTAAATATACCACAATGCATTTATTCATTGATGGCCATTAGTTGGTTTCTGATTGTTGCTATTGCAAACAGTGCTTTCATGAGCATCCTTGTATTTGTTTTTTATGTAACATATAAGATGTACATTTAGAAGTGGAATTGCTGGATCTCAAAGGATATGCACATCTTAGGTGTTGATAGTTGATTTCCAAAGTGGCCTTACGAACTTACACTCCCACCTGCTGGGCATGAGAGCTTCCATTCTTTACATTTTCACTGACCTGGGTGTTGTCAGACCTCTGAATGGGTATGCCCTTAATCTCTACTTTATACTTCCTTTCAGTATTATCATTCCCTATTTGCAGATGAGAAAATGGAGGCTAAAGGGTAGCATGCTCAGAGAAAGAATGAGTGCATGAATGACTGAACATGGTGATACTTTATTTCTTTATTTATTATTTCTCCTACCAGAGTAGAAGTTCTGTGAATGTAAGGATCATATTCTTAACCCTTAGAACAGGTCTTTACATAAAGTAGATTCTCAGTAGTTATCTGTTGTTTAATGAATGAATGTGGATGGATGGAGGGAGCCTGGGAAGAAAATATTTGCTTTCTTTAGGAGGCTCCTCCCAGCCTACTAAGATACATTCTGCACTTACTCTGCAAGCTTTTAGAAGGAAGGGCTCTAGCTATCTCTGCCACTGGCACTCTCCAGGCCTGCAGCAGGCTGGGCCAATGGAGGGAAGGAGGGGTGATAGCTAAGAATTTTTTCAATGGAAAATTCAATCTGCTCAGCAGGAGTCTGATGAGAAGCTGGGGGCTGGTCTGGGGAGGATGCGGCTGGAGGGGCTGTCCATCTGGATCTCACAGGCCTCTGGATGCTGACAGGTTATTCTTAGCCATCTTTTCTTCTGTCTTTATTTTCTTGTAATCAGGGCTTTCTTGAATTTGCGATTGAAGGCTTTTTTATCCCCCTTCTCTAAAGCAATGATTTTCCATATAGTAATTCTTTCCTTCTTTAGACTTCCCAAAGTGGGTGGGTGGTTCTTTTTGTGCTCAGACACTTTGCAAATTGCTTCCCACCCAGCTCCTCCCCTGAATGTTTTTGTGGCTGGTGGAGACCTATGATGTGTGCTGGGTATTTGGCCTCCATCTTCTTGTTTACAACAACCTCCTTGCTAATGATATTTTCCTAGTAACATCTAATATGAGCATATTTCTCGCCCATCCTCCCTCCACCCCATGTGTCTTGAATTCTGCTGGATTAATTTAGCTGGAGCCTTAAGAGGCAGCAAAACCGAGGGCAGGTGGCTAAGCTTCAATCCTTGGCTCCTGCGTCATAATCATAATCACTCTTATTGACATAGTGCTCCGTGGTTAACAAGCACTTCCACATTCCATAGCTCTTTAGTCCTCAGAACAGCAGAAGCCAAGGCCTCTGGGGCTTGGTGACATCCCCAGCATCACATGCATAAGAGGAAAGGCCTGGATTTGAACCTCCTTTTCTGATGTTAAATCCCCTACCATTTCTTTCAGCCCAGGCAAAGATCCCAAAGTCAAATGCCTTTAGGGGCCAGGTAGATAGTATAAATGAGAGAAACTGCTTGGAGTAGAATATATTAAGGATTAGTAAGGATTGTGGGAAACTGGCCAGCATGCTTTGCCTAAAGGCATTAAAATGCAAAACAGAGCCCAGCACCTATAGTCCCAGTAACTCAGGAGGCTGAAGCTGGAGGATCACTTGAGCCTGGGAGTGGTGAGGCCAGCCTGGGCAACATAGCAAGATTCTGTCTCAAAAAACATACAAAAAAAAAGAAAGAAAGAAAGAAAAAAAGAAACATTTAAAAAATAATAGGAAAAAACCCATTTAATTTATCTCTTACTCAGTGTTTAGTCTATAATCTACCTCCTTGTTGGGAAAGGGAGAACGTTTGCATGGTGTCCCCTTTACTACTGAGTAGCATTTACTTGATGGCTTGGGCAAGCATGACCTTGGTTGTAGTAAGTCTATAGTATAGATGATTCTGTTGCTTTTAGATTCTGTTGCTTTTAGAATAGAATTACAGCTTTTAGAATAGTATAATGGACCCAGGCATGTACAGATCCTGAGCCTACCCATCATCTCTCCTCTCTTAGAGTTTTCAAGACATGGTATTCAAAGTAATATTATCTTAATGTCTGTGCAAGTCCCAGATGCCCTTATTTACAACCCTGGTCAAAGGTCCTATTCTTTCCCTACGTCTTTCCTTCCTTTCTCATCCTATTTGAAATCATGGGAACTGGTTGCTCAAGTCTACATGCTAAGTGACAGTGACAGTGGCAGAGTAGTAGGCAGAGTCCCCAAACAGACCCCAACTTCACCTTCTGCCCTAGGGCAGGGATGTGGAGAAAAGAGAGAGGAAAGGATGGCTCATGCCTTTAAATAGAGTAACTCGGCCCACTAGGAACAGGTGGCCCAGTGAAGTTCATGGGCTTTGGCCAATCAGACAAAAACTTCTCCTTTGAGGGTTTTAGGAAGGTGGTAGGCCAAGGTGGGGCTAGTATGGGAATGAGGACTGACGTATATCCCCTACTCTAAATAGAACAGCAGTTAAGACTGTGGCCCCAGAGAGTACAGATCTGCCACCTAACCACCCTGTGACCCTGGGCTGGTTATTTAACCTCATTCCTCAGCACCTTTCCCCATAGAATATGGGTAACTGTAGGGGTGATGCGGATTAGCTGAGATAGGCATGCATTTTGGTCAGTAAATGTGAGTTATTTTTGTTGCTTTGAATTATGCCTCTTTGCTATACTCTTGAGCTACTCATTGTAGCTAGAAACTGAGGAAGCCTTCAAATGCGGGCAGAAAGAATATGGAGAGAATAATTCACAGAACAAAAAACAACTTTCTGCCAATTTTTCCTCTTCAAAACTTGCCACTTACCCAAATGCCCTGATTCTACCTTTTCTCTCCAGCTCCACACCCTCAAGATGATCCCAGTGAGCTGGAATCCTGGTCGAGGGATCTGAGACTTGGCTAGATGAGATTTGGCGCTCAGATGTGCTTTTTGTGAAGTATAACTATGATTTTTCTCTAAATAATTACTCAAACTTAACTGTCATTTAGTCAAGACTCTTCTTAAGTAGTGTTCTTGTTTGTGTTCATGTGGCTTCTTGTGAGACAGACAATTTAAAAAATTTACAAATTGTTCTATTATCCAAACACAACATTGCTGTGTGCCCCTTCCCCTTCCCCAGTCCCTGGAGTTCATTTTCTTTTGTATGTTTCACATATACCAATGACAAATAGTTCATAGTAGATATTGCCTAGGTATGGAATTAGTTTTTTGTTTGTTTGTTTGTTTGTTTTGAGATGGAGTCTTGCTGTGTCGCCCAGGCTGGAGTGCAATGGCACGATCTCGGCTCACTGCAACCTCTGCCTCCCAGGTTCAAGCGATTCTCCCGCCTCAGCCTCCTGAGTAGCTGGGATTACAGGCATCCACCACCACGCCTGGCTATTTTTTTTGTATTTTTAGTAGAGACAGGGTTTCATTACGTTGGCCAGGCTGGTCTTGAACTCCTGACCTCGTGATCCACCCGCCTCAGCCTCCCAAAGTGCTAGGATTACAGGCGTGAGCCACTGTGCCTGGCCAGAATTAGGTTCTTATAAATGTGAAGTATTAGATTCTTATCAATTGGCAAAAGTAGAACTGAAGAACTATATCATATGCTTATAAACTGATTTCTTCTTAGTTTTTACTCCTATGATGTTTCTGTTGAGACCAGTTGACAGAGTAGGAGTGTCAGTATGGAAAAAGCATGGATCATTTTGAAACATGGATTATTCATCAATTACATGTGTTTTAGAATGGAGTCAGTGATATACTCTTGGAGATGATCTCCCCCACCCCCCATCTCCTCCCCTTTTCCTTTCCCCACATCTGTAGCCACTTCCTGTCAGCTAAACCCAGAAGAAAAACTTGACAGAAGCAAAGGGCATCCAGAGAATTATGATCCCCAGGTTGTAGTTCCAGTTCTGTCATGTCCTAAGCCGTCATCTCCTCTCTGGGTCTCAGGTTTCTTATGTATAAGATAAGTAGGAGATTGGGGCCACAACACCTGAGACTAAAGGAATTCTAAGTTTTCATTACTCTATGGATTCCACCTTTGCTAGCTTGGGACCTGGCAGGTCTCAGCAGCTGGTCATGTAGCTAATTCTCAAAGCAGATAAATGCCTGCAGGATAACTGTGAATCGACTCTAATCACAGCAGAGTCCAGCTGCTTCAATAGATGCTGGTGCCTTTGGCTGCTTCCCGGAGCCACCAGCCAACCCAGAGATGAAGCTGGCTGGAAAAGCGGATATGTTGGAGAGGCCAGCATCATCTCTAAACACAGCATCTGGGAAATACCCATGTCCCCAGAAAGAGGTCATTGAAATTCTTCACTTGGTGGTGCAGTGCAGAGACTCAGGAAAACCAGGCTTTGAGTCCTGACCCTGCCACTTTTACCAGCGGTGTGACCTTGGGCAAATTCTCTGGCCCTATGTTATCTTCCTCCTCCATACAATGAGGGTAGCAATAGAGCCACCTTGCAGAAGTGTAGTAAGGATTAAGGTCCCAGGAGGCCTAACAGTACCTACTAAGCAGAGGTCCTCAGAGGTACTTTATAAATGGTAGTAGTAGTTATTATCCTGTGCCCTTTGTTCACAGGAGTCTCTTACAGGGGTGTTGGTCTCAGTGCTCCTCCCCATGGCCAGGCTGTATTGGCTCATGCCCAAGGCGTAGCCTTGCCAGGGAGCCTGGTACAGAGATGCTGCTGATTGGGATGCTGATTAAATTCCCTGATTGAGGAGCCTCAGCATTCTGGCCCAGAGCAGGAGGGCCAGCAATATTTAGCACAATCTGCTTGGATCCTCAATTAAATTGTTTTCCCAAACTGCCCTTTTCAAGGTCTTGTCCTCTTTCCTCACCTCTTTCTGGCCTCTTCTCTCTGGGTCCTTGCCAGAGAAGGGAAACAAAGCCTTGTGGGGCTCCATCTGCTTCCCCCTATCCAGAAGAAGGTGACAAGGCTGTCTTCCTTGCAGAAGATGTGGTTAAAACAAGCCTTGGCTATTCAAGGTGGCTGCAGTCTCATCCTGGAGGCTAAAGTCTCTGCGCATTCCAGGTTGATCTCTGTTTTCTTGGCAAAACTGAGCTCTCAATTCAAACCTGCCTCTCCCTTCCATCCTTTATCCCGACAGCTCGCAAGTGCTTTGCTGGGAAGGACGATTAAGTGTCACTTAGTGTATTTTTCCATTTTCCTGTGTTCATCTGGTAAAAAGAAAATAAAACAAAATAAAGGAGGCCCAGGATTGAACTGTCATTATTTTTTAAATGGAGAGAGAAGGGGTCACATGACTGCGAGTAACTGATTTAGCCAAGTGGCTGCAACTCCGAGTTTGCTGCAGAGCCGCCCCCTCCCGGCGGGGGCGCTGACGTCACGGAAAAGCCCCGCGGCGGGTCGGCTGGGCTGGTTATAAACCGCCCGGCCGCGGCGGCTGCAGGCGGCGGGCACGGACGGCGGGCGCGGCGCAGCGCAGCACTCCCCGCTCGTTGGCCCGGGTATCCCAGCGCGGACCCACGCGATACACTGACGCCCCGACGCCGATCCGGCCGAGCCAAGTAAGGGGGACGGCCCGGGACGGAGAAGGGAGAGAGTGGGAGTTTCCCAGCCCGCAGAACTTTCGAAGTTGAGAAAAGAACCCTTGGAACGTGCGCTCAGCACTGGGATTTTCTGGTAGGGGTCAGAGCTTCAAGTGCAAAGGATGTCGCTTCTCATCAGCAGGTTCCTTAGTTCAATTCGGTAGAAGGGTCACCTCCCCCTACAGATCGAGTGGTCAGAGAGGGCAGCCCTTAATGATGCTTTATGTGTTTGTTGTTTGAATGTAAGTCTGCCAACTGAGGTGCTGCTTTTGAGACTAAAAAACCGGCTGGTCGTCCTGGTTAGTGGCGAGATGTTGGGGTACGGAGTGTGGGGGTGAGGGTGGGAGAGGAGTGTTTGTGCATCTTGCTGATTGCAACGTAAGTACTTATACTTTGTCGCCAGTAGCCGGAAAAACAGACCTCCCGGCTAGGGGAGGCAGTCTGCAAAGGGAAAGTTGTAGAGAAGTTGTTGAATATCATTTAGGGGAGTCTTCAGCCTTCTGATTTGCTTCAAGAAGGGGGTCTGAGAATGGTGGCTCAGGCCTGTGATCTCAGCACTTTGGGAAGCCGAGGCAGGAGGATCACTTGACCCCAGGAGTTCGAGACTAGCCTGGGCAACATAGTGAGACCACCGTCTCTACCAAAAAATAAAAATTAAAATTAAAAAACTAGTGGACGTGGTAGTGCAGGTCTGTAGTCCCAGCTACTTGGGAGGCTGAAGTGGAGGATCACTTGAGCCTGGCAGTTGGAGGCTAGCTACAGTGAGCTATGATCGTGCCACTGCACTCCAGCCTGGGTGACAGAGCAAGACCCTGTCTCAAAAAAGGAATCTGAGTTGAATTAAAGAACTCTTGAGAATGGATGTGGTTTTTTAAGAATGAGGCACTTTCTCTGCAAATTTCATAGGTCTGAACATGAGCAGGTCATTTCTCTGCCAGGGTGTCTAGGTTTGGAGCCGGGATGTTTTAAAAGTGGTATCTGTGGGTAAGAGGGCACAGCTGAGGCATAAACTTTAAACAGAAAATTTCCCCCCTACCCCCAATAATGGCAGGTGGATGCTCTCCAGGCAGCTGGAGAGCATCAAGGCAACTTTACTAAACATGGAAGTTCCAATAAGTGCCTGTCCAGTCCAGCCAGGGTTGCGGTGGGCAGGGGAGGGGAGGGTGATGTCATTGCCACGTGTTTCCCACTGAGGCACAAAACCTGCTGGACACTGGTGCAATTAAGAGCCAAGTTTAGACAAGAGCAGCTAACCTGACCAGCTGGTCCCCAGCAACATTAACTTGTTGCTTTTCAAGCCATCTTTGGAGGCTGCTGGTTCTTTCCAGCCGCCTTTGTGCCAGCTCTGAGTGCAGCTCTTCTTTCATCCAAGTCTGCTTTGAGGAAGGGGGAAGCCCATGGGCAGTGGGTGATGTTAACAGCATTTGTTTTCCCATGCAAATGACAGTCTGCCTGAGGAGCTGGTTACTGACAGTGTGGGCAGCGTGTTTGTCTGTGTGTGTGTCCAGTTGAAAGCCTGTCTTGTTGGGGTTTGGGGGACTGTTTAATTGGTGGTCTTTATGTTAGGGATACTTGCTTCTCATCTCATCTAATAAAATATTACTGATGACTGACCACGTATTTGAGCGGAGCTCTCACTCATGCTTACTAATGCTGCCATCTTGGCTGCTTTGCTCCCCAGGACTCAACGATGACTCTGAATAATGTCACCATGCGCCAGGGCACTGTGGGCATGCAGCCGCAGCAGCAGCGCTGGAGCATCACAGCCGATGGCAGGCATCTGATGGTCCAGAAAGAGCCCCACCAGTACAGCCACCGCAACCGCCATTCTGCTACCCCTGAGGACCACTGCCGCCGAAGCTGGTCCTCTGACTCCACAGACTCAGTCATCTCCTCTGAGTCAGGGAACACCTACTACCGAGTGGTGCTCATAGGGGAGCAGGGGGTGGGCAAGTCCACTCTGGCCAACATCTTTGCAGGTGTGCATGACAGCATGGACAGCGACTGCGAGGTGCTGGGAGGTAGGTGTCCCAGCCCCAGTGGGCTTCTTTCCACCAGGGGTGGCCCAGGAAGAAAGAGCGAGGGTGGGTGACTTATTTACCCGCAGAGTTGGGAGCTGAAGTTAGGCATTTTGGACAATTGATGGGGGAGCTGAGTCTCCAGAAAAGCCCAAGCACAGGCTTTCGGGGCAAGAAAATGAAAATGCTTGTAGACAGGACCAAAATCTGTTGATCCTGGGCCAGAAAGGGAATTCTTCAGATTCCAATTCTAAATGGGTTGGGGAAGGCTGATTAGAGAGGGCAGAGCCAGAGGGTCAGCGCACCACTTGACTTCTGCTGACTCTGACTTGAACATTCTTCCCGGAACTCAGTATAGACACAGCCTTTTTCCATGGTTATACCTAAAACAAGCCAGTTGGAAAAGCTGTTAGGATGGCTTGATCAGTTTGCTTCCACCAATATTAGAAACTTTTGTGGGTGTTAAATAGTTCAAAATCTGTATTTGAAATAGCATAATAATTTTTTAAAATGTGAAGTATAACAATGAAACTTTCTATAGAGTCTGACAGCTTTTCAAGACAATTTTCCCTGTACAATTTCATCTATTTATTGATTGGAGCCTGGCCTATTTCCAAAACTGTTTTGAGGTGACATTATCTCAAAATGCATGTATTCTTCAGCTAGGGGTAAAGCACAGCCCTATGTTCTGCTAAGTAATATGAGGATCCTGATAGCCAATGCCATCCATAAAGTGTCTTTCAGCCACAGCCTCGGTCTGAGCGTATGCGACCAGGGTAGTTATATGTCCCTATTTGCAGCTACAGAAATAAAGGAAGCACTGCTCAGTGTTTCCCCAAGTCACATGGTCTGTGTTCTGTCGCGACTCACAACTGAATCACAGAGTAGGGAGGTGTCTTAGCAATGAC
This sequence comes from Pan troglodytes, assembly GCF_028858775.2. Lineage (NCBI taxonomy): Eukaryota > Metazoa > Chordata > Mammalia > Primates > Hominidae > Pan > Pan troglodytes. The sequence continues at coordinate 104,469,328 of NC_072405.2, read as the reverse complement.
TCAGTTCTCCCCTGCATTGATGCATATTAATGTTATTCCTCACTACCCACAGCCCATCTCATCTGGAGGTTTTATTCTTCTTGATTGTCTCAGTGTCAAGGAGTTCACTGCTTCATGAGGCAGCTCAGGAACTGGGCTATAAATAATGACTCATTGTTGTAACATCGATTTCTCTCCTCGCTCCTGGAATCTCACAAGAGTAAAGGGAGAAATAGGGCCAGTGTTGTACAATTGATTCCCTCTTTCTTTGTAAAGGCTGCCAGGTGACTTGCTAGGAAAGAGAAACGGGAGGAAGGGGCTAACATTTAGAGTGAATGTTTGCAACGGGAAAGGCACTTTGTTAGGTGCCTTATATTTGCTGCTGTTTATTTTGGTCTTCACAAAGTTCTTGTACTCATGAGTAAACTAAGTCTCAGGGAGATCAAAAGCCTTATCCAGAATCACCCAATAAGGAAGGTGGATTTAGAATTTGGGATTTTATCATCTTAGTTCAGTTCATTTTACCATTTCTGGGGAACTTGCTATGTGCCAGGCACTGTGTTAAATACTTCCCACACATATTTTTGATAATACTTGAATCAATCTGGCATTAATATACCTATTTGACAGGTGAAGAAATGGAGGCTTACAAAGTCAAGTGACTTTCCCAGGGTGAAAAAACTAGTACATGGTATGACCAGGATTCAAATCTAGTTGTGATTGAACCCAAATCCTGTGTCTTTTCATAGCCCCCTGCAGCCCCAGGATTTAGCTTCCAAATACTAAGTATGACAGCGCATTGGGCATCAGCCACACACCTGGCTCTGGCCTAAGCTCTGGGATACAAGGCGATGGATGAGGTATACCATGCCCCCTAGTAATGAGCTAAGTGTTAGTTGCTATGTTGCAGAGCAGGGTCACATTAACTAATACTTTAAGCAGTAACAACACAGTGCTTTGGGCGTTGACATAAGGAAGAGATGGATTGGGAGTTGTTTTTTGTTTTTAAGAGGGAAGAATTGAAAAAAGTTAGTGGACAGTAGACTTTCAAAAATGTTTGTCCATTAGAATGGAGTTGTATGTATCCAGAGGGTAATATTCCCATGGGCATAAAATGTTAAGAAGACTGACTCATACCTGGAATTTGGAAAGGTAGCCTTCCCAGATATTTTGGGAACTTCTTTGTTGAGAGAGAGAGAGAGAGATGCCCAATATGACAGCACATTGGGCATCAGGCATATGGCTGATCCTGGGGCCGCAGGGGACCATGAAAAGACACAGGATTTGGGTTCAATCATGAGAGAAAGGGAATCCTTTCCCTAGCTTCTTACACAGAGAATCTGTAGGACCTGCTGGAATCACTAGTTGGCTTTGTTTCCCAAGAGGAGGGTTTTCTAAGGCACACCCCTACATTTTTTTTTTTTTTAAAATCAGCATTCACTGTAAGAAAAAAAATCGACATAATATTCTCATAATGATTTCTCCTAATAAAGATGGATATTGTTACAGTTACACTGCAGTAATCTTATGACTCTCTGTATACACTGAATGCCATTCATTCATTCATTCATTCCTAAGAAGTTACTGAATGTATAGCACAGAGCTTGGTGAGGCACTCTGGGGACATGCAAAGAGTCATGGGGCTTCTTCTGCGGAGATGCTCACAGTATGCAATGGAGCATAATGTATACACCAAGTAGAAATTGAGATAGGATGTGGTAAATGTCTTGAAAGTGGTGTAAGGAGAGTGCTGTGGGAATTCCGAGGCAAAAAGATTACCTCTGACTGTGGATTTAAGAGCTTCATGGTTGGCCCGGCATGGTGGCTCATGCCTGTAATCCCAACACTTTGGGAGGCCGAGGCAGGTGGATCACCTGAGGTCAGGAGTCCAAGACCAGCCTGGCCAACATGGTAAAACCCCATCTCTACTAAAAATACAAAAAATTAGCCGGGCGTGGTGGCATGTGCCTGTAATCCCAGCTACTGAGGAGGCTGAGGCAGGCGAGTCACTTGAATCTGGGAGGTGGAGGTTGCAGTGAGTCGAGATCTCGCCATTGCACTCCAACCTGGGCAACAAAAGTGAAACTCCATCTCAAAAATGAAATAAAATAAAATAAAAATAAAAATAAAATAAAATAAATAAAATAAATAAAAGCTTCATGGAAGAGATGGTCTCTGAACTGGACCCTAGGGACAACTAGGATTTGGAAGCCCTGAGCTAGGTGGGAAGGCACACCACACATATACAGCAAAGTACGGAAGTCTCATTGGGCTTGGGGTTTGATGAATGGGTTTAGACGCAGCTCTGACACTGACTTGGCTGGGTGCTCTTGGACAAGCCACTTAGCCTCCTCAAGCTGCCTCATTAGTGTAATTGGGGTAATACCTCCTTCATAGGGTGTTACGAGGATTAAAGGATATAACATGTTGAGCATGGAGCATGGTGCCTGGCACATAGTAAGTACGAAATGAGCATTAGTTAGAGCTGATTATGAATCTACCATTTCCTTTTGATGTGCTTATCTTTCAAAAGTGGTGGTTTCCTTGCTTGTGGCCCCTGTCCACTTTGGTCACTGTTGGCTGGGGCCCGTGGAGCTGTCCAGAGGGGACCGGGGCCAGTAGAGTAGAGGACAGTATTTGTAGAGCAGGCATTTCTTCCGAGGTTCCTTGGGATCCCCTGAGCTATGAAAGCTGGAAGCAGTTGAAAGTTTTCAGGGAGAGGGATGCTGGAGTCTCAGAATTTTAGAGGTGCTGCAGGAGTCAGTTTTGGCAGTGAGAGAACACTTGGGTGGGTTTCACACACACACGGCACTTGAGCCAGTCTTGGGCAGAAGGGGCCTCATTTCCAAGCACAAGGAGTGTTAACGAAAAAATTATTAACATGGTAAGGAAGACCTTATTCAGGGCCATTGCAGTAGGCATCCCAATAGTGGGGAGAGATGGGGCTCAATTCCAAGTACAAGAAGAACAAGTGGGCACTTGGCCAAGGAGCAGGTGGGAGGGGGTCAGAGGATAGAAAATTACTAAGAGGAGATGTCAAGGTTAGGGGGATTCTTGCTGAAGTCAGGCCAAGGAGCAGGTGGGAGGGGGTCAGAGGATGGAAAATTACTAAGAGGAGACGTCAAGGTTGGGATTCTTGCTGAAGTCAGGCCAAGGACTTAGACTATCAGAGGTGGTGGGTGAGGAATTTGATCAGATATTGAAGGTGGGGGATTCTCACTAAACTGACTTAGCAGGATTCTTGCTAAAGCTGAATTCTGCCAGGATGGAAATGGAAGCCCGGGGAGAGGCCGGGTAGAGAAGAGGATTCAGAGGAGCCTGACTAAAGTTTGGTCAAGGAGAGAGTCTGTCAGGGGGATCAAATGAGGAAAGACAAACTGGTCTAGAGAAAGTGGCTACTGACCACCATCACCCCTTATAGAACCTCTGTCTGTCCCCATCAGCATGAGTTCTTTTGCTACATAGAGTGTGCACAGACACCCCAGCTTTCTTCCAGTGCACTGGAGAAGTAGGGGTGTCTCCAGACCCAGATTACGGAAAAGCCTCACAGAGACTAATCAGTATCCAAACCTTTCTCCACACCTTTACTGGAAGCAGATTTCAAAGAGCTCTCCTAGAGTCTGGTATTCTTTTCCTTCCTTTCTTCTCACCTGATTAGCACTTGAAAAGGATAAAAGATGAGCTGAGCAACTTAGATGAAGAGAAACCTGGAGCTCTGGTTACTCCCAGGCTTGCACCTGGTTAGGGGAGAGCCTTCAGTCGGGATGCCATGTGTGCTGGAAGGGTCCTGGTGCACACAGCCAGGGGCCGTATCTAAACTCATGTACTGGGGTGGGGGGTAAAGGGGGGAGCACACGTGCTGAGCAGGGAGGAGATGGATTGTTTTAGCCTCCCAGGCCTCCAACACAGTAATTTTCAGGCAAAGGTAAGATCAGACAGAATGATCCTGTCAGGAAGCTTCTAGAACGGGAAAGCATGTTTTTACTTTCATGGCTGTGATCCTTAGTCCACTTTTTCTCTAGACTTGTTCTGATATCTCTTAAGCCAGGAGAAAGTTGGGTTTTCCTTTTCCGTCAGCGATTGGAACACAGTATGTTTCTATTTGAATGACTGGGCACTCAAGCGAGTCCCCTGTACCTGAGTGGTGGGCTGAGAAAGTTCCTCCATCATTGAAGGAGTTGTCTGAGTGCAGGGAGGGGTTTTAGAGAAGAGCTAAGAACCCTGTGGTGGGAAGCAGCAGTCAGGCCATCCCCGTTCTGTGCTGCTCAGGCTCTGACAGTCTCCCTTGCGTTGTCTAATTTGCATGTTGAGGTTGTGAGGTTCTACCCCTGGTAATCCAAATAGTCCCACTGTGATCTCATTCCTTCTGCATATTGTGAGCAGGCACACGATGGGCGAGACAGAGTTTTAATTCCCCAAGGGCAAACACTTACTGATTAGAAGAATGACGCTGTGGGAGGTGGGGAAACTCACAGAAAGACAGGGCCATGCCTGGTTAACTCTCTTCTTATTTGTTCAAGTTTTCCTTCTTTAAGGAAGGGAAACCTCTCCTGATTCCAATTCTTAGATGATGAAGCATTAAACCAGGAGCAGTGTTTTTCATAAACCGCTCGCTATTGTAAAACAAGAAGTGCCCTGGTTCCAACGTAGCTCTCTTAAGCTAGGATTTATCTGTAGTGAGGAAGTGCTGAGTATGGCAATAACCAGCTTCCTTCACCTGAAGAAGTGATAATGGCTAACACTGACTGAGTTTCTACTTTGTGCCCAGGCTTAATATAGGTAATTGTCACATAGCCCTAAGGTGTGAGTACTATTATCAATCCCATTGCACAGATGAAGAAAACTGAGGCTCAGAGAGCCTAAGTTGCGTAGACCCCAGAGTTCATAAGGGATGGCACCTGGATTTGAATTCAGGTTTGCTTGTTTTCACAGCCATAATGCTATATTTATCATTCGTTCACTGTACAAACTTTATTGTGCACCAGCAATGTACCAATGTGCGGGGGGACACAGTAAACAGCATAGATGCAAATGTCTGCTCTAACATTACGAGAGGGGCAGGAGGGACAGAAAATAATAGAATAAGTAAGTTAAATGTGTTGTATGTTAGGTGGCAATAAGTGAGATGGAGAAACATAAAGCAGAGAAGGAATATTGTGGGATAGAAGTGTTGCAATTTTAAATGGATGGGCAGGAAGCACCTCCCCCAGAGGGAAGTAAGGAAACAGGCCTTGTGGGTATTTGAGGGAAAAGATTCTAGACAAAAAGAACCAGAAGAAAAATGATAAATCATTATGAAAGTCATAATTTTCAAAAGATGAAATTCAAAACAGGAAACCTCATTGTGAAAATAGAGTGGAGATGGGCTCAATGGTATTGGGATGAGGGAAATCCCACTTGCAAAAATCCCACTGTACCCCTTTTCTACGCCTGCCCCCCATGGATTTTCCAGGCTGGAACTACTTTGGCCCATTGTACTGTACTGTGTTCACCCTTCACCTACACACGATCTGGGCTCAAGTGCCGGGAGGAAAGTTTCCATTACCAAGTAGAGCTGGAGGCTGCATTTCTATTATACTCAAGATGGAAAAACAAGCCCATTTATTCCTAGGGAACAGCATTTTTTTTTTAAAAAGGAAGAAAACTACAGCCAAAACAGGGAGAGTCTCAAGATTCATTCTTGCACTTGTCCAAAGAGGAGCAATGTCTCTGAGCCCAAAACTCCTGAAATTGCTAGTGAGTATTCAGTAACTACCCACTGAAAGGTACAATGGACTTATGAAAATGTGGCTTACAGTTTCACTGGGTGGTTAATGTTTCCTTATAGCATTAACCATTGAATCTGAGTCAAAAGCTCTTGAGTAAGTTTATCCTCACAAATGATTTTGCCATACAAAAGGTCCAGGAATGATGCAAACAAATGCCTTTTACTCCATATGGTTTAGTGATACATGTTCGAGAGAGACGTTCTGCTGGATAAGGACTGGAGGAATTATATGTAGAATGTTGTTGAAGGTGACAAAAAATAGTAATTTGCCTTTGAAAATATCTGTATACTTACATAATTAATTGCATATTTACTAAGTTTATGTTCTAGCACAGTTTTCTACCTGACCCTCTTATGGAGAAGTGTTGCATATTCGCCTGACTCCAATATCTTTGTTCTTTCTTTTCTAGAAGATACATATGAACGAACCCTGATGGTTGATGGGGAAAGTGCAACGATTATACTCCTGGATATGTGGGAAAATAAGGTATGCAGAGCCTGTAGCTCTCTAAATTCCTTCAGGGCTTTCCTTTCAACAAGCTGTTTGGTGCAAGGGTGACCTTGTCCTATATGATAGGTGTTCCAGATGAGGTGGGCTCATTTTCTTGATTAAAAGCATACTGCTGAAGAATGAGACTGTTCTAAGGAACAGGTCGTTCACAGATGAGTTCTGAATAACAAGCAAGTTGTAGTGACTTGCCTTTAGTTCTATTAAAAAACACACCCAAAAAGTTTATTCGTTTTAGGGAAAATACAAACAGGCATGGACTGTTATTTTAAATAACATACATCCATCTCATATGAAGTTGAGATTCTCAATACCAGTCTTCAGCACTGGCTTTTTAAAGATTTTAAAAAGCTTCAGAACCTATGTGCTAGACTTCTGTTAATTGAAAACCCTCCTAGTCCCACAAAAGTGTTCTTAATCTCATCACTTGGAAAAGGCAAAAGGGAGTTTTTGGGAAGTCAGAAGAGACTCATTTTTGGTAGATTAAATAGAAATTGGAAATGCTGTTTGGCAGAGTAGTTGTGTAATTTATCAAATCAAGCTGTAGAAGATACTGAAAAGTGAAAACTTTTTGGCATAAGTACTGGACAGGCTAGCAATCTTTACAGCCACCAGACATCTTATAGGCATAGAAGACCAATGCTTTTAGGGAGTTGGAAGCGATTTTCTTCCTTTTTCCTATCAGCAAGTGTACTTTAGGATACACATATTGTTTCTTTGCAAACTGATGCTTTATTCCCCAGGCCTAACTGAACTCACAGAAGATCTTATTGTTTCATTAGGGGGAAAATGAATGGCTCCATGACCACTGCATGCAGGTCGGGGACGCATACCTGATTGTCTACTCAATCACAGACCGAGCGAGCTTCGAGAAGGCATCTGAGCTGCGAATCCAGCTCCGCAGGGCCCGGCAGACAGAGGACATTCCCATAATTTTGGTTGGCAACAAAAGTGACTTAGTGCGGTGCCGGGAAGTGTCTGTATCAGGTAAGAGGAGCAGAGCCAATACTGTAGAAACAATCGCTGGATCACATGTGTTTTCCTTCAGACACGGGTTCTTCCCTCCTTCCACGAGGCTGGATCTAGGAACTCATTAAGATGCTATATGAAATTTTAGGTGTGTTTCTCAGACTCCTACAGTCCCAGTGGGTCTCCTCCACACTATTTGTTCTCCCTTGTCCATCTGGTCTACCTGCAGGATACTAATCCTCCCGCTTTTAAGGAGTTTCCTGGAATTCCCAAGAGTACAGGGAAATGAAAGTAGCATCTTCATGCAAGGAGGATAGGGAACTCTGATTTAGGGGAACTGTGAGAAAGAGTTTCATTGAGGAAAAAGAATTCTACTCTGGCTGACTCTGGTTTCTGTGAGCCCTAGAAACGCTGTCCTACTCTCCTACTCCCCATCCATGGCTTCTGAAATTTCATTTGAGGCATCAGTCTGATGGGGTCACATATTCTTCTTCATACTTAGCTCAGGGAAAATCTCTATCTGCTGAGTGGGCACCCAAGTGCTTTTATAGCCCTTGAGATTTTACTGGCCTAATTCAGATTTGATCCCTGGTACAATTATAAAACTAAAATACTACATTGCGAGGCCCTGCTCAGGAGGAAAGACACCTGATAAAGACAATGTACACACTAGTTTGGGAATGTCTTCCTACTAGGACACGACTGTCTACAGTAATCATTTTTTTTCCAAACCAAAACTTGATGCATGGTCATTGAACACAATGAAATACTTGAAATTGAGACTGTCCCAGAAAAGCTTGTATAATTTAACTGTATTACACATTTGTAAAATTCTCAATTTTTTCCCAAGATATCTCATTATTGCTTTATTTTTATTTTTATTTTAAAAGAGAGGAAAGCTAAGCAGTAGAATTCTTATTTCCAATTCTGGAAACTGGGTCAGGAGAAAGAGTTGAGTATGGGCTTGAGAACTGAGCAGACCTGGCTTCACTGCCACTTACAGGCTGTGTGAACTTCACCTGCAGAGGAGACTCCCCTCGGTTTCTTCATGTATTTGACAGGGATAATAATGTATTTTCCAAGATTGTTGTGGACATTGAAAACAGTGTTTATAAAGAACTTAGCCTTGTTCTTGGCACATTGTAAGTCAGCAGTAAATTAAGGGTATGGCTTTTACTGTTATAACTAATATCACTATATTTGATGAAATGGGACCTTCAGACAGTGAATTTATGGGGGATCAGATCTAAAGCCCATCTCCCCTACTTCCAGGGACCCTCCAGTGAGACATTTTCTATTCATGCCCTGGGAGGGCCCATGCCGCAGCAGCATCCTCTATCCACTGCATATACAGCTGACTTAGTGTTACCTCGAAGAACCATCCAGCTTGACTGTGCGTTATGTGGGACTGTGCTCTGCAGTCCCTCTGACCTCTTTCTTTCCTTCCCAGAAGGGAGAGCCTGTGCAGTGGTGTTTGACTGCAAGTTCATCGAGACCTCTGCAGCTGTCCAGCACAACGTGAAGGAGCTGTTTGAGGGCATTGTGCGACAGGTGCGCCTTCGGCGGGACAGCAAGGAGAAGAATGAACGGCGGCTGGCCTACCAGAAAAGGAAGGAGAGCATGCCCAGGAAAGCCAGGCGCTTCTGGGGCAAGATCGTGGCCAAAAACAAGAATATGGCCTTCAAGCTCAAGTCCAAATCCTGCCATGACCTCTCTGTACTCTAGGAACCCAGGGTCACCCAGATGTCCCTTTGATGGCCGTTGTTGAAGGCCATTGGGACCAATAATCTATATTAGATTGAATACTTAAGTTAGATGTGGTTTCCCCCATTGTAGCAGGGAGCTAGCGTATTAGCCTTGTGGGCAACATGATGCATGGGAAATGAAAGATTTTTGTAAAAAGTCAGTATTTATTTCCAGGAAAAGCCTGACCTTGCTATTTGAACACCCAAGACTCTTTAGAGGATGTGTTTGGTGTTCACATGTGTTTCTTCTATTTTGGATAGTAGAGAAGTAAAGCTTACAAAGAATGCCTAGAACAAGAACTTTTCATCATTAAAAATTTTTCCCAGTGTTCTGATATGTGACTCTGAGGCCAACGAGTCATAAACAAATATAAGAAAGCTGTCAATGAGTTTCTTCAAAGGAGGGAAAACTTTCTACGAATCTAAGATCCATGGAGCTAGAATTGTAGAACTAGGCTCATCAGAATCGTGACTATTATTGCTCCATCAAACTGTGAAAAGAAATGATGTGGACCTTGCTGGAAACAAAGGCTTAGCAAACAATTTTTGTTCAATGCCCACCGAGACATATAGAATTGGGAACTGATACATGTGTCCCTTATAGGCTCAAAAATTATATCTTACAATTTCTTATTTAGGGGGAAATTATTTGAATCAGATTCTATTTAGTCAAACCACCTTTTATGTTTTATTATTTTTGAATTCATGGAGCCATCATAAAAATATTTTTAAAATCAGAATTATTGATATACTCTGTAGTGCAAAATGTCAATTTTTAATGTATAATCAGAAGTCTGAATTTTTATAAAACATAGCATAAAAACTTCCAGTACTTTGGTTGATGCTTGTATGTCACAGCTCTGCTCTATTTATTATTATTTTGCAAAATAACCATTTTAACATTTGATAAAGCATATTTATGAACATATTTCTTAATAAGAAAAATATCCATTTTATTACCATTTTCTATCTTTTTCAAAATATGCAAGTTTTTACCTATATGTCTTATAATAAAAGAAATAAAATATTTGAAAAAAGGCATTCTTGATTGATTTTCCTCCCCAAACAAGATGATTAGGATTATTTTTATACAGCCTTTAGAGCAAGCACATTCCAAAGAGACATATGCCTATTGTTTTCTTTCTTTTTCTCACTAGCAATAGCCCAGTCATTATCCGTTTTAAAGGATATCCCTGACATCTCTGCTTTGAAATCACGATTCACGGTAATGCAAAGTTATTTTTGGCTGATACCATTGGGAAGTATTTGGGGTCATCTCAATGCTGTTATAGGAAAAGCCAGATTGACCTTTTACTTTGGTCTGGCAAATGCCTGACTGAACAGATGGGCTTCACTTTGCTCCCTGGAGGCTCATGGTCTTAAGCTTGACTAAGGCATTAGAGGAAGTTATAAAGGATTAGGGGGAAATAAAATAAAGGAAACTAGTGATTTCCAGCCTGAGATCTAGCCAGGCAAAGCTTTCACCAAATTCTCCTCTCTGACATTAATATGGCTTGACATTAATCACTTGGCATCTATCCAGCGGCCGTATGCAGCCCTTTTGCTGGAATGGAACTTCCTGGTGTTCTCCCTTCACATCTTCTCTGGCCCTATATGCACCCTATTTCACTCTCTTCTCCCTAGATTTTTGAGTTTGTAGTGAGACACACACTGATGGTGACAATCATGGGACTTCAGACATTCCCTAAAGCTACACAGTTGTTGTTTTCTTGAGACGGAGTCACTGTGTCACCCAGGCTGGAGTGCAGTGGCGTGATCTCGGCTCACTGCAACCTCCGCCTTCTGGGTTCAAGCGATTCTCCTGCCACAGCCTCCCAAGTAGCTGGGACTACAGCGTGCACCACCACGTCAGGCTAATTTTTGTATTTTTAGTAGAGACAGGTTTTTACCATATTGGCCAGACTGGTCTTAAACTCTTGACCTCAGGTGATCCGCCTGCCTCGGCCTCCCAAAGTGCTGGGATTACAGCCACAAGCCATCACGCCTGGCCTTAAAGCCACGCAGTTTTAAAGGGTGTCTGCTCTGTTTTCATTGCCCTTTCTCCTCCTTTTTCCAAGTTGAGCACAAAGGTTCCCATCTCTGTGCACTTTGCATCTTAGAATTGCTCAAGGCAATAGCATGGGGAGATGATACAAGTAAAGATTCAGGTTACATAGATCTGGGGTGAATTTTGGCTGTGGAATTTAGCAGCATGGCTTTGGAGTAAAGGTTAAAGGTTTCTAGCTATCAGTTTTCTCATCTACAAAATGGGATTGCTAATAATACCCACTTTGTAAGGTTAACATCTTTGTGAGATTAACATCTTTTAACCTGCCATACAGTAAAGAGCTCAAGAGATGTTCCTTTTCATGGTTGCACATTTTCCATTCTGTATCATTTAGAGTTAGTTTTACATGTCTGTTTCCCCTAATTTGAATGGAAACTCCTTTGAATCAGGGACCACCACTCTGTTCCTCCTTACCCTTCTACTCATCAGCGCAGCGCACTGCATATACTGGGATTTTACGAACTTTCTTCTTGAGCTTCATAGATCCTCCCAACACCTATGTGAGGTCAATAGGCCATCTCACAGCAAACCAGTTCAGGTGGATAAATGACTTGTCCAAGTTTGTTCAGATGCTAAGTGTCTGAGCTAGGACTGAGGTCCACCTGTGACTCCTGGTCATTTGTATATTCTTATCTCCAAAACTTTCCTATAAACACAGCCTGTTTCATCCCCAGGTATCATCCTATACACAGAATACACAGACACACACACACACACACACAAAATGCATATATATTCTTTACACTATTTTTTCTCACAATCTCAAGCTTCCTCATCACTTCTTTTAGACCTTCCCAACCAAATGGTCAATAGATCCCAAGGCTCCAGGTTTAAGGGTATGTTCAAGGTTGTCATGATCACATTCCCTTGGCTTGAAGCAGGGCAGGATAATGCCGGCTGCAATCCAATCCAAGAGGATTTTTGGTTAAGAGCTTTAGCTCCAGGGTTAGACAAACCTGGGTTTCCATCTGGTTTCATCACTTACTGGATGTGTGGCCAAGAGTCAAGTTCTTTACTATCTCATAGCCTCAGTTTTCCCATCTGTAACATGGGAAGAATGCCCACCTCATAGGGTTGTGGTAAGGATTATGTGAGACCTGCAAAAGTTATGTTATCATCTCAGGGACAGCACTGACCCTGCCTGCTCTAGTGCAGCATCCACACCTTCACACACTCATGCATTCTTCAAATATTATTGGACACCCAGGTGCTAACAGCTGCTGGGAATATAATGATGGCTAAGATATTATCCTCATCCTCAGAGATCTCAAGAGTAATAAATTTGTCCTGAAAAGCCAAAGGAGGTAGCACTGGTGATAGGAAGAAAATAAAGAAATTGTGAGAGGATTATACCAGGAAGGGACTCAATTTTTATCCATTAGATAAAATTCAAATGATGAAAACGTTTGTTAAGATGATTGGGTTAGATGTGGAAAAGAAAATTGGGCCATTTAAAAAATTCCAGGTGGGAAAAGTGGGAGTTTTTTCATTGGGGAAAGGTGAGTTTTTAAGCATCCTACATTTTTGCTTACAAATACATGAACTATTCAATGCAGAGAAAGATGCAGATGATTCTAAATTCACTTGGGCAAATTTGTGGAGCTCTGGCTTATGAAAAGTACTGTGGAGAACACATGGTGGGAGGAGACAGTTTTGCCTTTAAGGTGCTTGTAATATAGTTAACAGTGGCAGGAAGCAGATGTAGTAGGGAATGGAGACAACTGCACAGAAACCTAGAACGTGAGGTTGAAGATAATATGGGCCATCGGAGACATGTGCAGTAAGGCAGTTTAGCTTTGGTGGAAGAAAAATCCTTTGCTTGGCATTGCAGTAATGAATGTCTTCTTTTTTCTTTTTTTTTTTTTTGAGACAGAATCATGCTCTGTTGCCCAGGCTGGAGTGCAGTGGCATGATCTCAGCTCACTGCAACCTCCACCTCATGGGTTCAAGCAATTCTCCTGCCTCAGCCTCTGAGTGGTTGGGATTACAGGTAGGTGCCAACACGCCCGGCTAATTTTTGTATTTTTTGGTAGAGACGGGGTTTCACTGTGTTGGCCAGGCTGATCTCGAACTCTTGGCCTCAAGTGATCTGCCTGCCTTGGCCTCCCAAAGTGCAGGAATTACAGGCGTGAGCCACTGCACTGGCCCATGGATGTCTTCTTAGAGGAAGTGATGTTGAGCTTCATCTTGAAGACTACATAAGATTTCCACAGGTAGGATTGGTTGAAAGGAAGAAAAAGGGAAAAACTGGCCTATGTAAAGAAAATAGCATGAGCAATGACAGAGAGGCAGGAAAGGGAAAAATCTATATAGAAAAATGAGAGAAGTCCAATTTGGCCGGGAGCTTTCTGGGAGGCGTTAAGTGAAGGTGTTAATGTATGACGCTTGATAGCCTGAGAGATTTAGTTTCAAATTCTTACTTGTTGGGTGTAGTGGGTTAAACAGTCTTCCCCCAGAATTTGTGTCCACTTGAACCTCAGAATGTGACTTTATTGGGAAATAGGGTCTGTGCAGATGTACTAGTTAAGGATCTCAGAACAAAATCATCCTGGATTAAGGGTGAACCTTAATTCCAATATGTGGTGCCTTTATAAGAGAAAGAAGAGAGATTTTGACACAGAGGGGACACAGAAAGAAGAAGGCCGTGCAGAGATTGGGGTTGCAATGCCAAGGAATGTTTACAAGCACCAGAGCTGAAGAGACAAGGAAGGATCTTCCTCTAACTCCTTCAGAGGATGCATGGCCCCGCCAACATCAAGATTTTTGGATTTCTATACTCTAGAACTGGAAGAGGATACATTTCTGTTATTTTAAGTCATCGAGTTTATGGTAATATCAGCAGCCCCAAGAAACTAAATACATTGGGTTACTTAGGGCAAGTTAATCTTAATATGCCTCAATTTCTTCGTCTGAAAAACAAGGATAATAACACACATCTTATGGGAATATCATTAGGATGAAATGTAAAGCACTTGACTTATCAATTTATTGTTTGCCCAAGAGGTGGAGAGCGAGTGAACTGTAAGGGTAAGTTGGGAAGCAATTGTAGAATACATTGAGCTCCAAACTGAGAAATTTGGACTTGGCTCGGAAGGTAATGCAGCTGCTTGAATATTTCTAAACAGGGGTGTGACAGATTAGAGTGGTGCTGCTTCAGGACATCGCCCAGAAGGGCTGAGCCTGGCAGGAACCGAGTCATGAGACCCACCCAGGGAGACCAAAGAGGAAGCCACCGCAACGCTGGGACTCTCGTCCCAAGCAGGAGAATTGCTTGAACCCAGGAGGTGGAGGTTGCAGTGAGCTGAGATTGTGCCACTGCACTCCAGCGTGGGCAACAGAGCATGATTCTGTCTCAAAAAAAGAAAGAAAGAAAAAGAAAAAAGAAGACATTCATTACTGCAACAGCCAAGCAAAGGAGTAGTCAGTAAGGCATTTCAGGCAAAAGGAAGGAAGTCCTTTGTCAGGGGCAGCCTCAGCCCAGCATGTGCATTTGCTGTGCTTATTGGACTTAGCACACGTGTCCAGCAGCATTCAAGGTTTTCTGTGAGAAGTACACATAAAGTGGTGAGGCCTGATGCCCACAATAGCCAGAGAGCAACACAAAATGACAGCAGGAGAGAAAGGGAGCCGTTCTGGCCAGACACAAGCCCTGGCCAAGGCCCTGGTGACAAGATTGCGCTGGAGTAAGATATGGAGTCCAGTCATGTGACCGGATAGGAGACAGCCACAAAACGACAAGAGACTCTACCTAAACCATCAGTAAATCATCCAGTCCAACCCTGGGGAAATGAGGAAGTAAATATTATCCACCTGTTTTTCTTGTCATGCAGCTAGGGAAAAAATAACATGCAAACCAAGGACATGAGGTTTTTAGCAAAGGAACATACAGATGATCCTGTGTATGCATGCACGTATGCGTGTGTGTGTGTGTGTGCATGCATGTATGCGTGTGTGTGTGCATGCACATATGCGTGTGTGTGTGTGTGTGCATGCGCGTGCGCGTGTTGGGGAATAGGGTAGAGGTGGGAGAGAGGGGGCTCACAGCTAAAGGAAAAGTAGAGTACTACAATTCGTAAAACAAATATCAACGAGACTCTTGTCTTGCTCCACTTTTCAATACATATATTCCAAAAATGGGTATGCTGTCAGTCTTATTTATTTATTCCAGCATCTACCAAGGAAGGTGAGTATCCTAGAGCACGCCCTTTCTGGAACTCAGGACAAGTAATTGTTATTTCAGTTTTACTGGGATCATGCTCAAATAAAACAAAAATGTTCTTGTATCTTCTGTTGTATTAACGTTTTAAACCACTTCATTGGAAGTAGAGAAACTACCCCCTTACTGTCAGGCTTCTGGAAAAGTAAAAATGCAGGAGGACTGAGAAGTACTCTTGCTAGTATCACTCAGAGGCCCCAAGGCAGTTGCTTGACTTGGAGA
The DNA here is from genome assembly GCF_028858775.2 of Pan troglodytes. Taxonomy (NCBI): domain Eukaryota; kingdom Metazoa; phylum Chordata; class Mammalia; order Primates; family Hominidae; genus Pan; species Pan troglodytes. The sequence goes on along the minus strand of NC_072405.2, from coordinate 104,453,854 downwards.
AATTACCGTGTGGATAATTTGAGATAGCTTTGGAGAACACTTTCTTGAAAGGTATTTGCAATTTTATTTGCATATACATACATACCTATTATGCATATACATGTGTGTATGCACTCAGATATATATACACACACATTACATACACAATTTTTTTTTTTGAGACAGAGTCTCTGTCGCCTAGGCTGGAGGGCAGTGACGCCATCTTGGCTCACTGCAAGCTGCTCCTCCCGGGTTCATGCCATTCTCCTGCCTCAGCCTCCCGAGTAGCTGGGACTACAGGCGCCCACCACCACGCCCTGCTAATTTTCTTTTTTTTGTATTTTTAGTAGAGACGGGGTTTCACCGTGTTAGCCAGGATGGTCTCGATGTCCTGACCTTGTGATCCGCCTGCCTCGGCCTCCCAAAGTGCTGGGATTACAGGCGTGAGCCACTGCACCCAGCCGACATACACATTTAAGCCAGTCTTGATTAAAGGTAGGGAATAATTGCAGTGCAGATGGCAGCTATTTTATTGATTAATTTTTATTTTATAAGTTTATGAAGTACAAGTGTAATTTTGTGACATGAATATATTGCAGAGTGCTATGAAGTCAGGGTTTTTAGGGTATCCCTCACCCAAATCAAGTAGATTGTATCCACTAAGTAATTTCTCATCCCTCACCCCCCTCCCACTTCCCCATCCTTCCAGGTCTCCATGGTCTATAATTCCACCCTCTACGTCCATGTGTACGCATTATTTAGCTCCCATTTATAAGTGAGACTGTGCAGTATTTGTCTCTGTTTCTGAGTTGCTTCACTTCAAACAATGGCTACTAGTTCTAACCATCTTGCTTCTAAATACACGATTTTGTTCTCTTTGATGGCTGAATAGTATTCCATTGCGGCAATACGCCACATTGTCTTCATCCCATCCAGATGGCAGATATTCTAAAATAAGTATCTAATGGGGGAACTCCTACTTCTCTGGCATACCCACAGACACAGAGGAAGGGCAAATGCGTGACATCAGGAAATGGGCAAGGAACAGTGTTGGAGGTGTGCAGCTCAAGCAGTTAGGATTTATTTGACTAAAAATCACATGTATTTGAAAGTAGCAACCTCTCTCTTTGTAAACATCAGGCCAGACAAGACAATGAGGTAGAAGTGGAAATCTTACTTAAAAATCCAAAGGAAATGGCCCTGTGACTCATCTATTTGCTAATAAAATGGAACTGGTGGCCTGCCATAATGTGTTTCAAAACTTGGAAACAGCAGTGTGAGGAGCTTGGATTATTTGAGGAGTGACTGGGCAAAAGTACCTCTGAGCTGGGTAGGAGAAAAATAGGTAGAGCCAGGCCCTCCAGATGTCTTTTCGACAAGGACTGCCATGCCATAAATCTGCAACCCAGGGAGGCAGGCAGGCAGCCTCGACTGTGACCACCGCCCCCACGCTCAGCTTCATGCAGCACAGTGCAAAGGGCACTGTTTACTCATCATGTGTGGATGATCTGAGTCACAGCCAAGATGATGATGTTGATGAGGCTGGAAGGAGCTGACGTTTATTTAGCTCTCATTGTCACATGGAAGCACACGCAGACCTACTGACCCCCAAAGATGACTCAAGCTTGTTAGAGCCCGAGAGGACCTTAGATGTCAGATCCCCCAAATCCTTTTCATACAGAGAGAAAATGATGCCCTGACAAGTGTGATGTGCTCTAGGCGACTCAGTAGCCCAGTTGACCTGAAACCTGGGGCTCCAGATCCCAGCTCAAGGTCTTTCCCACAAGCGTGTAGTGCGGTCTCTTGGCTCCACATCAGGATCAGGCAGCTGCCCCCCTTCCCAGCTCTGCAGAGACAGGCTCTTTGGTCTTCTTGCTTGGCCCTTCCTTCTTGTCCTTATGCCACACTCCAGATGTGGCTCTTCTTAGGGCACCAACCAAAATTTACTTGTCCCAGCTTCAGACTTCTGCCAGGTGAAAGAATTGTGTAAGAGATGAGTGCTAAATTCTACATCCAGAAAACATTGGGCTTGGGTGAAAGCCTTAGATGCTAGTCCTGTCTTTGCTAACTATGAGTGAGCTTTAATATCTCCTATATAAAGTAAGAATAATGATACCTGCCTTGGAGGGTTTTTAAGACTGAGATAAGTAAAAATGATTCGTAATCTCTAAAGGGCATTCGAATCTCTGCAGGGTTATTAAAGTACTATGCACATATGAGGTGGCATAAGGATTTGTTTGCACTTCAATTCATTCACCAGTGTTCGAGGGAGAATGACAGGCATGTATTTGGCTGGCACAGGAAAGAGATCTTCGGGAGCAGTGGGTACCTCAGTGCCCACCCCCATGTTAGGCCCTGTTTCCAGCATGCAGGTAGACACTCACCTAGTTTGCTGACCTATTGGACTGGGCTTGATTATTGTCCCTGGGAACATATAAAGCCAGTTTAGAAACATTAGCAGTTGGGAAAATGCCAACTCTATCTCTTCTGGCAACAAGAGAAGGAAACTCTTCATTTGATTTCCTTTACTACGTCTTTGAGACTCTCTGCAGACTGGGCAATAAGAAATGCCATTTTACACGCTGAAGAGGAAGATGACTCATAAAAAACTCTGGTTGAAGATGACACGGTCCATTCCCCAGCTTAAAAGGAGAACATTGCCAACAGATAAATGGGCCTCTAGGGTTTCACAGGTGCTCCAAGTTAAAATTCTCAGTATAGGAAAAAAGACAGAAGTGGACAGGAAGAATCCACCTGCTTTGCTACTAAGAAGGAAGAAGCAGACTGTAGAGGTGTGTGGGAGGGTGGCTGAAAAGATGGGATAAAGTGGCAATGAACAGGGGGGGTTCTGGAATCCAGTTGCCAGGATTTGAATCCTGGCTCCACTGGCTCCCATCTGGGTAACTTGGGCAAGTAATTTTATCTTTCTAAAGCTCAGCTTTTTCATCTGAATGGAGAATTTGAATAAATGAATTAAAAAGTAATCCACTTCTTAGGTTTTTTTCAGGGGAATAAATGGAAAATGCATACTAAGTGCTTGGCGCTTTCCCCGGCACATAATGAAAACTCAAAAACTTTTAGCTATATTTTATTATTTTCTTTATTCAGATGAAAACCAAGAGCCTTCAGAGATTTGTCCTGGGAGGAATTCTGGAAGTAGGGACCAGCTATCTAATCAGAGACTCTTCTACTCTATTATCCTAAATTTTTGTCCTCCCATTGGGCAGCCTTAGTAATGTTCTCATGGGTAATCCAGCCGTAATGACCTGGCCAAAGGATGAACCAAACTCCCTGGCCAAAGGAGTTCCCCTTCGCAGCTGAGAACAGGCTAAAATTTTCAAAAAGCCTTTATTCAGTTCTGAGGTTGCTAAGCAACATGTATTCGGCATGTAAACAATACAGTCTACAGTATCAGAGGTACTTAGCCCCCTACCTCTTGGGCCATATGTTGAGAGGCATGTCATCTCAGGCCTCCTGCCTGGATTTGTTTGCAAGCTTCCAATTCTGCCTCCAATAGGGGATTCCCCTTAAGAACTCCCACTCAGAAGCTACCTCATAGATATCATAATGTCAAAACGCAGAGAAGAAGATGTCTTCCCTGCCCTCTGCAATTCTAGGCTCTCCCCCTGAATGCTAATTTACTGAATGAGATACAGGTATCTTCCTTCCCTAATGACCGGTCCAATGTGTTTCTCCTCCACCTGCAGTGAGTGCCTCACCCTGTGCCACCATGGGGTTTCTATCCTTGAAGTTCCCGTCACAATGCCACAGGCCAGCCTTTCCCAAGTGTGTTCTCTGGGACCCTTGCTCTCTGTTGTATTATATTAATGTGAATTCTGGTGAAAAGGGGGATTTCCATGGTCAAATAATTCAGGGAAAGTTAGGTTAAAGAAAGCAAAATGGTTTTCTTATTTTTATTGTGGTAAAATACACAGAACACAAAATTTACCATTGTAATCACTTAAAAAATTTTTTTGAGAGACAGGTTTTCACTCTGTCACCCAGGCTGGATTGCAGTGGCACAATCATAGCTCACTGCAGCTTTGAACTTGTGGGGTCCCACCTCAGCCTCCTCTGTAGCTGAGACTTCAGGTACACACTGCCGTGCCTGGCTAATTTTAAATTTTTTTGTAGAGACGGGGTCTCACTGTGTTGCACAGGCCGGTCTTCAACTCCTGACTTTAAACGATCCTCTGCCTTGGCCTCGCAAAGCATGGGGATTACCAGCATAAGCCACTGTGCCCAGCACATCTTAACAATTTTTAAGTGTACAGTTTTGTGCATTAAAGTATATTCACATTGTTGTGTAATCATCACCACCTTCCATACTCAGAAATTTTTCATCATCTCAAACTGAAACTCTCTACCCATTATAAAATAACACCCCATTTTGCCCTCTCCCCAGCCCCTGGCAACCATCATTCTGCTTTCTGTTTGTATGAATCTGACTACTCCACGTACCTAAACAATATTTGTCTTTTTGTGACCGGCTTCTTTCATTTAGCATAATGCATCCAACACAAGTTGGAGCGTGTGTCAGAATGTCCTTTATTTTAAAAGCTAAATATTATTCCAGCTGGGAGCAGTGGCACAAGCCTGTACTTTCAGCTACTGGGGAGGCTGAGGTGGGAGGATTGCTTGAGCTCTGGAGTTAGAGACCAGCCTGGACAACATAGCGAGACTCCTTCTCAATCTTAAAAAAACTTATTCCATTGTATTTGCCACATTTTGCTTATCCCATTGGTGACAGATAATTGGATTACTTCCGTCTTTTGGCTATTGTGAGTAATGTTGCTATGAACATTGTACAAATATCTGTTTGAGTTCCTGCTTTCAATTCTTTTGGGCCCAGAAGTGGAATTACCAGATCCTACGGTAATTCCAATTTTATTTTTTTTTTAGCAACTGTCATACTGTTTTCCGCAGAGGCTGCAGCATTTTCTGTTCCTACCAGCGATGTACGCACGTTCCAATTATTTTCTGTGTTTTTGTTTAAAAATACATAATAATCACTCCCATTGGATGTGAAGTTGTATCTCATTGTAGTTTTGATTTGCATTTCCCTAATGATTAGCGATGTCGAACGCCTCTTCATGTGCATACTGGCCATTTGCATCTCTCCTTTGGAGAAATGTCTATTCAAATCCTTTGCCTATTTTTAAACTGGGTCATTTGTTTTTTGTTGCTATTGTTGAGTTGTAGGAGTTCATTATATGTTCTGAATATTAATTATTTATTAGACATGATTTGCAAACATTTTCTCCCATTCTGTGGATTTCCTTTTCAATTTGTTGATAATGTCCTTTGAGCCACAAAAGTTTAATTTCAATGAAGTCCAATTGATCTATTTTTTCTTTTGTTGCTTGTGCCTCTGGTGTCATATTCAAGAAACCACTGCCAAAGGCTTTCTCTGTGTTTTCTTCTAAGATTTTATGGTGTTAGCTCTTATGTTTAGGTCTTTGATCCATTTTGAGTTAATTCTTGCATATAGAATAAGAAAGGGTCCAATTTCATTATCTTTTGCTTGTGAAAAATTGGTTTCTTTCATCAACTAGAGTTCATTGTTGCAAGCAACAGCAACTGAGAGAGACAAACTTAAGGAAAAAAAGAAAATGATTGGAATAATTTTAGATAGTTCATAGGAATTAAAGGAAAAGGTGAACGATCAAATCACTGGATGTACAGGATCTGGGAAAGATTTAGGAGTCTTAGTAACAGGAACTTACGGACAGCTTCTAAGAGTGCTATGATCTGAGAGATTCAGTTCCAGTAATCTTTTTTGAGCATGTAATTCTGCACTGGTTACCACATTTGGCTAGGGGCCTGCAGGTGGGAGTGTGTGTGTGTGTGTGTGTGTGTGTGTGTGTGTGTGTGTATGTGTATGTGTTGAGGATGAGGCAGCATTGTTGCTGAATGGTCTCAACAAATTGGACCACATGAAATGCAGGGTCATGGTGGGTGGGAGGGAGGGAGTTGTTCCCCAAAGGAAAACCTGAATGCTGTTACCAAAGGAGGGAGAAAGGACTGCTGGGCAGGCCAAGCAATAGACACCCACTACTTTTCTTCACTGAACGTTCTTAGAGCTATTGATATTGCTTTGTGAATTTCGGGCCGGGAGGAATAGTGTGCAGCATTTCTCATACCTGTTTGTCCATAAAACCCTCAGCTGCATCTCACAGGATTCATGTTCCATACACCATGTTTTGGGAAATGCTCCTCTATGCTAATAAAAAGAACAATGTTCTTGTACAGACTTCATGGGAGATTTTGACAGAGCAGGTCTTTAATGAGCACTGTCCTAAACCTTGGGACAAAGGCTGATAAGGCTCCTGGAGGTAGAAAGAACTCTGTTTTTCAAAATGCAAGCCACATACCGTGGCTCATGCCTGTAATCCCAACATTTGGGGAGGCTGATGCAGGAGGATCGCTTGAGCCCAGGAGTTCAAGACCAGTCTGGGCAACATAGTGAGACCTATCTCTACTGAAAATAAAAAGAATTAAAAAAACAAAAACAACAACAGCAACGACAAAAAAAAAACAAAAAAAAAAACAAAACAAAAAAAACAAAATGCAATAGCTGGTCTTCCAAAAATGAATAATGAACTTCTTCTGAAGGAGCATACATACAACCAACACGGTTCAGTTTCCTCATCCTGATACACTAAATTTGCCATGACTACCCCCTTAGAGCTGTGCTTTGGAAGTCCCTGTAGACACCCAGGAGAGGGTCTGGCTATGTGGCCAGGCAGGTATCGGCATGACTTTGGCCAGGTGCTTTGCTAACTCTTGAGTATCTGACAGCTGCTGGCCTGGGGAGACTGGGGATGGAAAGATATGGGGGCTGGGCCTTTCAAGCTTTGAAGTGGCTTCCTAATCCTCTGATCTCAAAGGCTAGCCTTGCTTCGCGGAAGACCAGGTTTGGGGATTAATAATCTGAAAACTGAGTGCAAAAAAAGCTGGGACTGATGAGATGGGAAGTGGGAGGGCTCCTGGTACCGAGGGAAGTATTTTCTAGAATGTGAACCAGGAAGCCGGAAACTGGGGATCTGGGGTGCAGCCTCAGCTCTTCCATAAATATTTTGGTCTCCTCTATCCTTCAGAATTTAGTTTTCCTCTATAAAGTGAAAAGAGTTGGGCTAAATCAACTAATTCAAAAACGAACATTTACCAAGCTTTGATTATGCACGGGGCTCTGTGCTAGAGGGACGTGACATTATTATTATTATCATTATTGTTATTTTTTGAGACAGGGTCTTGCTCTGTTGGCCCAGGCTAGAGTGCAGTGACGTGATCTCGGCTCACGACAACCTCTGCCTCCGGGGTTCAAGGGATTCAGGGACGTGACATTAAATCAGGCATGCTACATGCTCTTGTGAAGATGTGTGCAAGGCCTCCTGCCGCTGTCACATTCTGAGTCTGTGAAACAATGCCTGACTTTGGCAGCCCTTGGACACCGTGTGCTTTCACAGGCATTGTCACAACTGTGCTGAGAGACGCGTTGTTCTTCCCATTGGTTGGAGGTCAAGGGACTTGTCTCACGACACACGGCTATTAAGTAGCAGAACTGGGCTTGAATTCAGATCTGCTTCTCAGTCCAGTGTTCTCTGCTCTGTAACTGGCTGTGACTCTTCTCGCTCCTCCCAGATGTCCCCACGCAGTGAAATAACAGCTATCATTTGCCAATCACTTACTTTGGGTCCTGACACAGGTATCATCTCATGGAAATCTCACGGCACCTATGATTGTCATTTTATAGGGGAGGAAACAGGCTCAGAGAGGTTGAGTACTTTGCCCAGAATCCCACAGCTTGTCAGCAGCCTTTGATCCTGGGTCTGCCTGCCTCTGGAATCACCAGAGGGGATGGAGAGGACAATGGGCTCTGTTCCTGCCCAGAGAGCAGGAGCCTGTCCCTTTGGCAGATTCCCTCCTGGAGGAAGGGGGCAACCCAGAGGAGCCCAGGGAGCTGCTACAAAGAGACCTTGGCGGATTCTCGGCTTGAAGGCCCGAGGCTGGGGCCTTGATGGGGAAACATCACAGACATTCAAGGCCCCAAAGCCATCCCAGGTCCCACGGACTCAGAAGCCCCTAATAAGTGCCAGCGGAGAGGCGGGAGCACCGGTCCACTTTCCAAAAGGGATCTGGGAACTGGTGGGAAAGGCACTGCTAAGGGTTGAGGCCCTCCCCTATCCCAGTGCCTGCCATCTGGGATCCTGCAACCTTCAGGCCCAAAAGGCCTTTCTTCTTCCTGAAGCCTGCCTTGGTCCCCTCTATCTAGCGCTTGGTGGGTACAGCGAGTACCATATTCACCTGGGCCACGCAGTGTCCTCACCTCAGGGCTGCTGCGTGACCTCCTGCCATTGTGGGAAGGCTGAAAAATCACGGGGTGCACCCCCAACCCACAGATGGGGAGTGGAGGCTTAAAGGGGATAGAAATAGCTCACCTCACTCTCCACCAACAGAAAGGGGTTGGGCTGAAGCCCTGACCTCAGTTTCTAGAGACATAGGCGGAGTTGATCTGCCACATGGGTGGATGGAGCTCACACCTACTCTCTGTGGCCCCTTTATCTCATCACAACCCCGCGAGGCAAGCAGTAGAGTCTCCCTTCTACCAAGAGGCTAGGAGAGGTTCAATAACTTAGCCCAGGACACTCAGTGAAAGGACAGGATTCTAACTCCAGCCCTTCTGGATTCCAAGCCAGGGATTCCCAACTACACCCTCTGGGCCCCTCTCCCTCCCCTCCTGTGATTTTCCAGACTTGGAGGGCTGGAAGTAGGGCTGGCAGTTCACTGGATGTGAGGGAACCCAGGCGGTCCCTTAAGGTAGGTGTGTGGCTGTAAGTGGGGTCCTCATTGCCTGCTGAAAGCTGGCCCCGCAGGCCCTGGTCTTTATCCTGCAAGCAGCCGTGCTAAGCTCAGCCTCAGCTATTAGCAATAGGAAGTGTGTGGGAAGCGCAGAAGCTCCGAGGGGACCTTTTAAGGTAGCCGGCAGCTCAGGCACAGGCCTGGGAGGAGTAAACAGAGCGCCCCGAGATGAAGCTGGAAGCGCCGGGTTGCGGGGGTGACCCCAGTCCTGAGCCCCAGGAGAGGTGGCTCTGACAACTGCGAGGTCACCCCCCAGTGACAGACAGCAGTGAATGAAGGTCACGGCCTCCACAGAGATGGTGCGAGATGGTGTGAGGCAGGGCAGCATCTCTGAGTCACCGCGGGAGACGCCCACAGTCTTGCCCCGGAACCCAGGGACTCGGCCCGCGCTGTCTCCACACTGCCCTGCCATAAAACACAGGATTCATTGTCATAAAAGCTCCTCACCCACGGGCGGCTGCACACTGGCTTTGCCCTCAGCGCGAGGAAAAGGCGCTTCACTTTCTACCAATTCTCATCTGACCTGCCCAAGTCCTCAGGGATGGGCTCCCCCGCGCTGGGAGGGGAAATTCTCTGCCAGGGATGCAGGGAGAGGGAGGCGCAGCTCGGGATTCCTCCAGACTCTGAAGCGCCAGAGGGCGGATGGGGGAGCTGTGCGAAATACTCAAGACAAAACCCGAGCAGATGGGGAAGAAATGGGCTTAACTGTCCGCTTTCCCACCTGCGGGCGACCTGGGGAGGTATAATGAAGCCTATTCTCTTGGAATTTGAAAGAGAAATCAAGCGGCAGTTGTTTTCGTCTTTTCTCCTCAAGAAACACAATTTTTTATTTTATTTTATTTTTATTTTTTTGGACACAGAGTCTTGCTCTGTCGCCCAGGCTGGAGTGCAATGGCGCGATCTCGGCTCACTATATCCTTCGCCTCCCGGGTTCAAGCAATTCTCCTGCCTCAGCCTCCCAAATAGCCATCCCAAATAGGGATGACAGACATGTGCCATCACGCCTGTCCAATTTTTAAAAATTTATTTATTTATTTATTTATTTATTTTAGTAGAGACGGGGTTTCACCATGTTGGTCAGGCTGGTCTCGAACTCCTGACCTGAGGTGATCCACCCGCCTCAGCCTCCCAAAGTGTTGGGATTACAGGCGTGAGCCACCTTGCCCGGCCACAGTTTTTTTAGGGGGGAAATTCCCAGGATACACACATGACTTTGACTCTGTGTCCGCAGAGAGAGAGGGGTGGAAACAGGAGCTGTGGGGCGGGCTCTTCTCGGTTCAGATGCTCCCTGTGACCCCGAGCGTGTCGTGGTTTTCCCTACTGTACCACGTGAGGGGCAGCAAACACTTGTGTGTGTTTGTATGTGTGTATGAGTGTGTGTGTGTATGAGTGTTTGTATGTATGTTTGTGTGCGAGTGTGTGGTGTGTGTGGAAGTGTGTGGTGAGTGTATGTGTGTGGTGTGTGTATGTTAGGGTGTGTGTGTGTACGTGTGTGTGAGCGTGTGTGTGTGTGTGTGTGTGTGTGTGTGTGTGGCTTCTCTGTGCTTTGGAGCAGAGCACAAACTCTGGGGAGGAGGAATTGGGTGACTGCAGTAAGTCATGGGACCCCAGGCTGCTTCTCAGCTCCTGATGGAGGACCAGTGCCGCCAGGTGGGGGAAGGACGTTGTGAGCACAGGAGCTGACACACTGGCTTCTGTTGAAAACAGTGGAGGGGAAATTAAGGAAGCCAATAGAAGTGCTCATTGGAGTGAAAAGTCTCAGGCAGCTGATTGGGATGGGAGAATCTGGATCTGAGGATTTGGGATCACTTTATTCACGCTTCAAATAAGAATTTGGAAGTCTCCACATTCATGTGCAACATTTATTTTTCTTTGTTGACAATTTCTTCCTTTATTTTTCCTGTTATTCCCTCCCCCGCCCCTCCGCGCTATTCACTAGTGCAGTGAGGGCCTGGGAGTTTGGAGTTCCGGGAAAAAAACATTGAGAACTCTGACCAGCTAATTAGATCTACTCAGAGAGCTTGAGTCAGGCACACCTGGTTCCACCACTTCCCGGGTAAGTTATCCTGGGGAGGTTACTTAACCTCTCCAATCCTTGGATTTCTCACTTATAAAATGGGGGTGATAAATCTCTCCCTGTCAGGGTGGGCATGAGGATTGGATGCAAGGGTCTGCTGCAGGTGTGTTTCTAGCCCTCCAGCCTGACAGTGTCACCCTTTTCTTTAATATCCCAACAGACTCACCCAAGGCCCATTCCACATGCTCTGGCTTGTCCAATCTCCCCTCCCTCACTGCTCTGGGAATTCTGTGGGGGATTTGCTTTCCTTCCTGATAACCTCCCACCCTGGTTTCCTGCCTCTTTGGAGCTGTGAAGCCCCCTCTGCATCTTTCCTGCCACGACTTCCCTTCTGTATTCCCTCTTCTTCCCCTCCCACTATGTACTAGGAAAGGCATCATTCACCAGGGTTGTGTGTTTATGGAAGATTTGGGCCTATTTGGGGTGGTTTAAGGGGGTTTACAGCCCAGATCAGATAACAACTTAAAACTGAGTGCTAGACATTACCCTCTTATGTCTCTCCACCTTCTCACTGGCCGTTTAGCTAATTCGACATAACCATCCTCAAATCATCCCCAAACTCAGTTATCACAATCCTGTGTATTAGCAATTTAGGATCAGCTGGGTGGCTCTTCCAGCTTCTGCTGGATTTTCATATGGGTCTTCAATGAACTGTGGGTCCATTTGCTAATCTTGCTGGGACCCTCTCACATGTCCGGAGGCTTGGCTGGGACACTTGGGCTCTGGTTCATGTGGTCTGTCAACTTGAAGCAGATGAGCCTTAGGCTTGTTTGTGGACATGGTGAGTGAGTGTGATGCAAGATTTCCGAGACCTGGGCTTGAACTGGGACTCCACTGCATTCTGCTGGTCAAAGCAAGTCACAGGGTCAGCCCATATTCAAGGAGAGGGGAAATAGACACCATGTTTGAATGGGAGAAGCTCCAAAGCCGTATTGCAAAGGACACAGCCACAGAAGGAGTGAAGTATTGTATCCACTTTTTGCAACCTTCCGTGCCGTCTTCCCCCTCAGGGTCTCACCTATTGTCCTGTTGTTGGATCTTCAGTGTCTCCGCCTGGACTAGAGCTCTTTCCCAATATTATCTTCTCCCTATTCTATGGGCCCCGACTCTTCTTTCTTTTTGAAGAAGTCTCCAAATTATTGTATAACATTTATTTTTCTTTGTTGACAATTTTTTTTCTTTCCAATCATGTTCACAACTGAAAAATATCCTAAGTGTGTTTGAATGAAGTAAACCAGTGGTTCTCAACACGCTGGGCACAAGAGTGATCTGCAAAGTTTAAAAAATTTACTGATATCTGGGTTCCACACCCAGGTCTGGGGTAGGTTTTAGATATTGCTATTGCTTAGAAGGTCCCCAGGTTGTTCTAAAGTGTAGCTAGGGTTGAAAACTACTGGAATACATTAAAACACCATGCACCTCTGAGATGAATTTCTCACCTAAAATATGGACATCTACAAGCTGTTTTTATTTTTGTTTTTCTTTACACGAACAGTTTCCTTTTTCCTATTCCATTGATAAAGCATCCAGTGCATTTCAGGTGCTCACTACATATAAGCTATCATCATTGTTACTCCTGCTATCATAGGCAGTATAATGTTGTGGTGAGGAAGGATTCTGAAGATGGGTCACCTCTCCTCTCTCTGCCTCAGTTCCCTCATCTGAAAATGAGGATAATTAAAATTCCTTCTTCATAAATAGCTACCTACATCATAGGATTGTTGTGAGGATGAAATGTCTATATGGTTATACTGAGATGCACTGTAAGTGTTCGGTAAGCAGTGGCTAGCGTGTCATTACTGTTTTATTCATTCAGCATCCCACGGTTTACTAAGCTTATCCTCAGTTTGCTTTACTCTTTGGTCCAGTTTCCAAGCAAATGTGATGACAATGGGTAGAGAGGTGGTGCTGCCATTATTCTGGGCTGGGGCATGCTAGTGTTGGAAGAATGCAAAAGAGACACTTCCACTGCTTGGGGGAACACTTAGCTCTGCCAACTGTAGATTATTAAGAACATTAAGAAAATTCTGTGGCAAACTTGTGTCTCCCCTTTCTTTTCCAAGTTGAGTTTTCTTCAGCCCAACATTCGTTTTGTGTGCCTTACACTTGTGCAAGTGCTTGAGTAGTGTGTGACGGGCATACTTAGCTCAGTGCAGATGTCTTGGAAATAGTAGATGTGGGCAAAGATGTGAAAATCTGCTAATAGGAGCCTGGGCCAGGTCTGAGTGCCAGCCCGGGGGGGCAGTCAGCAGCACACTGGGTAGGGGCAGGGGGACAGAGGACATCTTGGAATTACAGGGAGTCTGAGTCAGCAGGACCCTTTGACATTTAAATACACATACAAGGAAACTGAATCTAGAAGAGTTAAGCACATTCAAAGTCAGGGACCTGGTGATTGGTAGAGCTCTGACTAGGGAAATCGTGGAAATTGCAGCTGTTATTCTTTGCATCCTGTGTCAGGAGTTGTGTTAGGTCTTTTTTGTTTGTGATAAGGTCTCACTCTGGCACCCACGCTGGAGTGCAATGGCTTGATCATGGCTCACTGCAGCCTCAGCCTCCTGGGCTCAGGTGATCCTCCCACCTCAGCCTCCCAAGTAGCCAGGACTGCAGGTGCATGCCACCACGCCTGTCTTACATTTTTTTGTATTTTTTATAGAGATGGAGTTTGACCATGTTGCCCAGGCTGGTCTTGAACTCCTGGACTCAAGTGATCTACCTGACTTGGCCTCCCAGCGTGCTGGTATTACAGGCATGAGCCACCGTGCCTGGCCGTCTTTAGTATTTTAGTAACATCTTACTAAACTCAAGAAGTAGATATTACTGGCTCCATTTTGTAGTTGAGAAAACTGAGGCTTAAAGATGTTATGACAGGCCGGGCGCAGTGGCTCATGCCTGTAATCCGAGCACTTTGGGAGGCTGAGGCAGGTGGTTCACCTGAGGTCAGGAGTTCGAGACCAGCCTGGCCAACATGGTGAAATCCTGTCTCTACTAAAAATACAAAAATTATTCGGGTGTGGTGGCAGGTGCCTGTAATCCCAGCTACTCGGGAGGCTGAGGCAGGAGAATCTCCTGAACCCAGGAGGCGGAGGTTTCAGTGAGCCGAGATTGTGCCGTTGCACTCCAGCCTGGGGGACAAGAGTGAGACTTCATCTCAAAAAAAAAAAAAAAAGTTATGATGTCACAGCAACCATGTGAAGAGTCAGGTCACAGTATTGCCTATAACACTATGAGGACTGTTTAAGGCATTGGAATGACATCTTTTAAAACCCTGTACAATTTCTTTTCATCTTGAAACAGATTGCTCACCTACGTACAGACCCTGAATGAGATTACCTCCATGGTATGACTTCAGGAAGACCCCATGTTAAAAAAAAATCTCTCCCCAAAAGTGAAAACCAGAAAACCCAAATCTCACTTCAGTTTCCTTTCATCTCATTCACTGAGATGTGAAAATGAATTAGTACTTAATTTAAGGTCTTAATTTCTGATAAAATAGTAACAGTCTTGAAAGAAACTAAACCTTATGTGACCTAAAAGAAGCAACACGGTGTCAGGGAAGGAGTACCCACATCCCTTGTGAGTATGTGATCTCATATTTTCAGCAGCCTCCTTGGCCCAGTAAAAGCCATGTATGTGGAAAATTATGGAGAAATGGCACAGATAAGATCTTATTTAGTGGGAAAATATTTAAATTATAAAAATATTTGGAAAACATTCATTTTTTAAAAAATAAATGGGGTCTTTCTCTGTTGCCCAGGCTGGAGTACAGTGGCACAATCCTAGCTTACTGCAGCCTCAAACTCCTGGGCTCCAGCAATCTTCCCACCTCAGCCTCCCAAGTAGCTGGGACTACAGGCATGCACCACCGTGCCCAGCTTTTAAAAAAAATTTTTAGTAGAGATGGGGTCTTGCTTTGTTGCCCAGGCTGGACTACAGGTGCACACCACTGTGCCCAGCTATTTTTTTTTTTTTTTTAATTTTTAGTAGAGACGGGTCTCGCCTTGTTGCCCAGGCTGGACTTGAACTCCTTGCTTCAAGCAATTCTCCTACCTTGGCCTCCCAAAGCGCTGAGATTACAGGCATGAGCCACTATGCCTGGCCAGAAGACATACAATTTTATTATAGTCTTTATTATAAACCAATGGATGTGATACTATTACGCAAAATAAGATGGAGAAATTAAAAAAATGATAACTCTCAACAGACAGCAGGCCTGACAATGCCTCATAAGCACAAAAACATTATACAATCAGAATGCAGTATAATAGAGTGGTTACGTTTTTAGACTTCGGAATCAGACTTCCTGGCTTCAAATCCTGGTGGTACCAATTCACTAGCTGAGTTACTTTGTGGAAGTTTACTTAAGCTCCCTAGGTCAGAGTTTCCTCACTAGAAAATAGTGATAATAATAGTAAGTACATCATAGCTAATGCTTTCAGATCGGAATGAGTTAATGTTATCTTTTTCCTGGTGCAGGACCCTCTGTACAGGAATCTTGTCATGATTATCACCTTATTGCTAGCAATGTGGTTTTTGAATTAAAGCAACCATTTTCCTGGTTTCTGATCATTATCTTTGTACTAAACAGCCTGGGATTACCCCTCTGCAACTATAATTTAGGACATGCACATAGCTACCTTGACTTAGATGGACTGATCTTGCACTGGTTTTCAGCTTGGCTCTGACATTCAGAACTTTGGCAAATGTGCACTGGTCAAGTGTTTGCAGCGAGAGGCACTGCAGAGGGGAAGGCAGGCCCTCCTGTGTCGCTTTCACTAGGAGGTGGCCGTGGCAGAACTAGCTTCCTCTGAAGTCCCAGGTGGGTGACATGCCATGGACTGGGGTGTGATTCTCAATCATGTCTGCATCTAGAATGCCTGTGGTTCTACCACACACTCGGCCTCACCCCCATTTCCCAGGCCTCTGGTCCTACTGAAGGTCAGATAATGAACTAAGGCAGGAATAGGATTCTTTTTGCCATTTGATATACAAAGTTGTGGGGTGGGTCGAAAGAGGGCACAGGAGGAAGAAAGAAGGTAGGCCACGTTCCCAGAACTAATCCCAACCCAAACTTTAAAAGCACACAGCTCAAGTGCTTCTATAACAACCACCTTTTCCATTTTTCCACCCTCTGAACATCCAGCCATGAACAAGGGCAGTTCTTTTTTATCCTTTTTTTTGAGATGGAGTTTTGCTCTGTCACCCAGGCTGGAGTGCAGTGGTGCAATCTCAGCTCACTGCAACCTCCGCCTCCCGGGTTCAAGCAATTCTCCTGCCTCAGCCTCCTGAGTAGCTGGAATTACGGTCACGCACCACCACGCACGGCTAGAACAAGGGCAGTGCTAAGCATGATCCAAGGACATGGTTTCCCAAGGGGAGCCCTGGAGTGGGTCGCTTAGGGTACTGTGCGGGGCCAGCTAGAGAGACAAAAGAGCAGCCCTGTCATCAGTTGCCTGCATCTCAGTAGTTCTTTGGAATAGCTCTGCCACCAACTACAAGCAACCGTTAGCCTAAGCTTGGCAGTTGGCCGACATCAGAGGCCTGGCAGATGGCCCATGTGGGAGCCCTTCCAGGACCTCAGTCGGAATCTCCAACAGATGACATTTGCCTAGAGAGTGTGGTAGGTTGGGCAATTCTTGCTCCCATAAGCATCTACAAATCTCTTTAGCAGGAGAGGTTCTGGTTTGCAGGCCATGGGCTTGGATGCATATCTGTCTGTGAATGCTCCTTCCCACACATCCCCTAACCAGAGATAGAATCCTGGAACAAAGTGTACTACTCCACGCTCAACATCGCAGGTTTCTTCTGTTAGAGACATTTGCTGACATTCTTGTTTTCCTTACCTGTGGGGCAGCATGGAGAGAAATCACAAGAGATATTTGAGGACTTGTGTTGAAATTTAGATTCTTCCATCTTTTAGCCATGGATGCTGGGGCGAGTCACTTAATCGAAAAGAGTTTCTTTATCCGTGAGATGGGGATAGAACAATATTTACCTGAGACATTTTAAAAATGGCATCGTAGGTAGATAATGAACGCTGTTTTTCAGAATCGATGAATTATTTTTCTCATGAAAGAAGAGATGAAGTCCTACTTGGAATGACGCAATAATGCTCAGTGCTCCTCTCCTCAGGTATGGACTTCTCCGAGGGTCTCAAGATAGCCTTGATGGTTGGCATCACACCTTGATGCTTCCTTCCTCACTTTGTTTGTTTTTGGAGATGGAATCTCACACTGTTGCCCAGGCTGGAGTGCAATGGCGCGATCTCAGCTCACTGCAACCTCCGCCTCCTGGGTTCAAGCGATTCTCCTGCCTCAGCTCCTGAGTAGCTGAGACTACAGGCATGTGCCACCATGCCTGGCTAATTTTTGTATTTTTAGTAGAGACGGGGTTTTGCCATGTTGGCCAGGTTGGTCTCGAATTCCTGACCTTAGGTGATCCGCCCACCTTGGCCTCCTACAGTGCTGGGATTACAGGCGTGAGCCACTGCACCCTGCATTTCTTCCTTACTTTGTGATAAACTTTGCTTGTGTGTGTGTATGTGTGTCTGTGTGTGTGTGTGTGAGAGAGAGAGAAAGATGGAGACAGAGACAGAGGGAAAGAGGGAGAGATTAGAGATTATGATGGTTAATTTTCTGTATCAACTTGGCTGGGTCATGGTGTCCAGGTATGCAGTCAAACACAATTCTGGATATTTCTGTGAGGGTGTTTTGGATGAAATTACCATTTTAATCTGTGCACCGTGAGTAAAGCAGGTTGCCCTCCCTAGTACCGGTGGGCCTCATCTGATCTGTCAAAGGCCTGAAAAGAACAAAAGACTGACTTCCTCCAACAAGATGGAATTCTGCAGCAGACAGCTGGCCTTCAGACTCCAGCCAAAACGCTGGCTTTTCCTGGGTCTTCAGCCAACCAGTCCACCCTGCGGATTTTAGATTTGCCAGCCTGTAATTGCATGGGCCAATTTCTTAAAAGAACTCTTTCTGTATAGAGATACATATCCTATTGGCTCTGTTTCTCTGGAGAGCACTGACTCAGAGAGAGACGAGAGACAATGAGAACATTGGCATTCTCTCTCTCTCTTTTTTTCCCTGAGACAGGGTCTCACTCTGTCACCCAGGCTGGCATGCAGTGGCACGATCTTGACTCCGCTTCCCAGGCTCAAACGATTCTCCAATCTCGGCCTCCTGAGTAGCTAGGACTACAGGCACATGGTGGCCACACCCCGCTAATTTTTGTATTTTTTTTAGAGATGCAGTTTTGCCATGTTGCCCAAACTGGTCTCGAACTCCTGAGCTCAAAGCAATTTGCCTGCCTTGGCCTCCCAAGCTGGAATGACAGGCCTGAGCCACTGCACCCCGCCAATATTGGCATTCTCTGCTGCCTTCTCTGGACTGAGGAACTTCACTCAACAACTGGGCTCACAGCCCTTTTTCCACAGAGATTTTGTGGAATAGCCTTTTTGTCTCATGCCTGCTTTTCATTTATTTGCTTGTTTGAGATAAATTAAAAGCAGAAAATGAAGGAATCGTTTGGTGATTATTAGATTGCACTACGTTTAAGTGAATCTTAACTCAAAGTAAGACCAAAGACACACACCTATTCCTCTTTTGAAGATAAAAGACAACACAAGCCAGTTTCTACCAACCTAGTTCTATTATAAGTACCTATAAGATAAGCATCATGATTTAATCATTATAATATGATAATAATAACAATAGATGCCACTTTGGAGCCCTTCACAGTTTGGGCATACACAGGCCCTTTACATATGTTATTGCTTAAACATAATTGATGCCAGAGACCTCACTCAATACATTGAGGCATCACTGCAGGCTCGCAAATTATAGTGCTTACTTTCTTCTTAGAAATGATATATTAAGAAATATCTGTCTCCAGACATTTTTCTGTCATATACTTTCCTGTTCAGCTCTAAGTCTATCTTCTCCACAATCTTCAAGTGATGCAGTAAATATGTATGCTGCAGGGGGTCATGTTTGTCTAGATCCAATGGTAGAAAAGCCAGCATGATCTGAGAATGTGTTATTCTGGCTAATCGGGTATTCTGGTTCTATGGATTTCACGTGACCATTTGTGGCTGAACAGTGTCAGATAAACTTAACTCAATAAAATACATTTAATGCTTGGCCTCTTTGGAATATAATTGTGTTTTGATGATGAGTCATAAACTTCTTTAGGATATCTGGCTGCGTTTGAGTCATGTTTGTGGTCATCAGTTCTCATTGTATTGTATCCCTGCTTTCTAATCAATAGGATGCTAAATAAATTAGCTTTTATTGCATTACTTGCCACAGGGGAAAAGGGGCTGCATTTGTCTAAAATATCCTTCATGAGCTATTTAAAAGTGATATAAGGTAATGGGAAAAAGGAGCTGGGAAATACACATTCTTATTTTTTTGTTTTTCACCAGCACCTGCCAGGCTCTCTGAACACTTTTACATTTGCTGCCTAGATAAATGACCGTGGCATGATCTGTCTTCAGAACTCACTGGATTTCCTGAATATGCTATTGTCTTTCTTGCAAGGATTAGAATTTTGACCCAGGAAATGCTCTGTGTATGACCCCTGCAGCGACACCAACCACTGGTGTCCATAAAGTGCTGCTCCATGGCAAGTGAAACGCAGACAGTGGGGAAAGAGTTTTGCAGGCAGGCTGCCCTACGTTAGAGGACAAGCTACGTCACTCACCAGCTGTGTGACCTTGAATAAGTTACTCAATTTCCCTGGACCTTCTTCTTTTCTGTCAAAATGTGATGATAATATCTGTGTCATGGTGGTTGGGGCAAGAGAGTTATAAAGGTTCAACGAGGCAATTAATGTAAACTGCTTAGTACATCGTCTGGAATGATAATTTACAAATGGCACATAGTATAATTGTTTGTAACCTTGTCATCAGCTCAGATTTCCCTGACCAATGGAGATTCAGACAAAACTCTCTAGAACTTTAAATTATGCTGCAATGATCCCCACAATTCGTGCCAATTCTGGAGGCTTAGTCTCAAGTGGACAATCTTCCCATTTTCACTCCATCCCCCCTCACTCCCAGGCCACTGGCTTTGTGCCTGCATGTGCTATTTCTGTTTCACTTTGCACCCACCTGGACGTGAATCCCAGCTCAGGGGAGCGATTTTACACTATTCAGATGCTGACAAGGTAGAACAGTTCTCATGCTTCAATACTCATTTTAGTACTTCGACTTCCAAATTTTTCCTTCTAATTCAGAAATGTTCACTCAAATTTTCTGTAAGGCCAGATCAAGAATGTGAAATAAAGAAAATTCAGCACATGGTACTATGGTTGAGTAGTCTCTTCTTGGGCAGCTTTCCAGTGAGAACATGTTCATTTTTATCCTTAAGGAGGTAAATTACTTTGTTATTTTATAAAAATCACCATTCACCCAATTATTGACCCAGACCCTCTGTTCAAAAACAAGAGCAGAATGTGTGTTTGTGTGTGTGTATGATTTTTCACACTTGGTATTTTTAATAGAAAATTTAAAGCATAAGCAAAAGTAGAGAGAATAATGTAATGAGTTAATGAACCCCCGTATGCCATCACCCAGCGTAGGGAAGAATCAGCTCATGCCCAGTCTTATTTTATCTCTGCTTCCCCACACCACACTAGCCACCCCGTTCAACCCAAATGGATTCTTTTGAGGCAGATCCAAGGCAGCAAACCATTTTGTCCATAACGATGTCCATATGTATTGGTAAATGATAAGAACTCTTTTTAAAAATTAAAACCACATAACCATTATCATACTTAAAAATAGATGACATTCAAATTTCTCTAATTGTATTATTTTTTTCCTTTTTTATTTTTTGAGAGTTGGTTTGTTTCAACATTCTTTTGAATTTTTTTTTAATGTACAGGTTTCTTCTCTCCTTTGTTTTTCAGTTTATATATGGAAGAAGCAGAGGCATTGTCCTGCAGTTTCTCACATTTGGTATTTTGCTGATTGCAACCCTGAAGTGCATTTCATCTGCAACCGTTTTTTTCTGACCAGCGTTTCTTATAAATGCTAGACTCTAGAATTGGAAGTTTGATCTGATTCAAGTCCAACTTATTTGCCAAGAATCCTCCATTAGAAGTATCGCATACTTCTCTTAGGAGACGCATATGGACCAGTTGTCTCTGTGATGCAGCAGCTGCTGATGATCTTTGTTTACATCCATTATTTCAGTAGGGGTTGCAAAATGGCAATATTTTAATTCTATCATTCCTTCATTTATTATTTGAAAGACTTACATAAAGAGAAACTTTACCTTGAAAAATTACCCTGATATACTGTTTATACAGCAAGGACAGGCAAAACCCTTGATTCCTGCCCTGTATTTTCATGTTTATAATGTGGTTCCCTGGCATCCACTAAAGGTGGTCAGTGAGTATTTGCTGTCAAGTGTAATTATGATCTCATGGATTTTAACACATTTGATTTGTTTAAATTCATCAAAGTCATTGTTCTTACTTGTTCTCAAAATTTTCCATACTTTCCTAGTGATAGCCACTTCATTTTGGCTTCTAAATGCTTCGAAACAATCACAGTTTTTAGTAAATTCCTTGGTGTCTGGTATGTCAAATGTGCTAGGCACATGTACTTTTCCTGCCCCAGAATATGGTCAGCAATTTCTCCAAGGAGGCTTGATTCCTTTAAATATCATTTTCCAATGATTTTTCAAAATTATAGGGCCAGGCCCAGCATTTTGGAAGGCTAAGGCAGGCGGATCACGAGGTCAGGAGTGTGAGACTAGCCTGACCAACATGGTGAAACCCCGTCTTTACTAAAAATACAAAAATTAGCTGGGTGTGGTGGCACATGCCTGTAATCCCAGCTACTTGGCAGGCTGAGGCAGGAGAATCACTTGAACCTGGGAGGCGGAGGTTGTGGTGAGCTGAGATTGTGTCACTGCACCCCAGCCTGGGCAACAAGAGTGAAACTCTGTCTCAAAAAAAAAAAAAAAAAATTATAAGCTGGCTTTAGGGCTGCCCATTGCTTAAGAATTGGTCATTGTTCCCAGCTTTTTTCAGTGGACAGAATTGAAAACACTACTTTAAAGAAAATGCATCGTGAGTTCATACTAATATTTTGAACCTGAATTTAGTATCACAGCGTTTTTTAAAATTTAGCTCCTTTGATTTTATATTTATCTATCTTCTCTCTTCTACCTAAAATCTTGGTTGCAGACAATATTAACATAATTACTTACTTGCCTTACTATATATATTTTAGAATAATTAATATTGATATCATTGCTAAAAGTATGATTTCTGAAAACAGTGTAAGATTTCTTTTTGTTTTTGTTTTTGTTTTTTGAGACAAAGTCTCGCTCTGTGGTCAGGCTGGAGTGCAGTGGCACAATCTTGGCTCACTGCAACCTCTGCCTCCCGGGTTCAAGCGATCCTCCTGCCTCAGCCTCCCAAGTAGCTGGGACTATAGGCGTGCACCACCACGCCCAGCTAATTTTTTATATTATTAGTAGAGACGAGGTTTCACCATGTTGGCCAGGATGGTCTCAATCTCTTGACTTCATCATCTGCTTGCCTCAGCCTCCCAAATTGCTGGCATTACAGGCATGAGCCACCATGCTTGGACAACAGTCTAAGATTTTTCTAGGTAAATTTTGGTATCTGACTGTGTACTCTTCTAGGTCTCTTATGCTATTCTGGAATCAAATTGATTACCGGAAAGCTATATCCTGGATGGACCTCATTAACTAACACTGCTATGGAAAGTCTTTACTCAGTTGCCCTTTAATGTTCTGTCCTTTGCTTTCATCAAGGGCGGACATAGAAAAATGCCAGTACAGAGAATGTCTCCATATCTTCTACACAATCACTGCAAAGAGATTTCCTCTTATATTGTCAACCTGAATGACAGAGAAATGCTTTCTAAAATAAAATATTTATTTGGGTATAGATCATTGCAATGGGAATATGCCTGCCATAGTAAACTATGCATGGATTCAGGGAGGTAAAGAAAGACAAAGGTTTTTGAAGGAAAAAATAAGGAGGATTACATAATTATTTTGAAATGATTATACTTGGCCATAAAGATTAATAACAAGGGTGATCCCAATGCAGTTGAACAGGCAGTTGCTGGGCAGATGTCCTTGTAGAAGTATTTTTTGTGTAAGGTTGCAGTGGCCATTGTGCAAGATTGTGGTTTTTGAGGCTTTTGTGATAGTTTTGTTATTAGGCATACAAGCATGAGAACCTGTCTTCATGGTCTTTCACAGGTCTATTTGTCAGGGTTTGGTTTGATTTTTAACATTGCCAACTCCATTTTGATTCTGGCAATTTCATAATTGTTAGGTGAATCTAGAATTGGTTTGATTTGATCCAGATACAATGCTTTCGGCAAGAATCCTTCCTAAGTAGCATTTCATATCTAGGAGGAGGCACACAATGACCAGCTGTCTCTCTTTCTGTGAGGTAGCAGCCATGGATGACCCTTGCCTAGACTTACTTGCATAGAGGTTTGTGAAATGATAATATTCTAATTTTATTGCCCTCTCTTCGTTTATTAGCTGGAGGATTTCTAGAAGAAAACTTTTCCTCATGATCCACAGCCCATGGCAAACATGATTGAAGCCTGGAAAAGCTAAGGAAAGTGATCACCAGTTGCCTTCCCCAATCTTAGGAGAAACTTAGTGACTCCAGGCAGCGTCTGAAATGGAGACCAATGTATTTAGACCATGCCGTCTGGGGGAATTTATGTAAATATACCGCAGAGGGATAAGAGCATAAGAGTTAATAGGGCTGATTTAACATTGCCTACTTGAATATTAGAGTTTGCCCCAAGCAATGATTTTAGTTTTGGCATAAATTCTTCCAATTCTTTTTTTAGACTGTTGTAAAACAGAGTCAGTTACCTACGAAGGCCTCTTCTGGTTGGTAGCAGTAAAGCCACCACAAGGGCAAGTGATGCGAGAAGGGCATGGCCACGGTGTCAGGGTAGAGGTGGTGACTAGGACATCGCATAGATTAGGAACAGCCTTCACAGTGGCAACGGTTGTGAGTCAGCACGCCTGATTCAAATCCTGGCTTTGTCACCTGCCAGCTATGTGAACTTGAGCAAGATATTTGACTTCCCTGAGCCTCAGATTCCTCGACTGTAAATGGGGATTGGCGATTTGACTTGCCTTTCAGATTTGTGCACATTAGAGATAACATAAGCCAAGCACTTTGCCCAGTGTCTGGCACAGAACAGACGTTAGCTAACTAGAGGTCAGCAAAGTAACTGTTTAATTAAATAGTTAAGTGAAAATTGAGCCCACCCCTAGATCCAATACATGAACATTTCTGGTGGCAAAGTAACCTGTGAGTCTTTAAACTAACTTTAGATAGACTCTATGCAATTCGGCTATAAGTGTGCAAGTTTCCCGCTGCGAAGGGTTCTAGACTTCACAAAATATGAAGACATTGCTGCAGAATTATAAAGTCAGGGCAATGATTTAGTGGCTACCTACAGGAATCAGAGTTCCCACCGTGCTTCCCAAAGCCATTTGCTGAGAAATATTAATAGTACGACAAAGTCGTGTTCACTGTGATGTCTAGTGACCCATCTTAAGGTCTCTCACTGAAGCTTGCTGTATTTTATTTTTTAAAATAGAAACTTGTAAGAGGATCTGAACTTGACTTTCTGTGGCTTTCTCTGTATTTGGTCTGGTATGTTAATGACACCAGGTTTTAATTTTAGCTTCCTAACGGCCTAGGTAATAGCACGAGATAGGGTGATCGGCCACCGGTTGCTTAGGCTTGTGACAGATAAGGCTAACTGCTATCAGTTTCTGGTCTGAGTGTGGGTGGAAGATGAATGAAAAATACTTTTAAGTCCGGGCAAGTAGAGCTGAAAGGCTCTTTAGAAAAGTAATTTATAGAAAATGTTGGGATCTCCTCTTTATACCTTCAACATGTACTGAAATAACTTGGTACCATTTTTAGACAAACAGGGTTCAGATCTCCCTAACAAAGACCTGTAATCCACCTTAGTTTTTACTTCCTTGGTTGGGCCATTATATTTATGAGCCCAAACAGACAGAGGAGTGGTGTGATATCGAGGGTCCCCATTAGAATTCCCAAACCCATATTGGTGAAGAATATCAAGGCCAAAGAATAGCCTTGGAATTGGGATTCAGTCCCAATTTGCCAGTCTCTAAATTTTTGGTCTTAAATAGTGTTATGCCCAACCCCTATTAATCTTATAGGGATTCAGGGTTCGAAAACCTCTGGCACAAGATTCAAGAGGCTGAAGAAGAGCCACAGCGCCAGCAAATGAGACATGGGATTTTACTGGGGGTTCACATGCAGGGGGACAGGGTCCAGCAGCAGTGGGCTATACAGGAGAAGAGCAACTACTTGCAAAAAGCATCAGTTTATACAACATTTTCACTTAACACCCTCCCCCTAACAACCTCCATCTGGCAACCTTCATTAAACCCAAAACAAAGAACCTCCATCCCCAGTATGGCCCATGTTCCATGGGATGGGGGCGGAGGGTGGAAGGTGTGGTGGGAGATGCTCAGATGTTCCTCATAGACAAGGAACCCATCTCTGCGTTGACCACTCCCGGATTCCCGAGCTCAGAACACACATTCAGGTGCATCTGCCCTACAGGAGCATGCTCAGATTATGCTTAAGTTATTGCTGTCAGGTGTGTCTACCTTAAAACCAATATGCCTTAAGGAATAGCAGCCTAATTATTAGGGAGCTGAATCAAGATTGGGAGAAATAAGTTCTCATTGCCCCCGTCAAGCTCAGGAAATATGCCATTGACACTGAGTCCCATGGGACTGGGTCCCTGGTAATTCTTCTTTTTATTTTTTATTTTTTTACTTTTACTTTTGGTAATTCTTTCTATACTTCTTTGCTTTGTGACCAAAAAAGAAAAGGAACCTGTATTCCAGCGACATAAAAAAAAAATGATTTCAAAAAGTCCAAGGTCCTTACAGACCATGTTAAATTCCAGAACAAAGATCAGCAGGTCAGCATTGCTGTATTGGGAGCCACTTTCTACCCTGGTCCTGAAGAGGATTTTCAGTATTGAGGGAGGGTACATTTTAGAAAGTCCACTGAATCGAGATAATTCAGTTATTGCTGGGGGCAAGGTGCTCCTGGCATTATGCACAACTCTGAATAGTACCGGTTGGCTATGCCTGGCTTGTCTGAGTTCAGCCGAGCTACACCGAAGTTAACCACTTCCTCATTAGCTGTGGGAGAGGATGCCTGCCTCCTGGACAGCTGAAAGACAGCAGCTGCATTCGAGGGGGTCAGGTGGTGCTATTGCTCTGTAACAAGGGAGATGGGGAGGAAATGTAAACGGATATCAGTTGGAGCGGAGCTGTGGAGGGAAACGCTCTAGGGGATAAAGTGGTGGGTATTACTGGTTCATGAAAATGCTACCTAAGCAGGCTTTTCAGGGAAGGCAGGATTCCCAACCATATAAAGCTCAGAAAGATCGAGTGGGAGGGGCGACTGCTGAGCATGTAATCACGGCGGAAGTATGATATTTTGGCTGTGGATCTGAGTTGATCAATCTGCTTAGTGGACTTGAGTCCCCCCCACCCCCCCTTGTCTGACTGGGGCTCCTGGGAGGTAAGTAGAGCTGGGCAGGAGGCTCACTCAGCGGCTGCTACGGGAGCTTTGCCGAGGGTAGCCCCTCAGGCTTTATTCTTATTATTGTTTGAATCAGATCCGGATTCAAATCTGAGAGAATCGATTTGTATCTTCTTTGCTCCTGTATTTATTTATTTGTAAAGTAGTAAAAATACCTTCCCGTGTTGCTGTGAAGATTGAGATGCAGAGCAAAATTGCTTGGTAGAGGGTAGACACCAAGCCAGCAGTTCTCAACCTCGGCTGCACGTTGGAACCAAGGGAAACTTTAAGAATGACTGCTGCCAGGCTTCACCAAAGACCAGTCAAATCACAATCCCCGTGGCTCCATGCGGCCAGGGTTGAGAACCCCTGTACTAAAAACTTATTTGTACTGAGAAAAACCTCTCTTTAGAGATAAAGAAGAGGAGTGGAGTTTGGATAACTTCTAGTCAAGTATTGTGTAGTTAACTACCATTGATTTTCTTTTGTATAAAGTGGTAACTTAGAAAAAGTACAGCTACCTCTGTCCTGTAAATCCCTTTAGATATAGTCCTGGTTCTAGGCAATTCCCTTTGTTTCTCATACTTAGGAGAGCAGACTTGGGAAGATCTGAGAATTAAAAAAAAAAGCAAAACCCTCTGGAGCCCTCCCTTTTTGAGAAGCTGGTCTATCTAATCAGGTTTAAAGCAGGAGCATGTGGGCTAAGTGAGACTCCAGCAAGGAAGTGAGGGACCTCCGCCGGCCTCCTCCCAGGCCTCCTTAGAAGGGATCTGACGCTGGCTGAGGCTCATTGATAGAGCCAGATGGTCTCTCCCAACCAGGGCTTCTGTTCTCCCCTCCTCCTCCACTGCACTGTGGGCTGCTCCTGTGGACCACCCGAGGCAAGGGAATTACACAGATTGCAGATGTGAGCTTTCATTTCCTGTGTTTCCTCCTGTAGCGATTGGAAAATTCTAGTTTGAAGATAACATGGCTTTTCCAGAAACTCCTGGATTGTTCCTGAGACCAGGCCCAATGTAATCCTGAGTGGGAAAACTAAAGGGAGGAGAATTTGGCCTCCTTGTCTCCTGAGTTACTAGGTTTAGTCATGTAGAAAGAAAATAGTCTTCGTTCAGGCAGGCAGTTGAGTCAAGTTTATCTAGGGCTGAACTGCCTGAGCTGAGACACTGTCAGAGGGGCTGAGGGGCCATTATGCCCACATTGTCATTTTCTACTTTATCCAGGGCAAAGATAATCTTTGTGTACTGAAATGTTCTTATTCACATTTTAAAAACACAAAAAACAAAAGAGGTCAAATAATAGGTAAAATTAGTTAAAAAAAAAAAAAAAACTTGTATACTTAAAGGAAAATAAATGATTTTGGAAACCGTAAGACATTTCCGATAATAGAACAAAATGATCTGAAGGGCCTAGACCGAGGTAACTGAAAATGTTTAGCCTCTGTTTTGTATATTTATGTCAGTTCAATTTCATTATTTTGCAGTGAATATGCATTAGTTGCAGGGAATACTTTTTTTAAGAACAGCTTTATTGAGATATAATTGACATACCATACAGCTTACCAACTTAAAGTGCACAATTCAGTAGTTTTTAGTGTATTCTCAGAGTTGTGCAACCACCACCACAATAAAACTTAGAAAATGTTCATCACTCTCAAAAGCAGCCCCATGTCTTTTAGCTCTCAGCTCTAAATTCCCCCTCTGCCCCCCAACTGCAGGCAACTCCGAAATCTTTTTTCTGTGTCTATGGACTTGCCTATTCCAGACATTTCATGTGAGTGGATTATATAATATTAGGCTTTTTTTGTCTGACTTTTTTCACTAAGCATAATGTTTTCAAGGTTTAGTCTTGTAGTATCAGTATTTCATATCTTTTTATATGAATATTCTATCATATGGATAGACAAATATTCTATCATATGGATACCACATTATATCCATCAGTTGATGAATATTTGGGTTGTTTCTATCTCTTGGCTATTATGAATAATGCTGCTATGAATATTTGTGTACAAGTTTTTGTGTGATGTTTTTATTTCTCTTGGCTATATACCTAGGAGTGAAATTGCTAAGTCAAATGGTAACTCTATATTTAAGTTTTTGTTAAAACTCCCAGACTGTTTACCAAAGTGGTTGTGTTATTTTACATTCCCACCAGAAGCATATGAGGATTCTAATTTCTCCACATCATCTTCAACACTGGGTATTATCTCTTTTTTATTATAGCTGTCCTGGTGGGTATGAGACACCCTGGTGGGTATGAAATGCCATCTTATTGTGGTTTTGATTTGCATTTTGCTTATGCCTAAGGATGAGCATCTTTTCATGTGCTTTTTAGCTATTTGTATATCTTTTTAAAAATTTCTATTCAGATCCTTTGTCTATTTTTTGATTGGGTTGCTGTAAGAGTTGTTTATATCTTCTAGATACAGTTCATTTGTCAGATACGTGACTTACAAATATTTTCTTTCCTTCTATGAATTGTCTTTCACTTTCTTAATAGTGTTTTTTGAATCACAAAAGTTCTTAATTTTGATTAAGTCCAGTCCAATTTGTTTTTTTTTCTATTGTTATTTGTGCTTTTGGTGTCATAGCTAAGACATCATTTCCTAATCCAAGGCCATAAAGATTTACCCCTGCTTTCTTCTTAGAATTTTATAGTTTCAGCCCTTATAATTTATGTCTTTGATATATTTTAATTTTTCTGAATGGTGTGAGGTCAGGGTCCAGTTTCATTGTTTTGCATGTGAAGATCAATTTCACAATTTACTAAAAAGAGTATTCTTTCCCAGGAAATACTTCTCTTAAGGGCAGAATTTCCAGAGGCAATCCTGTTTTGGTGTCTAATGAGAGACCCACAGGCACAGAAGGGGGACCATTTAATAAGCCTTAGTGTCCAAGTCTGAGTCCTTCCAAGCAAAGCTCACATGCACGCTGGTCTCCTACTTGACCCCATGACAGTACTTCCTAGGCAGTCACTGCACACTGTCTGGCTAAGTGGTGATGACCACCAGGGCTAACATGAAGGGGTAGTGTTCTAGGAGGCGTATGTTTTGGAGAATTAAAACAGCACAGTTCACTATGGCTGTGTGGAGTTTGTTGTGCACATGGGACACCTTGGGGAAGTTGTGGAATAGTCAGTTGGATATAGAAAACCAGAGCTTTGACCAGAGGAGAGATCTCGTCTAGAGAGAGACTCGAGATGTTGGCAAGTAGATGGGAGCAGAGTTGACCTCCACAGAGTGAGTGACAGGACAGGATAACCTGGGATTGGGCCCAAGGAGTTGGATGAGTCACAAGTAGGACTGCAAGGGACTAGCTCAAGAGGTGGAAGGAAAATCAGAGTATTGGCAAGGAAGCCGGGGTAAAGGGAAATTTGAGGAGAGCTCACCATGGTGTTGAAAGTTGTGAGAGGTCAGGTGAGGTGCAGACTGAAAAGCGTCCATCTGATTATCATGAGGAGGTTGTTGGCAACCTCGGTGAGGGTGGTTTCAGTGGAGCAGTGAAGATGGAAGCCAGACACTGTGATCTGAGCATGAGCTGGATGGGAGCAAAAGCTTGTTAGGTGAAATCTGATAAGAGACAGAGATAGGTCTCAGAAAACCAATAAGATGATGGTCATTTCTTGGAATTTAAAGAAAATCCAAGATCAAATAAAAAGCTTAGCTGTCTGAGAAAAAAATGTCTGAGGGAAGATGAGCATGCTCATGTCTACCAGATCCAGCTTGCGTGTTCAACATCAGACCGACTGCATCATTATCTCAGACATTCCTGCAGAAATGGGTTCTACATGGTGGGGTAATTCATCTCAATTCAGAATAGGCTTTGCTAAAGAATATTTACTGGAGGATAAAGCAATGATTCCTTAAGCTAGTGTTTCTCAGAAGGGCCTATGTAATCACCTGCATCAGAAATCCAGAGTGCCAGCCAGGCATGGTGGCTCACATCTGTAATACCAGCACTTTGGGAGACCGAGACAGGAGAATCACTTGAGCTCAGGAGTTCAAGAGCAGCCTGAGCAACATAGAACCTATCTCTACAAAAAATTTTAAAATTAGCTGGTGTGGTGGCACTTGCCTGTAGTCCTAGCTACTTTGGAGGCTGAGGCAGGAGGATTACTTACGCCCAGGAAGTCGAGGCTGCAGTGAGCCATGATTGCATGCTGCAGTCTAGCTTGGGCAACAGAGCAAGGGACCCAGGGACATACCCTGAACCAGGATTTCATAGTGTAAGCCCCAGTTTTAGTGAACTCCAGTTTGGAAAGACCTGGAAGGCATTTGTCCAATGTACAACTGATGATGTGAATACTTACTAGCCATCCCATTCATGAGATTCTCCAGCAACTTCATGGCATGCATAGCTGGAGCCAGATTGAGGGCCCCGCCTTCTGGGCAGTTGCTTGGAGCCAGCATCTATAGATGAAGTTAAAAATCTTCCTGGAATAAACAAAGTACAAAGTGGGTCCACTTCTGTCAGAGTAGATAGTGGGGAAGAAAATCTTTACTAACCTCAAACTATCTTCCTTAAATATTTTTCAGAATATCGCAAGGTGGCTGTCAGCTAAGATTTTTAAACAGCATTATGTATGATTCAGTGTTTCTTACTTAGAACTAGTGATTCATTTTGTTATCTAAGTTTTAAATCTTGTGATAATTCTCTCAAGTGTTCTGGTTTGGAAAACTGCCAAAAACAAAACTCAACAACAGAGAAGCCTCCAAACAAAAACCCCAAACCCAAACTCAGAAGTAAGTATAGGCCAGGCGCAGTGCCTTACACTTGTATTCCCAGCATTTTAAGAGGCTGAGGTGGGCAGATCTTAGACCCCAGGAGTTGGAGTCCAGCCTGGATGGATGAAACCCCATCTCTACAAAAAAAATGGGATATGGTGGTGTGTGCCTGTAGTCCCAGCTACTTGGGAGGCTTAGGTGGGAGGATGGCTTGAGCCTGAGGGGCCAAGGCTGCGGTGAGCCGAGATCGCACCACTGCACTCCAGCCTGTCAGCCTGTGACAGAGCGAGACCCTGTCTCCAAAAAAGTAAGAGCTACATGGAAGTAAGACCTGTTTTGCTTAAATTTATCAGAAAATGGACTCTGTCCTGGCCAGCAAAAGTAGTTAAGAAAGATTCTGCTTCAGCCTAAAACAATGACTAGCAGAAAATTAGTTTCACTTCATTCCACTAAATAAATGTGGAACAAAAACTGTGAACTCTAGGTTTCAGGGGGTTCAAAATTATTTGCTTTTCTGGGTTCCTATTGGCCTTGGTTGAGCCTGCAGGTAATCATGACTATTTAGAATTATTGAATTAAATAACTGAATGGAGTTGAGTCCTAAGAAGTACTTATTGAGTACTAATTGAAGACAAAGTTTCTGCCATCATCAAGTTAACAGAGCAAGATAGATATTAAGTAATTAAAATATTATTTTACACTTCTGTTAGGTGAGGGTTGTGTGTTGATGGACTCATGATAAAATATTCTGAATGTGTAGTATGTAACACATAAAGAACATAAAATGCAAGTACTTGAAAAATTGAGAAATTTAGCACTCATAGATTTCATTTTGAGTTTTAAAGAATAAAAATAGGCCAGGAGCAGTGGCTCATGCCTGTAATCCCAGCACTTTGGGAGGCCAAGGCAGGCAGATCACCTGAGGTCAGGAGTTCAAGACCAGACTGGCCAACATGGTGAAACCCCGTCTCTACTAAAAATATAAAAAATTAGCCGGGTGTGGTGGTGGGCACCTGTAATCCCAGCTACATGGGAGGCTGAGGCAGGAGAATCACTTGAAACTGGGAGGCGGAGGTTGCAGTGAGCTGAGATTGTGCCATTGCACTCCAGCCTTGGGGACATCAAGACTCCATCTCAAAAAATAAATAAAATAAAATAAAAAAGAATATAAATATTAGAAATGTAACATGCTTTGACTTTTAGGAATAATTCCAAGTTTTCATAACTTTTTTGTCTGGGAGGCTATCTAGACTTTCTTACAAATGTCCATAAATTAATTACTTATATATTTTCTAGGGATAATATTGGAGGAATGCTTAAAACATTATAGACAAAAGTGTTGAAATGTTTTCACCACCATGAAGCTGTGAGTTGAAAGCATTAGCCCAAGTCCTTTCACTTGTTCAGTTTTTTTTTTTTTTTTTTGAGATGCAGTCTTGCTCTGTCGGCTAGGCTGGAGTGCAGTGGTGCAATCTCGGCTCACTGCAACCTCCACCTCCCAGGTTCAAATGATTCTCCTGAGTCAGCCTCCTGAGCAGCTGGGATTACAGGCACCTGCCACCACACCTGGCTAATTTTTGCATTTTTAGTAGAGATGATATTTTTAGTAGAGATGACATGTTGGACAGGCTGGTCTCAAACTCCTGACCTCAGGTAATCTGCCTGCCTCAGCCTCCCAAAGTGCTGGGATTACAGGTGTGAGCCACCGCACCTGGCCTTCAGTTGTTTTCATCCTATAAATCATACCTCCTTTGCTTTGGAAAATTAAATCAGTAATATTTATCAATTACATTTTCCTTATTCCTATTATTAGCAAGTCTATTGAACCAGCAATGTCTCACTTTTCATGAAAATGAGTTCCTAAAATGCAGTGGTGGCTACCTGAAACGTGCACATTCTTAACATTTGGATTTAATCTGGAAGGATGTCTAAACCATGTAAGGAATATATGAACAGCTCTCAGAATCTTGTTAACCTGGTATCCCACAGTACAGAAATAGCCTCTGTAATTCAGAAATGCAATAATCACCTGTTAATTTATCTGATGGGTGGCTTAGGCATTTTCAGTGTTTAATTAACCTAATTCTTTGAGCTGGAAGCTGGGGGCTAGAGATAGCAAGTGATGTACAGGGGAACCCCATTTTGGAACTTGGCCATCTTCCAACAGGAATGGGCTCATGCAGGGATTTCTGTCCTTGGACTTTTTTTTTTTTTATTACTCGCATAAAGCTGGAAGGAAAAAAATCTGGCAGAGTCTATAGCTGTAGTGAATAGGATGGGATTTGAATCAGACCAGGGTTGCAGTCCCGATTCTGTAGTCAAAGGCTGTGTGACTTAGACAAGAAATAAAAGCTCTCTGTGTCCCCGTTTTCTGTCTATAAACTGGAATCTACTTTGCAGATATGCTAAATGAGAAAACAGAATTTTAACTGATATACCAACATGTCATGAACATTGTTATTGTTGCTGAAAAACAATGACTATAAATGATACATATGCACTTTACTTTTGAAAAAAAAACTCATAAATTTAAAAGCACTTTATTATTTTAAAATTTTCGAAGAAGACCCAAACTTCTTTATGAACAATGCTGTGTGATGAGACGCTTGCCCTTGATTCCAGGAACTGAAACATGTGGCAAGTGGAAGCGATTTGATTTTGTAGAACAAGCACACTTTATTCAGCTAATGGGAGGGCAGAGGTGTGAAGAATGTGAGAAGTGCTTAGCCTCAATAACCTCATTCTTCTAAATGAGTGATGCTGGCTGTGGGACAAAGCAAGAAGGGCCCTTGCTGAACCCACCAGTCCACCACGGATGTTAACAGCTGGCATGCAACTAGATGGTTTCACTTGCAGGGTCCTGGGGATAAATGAGGTCTATTCCCACAGTGGCTTAGAGCACTCATGAAACCTTCTCATGAAATCTGGAAAGGAGGGAGCCCTTCTAGAGAGTGGGCTGGGCTCTCTTGCTTTCCCTCTGTCAGATGCACACCTGGAGAGGAATGGAAAACACAACCTCAGCTCAGGAGAAGCCAAGAAATGAACATGAGAAGATCCACAGAAACAGGGCCAAGTGTAACACACCGGACACAGACATGACATTGATGCTCACCTTCAGTGTGGATTCCCAGAGTGACCAAAGTGTGGAAATCAGGAATTGGTCTAAAAGAAGCCTTGACTTGAGAAATCTGGGGGCATTGGCTTTTATTGGTTAGTCAAAAACCTCATTTTGATTGGGGAAAAATAAGTTGTTCCTAGGTAAATCCATTCCCTGAATTGTTGGGGGGGCGGGGAAAAGGACTTGGTTTGTGTTTGGGGGAAATTTGCTATCGGTTGTTTCTTGCAGACTTTGGAAGGGACCCTTGGATTTCAAAAGCAGGCACAGCCATATTGTGTCTTTCCTCATGTCTTCTGAGTCATTTATGATGTCTCATGTGGCTGGTTATCAATGAACTGTGTCATTGCTCAGACATGGCGCCCCTGCTCCGTCTTTTGTGTTTGAGATGGAATCTACATAAATATTTGCTGATCAAGTCTCCTGTGCTAAGTGTTGGGGGTACAAAATATGGAAAGTCTTTGATGTCATGAACCTCACACTCTAGAGATAGTTGGATACACAAAAACTTTTCCACTCTAACTTCTTGTCTTTTCATTGACTCATCTACATTGAAAAATGTAGCAACCTGTTTTGAGATGGATTAGATGTAAGTTAAACTTCTTTTGATACAAAGTCATTTCTTTCCTGGAGTAAAAGTAATGACACTTTTTATGATACCCAGTGGCTCTCGAAGAGCAATAAAAAATGTTAATGGTTAATGTTTGACTGAAGCTGAAGGGAGAGGCTGGGAGGCAAAGCAGGGAAGAGGGAGCGTTCCCGGGGGAGATACTCCAGTCGTAGCAAGAGTCTCGACCACTGAATGGAAGAAAAGGACTTTTAACCACCATTTTGTGACTTACAGAAAGGTAAGGGCTGACATGTCTTAACTGTGTCAGTAACATATTTATTCCAGAAGGACAAAGTAGATGGAGGGGGAGGGCACTTAAAAAGTTGCTTGACAAATTTGTTCCTTGAGGTGGGCTATGTAGATGCGGAGAAGGGAAATTTGTTACTGGAATGACAAGTTTTGCTTATGGAGCACAATTTTTTTTGTAGTTTCTTTTCATTGGTCCATATTTTATAAATTCATTTGATGAAGTGGCTGCAGTGAAATCAAGCTTGGCAGTGGAATTAAAGGGGAAATTGAGTTCTCTGATGTTTAAACAAGTATCACATCCATTCTTTGTGATGAGTATATAAAAGTCCCTGGTCTTAAGATGCTCTAGGGCTCTTGTATTCTAGAAATTGGGGTTGGAATCACATTCTCAAAAAGCATGTCATTCTATCTACTTCTCAGAGAATGAGATTCAATTTGGGATTCTTAGAATTGTCTAGGACACAGCAAGGGAGGGAACATGCAGAGAAGAAGAAA
This sequence comes from Pan troglodytes, assembly GCF_028858775.2. Taxonomy (NCBI): domain Eukaryota; kingdom Metazoa; phylum Chordata; class Mammalia; order Primates; family Hominidae; genus Pan; species Pan troglodytes. The sequence goes on along the minus strand of NC_072405.2, from coordinate 104,418,129 downwards.
AGCCTTTTTGTAAAAGTACTAGAATAAGAATTGAAGACAGACAGACCTGCCTTCACAAGTGAGAGAAGAGGCTGATGTGCGTGTTAATCAGCTTCCTGGGCTGCTTTTGGCCTTGGTGGTGGAGTTACCACCTGCTAATGTGTGGTTATTTTTATGTTAAGCCACACACAGCTTATTGGTATCTTCAATGGTCCGATATTTGCCTCTGTCTTGGTCTTTTATGACAGGTGACTTTATAGGGACAGATGCCCTCTGTGGTAGGGGATGCCAAGCAGCAGATTGGAAGGACAGTGCCTTCTCTAATATTTTCTTGTCTTTATTTTTCTTCAAAAGCTTAAATAGCAAATGAGGCATTATTTGAAAGAAGAAGAAAAAACACATGTTTAGATGAAAGGAAGTTGGATGCTATTCAGCTCTCACCAGGAAACAAAGCGAGTCCTTTACTGAGAGAGGGTTTCTAGTGAGTTACGGGGCCATATGAGTCTTCAGGGTTGGCCAAATGGGTTAGGCCAGTTTCAGCATTTTCCAACCTGTGGGCACAGAACAGAGAGCTGCCACTAGAGACTTGCCTAACCAGGTAGTTGTGAGAAGTAAATTAGATAAGTAGGTAAAGAGCTTACTATGTTGCTTGGTGCATGGTACACATCCAGTGAATGTTAGCACTCTGTTCCATGAGAAAGTTCAAGTAGGTGACTCAGGATGAATTGAGAAATTTTTGTTTCATTCTTTAGAAAAATAAGAAAAAAATCAGTGATGCCATAAAAATAGCATCTACCATTATGCAAGAGAGGAACTAATTCTATGTTCAGGAAGTAGGATTCAAAAATATGAGAATAATAAAACTATTGGTTTTGCTATATATATAGCATTTTAAAGCCCCTCTCATGGTTCCCATATAAGTCTTTGGGTGAGGTGCAGGTGGGGCATCCTTTGAAACTCACCCAGATGACCCCTGAAAAAAGTCATCACTGTTCAAGGTGAAGGTTACATTTCCGGTACCTCCTCCTTTCTCATACAAAAGGCAAAATATGGCTGGGTGTGGTGGGTCATTCCTGTAATTCCAGTACTTTGAGAAGCTGAGGAGGGAGAACCGCTTGTGCTGGAGTTCAAGACCAGCCTGGGAGGTCTGAACATAGGGAGACCCAGCCTGTACAAGAAAATTAAAAATTAGCCAGGCATGATGGCACTTACCTATAGTCCTAGCGACTTGGGAGGCTGAGGTGAGAGGATTCCTTAAGCCCAGGAGTTTGAGGCTGCAGTGAGTCATGATTGTGCCACTGCATTCCAGCCTGGGTGACAGAGTGAGAAACTGTCTCAAAAAAAAAAAAAAAAAAAAAGCTGGATGATGTGCAAAATATATCCTGGCAGAAACTCTACTTCTTGTTCCATTGTCAAAAAAAATGTCTAGAAGGATGTGTCCCTCATTTTTCTTCCACATTAACAGCAACAGCTCTGAGGAGGAAAGCTGGGCATTGTCATGCTCCTCGCTCTGGAGGCCGACAAACAGTGCTTGAACAGAAGCTGGTTCACATGGGTAGAGATGTATAGATTTGACATAAAATTGCATTGATTCAGAAATCTCAGGTATCAGATTTAGAATGGGGCTAGTTGTTCTGTAACTGCTCGTTGATTATCCAAAGAAAGACACACTGAATTTTAAGGGAATATCTATCTACTTATTTGTTACTTGTAAGAACAGACAGGAAGAAGAAGGAATGTTTACTTAGGTACAAGAAATATTAACTTAATAAAAGCAGGTATTCCCCTAGTGGCTGAGGTATTAACTACACTAAAGTTGATTTTTTTTTTTTCACTTAAGCAATACGTAACAAGCTAAGCTATGCTTGATTGTTGTGTATGTGGTACAAAGAAAATTTCTCTTCAAATATTCTGTAAGACTGACATGGAATTCTCTCATTCATGATATTTCTGAGTTATTCATTTTTGACCATATACTTATTACTTAAAAATATTAGGACTTGTTCTTAAGTGACAAACAAGGAGAATGGAAATGGTAGATTTGTTCCCTTAACATCTAAGCTAAAGATGAGCTCTCTTCCTCACCAAGAGGCCATCTAGCGGAGTGGCTTGGTGCTTGGCCCCTGCATTCACACCACTTCTCAAGCGCTCTAAGCTCAGCTTCCTGCTCTGTGGGATAACAACAGGACCCACATTATATGATTGTGTTGTTCAAGTAAGTTGTCCAAAGTGTTTAACTTAGCTTGCATTTGTTGAGCATTTGCTATTTTTTAAAACAATTCCAATGATTAAAAAAAAAAAACAATTCATGAATGAGATTTCATCGTGGTCTGGCACCTTTTATCAAGCAGAATTAAATTTATTTTCCCTTCCTCTCCTACCCATCCCAATTGTCAGTTACGATTTAATTACTGAAATTGGAAAGTGAACCTGCCATACTTAAGCATGACTGCACATTCTCGGCATTAAAATTCCTGCCTTGGGTCACTTTGCAAATGAACTGGTATTAGAGTATTTTTCTTTCTCTTCTCTTCTCTTTTCTTTCTTTCTTTCGATCCTTCAGTGTCTAAATCCTATGGGATGGAACCTAATTTAGATTTACTTCCTACTGAATTTCCAAGGCCAGGATGTGTTGCTTTATTATCTTGACAAAATGCTCATCCGTAAACTTTATATTACATAAAGAAATGTTGTGTAATACATAAAGAAACACTTTGTCAAAAAAAAAAGTCAAGCCACCCTTTATGAGAAATAGTGATTCCAGTCCTCCTGTTTAGTCCAGGGAAGATGCTTGTGATATTGTTCTGCTAGATCTGGGGGAGAAAGGGTCTCCCCCTGCCACCTTCTAGGGTTTTTGCGGGTATATAGCTGCACACGTGAGGGAAGTCAATGCTGAAATTCTTCCTGGCTACCTGCTTAAAACCCATTTATGCCTAGTGTTCCATTATTGGAACACTAAGCATGTGGGAGTTATTTATATCCTTCTGCACAAGGTCATCGTCAAGGTCTGATTGCAAAAATTCAAAAAATTGCAACCTCAGGTATAAATGGGTTACAACATCAGGCAAGTGCCCTGGTGGGACAGTCACTGTTGTCCCTAGGTCAGTGGCTCCCTTTCCTGTGACTGCTCTGGCCCCCCTTCCATTCAATGCTGGGATGTTTTGGGAGACTTGGAGGAGAGGCCTCTTCTCCCCAGCTGATCCTTCCCTTGCTCTGTCTTGGGGAGCACTGGGGGAACAAAAGCCAACCAGGAACAACATGACACCTCTCTCAAATATTTCTTGGAACTTGTTATTCTTTTCTTTAATAAGAATAATTATGCTAGTAATCCCATTACTGGGTATATACCCAAAGGATTATAAATCATTCTACTATAAAGACACATGTACACGTGTGTTTATTGCAGCACTATTTACAATAGCAAAGACTTGGAGCCAACCCAAATGCCCATCAATGATAGACTGGATTAAGAAAATGTGGCACATATACACCATGGAATACTATGCAGCCATAAAAAAGAATGATTTCATGTCCTTTTCAGGGACATGGATGAAGCTGGGAACCATCATTCTCAGCAAACTAACACAGGAACAGAAAACCAAACACTGCATGTTCTCACTCATAAGGGGGAGTTAACAATGAGAACACATGACACGGGAACATCACACATCGGGGCCTGTCCTGGGGTGGGAGGCAAGGGGAGGGAGAGTATTAGGACAAATCCCTAATGCATGTGGGGCTAAAACCTAAATGACGGGTTGATGGGTGCAGCAAACCACCATGGCACGTCTATACCTATATAACAAACCTGCATGTTCTGCACATGTATCCCAGAACTTAAAGTAAAATTTTTAAAAAAAGAAAAAGTGAGACAAACATTTTTTAAAAAAAGAATAATTATGCTAGTAATGTGTATTATAATTGATTATATCAATCTAAACCATTTTAAATTCTCCAGGGGACCATTTAGCCTCCCGTGAGCCCATCTTCCCTATCATGAACCTATTGGTAGAACGAATCATCACCTCTAATTTTGCATGTGTGTAAATCCAGATTTTCATATACTGAAAGATTGGCATATCTATATTACAGAGTTTAGTGACAGAAAGCTGGGCTTATGTTTATGTATGTATGTTCATCCCTCCCTCCCTCCTTTCCTTCCTTCTTCCCTGTCTTCCTCTCTGCTCTAAAAACAAATCATCCAGCTGCCCATTCCCTCCCCATGTGGAGTAATCTGTTTGAAGTGTGAGGCAGAAGCCCAGATTTATACCTGTCTGCTTGTTTCTAGCTTATTAATGGCCACTTTAATTGGGTCCTTAATTTGTCAAAAGTCCAAATTGGTCAGATGCTTTTGCGGTTCTCTAAACCTTGAGTGATGCAATTGGTGCCAGAGATCTGTGAGCCAGACCAAAAAGATGGGCGTGGCAGATCTGAACATTAATCGATGAAAAATGGTTTGGGCGAGATTTTCATCTGATCTTTATATCTATCTGGCCTTGCCTTATAATTTATGCCACTCTTAGCAATATACAGTGGGGAGGAAAAATAAATGGCTCACAGGATATTTGGTACTGTTTGGTCCTGGTGGTGTTATGAATTCCAGTCACATCCCTTCCTGCCCACACTACCTTAGGATATTTGAAAACAAATTCTGTAGCTCTCTCCTTCTGCAACTTCTTTGTTCTTTGAAGCTTCATGGCTCAGCCTTAGTGCTAGGTGAATTATTTTAATTCAAAGCCCTTCATGCTTTTTAAAAAATAAATAAGAGATGACTGACTCTAAGATTTGTCTATCACTTAGCTTTTTTCACGGGGGACAAAAATCAATGCTTATGTGTTGACTTGTAAATTTGGAGATCTGGGACGTAGAAACTCCTCGTCCTTACTCAAATAAATCGGTAAATGACAAGAGCGTCTAAACATCACCTTCCCATCTTGCAAGATGGTGGGAGAAAAAGTTGAGAAGCTGGATACTAAGGAGAAGAAACCTGAAGCTAACAAGGCTTTGCCAGTGGCAAGGTGAAAAGGGGAACCTCAGAGCTAAGAAGCCCAAGAAGGGGAAGCCTTGCTGCAGCCCATATCCTGTCCTCACTGGAGGAACTGGCAGATATTCCTGATCTGCTATGTATTCCAGAAAGGCCATGTACGAGAGGAGGTACTTAGCTGCTAAACCCAAGATTGAAAAGAAGAATCTCGCAACCGTTACAAACCCAGTTGAGGTGACAAGAATGGTGATGCCTGGCTATTCAAACTTCACAAAATGCCTTGATATTATCCAACAGAGATGTGCCTCAAAAGCTGTCCAGCCATCGCAAGAAACTCTGCAGTCAGCATGTGAGAAAACTTGGAGCCAGCACGACCCTCGAGACCGTTCTGCTCATCCTCCCTGGGTGCCACCAAGGCAGGAGGGTGGTTTTCCTGGAGCAGCTGGGCAGTAGCTTCTTACTTGTGGCTGGACCTCTGGTCTTCCATGGCGTTCCTCTGTGAAGGACACACCAGAAATTTGTCATCACCACCTCCCTAAAAATTGATATCAGGACTGGGTGCGGTGGCTCACACCTATAATCCCAGCACTTTGGGAGGCCAAGGTGGGTGGATCACTTGACGCCAGGAGTTCGAGACCAGCCTGGCCAACATGGCGAAACCCCCGTCTCCATTAAAAATACAAAAATTAGCTGGGTTTGGTGGCACACACCTGTAGTCCCAGCTACTTGAGAGGCTGAGGCATGAGAATCACTTGAACCTGGGAGCTGGAGGTTGCAGTGAGCTGAGATGGCGTCATTGCACTCCAGCCTGGGCGTCAGAGCAAGACTGTCTCAAAAAAAAAAAAAAAAAAAATCGATACCAGCAGTGTGAGAAACCCAAAACATCTTACCGATGCCTACTTTAAGAAGCAGTTGTGGAAGCCTAGTCAGTAGGAGGGTGAGATCTTTGACACAGAAAAAGAGAAATGTAAGACTACAAAGCAGCACAAGGCTGATCAGAAAACCATGGACTGGCAAATTTTACCAAAACTCAAAGCTATTCTTCAGCTCCAGGGCTACCTGCAATCTGTGTGTGCCCTGGTGAATGGAATTTATCCTCACAAATTGGTGTTCTAAATTTCTTAAGAAGAACCTAATTATGTCACTGAAAAAAAAATAAATGAATGCCGTTAATCCTCTTGGGAGCTTGGAGCCTGGTGGGAGAATCAAGGAAGCCTTGGGTGGGCTGCTGGGATGCGGGGGGTCCCTGGGTGTCTAATGACTGAGCAGAGCCCCCTGTGAGGCCACCTCTGTCCTGGGACAGCAGCACAGGCTAAACAAAAGTTCCATGGGGTCTTCATTTGCTAGGGCTGCCTTAACAAAATACCACAGAACGGGAGGCTTAAACCGCAGATATTTATCATCTCAGTTCTGGTGACCAGAAGTCCAAAATCAAGATGGCAGTAGGGTTGGTTCCTCCTGAGAGCTGTGAAGGAAGGATCTCCTGCTTACCTCTCTCCTTGGCTTGTAGATGGCTATCTGTACATTCACACAGTGTTCTTTCTTTGTGGATGAGCCTGTCTCCAAATCTCTTCTTAGAAGGACATCAGTCATTGTGGATTAGAGCCCACTCTAACAACCTCATTTTAACTTCATTACCTCTGTAAAGACTCCAAATAAAGTCACATTCTGAGGTGCTTGGAAGTTAGGACTCCAACATATGCTTTTTGAGGGGGAGGGAGACACGATTCTACCCATAGCATTTGGATTGATTTAAAAAAGGGAAGATTCCTAAGGTGAAGCACAGAAATGAGGAGAAATAGTGAGACACAGAGATACATTTGCAGTAGAAACAAAACTTCCCAGACCAAGGCAGCCTTTTCCTCCAGGCAGGTCGGGGCAGGTCATGTCAGCATCCGAAAAAAAGAGCAGCTACAAAGTAGGGGGAAAAAACCTTTTCAACATTTTGGAAAGATCTGTAGTGGATTAAATGATACTTGGTGTCTCATCATCAGGATATTTGTGTTTCAGAGGGAGTGAGAATTAGCCTGGCATTGTGACCTTGGGCAAGTCTCTTAATTTCTGTGGTCTTCATCGTTTGATTTTTCATCTTTAAGAGGTAGATTATAATAGCATCTGCTCCACAGAGTTGTTCTGAGAAATCAGCAAGATAATTTTTCACCACCAAGTCTTATCGGTGCATGCAGCAAATTGTTTTCAGTCAATGTTTGCTGCCTTTGTCGTTATCCGGGCTGGATGCAGATTCAGGCTGCGGCAGGATTCCCATGTCTTCTGTTGTGTGGTAGATTCAAATGAGGCACTGTTCCTGCAGAGCAAGCCCAGCAGCCCTGGTTCCCGTCTGCAAGCAGGTGCCCTGGTCTACTGTTGAGCAAGTGGTGGTGGTGGTGGTGCCCATTGGGTGAGGGGCAGCCACAGTTTGGGAACCGAGGCCTTCTTTTCAAAACTCCTTTTTTTGTAAAAAAAAAAAAAAAAAAAGATAATAATAATAACCCTCTGATCTATGTTGCAAAGGGTGTGCTTGGTCTCTCAAATAATTGCCGTAGTAACTGTCTGAATTTAGTCCTTGTATCTGAGGGAAATCCTGACAAATGGCAAAAATTCCACGCAGACGGTTGGCCAACTATTACAGGTAGTTCAGATAAAATGCCACAGAATCCTCTGGAAATCTATTTCAATTCTTTTCCAAGTAGTGTTTTTGAGGAAACCTAGGTGTCTGGCTTGGTGGTTTCGGGCAATTTCAGTGATGAAGGATGGCTTCCCTCAGCACCATTGCGACCCAGGGTACCCCACTCATGAATGGTATTGTGTCCATGGAAGGAGGAAGTGTAGGTGGGACCTGTTTGAGAGACCAAAGTCCTCTTTTGACATAATCCTAGCACTAGTGTAGTTTGCCTTGAATCATTCGGGTAAAGGCTTTGCCTTGCTGCCTCATTTGGCTGTGAGGATGTTCCTGTGTAGGCTGTTTTTAGAATATTTTCATTAGTGGGCCACCAAAAGTTGGGAATTGTGAAGAGAAATGTCCTGTTGGACAATGTTTACAGTTTTGACTAAGCAAACATGGGTGGCAAAATGAATTTTTGGCCAACAGTATTCCAAATATTAACTCGCTGAATCTCTTAACTCTCGAAGGTAGGTATTATTATTATTATCCCTGCTTTATAGATGAGTAGATAGGGCCACGAGTCAGCCAGTGGAGGAGTTAAGACCCAAGCCAGCCAGTCTAACTCCTGGGTCTACGCTCCTAACAACCACATGGTGTGGTAGATTTGTCTTCAAATAAATCATGGCACCCTACGTGTGGCAATAGAAAGCAGTGACTTCTGCTTCCCACTGGAAACCCTCAGTGAGGGGCAGGCCTAAATGTAAATGACAAAGGATAAGTACATTTCTCCTTCTACTTCCTAGGTTCCATTGAAACATCCCAGACAGTGATCTCTCTGAGCATCTGACCAAAATAAGGCATTCCTTTTATTTTTATTTGCTTTTCTATCATTCAACTTGTGTTTTTCTGGAAGACTGAAAGTGTTAAAAAAAAAAAAATTAGTTCAAGAAGAGATGATCTGGTTCGACCAGTTCTGGGTTATTTACTGAGCAGAAATTTGTTAGTGTATTCAAAGGAGAAACAACTCTTTTCATCAACAATAAAAATGTATTACACAATAAAGCTTTGAATGTTGAATGAGTTTCCTTTAATATATCATGTTTATTGAAAGCTCTTACAAGTGAGAACAAATTAATAAGATATCCATGTTAGGTAATCATAAATGTTTTAGAATTTACCCAACATCTGATGATGGCTTGATATATGCAAGGGATAGTATGAAGAGAACTGATAAGTTAAAAATAAGGCCTCTGCCCTTAAGGATTTTATTTAATAGTGGCAGTAATGCTAACAGATAAATGATAAAATATATATATATATATATATATCAATCAGAACTGGCTCTGAGAGGAAGAGACTGGCTGGAAATCAAGGAAGATTTCATGAAGGAAGTAGGGTTTAGGTCCTAGCTCCATGAAGATAGACCCTGTACCCCTTTTTTTGGTACCCCAGTTCTTGGCACGGTATCTGGGACATACTAGAAGTGGTGTAGTTCATTGCTATTTAAATAATTAAGTTGAACGTAGATGGTAAGATGTGAGAAGCAGAAATGAGGAAACATCTCCATCCAACCTCATTAAGCAAATATCCATTGTCCATTTTCTCCGGGCCAGGCCTTGTGCCAGGCGGGGAGAGCAGCAGGGGTGAGAGCTTGGCTGCTAGAGAGCTCAGGGTGCAAAGTCCATCTGGGTGGAGGTATGACTGGGTGTGGGAAGGGAGTGGCAGATAAGGCTGGAAGAGTTGGGAGCAGCATTTGAAAGATCTTGAATGCTGAGGAGTTTAAGGAGAAAAATCTCCCAATGTGTCATTATTGCCTATATTTTTACTTGTTTTAAGCAAATACAGGTTGATAGCTGACCATGTGCATTTTGCTAATATTACAGAAAACTAGTTTGTTAGACTTAATTTATTCATTTATAATTGATAATATCATCTTGCAATATGCTAGAATCTGAGGTTGTTACTTGTTTCTATGTGTTTCCAAACCAAATAAGTAGTCTAAAGCAGTAATGTCTTGTTTAACTATGAGTTAATTCTAAAATGATGTTTAGATATGTCAACCAAATTAATTATGTTGCAAAAGCTAATTTTTAAACGTGCAAGGAATTTATGAATCTTGGAGTCCTGAAGGGTTTTAATCCTAGCTTTTCCTTAAAATAGTTGTGGAATTTCAGGGCAAGTCGCTTAATTTATATAGCATGTCTAAATATATATACATATATGATATTTGTATATCTCTACAGCTCTATCTCTGTCCATGCTCTATGTCATACATCTACATCTAGGTAGCTATCAAACTATATAAAGCACAGTAGCAAGAGTTGAAATTCCAGAGTTTAAACTCTGGAATTGATAATCTGGTTGGAGGCAAGGTAATGTCACTTCCTAGCTGTATGTCTTTAGGCAAATTGCTTGACTTTTAACCTCAATTTTCTCACCTACAAAATGAGAAGAACAATTCCCAGCTCATTATATCTGAGAAAATCATAGGAGCACAAACTTTTTTTTTTTTTTTAAGACAGAGTCTCGTTCCATCACCCAGGCTGGAGTACAATGGCCCAGTCTCAACTCCCTGCAACCTCTGCCTTCTGGGTTCAAGCAATTCTCCTGCCTCAGCCTCCCAAGTAGCTGGGACTACAGGCACCTACTGCCACTTCTGGCTAATTTTTGTATTTTTAGTAGAGACGGGGTTTCACTATGTTGACCAGGCTTGTCTCGAACTGCTGACCTTGTGATCTGCCTGCCTCAGCCTCCCAAAGTGCTGGGATTACAGGCCTGAGCCACCGTGCCTGGCCAAGAGGACAAACTTATTATTGAGCAATGGCTATGTGTTTTCCATGTGAGGAGACTAAGGCACCAAAAGATGAAGTAGTATATCCATAGCCACATAGCTATAGAGAGCAGTGCTGCGTTGCTAGGCCAGCTTTCTGACTCCAAGCCTACCTGCCATACCACTCTGTTACTGTTTTTATTTTTAATTTTTATTTATTATTTATTTTTATTTTTTGAGTCAGGGTCTCGCTCTGTCACCCAGGCTGCAGTGCAGTGGCGCAATCATGGCTGGCTGCAACCTCTGCCTCCTGGGCTCAAGTGATCCTCCCACCTCAGCCTCCCAAGTGAAGTGGCATCATTGTCTGGGATAAATACCCAAGGTCATCAACTCAGGGTAGAGAAATAGAAAACCTGGGCAAACAAGAAGTGAGTTTAAGAGCAGAGGTTTAATAGGCAAAAGAAAGAGAAAAGAGATTAGCTCTATCTCCTGCAGATAGAGGGGGGTGCCCGAGTGGGTCTTCCGGTTTTGTGGTGAAATGGCACGGGGTTTTATATATGAACTTGAGGAGGCGGTATCTGATTTACACAGGGCCGGAGAGATTGGTTGGACCAGGTGTGATGTTTGCATACTGCTTGAAGAAGCTGGCCTAATCTTTTATTATGCAGATGGATTCTCTACCTGGCTAGCACCATATAGTCTGTTGCTTACTGTACACGTGGTTACAAAGAAAAGGGAAGATGGAGCCGCCCTGTTGAACATGCCTGGCCCCCAGATAGCCTTTTCCTATTGGCCGAGCTGCTGGCATTCACCTGTGGAAACTTCCAGCTTGCTTATCTATGTCTGCAGCTGGATTCTACAGGCTGCTCTTTGTTAGAAATGATTTTGGGGCTGCTTTTTGTTAAAAGGAAACCTTACTGAGGACTCTCTTACCCTTACTATCTGCCTAAATAATTTCTTTCCAGCTCCTGTATCACAAGTAGCTGGGATTACAGGCAATGAGTCACCCACCTGGCTAATTTTTGTGTTTTTAGTAGAGATGGGGGTCTCGCCATGTTGGCCAGGGTGGTCTCAAACTCCTGAGCTCAAGCAACCCACCTGCCTCGGCCTCCCAAAGTGCTGGGCTTCTGGATGTGAACCATTGTTTCCCGCCTGTTACTGTTTTTAAAGACCTCTCTGCAAATCTACATCCTGGGTGATGCTTAATAAAGGATTGTTTCTTTATCTCCCAGAACATTGGTGAGGCTAAAATGAAATAGCATTTTTACCCTTTAAAGTTCAAATATAAGTTATGCAAATGTAGGGCATGTAAAATTTTCAGGATCTAAATTTTTAGAGTGGTTAAAATGTTAGTGAAAATTTTTCCATGCTGGTGATATTAGTGATATGTGTTCAATGTAGAAAAACTTTAAAGAATAAGATGATGAAGTAAACCAAGATTATTCCTAATCTCTAGAGATAATAAAGTGATTGGAATTTTAGTGAAATAAATACATTGAAAAAAATTTTCTTGACTCGGCCAGGCATGGTGGCTCATGCCTGTAATCCCAGCACTTTGGGAGGCCGAGGCAGGCAGATCACAAGGTCGGGAGATTGAGACCATCGTGGCTAACATGGCAAAACCCCATCTCTACTAAAAATACAAAAAATTAGCCGGGCGTGGTGGCGGGTGCCTGTAGTCCCAGCTACTTGGGAGGCTGAGGCAAGAGAATGGTGTAAACCTGGGAGGCAGAGCTTGCAATAAGCTGAGATCGTGCCACTGCACCCCAGCCTGGGCAACAGAGCAGGACTCTGTCTCCAAAAAAAAAAAAAAAAAAAAAAATTTCCTTGACCGTCTTTTGGGGAGGGGGCAGTCCAAACTTATGACAGGTAACAACACTGTTTTCCAGGCCATGTGGAAAATTTATCTCACATCTTAAAATCAATTAGTCATGACATGTCTCATAGTGAAAGTCACAATCTCTGTGAAATGGGAAGCCTTAAGGAGGAAGGGAAAAGTAATATCGGACAGGAGACAATAAGGACAGAGTTCAGATTTTTGTTTGATCTCTTTTGGAATAGTAAGAAATAAATTTTTTCTTAGGTTTATTGTATAGGTAATGACAATATCTAGAAGATCAAAGAGGCAGCTGGTGACATCTTTGAATGAAGAATTGTGAGCATTCTTTAGTTCTTTTCACTTGCGGAATCTCATATGTGTTTGTGGCTTTGAATCAAAATGTTTAGTTATCCTGGAATCTGCCAAAATACATCTTCTCCATCTGTATAATAGGAGTGAAAGGAATACTCATTGCTGGCTGGGCACCTGTAATCCCAGCACTTTGGGAGGCCGACGCAGGCAGATCACCTGAAGTCAGGAATTCGAAACTAGCCTGGTCACCATGGTGAAATCCTGTCTCTACTAAAAATACAAAAAATTAGCCAGGCATGGTGATGGGCATTTGTAATCCCAGCTACTTGGGAAGCTAAGGTGGGAGAACTGCTTGAACCCAGGAGGTGGAGGTTGCGGTGAGATGAGATTGCACCACTGTACTACAGCCTGGATGATGAAGTGAGACTGCGTTTCAAAAAACCCCAAAACAAACACTCATTGCCCATCATTTAAGACGCTGAAATGAAGAAGATCATAACAAAGCAAAGCAGTTAGATAAATGGAATTATTGTGAGCATGTTTTGAGATGTTGGCTTGCATATTGCTATGGATGATGTGCATGAAGCTTCTGGAAGACTGGGCTGCTCCATATAGAGGAGAGGCTGGCCTTTCGGGATACCATTTTACTAGATTTGTAACTGGATAGCATCCATTGATTCTTACTGATTGGAAAGACGTGATTTTAACAGACTGGTAACTAACCATTTTTTTATCTGGTTCCTTCACAGGAATTTGAATAAAGAAAACTATGATACTTCAGGCCCATCTTCACTCCCTGTGTCTTCTTATGCTTTATTTGGTAAGAGAAGAGGGTGTTCTTCTCTATTTGTTTACTAGAATATTTTCTGCTATCTTTCTACCCCACACCAGGGAAAGAATGGCTATTATTACTTAAAAAAAGATGACCTATCAAAATTAAGTTGTTGTATAGAATGGAAACATAGCTTGTTCCACTGTGATATTTTCGATGAAATGGCTACAAATCACATGTCTGCCCTCAACTAGGGAATGTATTTTCTTTCCAGCTCTTAAAAGCCAACACCAGTTATGGGTAATGTTGAAAACAAATCTATCTATAGCTCAGGGAATCTGAAATGACACTGCACTGATACATGAATTAGTCTGTGTCCCTTAATCTTGACTTTCTTTTTTAAACTTTGCGCATGAAAACTTACCACCAAAACATCAAGAAAAGCATTTTCTCTATTTTCAGCCTTGCTCTGCTCTATACTTTTCTTCTAATCAAGGGTTTGGAATTTTCTGGTTGTCTTTAACCATTTGTTGGGTTAACCCTATTGACTGACAGGCTTCTAGAGCTCGGAGCTGGATAGAAACTGGGGAGTCCTCACCCTTGACCTTGGGGTAAACAGTAGGTGCCTTTTTTAAAAAATCTACGTGACTGCTGAGGTTCATAAAGGTTGCCTCCAAAATTGCTGTATTATGAAACGAGATTATAAGATTTAGAGGAAGCATTTGCTCTTTTTTTTTTTTTTTTTAAAGAAGGAAGCTTCTAGATCCTCATACCTCAAATCTTACTTCCTTTCTTCTGGGATCCATAAATAATACATCAAATTTCAAGTCCCAAAAAATACCCTAGAGCTCACATAGTGACAGTGTGAAATTGAATGAAACTTGAAAACTATCAGAGCCTTCCTCCCGGGGGAAATCTGCAGTTCAAACTTTGTGAGAAGCCTGAGTCCTCACAGCCTGCAGGCTCAAAGCCTGTCTCCAGGATTGTGGAAGGGCTGGATCAAACATCCCCACTTGACCTCTCTCCTCATGCTACCCCCTCAAATGCCCTTTGTCACCTATGTTATCCCAGGGTAGTGACAAATTCAGACATGGATTCAAACTCGGTGCCTCCACTACCAGTGATAAGAATTTGGTGAGTTACCTAAGCTTTGAACCTCAGTTTTCTGCCCTGTGAAATGGATCTAATAATAGTACTTGTCTTATGGGATTTTGTGGCAATTCAATGAGACACTGCATTTACAAAGCTCTTGGATCAGCGACTGGCGGTTAAACACACAGTAAACATTAGCTACTATAATTACTACAGCATTTTAAGTGTTCAGTGTGTACGTCCACATGGACCCTGACCTCCATGAAAAATGGACTGTGCTTTTATCATCTTTGCAGATTCAGCACTGAGCACACTGCTAAATTATTTAATAATAATATCAAATTATTAGGCCTTATTTGCTTCTTGTCTGAGAAGGGAGCATGTATTTTTATTCCTGGATGAAAGGTGAAAATAAGGTTTCCTTCTCTCTACTCTCACCCCAGTGGGATTTCTATCTAGAGTGAAAATACTGCCCAACCACTGCTGGCAGCAGTGCCTTGCCCAGGTGAAAGCCACAAGCACAGCTGTCTCTGGGTGAAGTCAGGGAGTGGGATTTCAGGGGTGTTGGGAGGGAGCCACTTCTCTCTCCTACCTCCTCCCAAGGCCTCTTCTATGAAGACTGGAAGTTTGCTTGAAGAATCTTGCCTTCTGCATAGGGCTTTATTCAACAGAAGCACTAATTTACTCCAGACTGCGAGTAGATCTTCTGTTCTTTTCCAAGAGATAGATTTATCAGAGGGTTAGAAACACAAATACGGCATTGATGTACTTCAAGGGCACCAAAGAGAGAGTAAATAAGTGATCCAGGGTTTGGGAAATGGTACTGAACAGGGAATCGGAGGAAACCAAGGCAGAGCCATCTGTTTTGGAGTTATGCCTGGGCCTTCCAGAAGGAAGATGAGTTTGGTACAAATACTACATAATCACTGCACTGAGCTCTTAATGGAGCTACTGAGTACGTGAACCTGGCGATTGCACATGTCCTTTGACCTGGAAGGCAGTAACAATGTGGTTAAGAGTTGGGGCTTGGTGGTCCAATGGCGCTGGGTCTGGTCTGGAGGTAGCTCTGTCTCTGAATGCTTTGCTTCTACTGTGGGACTTCTCTGGAGATACTTTCTTCATAGCATTGTTCAGAAGAAATGATGTCTTGTGGTGATCGAGTCCCATTACTGCCACATAAAAGATGCTAAAAATGACTTTAAGATGGCAGTTCCATTCTCTTTCTTTCACCTCTTTGTGCAAGATGGAAAATGCTATTCCCTCCAACTCCTGCATAAAGCCGCCCTCTTGTCCTTTCACAAATTTCCACCATACCATCTTTCCCACTTCTGGGGAATGTGGCTTGATGATTCACAGTGTGCACATGCACTTTGAAATCTTTATAGCCGCAATAGTCATGTTTATTGGCAGGAAGAGAGATTTGTTGCCCTGATACGAGCACGCAACTTTGAACCCTGGAACCAAGACTTGATTCTCATTTTCTGATGGGTGAGCCAGCTTGTCCTTGTTGGAAAAGTGCAGCCTTGTTTGTGTGTGGCTAATGTAGTTTTCACTGGTGTGACTAACTGAAAGACTGCTTGCTGACATGAGTGCAAAGCTGATAAGCAGCAGCTCCACAGAAAGCACTGACCTCACTTAAGCAACCATGGTGGTACCTGGACATCTGTCCTGCACACCCAGTTCTTATGCCCTGCCTTCTAGAGGAGCTGATGGAACAGGAAAAGATGTGGAAAAGGAGTGAAAGGGATGAAGAGCTCCCAAAGGAAGATAAACTTAGATAGGAGGAGATGGGCTAGAAGTCTGGCAACATTACTTTGTGAGTTAAGGATGCATTTTCTTGGCCGGGCGTGGCAGCTCATGCCTGTAATCCCAGCACTTTGGGAGGCTGAGGCGGGTGGATCACCTGAGGTCAGGAGTTCGAGACCAGCCTGGCCAACATGGTGAAACCCCATCTCTACTAAAAATATAAAAAATTAGCCGGGCGTGGTGGTGGGTGCCTGTAATGCCAGCTATTCAGGAGGCTGAGGCAGGAGAATCGCTTGAACCTGGGAGGCAGATGTTGCAGGGAGCCAAGATCATGCCACTGCACTCCAGCCTGGGCAAGAAAAGTGAAACTCTGTCTCAGAAAAAAAAAAAAAAAAAAAATTTCTTGCAAGTAACAGGAAATTTGACTTATTTGACTTTAGAGCATTTTAAATAAATAGGGGTTTATTTTCCTCAGATAACAAGAAGTCTGAAGTAGGCAATCCAGGGCAGGTTTAGCAATTCCATGATGTTGCAGAGACTTGGGCTACTTTTCTTTGCTACACCATTTTTTGAGCTGGTTTGTCCTCTCAGGGTTCATCACAGCTGCCCCAACTGCAGACACAAGGTATATTGTCTCAGCAAGAGTCACAGGAAAGGGCATTGGCAGCCACAACTACCCTTTTATTAAAATCGGGAAAATGGAAGCTTGACCACTGCCAGTGGAATTCCCCTCTCATTTCATGAACCAGAACTGGGCCACTTGGCCACCTTCCTAGCTGCAAGTGAGCCTGGGAAAGGGAACTTGGTTTACCGGTCTCTGTGGTGGGAGGAAGAAAAGGAGAGGGTTTGGCAGTGGCCCAGGGGAAGCAAATCTAAGGCCCTACCACAAATCTGAGAACAGTAGACCAAACTTCAAAGCCCCTGTGTTCTCATTCATTATTGCTTTTTTGCCAGACATCCAGCATCCAACTTAGTCAAGGTTCCCCAGACTGAGGGATCTAGCATAAGACCTTTCTCTGATCACTGGCATATTGATGGCTTTTGGGTATTCCCAGCAGGGAGCAGTTTCCATGGCAAGAGTGTGCTTACTCTCCCTAAATAACTGGAAAATAAATGTTTTTTCCCCAGCCTAGTGGCACCTGGACATCTGTCTTGCATACCCAGTTCAGGGAGTGAGAAGACTTTTTACTCTTTTATTTTTATTGTCTAGCTCCAAAAACCATTGGCTTGCCACATCATGCTTCTGATTTCAATCTCTTTCACCCCTGATTTCCACAAATGGGAAACCCAAAGGTGTGCCCAGGAAGGAGAGAAGGCCAGCGTGGGGATGAGGCACTAAATCCCTGGTCCTAGAGGGTGCCCCAACGTGGCTGCATGACTGGCTGTCCCTTCCCGTGGGTGCCCACTCCATCTGCCTTCAGAGGTGCTGTTGTGGTGAGGGCTACAGTGATGCTCCCCATGTTCTGAGACTGGCAATGGTGGGAGTCACACTCTCATGCACATCTTCAGTGCAGCCCGCCAGTTTTCCCTCCAGGTTGCCTTGGCTGTTTCACCCGCTCTGGTGGGTGCTGGTGCATAGAGGCTGAGAGGGCCGGTTCCAGAGTTGCAGGTTCAAATCTTGCTTCTAGCCACTACCTGGGCGAATAATTTAACCTCTTTGGGTCTTAGTGTCATCACCTGTTAAACAAGGGTAACAATAGTAACTTTCTGCCAGAGTTGTCAGGATTAAATGTGCTTAGGACAGAGCTCCACATGTACTAACTTAGCAAGTGTGAGCCACTCTTCTTACCATCCCATCCACATTCACTACTACTCCAGTCTTGACTTGGGTGTCTGCAGAGCCCGCTTAGCTTTCAAGTTTACGGTCTTTGGATTTTGGAACCATTGTGGGGCTACTGCTTAAAGTAAACATTTTGTACTTTTATTGTTTTTTTCTAAATGAATGTAAAGAGCTAATCAAATGTTAAAATAGTAAGCTTTGCTTAAAGTTATAGTTCAAATTCAGATTCAAATTTGGCTAAAACTTACTGTGTAACTGTGCCAAGCAAACTTTGTACTAAATACATCTATATTTTCTTTCTCCCCCTTATAAATTCAAAACACTAGAGTGCTGGCAATCTGCTGTAAATGTCTTTATAAAATAAAGAGTGGAGGGAGGTGTTTTATGAAGCTGGAGTAAAAACATATATAATTTAGAAGACAGTGTGGGATTGTGGAAGACCATGGGCTTTAGTTCAGTTAGGCCTGAGCATGTGTGCTGTGTTAACCTTTTTAAGCTTCATTTGTAATATGGGGATGTTAACATTCTTCTCATAGAGTGATTCTTCTCATCTCACATTCTTCTCAGATGTTTCAGAAAAGCAATGAAAAGGTTTGTAACAAGCTACTTTGACGTGGTAGAGCTTCAACAGCTATTACACTCTTTCCTGTTTTGATCAGATTTCAGCCATGATAGAATCCTATGTTTCGTATATTGGTGCTGGAAGCCCTAATAAAATCAATGAGTGACACAGACACTTCATACAAGATGCTAATTTTCTCTTTTTTAACAGGCAACTGGATATGGCCAAGAGGGGAAGTTTAGTGGACCCCTGAAACCCATGACATTTTCTATTTATGAAGGCCAAGAACCGAGTCAAATTATATTCCAGGTAAAAGCTACCCTTGATCACTGTCCTCTTGATTTTGTATGTTCTCTTGGTGGACTTTTACTTCCTTATCTATTGTACAGCAGGAAATAAAATAAAGGCATGGCATTCTCATTATCAAGAATGATTTCAGAAGCTAAGTTAAACAGAGAGATGAGTGGCCTCAGTATCATAAGAATTGTACCTGACATTCTATTTGGACTTCCTCAGTCATCTCTGGGGCGAGTGCTCCCAGCCCTCTGCAGGGAGCTTGGTGGCTGCAGGCTCTGCCTCTCCCCTAGAGTAGAAAGGGAACCTGTCTCTGGAGAGTGGAATGACCATCCACCCTCGAGGCTGTCTGATCAATGAGCTTGCTGCTTCAAGTACTGGAAGATACGGCTTCTCTGGAGTCAGTGCTAGAATGAGCTTTCTGGCCAGAGGACTGCCTTTTCCTTACCACCTTCTCTGAGCCCCCACGTGGGCCATTGTCAAGGTGCACTGGGAGGTGAACGTTTTATTTAGTTAGATAACCATGAACAGTATCAGATGGAGGGGCAGTCTGCAGGTGGGAATAAGGGAAGGGACCTAAGTCCCATCTTAAGTGCTATTAAAGACACAGAAATAATCCTGGAAATGTAGTGGAGAAGGGGAAAACACTACTGTATTTACCAGACATCCCCTGAGAAAGTCACTTGGCCCTGAAGTGATTGGAGGATGCTGATGAGCCTTCTTGGGGGTGCCCATGACCCCTCCCCGTCCCCTGAACCAGGGAAGTGGCAGAGGTTGCTGAGCTACCTTCTAAGGCAAGTGCCTTCCATTAACTGCCAAAAATTTACAAACGGCCCTCTGTATCTGTGGGTTCACGCATCAGCAAATTCAACCAACAAAGAATCAAATATATTTGGGAAAAACAATAAAAATGATAGAAATTTAAAAATACAGTATAATAATCATTTACATAGCATTTACATTGTATTAGGTATTATAAATAATCTAGAGATGGTTTAATGTATATGGGAGAATGAGAGTAGGTTCCATGACCATAATACACCACTTTATATAAGGGCCTTCAGTATCTGTGGATTTTGGTATCTGCATGGGTCCAGGAATGAGCCCCCACCAATGCCAAGGGACAACTGTATTGTGCTGGACAGTTCCCCTCCACAGAGGAGAGGCTGAAAGCTATCTCTCTTCCCCTTTCTTTCATTGGTACCAGCTTAGGGCAAAGGGCCCCAGAGTAAGAGCTGGCAGGGGCATGCTTGCATGTCTATGCAGCCCGGTGAGGTAGGGTGTTATTAGGGGCCTCGACCTCTCCAGTCAGGGAAGTCAGGGCCTGAAGAAGCAGTGAATGTGTTGAGAGCTGGAGGTTGATGGGAATTAACTTGGTGAGGAAGGGAGGGAAGAAAGCTTAGAAGAGGCCCGGCAGGGATGGCTGCCCTCTGCCAGGAGAGGGCAGGAGACATACCGAGGACTAGCAGAAGGCCATGCAGGTAGGGAGGATGGAGCCAGGAGGAGCAGGTGGGAGAGGAGGCCACAGAGACAGGGAGGACCCTGACTCCTAAGGATCTTGAGTTTTTCTCAAAAGCAATGGATCTGAATCAAGACTCCATTGAGAAAAGGTCACTCTGGCTACAAACTAGAGGAGGAAAGAGAGGATTCAGGGAACTGGCTAGGAGACTCTGGCAGGGGCTCACACAGAGTTGAATTACTTACTTTCTCTCGCAGACTTTCTTTTATTAACCATGTACGGAGTGACTACTATATATACCAGGTGCTCTGCTGGGTACTGGGGATATGGGATGATCCCAACTCCATCCCTGCTCCGGTGAGCTTACCAGCTAGTAAGAGAAAACTAACAAGGAAACAGACACATGCACTGAAGGTTCTCATGGGAGGCTGGTGGGATGTGGAGGGGGCAGAGGGTAAGCTAAGAAAGAGTGACTGATTTTTATTTGTTTATGTTTATTTTTAATTGACAAAATTGCACATATTGTGTAAAATGTGTTTTGAAGTATAGAGAGAAATGACTAAATCAAGCTAATTAACATATGCATTATCTCACTTATCTCTTTTTTGTGGTGAGAACACTTAAAATCTAAGAATGATCAATTTCAAATAAAGATGGTAGTGAGTGAACAGAAGAGGTTTCATTGACTCCTAAACTGAGTACTCAAAAACGAGCAGGTGCTCACAGTCAGGAAGCAGGTACTGAGTACAGGATGGGAAAAAGCATGGGGGTGTGCACTTGTCAAGAAAATGACAGCTGGCATGTGGGCCAGAGTCTAGAGTGGGAGACAGGATGCAGTCAAAGGTCTGCATGCCTGCAGAGATCAGCATGGGCTGGACTGGCCCTTCATCCTATAGCAGGCTGCAGGGTGCTGCTGGAGGGTTTCAACAAGGAAAACCGTAACTAGATTTATGCTGTAGAAGCTTACTGTGTGATCACTCAGAGCATGAGCTGCAAGGGAGTGAGCCTAGAGGTTAAAAGGATTTTAGAAAACTGTTTTCAATAGTTCAACGGGAAGTGAGGGAGGCCTGGTTTAGGTAACTGTAGAGGTCTGAATGTTGGTGTCCCCACAAAGTTCGTATGTTGAAGCCTAATCTCCAATGTAATAATATCAAGAGTTAGGGTCTTTGGTGGGTGATTAGATCATGAAGGCTCTACCTCTATGAATAGGATTAGTGCCCTTATAAAAGACGCTTGGGGGTGCCTGTTTGCCTCTTCTGCCTTGTAAGGACACATGAAAGGTGCAGTCTGTGAGGAGTGGGCCCTCACCAGACACCGAATCTGCTGGTTGGATTTCTCAGCCTTCAGAACTGTGAACGATAAACTTCTGTTGTTTATAAGTTACTGAATGAGCACAGGGGATGAGGGAACAGAAAGAAGGACAACTCTTAGGTCTCTGGCTTGCTTGACTGGGTAGTTAATGGTGTCACTGAGTGAGAGAGAGAGAGAGTACAGCAAAAGATTTAGAGAAAAGTGAATGAGTTTTAGGCTTATTGATTTTAAGGTTATCTGTGGGGCAGCCAGGTGGAGAGGTCTCAGACAGTGTTAATATGGGTCAGGAGATACAGATTGGGGAGACTTCCTTATATAGGTGCCAATAGAGTGCTTGGGTATGACATAGATACCTGTCTGTGGTGAGTTATCTCAACTGCTCTTAGGGGCTAGCTGAGTGATAAATGAAGCCATCTGGAAAAAAGAAAAACAACAGCCAAACAACAACAACAAAAAACAGATATGAGAAAAAACCCCAACTGCACAAATATGAAATCAAACGCTTTCTCATACTTGTCTTTAGTATTTGGGACAAGAGGGAGTAGTGGGGACTGTGGCAAACTGAAAGTAAGTCAAAAGGGGATAGGCTTAATTTAGCTCCAGACAATTTTCACGAGTTAGAATTTGGGTACTACTGTACTAGATTTTATAATTTTCCTAGAAAAGGCATAAAATGTTATATTTATATAAAATTCACTAATGTAAAAAAATTGGCATAGTTTTTTTTAATTACAAGCTAAACAAAACATATTTGTGAAACAAAGTTTGTGGCTACTTCTGAGATTTCTGTATGAAAAGACTCAAGGTCAAAATAGAGTAGGTGTTCGGTGAGTACAGGTCCACACTCCATTGAAGAGAATCAGGATTGTACATAGATACAATCTTCAACTTACAAGCTTTACAACGGACAAACATCCAGACCTAGAAACTGTTCAGTAGGATCATTCCAGAGTCTCTGGGGATACTAGCCAGTAAAAGTCATTCCTTGGGCTGCTCCACGTTTCTTTTTTTGTTTTGTTTTAGTTTTTCTGTTAGCCATGCTGCAAAGTTATCCCTTCTTGGCAGGAAATGATAGCCTGGTTATCATGGTTGAATGTTTCTTCTTTACAGGGGTGTGTGTGTGTGTGTGTGTGTGTGTGTGTGTGTATTGGGGTAGGGTGTGGGGTTGGGATGACAGAGTAGTGAGAGGAAGATGAAGGGGATTTTCTTTTTAGAATCACAGAAGCTTCATGCTAGAAAACACACTGGGGAGTTTTGGTACAACCGCTTGTTTTAAAAATGGGGAAACTGAGGCTTAAGTTAGTTAATGGCAGAGCCAACAATAGAACACAGGTCTCCTGACTTCTAGTCAAGCACATTCTGCTCTCTCCGTCTTTGTATGTGGAAAGAATGCAGCAAACCCAGCCTTGGTAAGATGTGCTCAGAGCTCTTTGCTTCAGTGGTGGGGAGGAGGTAGGTGTACAGATCCTCTCATCCAGCACCTGGACCTACGGAGGCATGAAGAACACTCATTGCCCCATGAGGTTGGTTCTTGGGTTTTTAATATGTCCTCAAAAATAAAATGAACTGAACCACCATACACTTCTTTCATTGTGGCTTTTCAACTAGTGCCAGCTCTGTACTCACCAGGGGCTTCCAGATCATCAGACAGTGTGATATAAATCTGAGAGAGGTCTTTTTTTCTCATTTTAAATAAGATGTAACCCTAAAAATTCATGCCTCTAAAATTCAGTAGTTTTTAGTATCTAAAAAGACTTGCAAATATCACTGCTATCTAATTACAGAACATTTCCATCAGCCTCCAGAGAAATCCTATGCCTATTAATAGTCACTCTCCAGCCTCCACTCCCCTCAGCCTTGGGCAACCACTAATCTACTCCTGATCTCTATAGATTTGCCTGTTCTAGACATTTCATGTAAATGGAATCATACAACATATGGCCTTTTATGTATGACTTCTTTTATGTACCATAGTGTTTTAAACATTCATCCATGTTGGTAACATGTACCAGAACTCCATTCCTTTTTATGACTGAGTGATATTCCATCATCTGGATATATCACATTTTGGATATCCATGTGTCAATTGATGGACTTTTTTTTTTTCATTTATGGCTATAATGAATAACGCTGCTATGGCTATTCATGTACAACTTTTTATGAGGACATGTTTTCGATTCTCTTGGACACACACACACACACACACTCAGTAGCAGGACTGCTGGGTCAAAGTTAATTCTGTTTAAACTTTTGAGAAACCACAAACTGTTCTCCAAAGCAGCTGAACCATTTTACATTTTCACCAGCAATGTATGAGTTCCAATTTCTCCATATCCTTAGCACTTGTTATTATCTGTCTTTTTTTTTTTTTAATTATAGCTATCCTAGTGGTTGTGAAGTGGTATTTCTTTGTGGTTTTGGTTTATATTTCCCTAATGACTGATGTTGAGTATTTTTTCATGGGGCAATTGACTATTCATATATCTTCTTGGGAGAGATGTCTATTCAAATCCTTTGCCTACTTTTAATCAGGTTATTTGTTTCTCTATTGTTGTAAGAATTATTTACATATTCCGTATACAAGTTCTCTCCCTTATCAGATATGATTTGCAGCAAGTATTTTCTCACATTCTATAAGTTATCTTTTCACTTTCTTGGTAGTGTCCTTTGAAGCACAAATGCTTTGAATTTCGATGAAGTCCAATTTATATTGTTATTGTTATTTGTACTTTTGATGTCATATCTAAGAAACCATTTCCTCATTTGGGGTCATAAAGATTTATGTCTATGCTTTCTTCTCAGAGTTTTATAGTTTTAGTTTTTCTATTTAGGTCTTTGATCCATTTTGAGATAGTTTTGTGTATGGTATGGGGTAAGGGTCCAACTTCATTCTTTTGCATGTGGATATCCAGTTGTTCTAGCACCATTTATTGAAAACACGATTCTTTCCCCCACTGAATTTAGCATCCTCATCAGAAATCAATTGAATTGTTTCTG
The DNA here is from genome assembly GCF_028858775.2 of Pan troglodytes. Taxonomy (NCBI): domain Eukaryota; kingdom Metazoa; phylum Chordata; class Mammalia; order Primates; family Hominidae; genus Pan; species Pan troglodytes. Next base: position 104,393,650 of record NC_072405.2, on the reverse strand, counting down.
GCCTCCCACTATGATTCCATTGATCTATATATGTTTATGCCAGTACTGCATTATCTGGAACTACACCTTTGTAGTAAATTTTGAAATTAGAGAATGTTAAGTCTTCCTACTTTGTTGTTGGCTATTCTGAGTCCCCTGTAGTTCCATATGAATTTTAGGATCAGCCTGTAAATTCTACAAACAAGGCAGCTGTAATTTTGATAGGGATTGTATTGAATCAGTAGATAAACTTGGGAAGTATTGCCATCTTAATAGCATTAGATTTTTAAATCTGTAAACACTGGGTGTCTTTCCATTTATTTAGAACTTGTTTAATTTCTTTCAACAGTGTTTTGTAGTTTCCATTTTATAAGCTTCATATTTCTTTGCTTAAGTTTATTCTGAGATATGTTATTCTTTTTGTTGTGGTTGTAAATGGAATTTTAAAAGTATCATTTTTGGGTTGCTATTTGCTAATGGTTAGAAAGATTGATTTTTGTTTATTGATCTTTTATCCTGAAACCTTATAATACTTGTTTCTTAGCTGTAATAGTTTTTTTAGGTTCCTTAGAATTTTCCCTATATAAAATCATGGCATCCGTGAATAGTGATAGTTTTATTTTTTTATTTCCAATCTTTATGCCTTTTATTTCTTGTTCTTGCCTAATTCCCCTTGCTAGAATCTCTAGTACAATGTTAAATAGAAGTGGCAAGATTGAGTATCCTTGTCTTGTTTCTGATCTTATGGGGAAAGCTTTCAGTCTTTCACCATTAAGTACAATGTTAGCTGTGGGGCTTACTTCGGTGTCCTTATTAGGCTGAGAAGTCACCTTCTATTCCTGGTGTGTTGAGTGTTTTTATCATGAAAGGATGACGGATTTTGTCAAATGATTTGCTGCCTCTATTGAAATATGTGGTTTTTGTCCTTAATTCTATCAATATGGGGTACTACCTTAATTGACCTTCATAGATTGAACCAGCTTTGTATTCTGGTATAATTTCCGCTTGGTAATGGTATATAATACTTTTCATATGTTGCTGGATTCAGTTTGCTAGTATTTCATTGGAAAATTTTGTGCCTATATTCAAAAGAGACATTAGTCTGAAGTTTTCTTGCATTGACTTTTTTCTGGTTTGGGTATCAGGATATTGGCCTCATAGAATGAATTGAATTAAGTGTTCCTTACTCTTCTAGTTTTGGAAGAATTTCTGAAGGTTTGATGTTAATTCTTCTTTACATGTTAGGTACAATTCAGTAGTGAAGCCATCTGGTTCTGGGCTTTTTTGTGTGTGGAAATTTTTTGATTACTAATACAACCCCTGTTATAGTTCTATTCAGATTTTCTACGTGTTCTTGAATCAGTTTTAGTAGTTTTTGTCGGTCTAGAAATTTGTCCATTTGATCTAGGTTGTCTAATTTGTGGGAAAACAATTGTTCACAATATTCTTTTTAATACTTTTTGTTTCTATAAGGTTGGTAGTAGTCCTCTTATATTCCTGATTCTAGTTATTTGAATCTTACCTCATTTTTCTTGATCAGTCCAGCCAAAAGTTTGTCACTTTTGTGGATCTTTTCAAATAATCAACTCTGGTTTTGTTGACTTTTCTCCTGTGCTCTTATATTCTCCATTTCATTAATTTCCACTCTGATATTTGTTATTTTCTTCTGCTTGCTTTGCTATTCTTCTTTTTCTTGTTTTTCTTTTCTTTTTTTTTTTTCTAAGTAGAAGATTAGGTTCTTTGGGATATTTCATCTTTGTAAAGTATGAACATTTACAGTGATAGATTTTCCTCTAAGTACTGCTTTATCTGCATCCCATAAGATTTGGCATGCTGTGTTTCATTTTCATTTACATCAAAGTATTTTCTAATTTCCCTTTTGATTTCTTCTTTGACCTTTGGTTTTTAGAGTATATTGTTATTTTACATATTAGTGATTTTCCCAAATTTCCTTATATTGTTTTTAATTGTATTCAATTGTCAAATACTTTGTATAACTTCAATCCCTTTAAATTTATTGAGACTCGCTTATGGTCTAACATATAACCTCTCCTGGAGAATGTTCCATGTGACTGGCTTTTGTTGGATGGAGTGTTGGGTGTTAGTTTCTAATTGGTTTATAGTATTGTTCAAGTCTTCTGTTTCCTTATTGATTTTCTATTCTATTATTTAAAGTAAAGTCTTGAAATCTTCAATTATTACTGTTGAATTATTTAATTCCCTTTCCATTCTGTCAGCTTTTCTTTCATGTGTTTTGAGGTCCATTGTTAGGTGCATATATGTTTATAATTGCTATGGTTTCTTGATGGATTGACCCTTATATCATTGTAGAATATCCCATTTTGTCTCTGAAAATTTTGTTTTAAGTCTGTTTTGTCTGATAGTAGTATAGGTTAATTTTATCCTCATTTTGAAGGATAGTTTTGTTGGATTTACAGTTCTTACTTGGCCACTCTTTTTCTTTCAGCACTTTGTTTTGTTTTGGTTGGTTTGTTTGTTTGCTTGTTTTTGTTCGAGACAGTCTCACTCTGGGAGTCTCACTCTGTCCTCCAGGCTGGAGTGCAGTGGCACAATCTCGGCTCACTGCAAGCTCCGCCTTCTGGGTTCACGCTATTCTCCTGCCTCAGCCTCCCAAGTAGCTGGGACTACAGACGCCCACCACCATGCCCGGCTAATTTTTTGTATTTTTAGTAGAGATGGGGTTTCACCGTGTTAGCCAGGAAGGTCTCGATCTCCTAACCTCGTGGCTGCCCACCTCAGCCTCCCAAAGTGCTGGGATTATAGGCGTGAGCCACCCCACCCGGCCTCTTTTAGCACTTTGAATGTGTCATTCCACTGCCTTCTGATCTCTATGGAAAATTAGCTGTTAATTTTATTGAGGATCCTTTACATGTGATGAGCCTATGCACTTTTAAGATTCTCTATCTTTCAAATGTTTATGATGTGACTAAGTTTGGATTTCTTTGAGTTTATTCTATTTGGAGTTCATAGTGATTGTTGGATATATAGATTCATGTTTTTCTTAAATTTGTGAAGTTTCGGGTCATTCTGTCTTCAAATAATCTTTTTTCCCCCTTTTTCCTTTCCTTCTGGAACTTTTATTATGTATGTGTTTTTCTGCTTGATGGTGTTTCACTGGTCTCTGGGAATCTATTCATTTTTGTTCATTTTTTTTCTTTCAGTAATCTCTATTAATCTATTTTCAAGTTCACAAATTCTTTCTTTTGCTAGCTCAAATCTGCTTTTGAACACCCTCTTATGAATCTTTCCTTTCAGTTATCATCCTTGTCAACTGTAGAATTTCTATTTTAAAAATTTCTATTTTTAATCAATATTCTATATCTGATGAGGCATTGTTTTCAAACTTTAATTCTTTAGAGATGATTTCCTTTAGTTTTTGAAGCTATCTAAAATAGATTTTAAAAAATCTTTAGTAAATCCAACATCTGGGCTTCCTCAGGGACAGTTTCTATTGACTTTTTAATATTTTTGTACATTTCATAATTTGTTGAAAACCAAACATTTTAAATAATGTGATGTGGCAACTCTAGAAATCATGTATCTTTCTTTTCCTGGAGTTGGTTGTTGATGCTGTTTGTTTGCTTAGTGACTTTCCATAATGAATTCTGTAAAGTCTGTATTCTTTGTCATGTCTGGCCACTGAAGTCTCTGCTCAGTTAGCTTAGTGTTCAGCTAATGACTAGATAGAGATTTCCTTAAATGCCTTAAGCCAGTAAGTCTCCTGGTGTTTACCAAGGGGCACTGTGTGCATGTTGGGACACAACCTTCAACTATGTGGCAGGCAGTTTACAACTCTGCCTTCGCCTTCACTTTCTGCTTATGCAGAGCCTCCAAGTCAGCCAGAGGTGAGGGATTAGGGCCTTCTCAGGTCTTTCCCAGGCATGCACACAGCCCTGCTCATGATAGTGGCCTTGTAGATTGCCAGGAATATATTAGAGATTTTCAAAGCCCCTTATGGACATCTCATTTCCCAGCTTTCCCTTTTAAGCGTTTTGGTCAGCTGCTTCTTTGCTTCAACTGTTATCACAGCCTCAGGCAGCTGCAAAGTTGAACAATTGCTAATGGTTGTTTTCAACAAATGCCCCAGGGGAAAAATTGTGTGTGGTGTGTGAATTCTGAGTCAGGTCAAATGAAGATAAGCGTTGTAAGTAGATGTTCCCAGGGAAATGCCAACAGGATAGATAATGATAGTTCTCTGGTGATGGAGCTTTTGGGAAGCTACAAACGCTTCTCACCCTCTCCATGGTACTGTGGTGTGAGGCTGTTGCTTTCAAGGCTACTTCAGATCTTAGGAAAGGATCATGGGATTAGGGTGCATTAAAACACCACAAAGCTTAGTTTTTTTTTTTTTTAAATAAACATTCCTTGGATTTTGCAAGCATCTGGTTAATTTCCCATATTCTGAAAAAGATGATATTTACAATTTTTGCCAGTGTTCTCATTGCTTTTATGGAGGAGCAGTTTTCTGAAGGCCCTTACTCCACCTTTCTCACTGATGTCCAGGTCTTTTTCTGAAAACACAAAATAGCAACATGTTCATTTATTATATAAGCAATATAATATCAACAAGCAAACATGCACAAAAACTTTTTAACTTATAATCTTACGCATTTAACACATCAACTCTTCTTATATTTTAAATTCCATTTCTTACCTACTGACATGAATTCTTTTGGTACTGTAACAGTCTAGATTTACTCTCAAATTTACTTCTGTTACTTTACATCATTGTTTCTTATGTTTCTTCATAATTTGTAGAATGAACATTTTAATGATTAATATTCTGTCAAGTTCATGTGCCATAATAATTTCACTGTCCTTTTTTTTGACCATTTAGGAGTTTTCAATCTTACTGGTATTATAAATAAAGTTACTTTGACTACAAGCATGTACCTGTTTGAAAAAATATTTCCTTAGGGTAAATTATGTATAGTAATGTTTGCTATCAAAGGGTACAAACATTTTATGCCTCAAGTTATTTCCAAAGGGATTATAGGAATTTACATTTCCATCAACAATGTTTCTTTATATCCATACTAACTTTGATATTGCATTTAATTTAATAAAAATATATAAAAGTATACTAAAACTTAAGGTTGAACAGCTTTTATGTTTTCTTAGTTTTATGTGAATTTTCTGTTGCTGTGGTCTTAAAAGTGATATAGCCATATCTATGAATATGGTGGTCGGTATTTTCTCCACTTCTGAAAAAGTAATAGATTATCATATAGCATTTGCATTAAGTTAAAGCCACTTATAAATTGTTTTCCTTAACATTAACGTGTCTATTAATCTTTGTCACAATTTTTAGAAGTGCTAAATGACATATTTTATCCTAGAGAGAAAGCTACCCTTTTAATGCTTCTTAGAAGCTAGTAATGTCATAGATTTCAGATATTACCAAAAAGTCTCTTTTAACCCCAGCTATAATTTAAAGCATCAATGACTTTTGTCAATGTATTGAATAATAGTATACAGTCTCTTGAGGAAAACATATGTTAAATGTTACACAGTTATTGTGCAAACAAACTTTTAGAAGGTACCACTTTAAAAGTTGAGGATTTCTTATTTAGTAATTGAACCAATGAAAATTTTACCTAAAATTGGTGGCTTTCTACAAATTCCACAACATTGTTTTTTCCCTTACAACTTAATCTGTTTTTTGCTTTTTCCCCAGTTTAAGGCCAATCCTCCTGCTGTGACTTTTGAACTAACTGGGGAGACAGACAACATATTTATGATAGAACGGGAGGGACTTCTGTATTGCACCAGAGCCTTGGACAGGGAAACAAGATCTACTCACAATCTCCAGGTAAATTGATACCAGGTGAAGGGATCTAACTCCAACCTCTCTGAGCACCCTTTGTTCTGGAAGTATGGCTGGCATCTTCCTTCCTTGCATAGAATCCAGTTACAGCTTTCCTTACATTAATGGGACGCTTTGCAATCCTCATATGTCCATTTCTTACCAACTACAGAGGGGTGTGGCAAACATATCCTTTTCCTTAGGCTTTTTAACCAGTGTAACCCCACTTACATTGCCAGGACCCTCTGATGGCATTACTTATCCAAGTAAGACCATGCTTAGGTACTTGGATCAAAAGTCAGCACATCTCTGATACTTCAATGGTATCTGCCTGTGGCTGTTGCATTGGCTTGGGACCCATGAAGAAGGCTGTATCAGTGCTGGGATGGAGCTCCTTTGGGTGTTGGAAGAAGCAGAGGGAACCAGTAGCCAGAAGCTGACTAAAAAGACCCTTCTCCCTCTCTTTCTCCTTTAGTTTTCACCGTTGGTATCTGAATACTTAGGAAAGTCAGAGAGCCTACTATGGAAAAAAGAGTGAGATAAAAGCTTTCTGTCTGGTACTTCTGCTGCAGGCCTTGCAGGCTGACTGCCATAATGGCTCTGGAAGAGAACACAACACTTTCATATTCTCAGGGGTCACAGTGCTCTTGTTTCATGGACTCCAGCCATCCAGAACAGATGCATGTTCAGTGTCCAGAACACCCTGCTGATAGAAAGTCACCATCATGATTAGCCAGGCTTAACTGATACAATCCCTATTTTAGCATTTCCCAATTTGGCCTTTTGTGAGTTCTTTCTCTCCTACAGTCACCAGGCCATTGGTTCTTTGAGTTCTAATTTCCTTCAAGTGATTTTTGGGCATGTGACATGAAGTTCAGTCTCACCAACATGGTTTCCTTTTCCTCAACATCAGGTTGCAGCCCTGGACGCTAATGGAATTATAGTGGAGGGTCCAGTCCCCATCACCATAGAAGTGAAGGACATCAATGACAATCGACCCATGTTTCTCCAGTCAAAGTACGAAGGCTCAGTAAGGCAGAACTCTCGCCCAGGTAACAGGCAGGGGCCAGAGATATTTATGGAAAGATGGAAGGGTGTCAGGTGGAAGGGGCAGACTTGTGTGGCTAATAGCTGCAGCTGTCACTCAATAAGCACTATCTTACCTACATTTCACACTGATTTGGGAGTTGTTTCACTATCTCTATTGCTCCAGAGCATGGTCTCTCAATGCAGCACTACGTATTGACATCTTGGGTCTGATACTTCTTTTTTTGGTCAGAGGCTATTCTGTGCCTTGTAGGATGATTGGCAGCATCCCCCTGACCTCTATCCATTATGTGCCCCCCCGCCAAGTTGTGGCAATGAAAATGTCTCCAGGCATTGCCAAATATCCTCTGGTGGGTGGAGGGCACAAAATCCCAGCACTTTGGGAGGCTGAGGTGGGAGGATCACTTCAACCAGGAGTTTGAGACCAGCCTGGGAGTTTGAGACCAGCCTGGACAACAAAGTGAGATCCTGTCTCTACAAAAAATAATAAAGTTTGCCAGGTGTGGTGCATGCCTGTAGTCCTAGCTACTTGGGAGGCTGAGGTGGCACAATCACTTGATCCCAGGAGATTGAGGCTGCAGTAAGTCATGATCACACTATTGCACTCGGTCTGGGCAACAGAGTGAGATTCTGTCTCAAAAATTACCCCCAGTTGAAAAACGCTTTTCTAGGGTGATCTTTAAGATACCTCAGAGCTCTAGAACACTCTAGAAAGGTAAGCTTACTCCCCTGTATCTTCTCAGGAACCTCCATTGATATTGTCACTGGTGGTTTCCAGCTCTTTTCTTCTCTTACATCCCATCTGTGGCTCAGCCCTTCTCTATGCTGCATTGACCTTCTACCTTTCACTTCCACAAAAGCCCTTCATTAAGCCCTTCATTAAGGACTTCATTAAGGCGTGAGTGTGTCCAGCAGGTACCTAGGAAGGAGCATCACCTCCTAACAGTTGCACACAATAGAAATGAATATTAGACTTCAGAGTTCTTAGAAATATGGTTTATCTATTAACATTTACTGTATTAGAAATTTTAAAGATATTCATTTAAAATAATACTAATCAAGACTTGGGGCCATTTGCATCATCCCACCATCAAGCTTCTTCCTTCTCTTTCTTCAATGCCTGCCTCCGAGAATTCCAGGAAAAAATTCACTTCAGTTTATTATGTGGAGTGATGTCCCTGTCCCTGAAGCTGCATACCAAAGACTCACACAGACTCTGCTAAATGTGTAGCCTCCAGGCCGTACCTTTTCTCTCTTCACTAATAGAATCTGCTAGAGAAATGGCTCTCAAACTTTTTGGTTTCAGGACTTGTATATTCTCTTAAAATTTACTAAGGACTCCAGAGAACTTTTAGACACATGGGTTATATCCAGTGGTGTCCTGGTAAAGGCTTAACAGCTATTTTTCTAGGGGGACAAAGCTCTGATTTGTAGAATTTTCCAGTTTCCATGTTGCAAATACTCCTACCATGGCCTATTTCAAGTGACCATTGGTATTAATAATTGACACACAAAATTTCTGAAAATTCAACAACTGAGTCTCATGAGCTGTCTCTAGTACATCACTGGTTATATCTATCAACATTTACTGTATTAGAAATTTTAAAAAATTATTAATTCATTTAAAATAACACTAATCAACATGTTTTAATGAAAAATAATTGATTTTAAAGACAAAAATAGTAAGAAAAATGGCATTGTGTTAATCTTTGCAAATCTCTTTAATGTCTGGATTAATAGAAAATGCTTGGATTCTCATGTCTGTTTCTACATTCATTCTCTTGCCATGTGCTAGTTTGGTTGAAATATATGAAGGAAAATTAGCCTCGCACAGATATGCAGTTGGACAAGAGAGGAATATTTTAATAGTATTTTCAGATAACTGGACATTCTTTAGTACTATACCCAAACTCAATAAATTGTGGTTTCTTAAAGATTAGTTGCAAAGTGAAATCAATATTAATACCATATTTTCCATTCTTTTACACTAAAATTCATTAAATTATCTTGTACTTTAAATGGGTCTTTTACAGAAACATGACCTTTAGCTTTACAGAGCACTTGAACAGTTTCAGGGACCCTTAGAGGTTCTGGGACCAGACCTTGAGAAACCTTATTTTAAGGAAGGGGGGAGTAGGATAAATATTTATTTCCCCACTGGTGTGAATTGTCATACCTTTCCCTATTATATCTCCACTTTTTAGATGGAAAAAGTAGCTATGGTTGGTTTGGGTTTCAATTAATATCTTTTTTTTTTTTTTTTTTTTTCTGGGTACGTTTTGTTAAACAGGAAAGCCCTTCTTGTACGTCAATGCCACAGACCTGGATGATCCGGCCACTCCCAATGGCCAGCTTTATTACCAGATTGTCATCCAGCTTCCCATGATCAACAATGTCATGTACTTTCAGATCAACAACAAAACGGGAGCCATCTCTCTTACCCGAGAGGGTAAGTTCAGGGGTGCCCTGGTAGGACTGTCTCGGTCAGAAAAAGGGAGTTTGGTCTGTCTCTTCCAGAGACACTTCCTATTCCCTTCTCCCCTACTTCTCACAGGATCTCAGGAATTGAATCCTGCTAAGAATCCTTCCTATAATCTGGTGATCTCAGTGAAGGACATGGGAGGCCAGAGTGAGAATTCCTTCAGTGATACCACATCTGTGGATATCATAGTGACAGAGAATATTTGGAAAGCACCAAAACCTGTGGAGATGGTGGAAAACTCAACTGATCCTCACCCCATCAAAATCACTCAGGTAGTACCCAAGCCCAAGTAACACTGAGAGCCAACTAGATAAATGGCTTCACTTTGTAGAGACCCACCCTCACAGTCTTCACTGATACACTTATTAGATACCTTTTTCATAGCATGATTATAAAGCAAATTATATAGCCTCTGGCCCCGAGTCACTGGACTTGACCATGCATCATGGGCAGGCAACTTGGATGCAGATATTATGTTAGGCCGTTTTTGTATTGCTATAAAGAAATACCTGAGGTGGGGAATTCGTAAAGAAAAGTTTAATTGGTGCATCGTTTTGCAGGCTGTTCAAGCGTGGCTCCAGCATCTGCTTCTGTTGAGGGCCTTGGGAAAATTACGATCATGGCAGAAGGCAAAGGGGGAGCAGGAGCAACATATGATGACAATGGGAGCAAGAGAGTTAGGTGGGAGGTGCCACACACATTTAAGCACCAGGTCTCATGTGAACTCAGAGTGAGAACTCACTTACCACCAAGGGCATGGCGCTCAGCCATTCACGAGGGATCTGCCCCCATGATCCCACCTCCCACTGGGCCTCACCTCCAATACTGAGGATTACATTTCAACATGAGATTTGGAGGGGACAAACATCCAAACTACATCAGATATATACTTTTGCTTTCAGAGAGAACTTCACTCACCCTCACCTTAAAAGTAGACAGCAGTGATGTTTGTTGTTCCCTGTTAGCAGTGTGGGATATGGCAGCCCTGCAGTGGGTCATTTATGGTGCACTATGTATGGACATGGTTTGATTTGGGGGTTGCAAATAGTTTTGAAAGGCTGCTGCTTCTTATTGTGGAAAAAATCTTGACCCAATAGACTTGCCCATCTTAGGCTGAGGGACAGAGATAGGACTGGCTAGGGGTAAAAGTATCATAGTAGGGAATCTTTCCCCTTGGAAACTCCCTCACCCCTGGCACTCTGTCTCCTGTGTGTGCCTCTCCCCTCCGTTCAGATGCTCCTACTTCCCCACCTCCGTGGCATGTGCTCTTACCCTGGGCCCCCTCCTACCTTAGCTCCTAGAAATTCACTCTGGACTCCACCCAGATTTGATATTTTCTGGAAGCCCAGGAAATTCCTCCACATGAAAGCTGTGGGTTAGTGGGAGATCCCTGGATTTGGAAGCAGATGAACAAAATCATATTCCTGTTCCATCACTTGAATGACTGATCATAAACAAGTCATTTAACTATTCTGAGCCCCAATGTCTCATCAATAAAATAGGGATAATACTTCAGTGTTTTATGAAGATTAACTGAGACAGTATCTGTAAAAGTAGATAAAAATATTAGATATTAAAAGATATTATTATGAAGAAGTACTAGTCTGTAGTTCCCCTAATTTTTTTTAATGCTACTATTGTTAAGGGGCCCTGGAATGGCCTATTCCATCATATTTATTGGGATGGGCCCAGGGACATTTATTTATTGAATGTTGAATTAATGAACTTCAACTTCAGGAGGGAAAAAAAAGGAAGAACAGCAGGAAGAATTCTGATTTCCCAGTTAGAAAGAAAGCATGTCAGCACTCATTACCATGAGAATTTCTGATTGGGGGCCTAGACTAAAGTCTTCATAGCTATTATTCAGGTTACTCCCAAAGGGATTTGTAAATGCTGCAAAGAACTCATGCTTAGTTGCCTTGGGGCTGCCAAGGGAAAATTCTAGAGTGCCTACCCAATTTTCAGGTCTGGAAAAAATGCTCTGGGTGTTCTGAAACCCAAAAGGAGAGAGGGAGAAAGAGAGAGGGGGAGAGGGGGAAGGAGGAGCGGGAGAAGGGGAGGGAGGAGGGGGAGGGGGGAGGGGGGAGGGGGAGATGGGAAGAGGAACTCAGACTGAATTTTTAGAACACAAGAGGAGCCCACTTTAGAACCAAGAAGGTAGTCTGCAGGGACAATGGGTGATGCTTAAATAATTAGCAAGGGACAAAGTTGCTGCTGTGATATCTTCCCAGGCTGCTCTGAGAATAGTTTACTGTGGAAATTTCAACTAGCAGTAGGACCTTGGGCAAATCGCTTAAATTTTTTGTGCCCTAGTTTCTTCATTATAAAATAGAGATAACAGTAGTCTGTACGTCAGAGGACTGTTTGGAGATTAAATGAGATAACACATAAATATGTTTAGAATTGTGTCTGGCATGTGGCAAACTCAGTAAACATTATTAATATATCAGACCAGGCTCTGTCTATATAGCAAGTAGACTGGTCTTACTTGTGTTTATTTTTTATTTTTGCCAGGTTGTTTACAAACAACCCTAGGAGTTGGCAGTTATTCTCATCCCTGAAGTCTCTGAGGCTAAATATTTAGGAAAGGAATGTCCTTATTTTTGTATCATTTGTCTTACTTAATGGCATGGAGAAGACTTCAGAGTGGCCCCTATTGCCCCTGTTCATCTTCATTGGTGAGTATTAGATGCTCACCATACATTGTGGCTTAGTCCTCAGACACTGCCAGCCACAAAGTACATTTTGTTTCTTAAATGGATGGTTCGTGGATAGAAAGCTTTCACAGTCAGACTTCCAAAAGAAAGCAGCCCAGAAACCCTGTAGAGGGTTTGTGAAGAATTGCTTTAGAGAAGAAACATTTCCTGGTATGCTTTTTTTCGAGCAATATAACTTGGTGGGGGGAAACAGGCTTATTTTAGGTTAAAAGTGAAAAACGTAATTCAGTTGTTACAAGAAACCACAAACATACAAGGTTGTCAGAGATTTCAAATTGAGAACTAGAAAATTATTTCCTTTCCAGTTCTCTCAGTCCAAATATAGCTTTCCTCACAACTGACTTTGGGCCCTGTAGGTGCGGTGGAATGATCCCGGTGCACGATATTCCTTAGTTGACAAAGAGAAGCTGCCAAGATTCCCATTTTCAATTGACCAGGAAGGAGATATTTACGTGACTCAGCCCTTGGACCGAGAAGAAAAGGATGCAGTGAGTAAAAGAGAAGAGTTTCACAGGCGACAAGACAAAGTCCTATGCCCATCTACAGTTGAGAGCAAAATGGATTTTACTTTAAAGAAAAAAAAACACATTTCAGACTCCAGCATATTATTGGTTTTCAAAGACATGATAATTTTCACATAATTCTGACCCATCTCATTTTTTAAAATTTTCCAATTCTAAGTGAATTAAAAATAAGGGAGTAAATGACATAGAAATGAAACAGCGATTTTCTCTGCTTTTGACAGAGGGTGGTGGGTGAGTCTTGTCTTAACTCTGACTTTCCTGTTGTAGTATGTTTTTTATGCAGTTGCAAAGGATGAGTACGGAAAACCACTTTCATATCCGCTGGAAATTCATGTAAAAGTTAAAGATATTAATGATAATCCACCTACATGTCCATCACCAGTGACCGTATTTGAGGTCCAGGAGAATGAACGATTGGGTAAGAAATGAGAGCTGCCTAATGCTGTGTAACTGCCCTCCCTTTCTCTCCTCTGCTGGGTACAAGGTGAGCAGGAGACCTTACTGGGAGTCAGTAATCCATGTCTTCCACAGCATAGAAGTTGACTGTACCTTGGGAGTCACGTAAGGACCATATTTGGGATCAAACAGTATCTGGATAGTATTCTTAAATTGGGGCTTTTATAGCTACCATTACCGCTACTACCATTATCACTATTATTATCACCCTTACCACTATCATTAGTATCACAGCTACCTACACTAGTATCTTATATACATGTATATAGGGATATCTCGTTTGCAGGATTTCCCCACACATTATTTGACCTCTAATAATCTCATTAAAGAGATAATCTCATCACATTTGCCAAAGAATTTAAACATTTACACCCAAAGTCAGACAGACACCCTGCAATAAGTAAGCAATACCAATGGAAGTTGACTTTTGACCCTTGGGCCCCCCTTTCTAAGAAGCTGATAATATAATTCAAGAGGCTGCTAGATGAAGTCAAATCCCATCTATTTTTATCATTTTTGCTTTGTCTTGCTATGTTTTCTTTTACTGTGTCCTGTGATAGCTTTTTAGTTTTTGTATAGGAACAACTACTATAAGAACATTATAATTTCTGGGAGTTTTATGGCTTCTCTGGGTTTGGGACAATGCTTGTCTGTTTCCCCCTTGGCAGTGAGCCCCTTGACTGAGCAGACTGGCATTTCTTGAACTGTTTTGTTCCGTTGTGCTGTGTACCTTTCAGAGGCTTCCAAGTGTAGCAGCCTCACGACTATCATTTCTAGAGCTTCACTGCCCTTGTGGAGAGATCCTCCTGTGCTTTGTGGATGGGCTCACATTTTCTTTTCGTCCCTCCATTCCTCACCAGACACACCTCTGACAGAGTGGGTGCCTTCCCGGAGGCTTGCTGCTGGAGCGGCTTGCTCACACTGCTCATTATTTTTCTTCTTGCTATCAGGTGTCGTGTGGGCTGCCTTTTGTCAGTGTGTTCTGTGTCACTGTGTTCTGTGCAGGTCCTCTCTGTTTCATTTTTCTCAACTCTTGCCACAACAGGAAGAGTTAATGCCAGCTTGAAGGACTTCAGTTCGTTATAAGGAAGAATCTTCTCACAGTCACAGTAGTGTAACAGTAGCCAACAAACACGTGTGCCATCACCTTCTTGGGAAATCTGGGATGGTCTGTGACACTGAATAAAGGTGGAAAATCTTTGACAACTTTCTTGACCTGGACATGACACTTCAAGCCTCTTTTACATTGGGCCAAACATATATCCATTTGTTACCTATTTCTGCAAAACAGATTGCTCTAAAGCTTGGCAGCTTGAAACAACAAGCATGTATTATGTCACAGTTTCTGTGAGTCTGGAATCTGGGTGAAGTTCAGCTGGATACCTCTAATTCAGAGAGTTCTGAGAGAGACGGAAAGAGTACGGCAGAGCAGGAAAGGACAGGCATCAGTCTTTCTATGACCTAATCTTGGAAGCGATCCCATCACTTTTGCCATTAGAAACAAGTTGCTAGGCCCAGCCTGCACTCAACAGGATGGGGTTCTGAAAAAGCACAAATATCAGGAGATGGGGGTTGCTGGAAGCTCTTTTCGAGGCGCCTACCTCATCTGGGAAGAGGATAGTGCTGGTTTTCTGAGACTGAAGAAGTCATTGTTGGTAGAATAAATTTTGAAGGGGCTCAGCTTGCTATTTGCCTCTCTAAAGGTGAGAATTTATTTTGTAAAAATCTTTCAGAGTCTTTAGTGGACCAAGAATTCTTATAAATCAACTGAGCATATTCTATATATGTAAGCTTAAAAGGGTACAAGACAATGCTCCTGCCTTGTGGGGACTTACTGTCTAGCTTAGCTGATAGGACATGAGTAGGTGGAAATATTCACAAATAAAACCTTGATAAAATACTGAATTAGGCCAGGTGCAGTGGCTCATGCCTGTAATCCCACCCAGCACTTTGGGAGGCCAAGATGAGCAGATCACTTGAGGCCAGGAGTTCGAGACCAGCCTGGCCAACATGGCGAAACCCTGTCTCTACTTAAAAAAAAAAAAAAACTGCAAAAATTACCCAGGTGTGGTGGTGCATGCCTGTAATCCCAACTACTTGAGAGGCTTGTAGAGATTGCAGTGAGCTGAGATCATGACACTGTGCTCCAGCCCAGACAACACAGTGAGACTCCACCTCAAAAAAAAAAAAAAAAAATTATATATATATATATATATATATATATATATATATATATTCCCCAGTGTATTTACATTCTCCTGTTTGGTATCTTGTGGAACTCGTGTCCCCAAGTCTTAGCAACACTAACATTTATTCTTGAATCCCACTTGCCACCAAGTCTTATGTATTCATACAGAAAATTTAGACTCTCATAAAAGCCCCACCTCCCTAAATTTTTCTGCATATTTCCAAGAGATGCTATGTATACTCCTGTATCAGTTTGAGCTCCACTTGTTCCAGGCCTCAGTCACTCAGAGACATGGTTTTCCTTTCACTTCCGACTGATCCACAAGGTCCTCTGCTCCCAGCGAGGGGTGTCCTCTGATGCCAGCAGTCCTCATGGTGCCTCTGGCAGCATGGAGGTTTCCTGTGAGTGAGAGGAGGACAGTGTCCTCAGTTTCTTGCTCACTTGCTGAGGGGATAGGGCTATAGCAGGGCTGCTGAGACACCAAAGGACCACAGAATTTAGTAAGACACTCTTTCATCCCAGCACACAGATACTTTTCTTGCATATGCATGCCATATGCACTAGAAACATATTCTCTTCTGTCCTATTCCTTCTGATGGTCCCTGCATGCAGCCCATGAGACACATCTGCATGTGTCCAGCTCTACTGTAGACATACATAGGTACTTTCTTTTTCCTCCCCCAACCCAAAACCAAAAAACCTCTAAATTTCCATATGCGTCAGTGGATGCAAACTGTGTCAGCTGATGGGGGAGGGGGTGTAACTCCACAAATGGGATGAATTCAAGTTTGAGCTCCTACGTGGGATTCTTGCTACATATAAAGAGACCTACAATTCCCACCTCCCAGAGTAGGATGGTCTGGAACCTGTCAGAACTTGCCCAGAGCCGGGTGCAGAACCGAGTCATAGCCACTGGTTTGTAGAACTCCCTGGACTGAAACCCTCACAGGAATAAAATACTTAGGACCACAAACTACAGCAAGGTGGAGAGGATCCTGCCTGGTCCCTGCCCTGTGTTATCTTTGGAGTAGAGTCAGTTTCTGCAATTGTTCCATGAAGTTGCTTAGATGCAATCTAGGGTTGGCTTATCTTTGTTTAGTGATACCATTTGCCATGTGTATTAGCGTCCTAGGGCTACAGCAACAAATCACCACCAATTTGGTGACTTAAAACAACAGAAATCTGCTCTCTCCTAGTCCTGGAGGCTGGAAGTCTGAAATCAAGGTGCTTGCAGGGCAGCGTTCCCTCCAGAGTCTCAAGGGGAGAATCTTTCCTTGCCTATTCCGGCTTCTGTTGGCATCTGGTGTTCCCTGGCTACTTGTGGCAGCCTATTTCCAACTTCTGGCTTCCTCCTCCAGATCATTTCCTCCTCTGTGTGCATCTCTGTGTTTCCCTTCTTAT
The DNA here is from genome assembly GCF_028858775.2 of Pan troglodytes. NCBI lineage: Eukaryota > Metazoa > Chordata > Mammalia > Primates > Hominidae > Pan > Pan troglodytes. The sequence goes on along the minus strand of NC_072405.2, from coordinate 104,377,029 downwards.
AGGTGCACCTGTCACTGAATTTAGGGCTGCCTCTAAATCCAGGATGATTTCCTCTCCAGAGCCTTAACTAGTGACATCTGTGAAGGTCTTATTTGCAAATGAGTCCCATGCTCAGGTTCTGGTAGACATGAAGTTTTGGGAGGGAGTACTAGGTGTTATGGGCTGAATGTGTCCCCCATGCCCCCCAAATTATATGTTGAGGTCGTAACCCTCTGTTCTAGGCTACATCTTCCCCCTCCCCCAGATTCATAGGGTGAAGTTCTAACCCCTGGTACCTCGGAATGTGACTATATTTGGAGATAAGGTTTTTAAAGAGGTAATGAAAGTAAAATGTCCTTACAGTGGGCCCTAATCCAGTATGACTGGTATCCTTATAAGAGGAAATGTGGACATAGGGAGGTTCAGAAGGAAGGTGCTGTGAAGGCACCGGAAGGAAAAGACAGCCACTCACAAGCCCAGGAGAAGCCTCGGAAGAAACCAACCCCGGCAACACCTTGATTGCAGACTTCTGGCCTCCAGAACTGTGAAAAAATAAGTCTCTGTTGTTTAATCCATGATACTTAATGACAGCCCTGGCTGACAAATACACTATTCAACCCATTACATGTTAGGATGAGAAGAACCAAAATAAATCTAAGAGCATTTGTCTGCTATTCAAAGTTATTCATGGTGTTTTCTAGGAATGTGCTTATTTTAGTGAAACTATTTTAATAGATTATGTGGAGCCTGTAATGGTGGGTTTTCCTTCTTTCCTTCCTCATAGGTAACAGTATTGGGACCCTTACTGCACATGACAGGGATGAAGAAAATACTGCCAACAGTTTTCTAAACTACAGGATTGTGGAGCAAACTCCCAAACTTCCCATGGATGGACTCTTCCTAATCCAAACCTATGCTGGAATGTTACAGTTAGCTAAACAGTCCTTGAAGAAGCAAGATACTCCTCAGTACAACTTAACGATAGAGGTGTCTGACAAAGGTTAGTATCATATCCACCGTCTTGAGTGCAAATCATTGTTTTCCTTCTAGCTATGACTTATTTTCCTGCGCTAATGTCTGGTATGTTATAGAATGATGCCATTTAAACATTTTTTGCTTCCTTTGTGAAACACACGTAACACAGAGATAGCTGGTTGAACACTGTAAAGGCCGGAGCTGCAGCTCAGGCACCATTGCTGTGTTGGTCTGGGTCCTATGAGAAGCAGATGCCAAAAGGAGATTAAATGTACGAGGATTTTATTGGGGGCAGCCTGTGAGAAAAAATTGCGGAAGGGCACAAAGAAGGCTGGGAGAGTCATCAGACCTAAATACAAGCCTGATGCCTGACGCTGGGTGAAGGGGAGACGGAGAAGGAAGGCTGGTGGGAATGTCCTAGACTAGGACAGTCTGAGGAAAGCTTGGCACAGCTGTTGGGGAGTCTAAAGGGGGCTGTCAGAGGAATTCATTGTCTTTGAAAATGAGCTTTACAATTGCTGCTTTTCTCAGTCACTGGCTGTGTACAGTCCAGGGGAGTTGAGGTCTCAGTGTGAATGTGGTAATAGATTCCAGAGCACAGCAGTGGGGCTGTTGTCAATTAACATCCCTGTTGTTGGAGGTCTGCCGGGCACATTCTGCAGAACATAATCACAAACAGGAAAATGAATTGTATTTCCCAATTCTTGCTTTCAGACTGAAAGGACTCTACTGTAGGAAAGTGGAGGAGAAGAGCATCTTTCGGAAAGTTCTGTCTTACCCTAACAGCTTCTAGTTGGCCGTTTGACAGTATCAGGAGACATTCTTCCCTATACTCCTTATACAATTGCAGAGCAAGTGGTTCTTAATCTCTGTTGGGTCACAGGAACCTTTGAGAATCTGATAAAAACTATGCATTCTTAATCAACTGCACACATTGTTAAACAAATGTGCACAGACACACAAAATACCTGGATTCAAAGAGAGACTCATTTCAAGGGCACTCAGACTCCTAGAAGGTCCTTTGAGTTAATGCGTACTAATCTTCGATTACCATATAATTCAGTAATTGTTCTGCTGGCAGGCACGGATGACACAGGTATGGAGAACAAACAAGAAACGTTTCACACTGTGCTTCATGTTTCTGTCCTTTACAGGGATATTGAGATACTAGGCAGAAGCCAGGTTTAGTAGGGCCCTAATGCGGAATGTTTGAAACCCAGTAATTTGACAAATATTAAGGCCCTAATATTTGTCTAGCATTATTGTAAGAGATAGAACAGATGTAAGTATAATAAATCTTCCCTATTCATGACGAGCTAACAATTTCACACTATCAGCAGTCCATTCTTTCAGCAGTTATTCTGCATTTACTTATTTGAGGCACCATGCAAGGTGTTGGGGAGACATAGATGATTCTGTCCTCAAGGAGCACTCATTCTGGTAGAGGAGATGGACACGTGAGTCAGTAAATTGCAAGGAACTGCACAAGGTAGCCCATGAAGGAAATAAGTGACTCAGTGGAGGGAGAGAACAGGTACAGCTTTCTGGAAGAGGTATTTCTGAGCTGGGCTTTGAAGGATGAATATGACAAGTTACAAAATCATGTAGGGCTTATGGGAGGGTGGGAATCCATGTGGAAATACATGAGGACCTGGAGCAATTTGAAGATAGAGTTTAAAGTGGGAATCAGATTACAAATTGTTTATTTGCATGAGTACGTCTATAGAAAATATGGACCAGATTATAAAATATATTAAAATACATGTGTGTGTTGATATAACTAAACATTCAACTGTGCACTACAGAAAACTAGAGACTAGGCTATAATTAACACAGTTTTACATAAAACCAGGGAAGGCCTTTTACCCAGAAAGGCCCACTGCTGGTCAAACGAGGTGTGTGCAGAGCGGCGAGCCAGTGGGTTCTGGGTCTGGGACCACTCCAGTCTTCAGCCATTCTTGTTGTCTACAAACGTTCTGAGGACCAGCCTTAATTTCAATCAATATCCACTTGGTTGTAATTGGATTGTTAATAGATTCCGTCCCTGGGATCATGTCCAGTGCATTGAGCACCAGCTCTAGAGTTAAACTACCTGGGAATATTAGTCAGGATCCCAGCAGGAAGCGGAGGCTCCCTTCAAAGAGTTTAAAGAAGGGATTGTTTGCAAAGGTTGTGGGCAGGGTTAAGGGAAACCAACAGGAGGTGTGAAGCACAGTAAGCAGTATTTTCTGCCCTAAAACCTGAAGGAGCCAGGGAGGGGAGCATCCCCCAAAGGAGCAAGGCCTGTGCCTTTCACTAGAAGAGGGCTGTTGGCAACGGGGGCGTGACACCCCCAGCTACACTCTTCCTGTCCTCCCTCCAGTCTCTTGCCACGCCTCTTAGTGGCAGAACCCAACTGTTACCCTCAGGGTGAGGATGTACATTGATGCAGTTCATAAGGTCAGCCCCTTGCGCTACAGAGCACAGACAGAGGAATGGATGGTGGCTGCAGAGGGCAAAGGGAACCTCTGGGTTTGAATCCTGGCTCCATCACTAGTTAGTTGTGTGACCCTGGTTAGGTTACCTGAACTTCTCTATTCCCTGGCTTCCTCATCTGTTAATTAAATGGGAATGACAGTAGCACCTACAACATGAAGTTATCATGAAGATGAATGAGTAACTCGGGTAAACAATACAGTTGCTGCTATATAGAGGCCGCTAACAACTGTATTATGATGAAAACATCTGTTCTGTTATTCACAGTTTACAGATAAATTGAGTGAGGCACCCAAGCTCTCACATACATGCTAAGTGGCAGAGCCAGAGTCCAAACAGTGAATTCCAAGCCCAGAGTCTTAACCATTATACAGTGCAGTGCACCATGGTTAGAACAACAGCAACCCAACAAAGAACCTGTCATTTTATTTCTTGTTCTCTCTCCCCCAGACATCCTGTCCCCACCTGCACTCCACACACATCTGGAATCTAGCTGAAGCTGCTGTGTGCCTAGGTCTTGGAATTGTGAAACCCATCCCTGAAAGCCTGGGTGATTTCTCCAGGATTCCAGGAGCTACCTCTGTCCCCACCTTGCTTCCTGCAGGCTGGGTAGCCAGACTCTTGTGAACAGGCCAGTGGTGCCAGTTCCTCCCTTATTTAGATAGAAGAGAGCAGGCCCTTGAACCTCCCCATCATAGTAGTAAGAGCAGATGTAGGTTGGATGTGTTCAGAGAAGGAGAGACAGCCACTGGGATGCTCACAGAAGGCTTTCTGGAAGGACAGTTTTGCTCTGGACTTTGCAGATTACATAAGTTTCACTAGTCAGAAAAAGACTGCTTCTCAAAAGGAAGCCATCCTGCTCAGGAACAAACCTTACCTAACTTTACTTAGGAGGACAGCAGGTGGACAGCAATGAAAAACCTAGAAAAATCTCTCTTAGATCTGTCTTTAGCCACCCTGCCCCACACTTGGTGACCACTTGGGTACAGGTGGGAAACAGAGAACCCACTCTCTGCACAAATTGCATGTCAATTGCAAAATTGTGGCTATGGGGGTCACTTCACTTGCCAAGTATTTTCTTGCAGATTTCTGATATTAATGCATGGTTTTCAGTGAAAATTTCTATGACACATGACTTTGGTTTTCAGATTTCAAGACCCTTTGTTTCGTGCAAATCAACATTATTGATATCAATGATCAGATCCCCATCTTTGAAAAATCAGATGTGAGTAGTTGTCATTATTTGTTTTTTCTTTACTTTATTCATTTTACTTGACCCTTTCTTCTGGGATAAAGACACAGACAGTAGCTAGGAAAAGTGCCAGACTTAACAGGTAACCTTGGTCAGTGCACCAATAACCCAGATGCCATCTTCAGTGGAACTTTTTGGGGAACAGTAACATTTACTATTGTAGGTGTCTGGGAACATTCATTTATAAACTCCTGCCAATAGCTCATTTATTCCAAGGGCTGCTTAGAAACAACAACCACAATCTTTGTCAAATTGAAAAAAGTTGAATGGCGGCTTACAGTTTGTCATTATATATTTTTTTGTGTTAGGACAATAAATAGATTTACTGCTAGGTCTCAAGCATTTTTAGCCAAAAATTTAATATTTGGAATATTGGCAATTTAATTTGTAATAATTGGGTAAGAGAAAGGGAGAAGAAAAAATTAATCTCTGACTTAAGCCAAAGAAAAATGTGCCCAAGACATTTGAGAGAATTAGAACTGGACAGAAAGAAAAAAGTCAATTTAGAACCTCAAGAAAAATGCAAATTACTGTTTTCTTGTCATCGATAGGGCGTTCAGACTTGGTGATGACTTTATCATTGTTTCCCTAAGGAGGGAAGTCTCTATTTTGAAGGAGCAAGAAGCCTATTTGACTAGACTGTTATGTTATTTTTGAAGTCAGTTATGAGGCAGCCCAGAGCCCTGTGATGATGTTCATAAATCAAAATAGGGACAAGCCTGCAACAAAGAAGGGAATTGATTTATGAGGGGGCTAGGGGTGGGAAGAGGTGTGAGTGGATATGTCTTGTGTAACAGGCACTGAGGTTCAGCAGGCATCAAATAACCCATTTCTTCTCAGCCTCCATTCTCTTGGGCTTTTGATCCTTTCCTAACTTTGTGACCTCCTCGCCTTTTATCGAGACAGTGTTTTTTAGATTGAGGGTAAGAATCCTGCACTTGAGGTCTCAGAGCTTAAATACTTATCTGGCTACAGAGAGTGAACCTGCTTGTTTCAATGCTGTGGTCTTCTCTTCTGAGACCTACTTATAACCTTCTTTAGGATCATGATGCCAAGAGAGATAATCTGGGGGATTTTCAGTGGAGTGGGAGATGGTCTAGGCCAGTGTTCAAGAGCATAGGCTTTGGAGTTGCACAAACATGGCTTTGAATCCCAATCCCTTTGACCCACTAGCTGTGTGACCCTTGGTGGGTTTTACTTCTCCAAGCCTTTGCTCCTCGTAAGTGGAGATGGTAACATAACTACTCCGTAAGGTGTTTTGTTGATTTTCTTTATTGAGCACTTACTATGTGCCAAGAATTTAGGAGCTTTACATGCATTGTCTCCCTTAACACCCACAGCAAACATGAAGTAGGTTCTATTACTATTGTCTCCATTGGACAGATGATGAAACTGACACTTAAAGAAGTGAAGTAACTTGCTTCAAGCCACTCAACTAATAAGAAGCAAGCCTACAATTCATATTCAGGCTGTTTAACTCCAAAGTTCAAGCTTTTAATCAACCTCTATTCATTGGTTGATTTAAGAATTAATTAAATAATGTATATAAAGTGCCTACCACCTGATAGATACTCAATACATGGCGGCTATTTATATCATTACTACTACAATAATTAAGTTATTAAACAAATTGGATATGGGAGGGGGAATTTGTTTTAGAATCCTACCAGTAGCTCTCTGAGATATTGCGTTCTTTGGTACAATGGATATCAGCTCATGAGTATGACTGATGTTAAAATCAACTGCAATATATTCATCAATAGGAAAAAACATGCCCCATGAAGATTGATGCAAACCATGACTTGTGTCTATTCTGAAACCAGAGAGATAAGTTTGTCCTTTGGCTTTGATGACAGCAGACCTTCTCATTGTTTCCTTCTCCATTTTCTCCTTAGTATGGAAACCTGACTCTTGCTGAAGACACAAACGTTGGGTCCACCATCTTAACCATCCAGGCCACTGATGCTGATGAGCCATTTACTGGGAGTTCTAAAATTCTGTATCATATCAAAAAGGGAGACAGTGAGGGACGCCTGGGGGTTGACACAGATCCCCATACCAACACCGGATATGTCATAATTAAAAAGGTAAATACCCCATTTATTTAGTATAATTTGTCTTTGTTTGTGGGTTAATTTACTAATGACAGTGTGAAGACCTATAAGCAGAGGTGATGTATTAGCAGCCATCTCTCAGGCATGGTGATGGGTTCCTGGATTCCTGGATTCCTCTTAGTCGTTCCTGTCTTCCTGACAGACGGAAAGTCAGGATTCTAGACCTGGCTCTGTTGCTAGCTAGCCAAGTAACTTTTGCAGGGAGGTAATGTCATATAAAATATATAAAATGCAGGATGAACAATTTTTTAGTATAAGTGTGTTCTATGCAATATTTGGGATGCACTTATACTAAAAACTTGTTTGTTATTTATCTGAACTTCAAATCGAACTTGGTGTTCTATGTTTTTATTTGCTATTTGCTAAATCTCGCAACACTGTTAAGGTCTGGGAGTGGCACTCAGGGTCTCGCTTTCACTTCCCTCTTTGCAAATGTGAGAAGTTGGGTTGGATGACCCCATGGGCCTTTTAGGCTGTAAACCCTTTATTCTAATGTGCCAGGCAGAGATACCTTTTGAATAATGCAACTGCTGGGTCTCCTTCCAAGGTTTAATAGACAAGTTTCTTTTTAATCCCCCTCCCCGCTGCTTTACTTTCACCTTTTACTGTATTGCTAAGCCCATGGGCTCTCATTCTGTCTCTCCCTCTGTAAGGACTGGATAATCTGGAGTCAAAGTCTTAATTACCTTGGTTCCTGTCTCTTTGTACAGGATTCTCCCAACCCTCCCTCAATCTACTCCTGTCCCCTGCCATGTATACCTGAATCTTGACTCTTTTCTCTGTGGCTGCCTCATCTGTGTTTAGAGCATGTCATGGGTTTACCAGATGACTCAATTGGAAGCAGCACTCAATGCCGTCCAATGTACTTACAGTTAAGATACTTTCCTAGGAAAGAGAGTGAAACCTCGCTGTTAAAAAGGGCCAGAGAGAATCTGCAAGGGTGGCTAATTGTTTAAGGTTTGCAGTGCAGTGTGCTGGAAGCTGCAAAAGAAAGCTCTGGAGTACAGTTTTGAGCCAGAATAAAAGAAAACTGAAAGAGGCTAAAAATGAAGACAAAATAGAATAATTTCACAGAAAATGGACAGAAGCACAGAGAAAAAAGCACTAGTGCTGAAGCAAGCCCTAGGACAGAGCCTTGGAATTGTGATCCTATTGTTACCAAACATTCCAGCTTGAACCAAGGGCCCCTGCTGCATTTCAGCAGAGAGGTTGCTGTGGACCAGCTCAAAGCCTTAGCCTTGTGTGTGAGTCTGACATTTGGAAAAGGTACCATGACAACCTCCCCTTGTGCTCACAGCAGTCTGCATGGAGAGAGAATACCACAGAAAGAAAGGATAAAGGAAAGGGCAGTTTTCAGAGCTTGCAGTGGGTTGGTGTGTTCCTTTGCAGGTGACGGGGGCAGCTTCCTTTTATCCTTTTGCAGGACCAGAGCTCTCTAGGAATCTAAGGGAAGATAGAGGCCCATCCATCCCAGTATGAACAAGGCCCATATGTCATCTTTTTTTGAACAGCAGTTTAACTTGGCCATTTGTGGTTAATGGGCCCTTTTAGGGAGATGTTGGCACCTATCTCAATGATTAGCTGTGGGTGAGAGCTGTAAGTATCCTCCCTCACAACCTGACACGAGAGGTATGCTACAGTAGAGTAGGCCTCTGACCAAACTCTTTGTCACATCCTTACTTTATATGTGGTTCTATTTCAAGTGTCTATTATGTCTCCTGGCATATATTAGAGGTTCAATAAATATTGCTTGACTTAATGAATAAATGAATTCTGTCCCATATACAATTATGAACAAGCAGACACATAGGTGATCATCGAACCTGTGCTTTAGGCCTGTGACATCCCAGCTCTCTGCCCCTTGGGCACTGTGATAACTGTCCTTGAGCAAGTGGATTTGTTCAACCATCCAGAGGCAGGTGATAACTGGCAGAACAGAACTGAGCCCTGGAACTCTGCAGGGTACAATCTGCTGGCCAGGCCAGATATCTATACTCCTGTTCACAATGACTAAGGGATACACTATACTTGTAACCAAACAGCACATCTTTTTTTGAGACAGATGCAGTGCCACAGTCATAGCTCATTGCAGCCTCAACCTCCTGGGCTAGAGCAATCCTCCCACCTCAGCCTCCTAAGTAGCTGGGACCACAGGTGTGTGCCACCACACCCAGCTAATTTTTTATTTTTGTAGAGATGGGGGTCTCCTTATGTTGCCCAGGCTGGTCTTGAACTCCTGGGCTCAAGTGATCCCCCTGCCTCAGCCTCCCAAATTGCTGGGATCACAGGTGTTTGAGCCACTGTGCATGGCCCAAAGTGCATATCTTGGACACCACTCATATCACCAAGAAAATTTATTTGTAAGATCACTTTGCTAATTAACAAACCTTCTAGTTCTAATTGAGATAGTGTTGGCTGAAGGACTATCATAGCTACCTCTGGGATATAGATCTCGGATTAGGTTCTTTCAGATGCTAAGCAACAACCAACCCTGGGCTGTGGATTCTTGATTAGGACACACCAAATGTTAGCCAATTCCCCACTAGGATATAGAATAAAAATATAACAAATGTATGTAGCCATACTATTTGTTATTGAAGTATTTTATAGACTATATAATTTGGTTTTTTATGTATGGCTTTGTCTTCTAAGTCCTTGCCTATTAAGCCATCAAGGGACTACCACTGTTCTGAACCACTGTGTTAATAATTTTTAAAAGTTTAAGTTTGTTAATCACAATTATATCATTAACAGTTCATCTGAATTACAAATGTGCTAATCACAGGTAAAATTCACTGAGGGACTCATACGTGGCAACTATAGTTTGTTTGCATAAACTCTCTTGCTTCTCCCACTGATTCTGAGGGAGGCAGAAATTCAGGCCCACAGCAAGGTACAGTCAGGCCTTCTGGTGATGGCAGAGCCGGGAACTTGACTCCAGGCCTCCATCTCCTCTCAGGAAATAATTTCTGTGAGTCCTGGTGTTGCCACTTACTAGCTTGTGGCCTTGACCAAATGATGTAACCTCTCAGGCCCCAGTTTTCCAATCTGTAAAAATGGGTAAAATGGTAGCACCTTTCTAGTAAGGATGTTGAAGAATTAAATGCAAAAGTATGTATATAGTTCCTAACACAGAATCCAGCAGGTTGCAAACTTAAACACATGGCATCACTTGATTCTAATTAATTAGAGCTAGGATTCTACCTGTGGACAGGTATGCTTTCCCCTGTTGCCTAAGGGGGCCAAACTTGCCTAATTCAAGAGTCAAATGGTGCATACTGAGGACTGCGGCCTCAGCCTCTCAAGGGGAAAGCCTGGAAATGAGTAATTTTGGCAAGTGCCCAAAGCAATCCTTCAGATTAAACAACTGTCAGAAATGCTCCCTGCTCTGTATTTACTTCTGCCCAAGCTCCAGCCTCTCGTGTGCTTGGTTATCATGCTCTTGGGGCCAAACGTGTGTCATGAGCAGGAAAGCTATTTCTTTGAGCCCTGCCTGGCTCAACAATAACTCTCCTGAGATCCTGTTTCTTGAAATTCAGGGTTCTGCCTTATTTTAACTTGCAAATTTTGTCACTTCTCTACTATGGCTGATCCTTTTGAATTCTCAGTTCACTAGCTATTTTTAACCAGACCAAATGTCATCTGGAAAACTAATGTGCACACTTTGATATCATCAGTGATCGCTAGTGAAAATTGTAAATATCCCAGTCTCAACCCCTCTCCTTCAGCATTTTCTTTGCCTCCAGGTTGAATCTAAATCACTAGATTTGACCTTTCAGGCAGCTGTGTGCACAAAAGGAATCGTGGTATGAGCAGGTTTTTTCAGTTAACTTGAATATGTCTTGCCAGATTGGACTGAGGCCATTCCAAGAGGCAGTGATGGGTCTCTTGACTTGGCCTCACAGTCATATCCCCAGGTCATGAAACACAATGCACATGGCCGGACAAGGCTTGTTCTTGGCTCAGCTCTGCTGATTACCATGTGCTAATTTAGCATCTTCCATTTATAATGATTTCTCCAGAAGATTTGGTTTGATGTTTTTCCAGGTGTGGAAGTTATGCGGATAGAATCCTCAATGGCAGGCTGCTGCTTTTCATTCGTTCTTCCATCCAGTGTTTAGGGAACACTGACACTGCCTTCTAGCTAGTCTTCCTGCCCCAGTGTGGATCACCTCGAATCCATCCCCCATGCAGCTGCTCCTGGAGTTATCTTTCTAAGACACACATCTGACCTTGTTAGTCAAGGATGAAGTTCCAACTCCTCAGCTCGCCGTACAGTCTTGTCTTTCCACTGTCAGCCTTGCACGTTCTCTTCTGGTAATACAGGCTGCTTCTCATTTGCACACACAGTGTCTCATTTCTTTAAACCATTGCCTCTGGGGCCACAGTGATGGGATGAGGAAAAGCCAGGGAGGGTGCTTAGGACCTGCTTGGTGGTGAGGATGGATGCATGTGCTCTGACTGAGCATATGGACAACTGTGCTGCCTGCCTGGGCCCGGACTTTGCTGGACTGGATAGGAACAGAGAGCTGTGTGCTTTGTCCCCATCACAGGCTCATTCTGGGAGCTGCTGCCTTCCTGCTTGGTCTACTAGGCTTTTATCTCAACTGGACAGTTCTGTCATCCCCTGAGACTGGGAGTGGGTCCTGTGAGTGAGAAACTCCAGCTTGTTCTCCCCACCTCTACTTCAGGGGGAGAAGCCCTAATTGAACCGTGGACCACGTGACGTGTATTGGACCACGTCACGAGGTCGACGAGGGCCAGGCCCTGCAGACAGTGGGTGCTTATCACTATGAACAACCTCTTTTTTCACACTTAGCTGGCTTACATGATTTTATCTCTTATATATTTGAACAAATTTCAATTGATTCTTCTATCTCAAACCCGAGTCTTCACACACAGTTCCCACCCTTCTATGTGAAAAATTGTCCCACAGCACTTATGAACTAGAGAGTGAGTCATGATGGTGTGTGTTGGTGCATGCATGTGGGAAAGGGGATTCTGGAAGGTAGGGATGTTCTCCAGAATCTCCTCTCCATGGAGGCCCTCAAGGACCAGGCCTTCCTGGTCTTTGTAGTTCCTGACCAGCCCGCTGTGGGCACTATGTGTCAGGGAAGAGATGAGAAGCAAAGATGAATATGAAGCAGTTCTTCTTCTCATGGAGCTTAGGGTCAGTGAAGATCTAAAATACATCAACACTTAGATCTATTAGGTGCTATGAGACTGCAGAGGATGTGCAGCTTGTCAGTTTGGGGATGGAATGTAGGGATCAGGAAGCCGACACAGAGAAGACAGCAGTAAGCCCACTCCTGAAGAGGGGGAGTACTCTTGGGTAGCCCTGTTAAATTCTGCCTCATATGAAACCAAAATTGGTTTCTTGATGTTCATTCCTGGTTCCATCTGGCATGTCCTCAGCAGATCATCTGTCATCTCTGTTTCCCTCTCCCATCCTCCATGAGTTTAAAATCTTTGATTTGGGGGCTTGAGTTTTGAGGCCCTTGGAAAATCATTTCCCATAAAAAATGGAAATCTCTATGTAAGCATTTCTCAAGCTGTCATCTGAGAACGTCTTGGGAGAATCAATACATTTCTGTTGAATAAATGAAGTGTCCCACAGTTAAATAAATTTGAGGACTTCCATGTTCCAGTTCCTCTTCTAAGACATATTAGCGTAGTGCAAGCTCTGGTAAGACCTGCAGAAAAGACTCTTTCATGGCTCTGTAATCATTCTGAGAAGGTTTTTGCTGACACTCGATTGAGAACCACTGCTATGAAAGTTTGTCTTGTTTATAATTGACAAATAAAAATTGTATAGGAGGACAACATGTTTTGAAGTATACATACATTGTAGAATGACTAATTAGAGCTAACTAGCATCTGCATTACCTCACATACTTATCACTTTTTGTAATGAAAACACTTAAGATCTACTCTCTGGATTTTAAAGTACACACTACATTGTTGTTAACTATAGTACCACGTTGTAAAATAGATATTTTAAACTCATTCCTTCTAACTGAAATTTTGCATGCTTTTACCAGCACCTCCCCAATCTCCTCACGCCCCAGCTCGTGGTAACCAACATTCTACTCTCCAAGTTCAACACCTTTAGATTCCACATACAAGTGAGAACATGTGGTATTTGTCTTTTCATGCCTGGCTTATTTCACTTACCATAATATCTTCTAGGTTCATCCGTGTTATCACAAATGATGGAACTTCCTTCCTTTTTAAAGCTGAACAGTATTTCATTGTGTGTGTGTATATATATATATGTGTGCATGTGTATGTATGTGTATGTATGTATGTGTATATATATGTATGTGTATATATATGTATGTGTATGTATGTATGTGTATATATATGTATGTGTGTGTGTATATATATATATATATATGTATATACCACATTTTGTTTATCCAGTTGTTTGTTGTTCGACACTTAGGCTGATTCCATGTCTTGGCTATTGTGAATGATGCTGCAGGGAACATAGGAGTGCAGATATCTCTTTGACATACTGACTTTATATACCTAGTAGTGGGATTTCTGGATCGTATGGTAGTTCTATTTTTAATTGTTTGAGTTTCCTCCATACTGTTTTCCACAATGGCTATTGTAATTTACATTCTTACCAACAGTGTACAGGGTTCCCTTTTCTCCACATCCTCACCAATGTTTGTTTTTTGTCTTTTTGATAAGTCATTCTAACAGGTGTGAGGTGATACCTCATTGGGGCTTTAATTTGCATTTCTCTGATGATTAGTAATGAGCATTTTTTTCCATATACCTGTTGGCTATTTGTATGTCTTCTTTTGAGAAATGACTATTCAGGTCCTTTGCCTATGTTTTAAACAGGTTGTTTTCTTGCTACTGAGTTGTTTGAGTTCCTTATAAATTTTTTATATTAATCCTTTTTCTAATGTGTATTTGCAAATATTTTCTCCTGATCTGTAAGTTGCTGCTTCACTGTTTCCTTTGCTATGTAGAAGCTTCTTAGTTTGTTGCAATCCCATTTGTCTATTTTTGCTTTTGTAGTGTGTGTTTTTGGGGTCACACCTAAAAGATCATTGCTAGGCTGGGCATAGTGGCTCACGCCTATAATCCCAGCATTTTGGGAGGCTGAGGTGGGTGGGTCACTTGAGGTCAGGAATTTGAGACCAGCCTGGCCAACATGGCAAAACCCCCGTCTCTACTAAAAATAAAAGGGTGAGTTTCCTCTATCTCGTGAGATGGTTTGCCCTTCTGTCATAGGATAACACAGCACAAAGTCCTCAACAGATGCTGGTGCCATGTTCTTAGGCTTTCCAGCCTCTAGAACTGAGAGTCAGATAAACTTCTATTCCAGCCAGGCATGGTGGCTCATACCTGTAATCCCAGCCCTTTGGGAGGCCAAGGTGGGCAGATCACTTGAGGTAAGGAATTTGAGACCAGCCTGGCCAACATGGTGAAACCCTGTCTCTATTAAAAATACAAAAATTAGCTGGGCGTGGTGGTGAGTGTCTGTAATCCCAGCCACTTGGGAGACTGAGGCAGGAGAATCACTTGAACAAACCTGGGAGGCGGAGCTTGCAGTGAGCCAAGATCACGCCACTGCACTCAAGGCTCAAGGCTGGGTGACAGAGCATGAGGCTCCATCTCAAAAATAAAAAATAATAAAAAAAGATCATTGCCAAGACCAATGTCAGAGTTTTCTTCTATGTTTTATTCTAGTGGTGTTATAGTTTCAGGTCTTATATTTTGTCTGTAATCTATTTTTAACTGATTTTCATATATGGTATGAAATAGTCTAATTTCATTCTCCCACATGTAGATATCCAGTTTTTCCAATATCATATATCGAATATATGAGAGTTTAAGAAGGATAGGGAATGAATCTTTTAAGGGAGCTAATCACCCCAAAATTAATTTTCTCTCTTTCTCCTACACAGCCTCTTGATTTTGAAACAGCAGCTGTTTCCAACATTGTGTTCAAAGCAGAAAATCCTGAGCCTCTAGTGTTTGGTGTGACGTACAATGCAAGTTCTTTTGCCAAGTTCACGCTTATTGTGACAGATGTGAATGAAGCACCTCAATTTTCCCAACACGTATTCCAAGCGAAAGTCAGTGAGGATGTAGCTATAGGCACTAAAGTGGGCAATGTGACTGCCAAGGATCCAGAAGGTCTGGACATAAGGTAAAGGGCAACAGTGCTGGGCAGGCCTGGCTGCGTGGTCACCAAAGCCAATGGGGAGGAGGAGGAGGAGCTGGCCTGCACTGACTCCAGGGC
This sequence comes from Pan troglodytes, assembly GCF_028858775.2. Classification (NCBI taxonomy): domain Eukaryota; kingdom Metazoa; phylum Chordata; class Mammalia; order Primates; family Hominidae; genus Pan; species Pan troglodytes. Next base: position 104,361,968 of record NC_072405.2, on the reverse strand, counting down.
TGACCCTCACAGCATACCCAGCAATGATGAAATTGGCTTTGGTTTAGGAAGCTGTCAACACCCTGGGGGCATTCCAAGGGATGGTGGTTCATCAATAACCATCTAGGCTCAGACAAGTGGGAAGCAGCATGAGGTTCCATTCTAGCCCATGAGCTTCAGGTCCCAGCTGAGAGCTGGATGGTTCAGGAAGTGAGGTTCACCTCTGAGAGACTAGAATAACCAGGCCCCGTGTCTAAGCCAGTTATCTAGGCTGGGGTTTAGGAAAGGGTTCCAGCCCTAAAGGTGTATTGGAGTTCTAGACAGAGACCAAAGCCCAATTGGACAGACCATGCCAACTTACAGGGCTGAGGGAATCTTCTGGATGTAGGATACATAGGTTCCTTGGCTCCAAAGAGCTGATCTAGGGCACCCCTGGAGAAGCTGGTGCTCTGGCTGAGGTGGCTAAACAAAATGTGTAAATATTTCCATCTTAGCAATTCCTTTTTTTCAGTTCAGTAAGACCCACACAGATTTGCCTTAAAAAGTACAATGATGATTAATTTGCTTAAGAAATATATGTTTGTATATATCTGTATAATATCTATAAAATCTTTAAGATCATGTAGTTAATAAGACTTGAACTCAGATCTTTCGCTGCTGTTGTACATTACACCTCCTGTCTATGGCATAGGAAATATTTCAGCATGACTTAAATCATGCGTGTGGCTATGAATGGCAGACAATTCCTTAAGTTTCTCTGAACATCTGGAGGGAGTCTTGCCTCCCATTGAGCTGTCCTTCAGGCACTTGGATTCACTTCTAAGACCTTTATCTGATCATTGAGAAGCAAAGTCACCACCTGCAGTTTTACTCTAACTACTTCTGTAGTTTTATAGAGAAGAAAGAACAGTAGGGGATATACTCTATGGTTTAGTGTAGATACTACTGGGTCAAAAATTATGAGAAGACACAAAATGTTTTTAATCTTTATACCATTTATTTAACAAAAGTTCCTATCTTCTTCATGAAAATGCTATAAAAACCATTGGTCAAAGACATGAATAAAAAGTTTATCAGTGGGAAAAATAAAGGCATGTAAGAAAATTACTGTGATGAAACAAGGAAAGGATACATATACCATTAAGTTGAGGTCAGGAAGAGGAGGTTAGCAAGGGAGACTGAGAAGAGGTGTTCTGTAAGGTACAATTCCAGAAGACAAGTGAAGAAAGTGTTTCAGGAGTAAGGAATAATCAATAGTTCAGACATGAGTAATAAGTCTGTTAAGAATTAAGGATGACTCCAGTGTTGGTCTGAGTAATTTAATTCTCCAGCTCCACAAACTTAAAATCTATTAGCACCCAATGGATTTGAATCCAATCCTTCAGCAAATATTATAGATTCTTTTATTGAAATATATTCAGAATCCACCTGCTTCTCCCTGCTTCCAGCCTGCTCCAAGGCACCACCATGTCTGTTCTGGATTCGTCCTTGCCCCTGCCATCCCCCACCCCACCCTGAATCTACTCACTGAATTGCAGTCAGTGACCTTTTAAAAAAGTCAATCAGATCATCTGACTCCTCTTTCAAAACCCTCCAAAGCATTCCATCTCTTTCAGGATGAAATCCCAAGTATAAAGGGTTTCATACTCATTACCCATATATATAACCTAACACAGTGTTTGGCATATGGAATATACTAAAAAAATACATTGTGGGAAATTAAGACATCATAATTTTTTAATGATTCTCTTATCCTTTGATATGTAGGTTGCTTCCAGTATTTTTTATTATAGAAAATGTTTTAAATAGATGTATGCATGTAATTCTTTTTAAACTTTGATTAAATTGGGTTTTTTTAGGTAGCATTTCCAGGAGTGAAATTATTTGGTCTAAAGATATGGACATCCTCATGACTATGATGTGTTGCTTTTTAAAGGACTACCATTGGTTTTCCTGTGGTTCTAGTCTTGTCTGTCTCAACTTCATCTTCCAAACACCTACCAATGAGCTCTGTTGAAAGCACAAATATGGCCAGGTCACCTTCTTGCTTAAATCATTGGCTGGCTGCCCATTGCTTCTTGTGATCTGGCTCTTCAAATCTCTGTGGCTTCACCTTTTGCCACCTTCTGCTTCCCATGTATACCCCAGCGCTGCTGAAATGCCTGACCCCACACTCACCATGCTGTTCCTTGGCCCTTGGTGCTTTATCTCACACTCTTCCTTCTGCTTGAAGCGTCTTCTTCTTGCCTTTAACATCTACTACTTCAGAGAGACTTTGCTGATTGCTGTAAACTTCTCTTGGATTCCATAGGGCCCCCTCTGTTGTGTTTACCACATTTTATTGGAATCAACTGTTTATCTGTCTATCTCACTTGCCTAAGAACACCTTTTTGTGACCTCTTCCCTTGGCCCACTGCCTGATCTTCCTCAGCACTCAATAGATGTTTGTTGGATGAGGAATTCACTGTGTTACCAGGGTCTATGAGTATCCACCCATCTCGCCCAACGTTTCCACCACTGGGTGTTCAAATTTTCTAGATGGGTGGTTTGCTAAGAGGTTTTAAAAGATACTTCCAGGTTACTTTAATTGGAATTCTTTGATTGCCAGAAAAGTTTAACTACTTTCCCCAGAAGTTGTGAACTATACCCTTCCTAATACAAGCACAAACACCACATTGTAAGGACGAACAAATCCTTTTGAAGACAGATGAAATGCAAATAAAGCATTAATAATATGAGATAATAGATCCTTTAAATATGTTTTAAATAATATACAAGTAATGCTGATAATGATAATCTCAGCATTATCATTTGTATATTATTTACAACATATTTAAAGGATGCACAAACATATTTAGTTGATGCACAAACTAGCTTCACATTTTCATGCAAAGTAATGCAGGCTTTCTTTTGCTCTTTTCATTTGATGAAGCTATTCACTGAGGGGAGACGCAAGAGGTTGGCTTAAAATTGACCACGTGACTGGTGAGATCTTTAGTGTGGCTCCATTGGACAGAGAAGCCGGAAGTCCATATCGGGTACAAGTGGTGGCCACAGAAGTAGGTAAGCAAAAAAAAAAAAAAAAAAAGGAACACAGATTATCAGAAGATACATGGGTTGAAATGGGAGGGAGGATGAGAAAACTGACAGGGCCAAAGCACCAGAATATCACAACCTTAAAGCAGAAGGATGAGAAGGGTACAAAATATAAGGGAGTGCTCATATCTTCCTTTTTTTTTTTTTTTTTTTGAGATGGAGTCTTGCTCTGTTGCCCAGGCTGGAGTGCAGTGGTGCGATCTCCACTCACTGCAACCTCCACCTCCTGGGTTCAAGCAATTCTCCTACCTCAGCCTTCCGAGTAGCTGGGATTACAGGCACCCACCACCATGCCTGGCTAATTTTTATATTTTTAGTAGAGACAGGGTTTCACCATGTTGGCCAGCCTGGTCTCAAACTTCCGACCTCAGGTGATCTGCCTGCCTCCACCTCCCAAAGTGCTGGGATTACAGGTGTGAGCCACCACGCCCAGCCCCTTTGTGGTTTTGTTAAAGATGAAAAACACCTGTGCCCCCAGCAGGGCTGCTGCTCACTCTGTGGTTTCCTGTAGGGGCTATGGCCTCTTCTAGAGAGTTCTGTGTCCCTGGCTGAACTACCTCCCTTCTTCCAATGTGGTTGTGGGTTTCCCCCAGGAGCTCTGAGTGGAATCAAACCACTGACCTGTTCACGTAGACCACCACTTTCTCCTTCAGCCTTAAATTGTAACTCTCATCCTTTTTGAAGCAGAAAATGTTTTATGAAATGTTCTCTACTTTGATGTGTGTGAGAATCCCCGGGGAGCTTGTTGAATATAGACACTAGGAGTCCACCCCTGGAGTTTCTGATTCCATAGGTTTGGGTGAACAAGGGTTATCTGTGTTTTGTCGAAATCAGGTGAACTTTTGAAAGGAAAGACAGAAAAGCCCAGGATGTTTGAGCCATTCCTGTGTAATCTTTGTATCTTATTTATTTTAGTTGTGGTGATATATATTGCCTGCTGGCTCCAACTGTGGAGTTCCAGAGAACTTTTTTAAAATAAAAATAAACACATAGGAATAGTATGTTTACCCAATAATAAGCCTGGCAACTAAAAAAGAGTTTCTTTGCATTTTCATGGAATTTTCAGACATACAAGTAGGAAATCTGTTGATCCAATGTTGACCAGTCTCTAATTAGCTAGTAAATGTATCTGGCAGGTTTACCAAAAAAGAGACTTAAACAAATTACTCAATAAATATGTTTTTAGACTCCCCCCACCACAGCCCCCCCAAAAAAACTTTCAAAATGTGAGGGCCAGGGTTGAGAGCTGAATTGGAGAAGAGAGACAGGAATCATAAAAACGGCCCCTGCATGTGGAAAGATTAAGAAAAACAAAATTACTTCAGTCAAGTCAAACCAAAAAGGGTAGAATGCAGAACCGTGTGCCAGCTTGGGAAGGGTGTGTGTGAATGGACAGGCCCTCTGCTTCTGTCTCTTGCTTGAGTGCAGCACATTCCACTATCACATTGTATACATTTAACTCTTGATTTAAAACCTCCCAGTGAAGCAGCAGGCAGGTTCTGGCTGAGCCTTTATGCTGTGCACACCCCTTTCTCATACCATGGGGATCAGAACTTCACTCTGGATGTGTCCCAAGAGTTTCTCACATTCTAGAAGTTTCAGAAATCAAAACCAGGGTCCAAAACCCTGTTCTGTTTTTAGTTTTTGGCACTGACATGATATAAATAGATACAATAACTTCGAGAACACAGTGGCCTTTTCTTCTTTGGTTAAGTATAGCCATGGACATAGACGATGTTGAGAAGAAAAGCAAGAAAACAGGGTTTACTGGAAATGAGCAAGAAAACATTACTGGAATCAAATAAGGTCAGAGTCAGAAGTTGTAGAAACAATGTCTGTGATTGGTGTTGAGGAGGACATGATAACAGTCAGTGTTTACGTTGCACTGACAGCCCCATACTGAGCACTTAGTGTAATAACTTACTCCTCATACAACACTATGAGGTAGGTGCTATTATTGACCACATACTGTGAACGAGGAAACCAAAGCACTGAGAAATTAAGTAACTTGCCCAAGATTACATAGCTACCAACCGGTTATGCTGCAGATCCAAGTTTTTTACTCCTATCATATAGTAAATAATGTCTGTGGAGCCTTTTACTATTTTCCAGAACATTCACTCATATGTGGGATTCTTGCAAAGCCACACAGCTCAAGAAAATAAGCTTAGAAAACTCTACTAACATGCCTAAGGCCTGCTAAAGAGCAAGTGAAGGTGTGAGTGCTAGAGTTAGACCTCTTGGATTGAAAACCTCTCTGCCTTGGGCAAGTTACACAACTTCTGAGCTCAGTTTTCACAATTATTTTGAAGTAATATATGTAAAATATTAGCACATATCTCTTAGTTATTATTATGATGGTAAGACTTTTTCACCAGTAATGAAACTAGGTCTTTGATTCTAAAAGCTTGTCGTCTTTCTAGCATCTCAGTGTACCTAACTCCTTGAATTTTAAAGAAAGGGAAATCTTTCTTATTAAGAGGAAAATGAGTGAACTGATCCCATGTTTCAATCATTCAATTCCTTAGGGGGGTCTTCCTTGAGCTCTGTGTCAGAGTTCCACCTGATCCTTATGGATGTGAATGACAACCCTCCCAGGCTAGCCAAGGACTACACGGGCTTGTTCTTCTGCCATCCCCTCAGTGCACCTGGAAGTCTCATTTTCGAGGCTACTGATGATGATCAGCACTTATTTCGGGGTCCCCATTTTACATTTTCCCTCGGCAGTGGAAGCTTACAAAACGACTGGGAAGTTTCCAAAATCAATGGTGAGTTGTCAGAAATACATGGAAAAAAACACAGATGGATGATGAAAGTAGGTTTTATTTAACTTGGTGGGTTTGCTGTACTCAGCAAAGAGCTTTCTTTCATGCTTCAGGAAGGAAGTTCATGCTTTGGAATCTTGTACAGGGAAGGACTCCAGAGGGGAAAAAGCCCCAGGATTTCAAGGGAGGAAAGATTATGACCACACAGCATTCCCTTGGTGTAGATGAACAGTTGGATGTCCTAAGCATCATTTGCAAAATTTTCAATGACAGATGGAAAGCAGATTTTATAGAAATTTTTAAAAACTTTGAGATATATATATTCAAAGTATACAATTTTATGAGAATTGATTACATGTAAATACCACTGAAGCCATCAGCACAATCAAGACAATGAACATTTCCACCACCTCCAGAAGATATTTCATGCCCTATTATAATCTCTGCTTCCCACCCATCCCCTCTCCCCAGGCAACCATTGATGTGCTTTCCATTACTATAGTTTTCATTTTCAATAATTTCATCTAAATAGAATAGTATAGTATGTATACTTTTTTTGGTCTGGCTTCTTTCATCTCAGTATTTTGAGATGTATCGGTGTTGTTACATGCATCAGTACCTCATTCCTGATTATTGAGGGGTAGTATTCCATTGAATGACTATACCTGTTCACCTGTTGATTGTAACTCCAACTTTTGCTATTACAAAGCTGCTGTGAGGATTTGTGAACAAATATTTTGTAGGGACATACATTTGCAGTTTTCTTGGTTAAATACTGAGGAGTGGAATGGCTGGGTCATATGGGAGGTATATGATTCAGTTGTTAAGGAAAGGTTGAACTGCTTTCCAAATTGTTCTTAACATTTTACATTCCCATCAGTGTGTGAGAGGTCCAGTTGCTCAGCATTCTCCCAGCACTTGCTGTGCTCAGCCTCTTTAATTTTAGCCATTCCAGTGGGCGTGGAGTAGTATCTCATAATGGTTTTATTTGTATTTATCTAATGACTAGCGGTGTTGAGCATCTTTTCATATGCAATTTGCCATCCATCTTCACTGGTGAGGTGTCTTGTTAGATATTCATTTTTTTAAAATTAGGCTGTTTGGATTCTATTGCTGAGTTGCAAGCATTTTTAATATACATAGATGATGTGCTTTGTTAGATATATATCTTTTGTAAATATTTTCTCCCAGGCCATGGCTTGTCTTTTCATTTTGCAAGTCTTTTAAAGAGCAAATTTAAAAATTTTGGTATCTATTTTTTTTCATGTTTTATTCATGATTTGTATGTTGTGATGCTTAAATTTTTGCCAAACTTAGGGTCCCTAAAGTTTTCTGTTTTTTTCATTTCCCAAATTTTATAGTTTTAGCTTTTGCATTTAGCTCTATGCCTTTTTAAGGTAATGTTTGTATAGGCATACCTCATCTTATTGCACTTTGCTTTATCGTGCCCAATGGATCTTCCATTTTTTTATAAAATGAAGGTTTGTGGCAACAAAGTCTCTTGGTGCCATTTTTCCAACAGCATGTGCTCACTTTGTATCTCTGTCACATTTAGGTAATTCTTAAACTTTTTCATTATTATATCTGTTATGCTGATCAGTGATCTTTGATGTTATTATTATAATTATTTTGGGACACCCGGAGCCATACTCACATAAGACGACAAACTTAATCTGTCAATGCGACGTTGACGTATGTTCTGATGCTCCACAGACTGGCTGTTTCCCCATGTCTCTCTCTCTCCTTGGGCCTCCCTATTGCCTGAGACACAATATTGAAATTAAGCCAATTAATAACCTTAAAATGGCATGTAAGTGTTCAGGTGAAAGGAAGAGTACACATCTCTCACTTTAAATCAAAAGTTAGACGTGATTTAGCTTAGTGAGGAAGTTATGGTGATAGCCAAGATTGGCCAAAAACTAGGCCTCTTGCATGAAATGCTTAGCCAAGTTGTGAAGGCAAAAGTTATTGAGGGAAATTAAAAGTGAACCTACAGTGAACACAAATAATAAAAAAGCAAAATAGCCTTATTGCCATTAAGGGAGAAAGTTTGAGTGGTCTGGATAGAAGATTAAAACAGCAACAATAGTCCTTTAAACCAAAATCTAACCTAGAACAAGGCCTTAACTCTTCAATTCTGTAAAGGCTGACAGAGGTGAGGAAACTGCAGAATAAGTTTGAAGCTAGCAGAGGTTGATTTATGATGTTTAAGGAAAGAAGCTATTTCCATAACAAAGTGCAAAGTGATGCAGCAAATTGATGCAGAAGCAAGTAATCCAGAAGATCTGAGATCCTTAATGAAAGTGGCTACACTAAACAAGCTTTTCAATGTAGATGAAACAGCCTTCTTTTGGGAGACAATGCCATCTTAGACATCCATAGCTAATGAAGTAAATGCCTGGCTTCAAAGCCTCAAAGGACAGGCTGGCTCTTGTTAGGGCTAATGCAGCTGGTGACTTTAAGTTAAAGCCAACCCTAATTTAGCATTCCTAAAATACTAGGGTCCTTAAGAATTATGCTAAATCTACTTTGTCTGTGCTCTGTCAATGGAACAACAAAGCCCAGATGACAGCACATCTGTTTACAGCATAGTTTACTGAATATTTTAAGGCCACTGTTGAGACCTACTGTCCCCCAAAAAAGATTCCTCTCAACATATTACTGCTCATTGACAATGCACCTGGTTACTCAAGAGCTCTGGTGGAAATGTACAAGGAAATGAATGTTGTTTTCATGCCTGCTAACACAGCATCCATTCTGCAGGCCCCAGATCAAGGAGTAATTCTGACTTTCAAATTATTTAAGATATACATTTCATCAGGTTATAGCTGCTATTAGATAGTAATTCCTCTGATGGATCTGGGCAAAGTAAATTGAAAACCTTCTGGAAAAGATTCACCAGTTTAGATGTCATCAAGAACATTTGTGATTCATGGGGGGAGGTTGAAATATACACATTAGTAGGAGTTTGGAAGAAATTGATTCCAACCCTCATGGATGACTTTGAGGGGTTCAAGACTTCAGTGGAGGAATCACTGAAAACGTGGTGAAAATAACAATAGAGCTCGAATTAGAAGTGGAGCCTTGATGATGTAACTGAATTGCTGCAATCTCATGATCAAACTGGAATGAATGAGAGTTGCTTCTTACAACTGAACAATGTGTTTTGTTTGTTTGTTTGTTTTTGAACAATGGAATCTGCTTCTGGTGAAGATGCCATGAACATTGTTGAAATAACAAGCAAGGATTTAGAATATTCCATAAACATAGTTGATAAAAAAGTGGCAGTGTTTGAGAAGATTTACTCCAATTTTTGAGAGATGTTGTCTTGTGGGTAAAATGCCATCAACCAGCATCACATGCTATACAGAGGACTCTCTCATGAAAGGAAGAGTCAATAAGTGCAACAAACTTCATTGTTGTCTTATTTTCAGAAATTGCCACAGCCATCCCAGCCTTCAGCAACCACCAACATTGAGACAGGAAATGATTCGCAGCAAAAAGATTATGACTCATTGAAGGGTCAGATAATCATTAGCATTTTTTGGCAACAAAGTACTTTTAAATTAAGGTATGGACATTTAGGGTTTTTTTTTTTTTTAAGGTATAATGCTATTAACAGTCTAGAGTATAGTATAAGCTGTTATTTCAGTAGAAAAACAAAAAATCTGTGTGACTTGCTTCACTGAGCTATTTGCTTTATTGCAGTGGTCTGGAACCAAACCCATATCGCTGAGATATGCTTGCATAGGGGGTGTGGTAAAGACCAAAGTTTATTGTTTTTAATATAGCTATCTAACTGTTCTAACACCATTTGTTTAAAACATCCTTTTTTACATTGAATTATCTTAACAACTTTGGCAAAAATCAAGTGACCACCTATACATAAATCTATTTCTGAATTTTTCTGTTTCATGAATCTGTTTCTATTTTTATACCAATAACACATTGTCTTGATTGCTGTAGCTGTATAAGGCTTGAAATCAGGTAGATTGATTTTTCCAACTTTGTTCTTTTTCAAAATTCCTTCATTCTAAGTCTTTTTCATTTCTGTATAAATTTTAGAATGTAGCCTGTTCCCTTCTACCAAAAAAATCCTGTTGAGATTGTGTTGAATCTACTGGGGAATCTGGAGGAGAATTGATATATTAAGTCTTCCAATTCATGAACATGGTATATGTCTCCATTTATTTAGCTCTTTAATTTCGTTCAGCAATGTGTTTTAGTTTTCAGTGTATAGTTCTTACAAAATTTTCCCTAAGCATTTCATATTTTTGATATTTTAAATATTTCAATTTCTAAATATTTCTAGATATAGGAATATAATGATTTCTGTATACTGATCTGTATTCTAGAGGCTTGCTGACCTTATTTAGATTTCATAGATTTTCTACATAGACAATCATGTTGTCTGTGAATAATGGCTTCTTCCTTTTCAGTCTGTATGCCTTTTGTTTATTACTGGCTGAAACCTTCAGTGAAATGTCAAATAGAGGTAGTAAGAGCGGAAATACTTGACTTGTTCATGATCTTAGGAAGAAAGCATTTAGCCTTTCACCATTAAGTATGATGTTAGCTGTAGGTTTTTTATTGTAGGTAATCTTTATTAGATTTAGGACTTTGCCTTTCATTCCTATTTGTGAGGGTTTTTTTTTTTTTTCTAAATTGGAAATGGATATTAAATTTTTCAAGTGCTTTTTCTCCATGTATTGACTATGTGGCTGATTTGATTTTTTGGGCCTATTAATTGATGCATTATTATCAACTTTTGAATCTAAAAATCACCTTATTCCTGGGATAAAGCCTACTTAGTGATGAAATATTACTATGTTTATGTATTGTTGGATTTGCTAAAACTTAATTTTTGCATCTATATTCATGAGGGATGTTGGTCTCTCTCTATATTTTGCCTTGTATAATGAGGAAGCATTCCACCTCTTTATCTTCAATTATCTGGACAAGTTTGCATAAAATTGGTATTATTTCTTCTTAAAGTTTGAAAGAATTTGCCAGTAAAGCTATCTGAGCCTGGTGTATTTTCTTTTTAAGAAGTTTTAACTACAAATTCAATTTTATAGATATAGAAAAATTCAATTTATATATTTCTTTTTGGTTGAGCTTGTACCTTTCAAATGATTCATCTATTTCACTAATATAATGTATTGATATAGTTCATATTTTTATTAATATCTGTAGAATATGTAGTGATATCACCTCATTCTGATATTGGCAAATTATCTTTTTTCCGGATAATCTGGCTATAAGTTTTATTGATATTTTCAAAGAGCCAGCTTTTGGTTTCATTGATTTTTTTTCTGTTTTTGTTTTATATTTCACTGGCCAGATCTTTATTATTTCCTTTATTCTTCCTACATTGTGTTTTTGTTCGTGTTCTGTTTTCATTAAGGTGGAAGCTGATGCCATTAGTTTGAGATCTTTTTGTTAAACAGGCATTTAGTTCTATAAATTTATCTTAGGTGTCACATTAGCTGCATTTTTTTTTTTAATAGACAGGGCCTCAGTCACCCAGGCTGCAGTGCAGTGGTGTGATCATGGCTCACTGCAGCCTTGAATTTCTGGGCTCAGACGATCCTCCTGCTTCAGCCTCCCAAGTAGCTGGGACTACAAGTATGAGCTACCACACTTGGCTAATTTTTTATTTTTAAATTTTTTGTAGAGATGGGGGTCACTCTATGTTGCTCTGGCTTGTCTCAAACTCCTGGGTTCAAGTGAGCCTCCCACCTCAGCCTCCCAAAATGCTGGGATTACAGGTGTGAACCACCATGCCAGGCCCACAAAATTTGATACATTGTGTTTTCCCTTTAGATTTCTTTTGTGATTATGTGTTATTTAGAAGTGTGTTATTTAGTTTCCAAATATTCTGGGAATATTTCCTATACCTTATACCTTTCTAACTTCTAATTTAATTACATCATAACCAGAAAACATGACTAGAATACTTTTAAATTTATTTAGACATTTTTTCTTTCAGTACTTCAAAGGTATTTCACCAGTCCCCCCCTTTTTTTTTTTGAGACAGTCTTTCTTACTCTGTTGCCCAGGCTGGAGTGCAGTGGCACAATCTCAGCCTCCCAGGTTCAAATGATTCTTGTGCCTCAGTCTCCCTAGTAGCTGGGATTACAGGTGCACACCATGATGCCCAGCTACTTTTTGTATTTTTAGTAGAGACAGGGTTTTTCCATGTTGGCCAGACTGGTCTCAAACTCCTGGCTTCAAGTAATCTGCCTGCCCCAGCCTCCCAAAGTGCTGGGATTATAGGCATGAGCCACCGGGGCTGCCCTGCCCACTATGGTTCTTCCTTGTTCCATTGAATGTTTGTTTGTATTCTTTTTTCTCTGGGTGCTTTTAAGATATTCTCTTATTACTTTTAAGTAATTTGATGTTCATATTGCCTTGATGGTGTTTTATTCATTTTTCTTGTTCCTGAAGTTTGATGATCATCTTGGATCTGAGGATTTGGAGTTTTCATCTAACATGGAAAAAATATTAGCCATTGTCTTATCAAAAATGTTTTTCTCTCCACTATCTTTCTTGGCTTTCAGGAATTCGATTACACATGTATTAGGCCACTTGAAGTTGTCTCAAAGCTTTTTTTTTTTTTCTATTTCTTTTTGGATAGCTTTATTTCTATATCTTCAAGTTTACTGTTTTTATCTGCTATATTCAATGGCTATATTATAGCCATTAATCCAACCTAGTCTATTTTTATATCAAACTTTGTAGTTTTCTTCTATAAATTAACTTGGGTTTTTAAAATGTTCTGTATCTATCTACACTTCTCAGTCTTGTAGCTTCTTGAACATATAGAATATAATTATAACTGTTTTCATGTCTTTTCCCACTATTTATGTAATATGTATAATTTCTGGGTAGGCTTCAATTGATCTTTTCTCTCATAGGTCATATTTTTCTCTTTTACTGAATGTCTGGCAATTTTTTATTAAATGCCAGACATTTAGATGCTGAATATTTTGTATTCCCATAAATATTCTTGAACTTTATTGTGAAATACAGTTAGATTATTTGGAAAAAGTTTGATGCTTTCACGTGTTGCTTTTAAGTTTTCTTAGATAGGGCCAGGGCAGCATTTATTCTAGGGCTAATGTTTTCAAACTTGTGAGGTGAAGCCTTCTATGTATTCTACCTGGTAGCACATGAATTATGAGATTTTTAGCTCTAGGGACCAGGAATGATTCCTGGCTCTTTGTGAGCGCTGTGTTCTCTAATCTTTTTAGGTGGTTCTTTCCCCAGCCTTGAGTAGTTCCTTCATATATATACACTGATCAGTACTCAGCTAAAGCCTTAAGAGACCCCTCTATAAATCTCTTTAGTGCGCATTCTCTTTGCAGCTCTCTCTGGGACTCTGCTCTGTAAACTCTAGTTTTTTTAACTTCGCCTTACTCCTGTGCTCCATCACCTCAACTCAGGGACATCACTGGGCTCTGTCTGAGCTCCTGCTCCCTGCAACTGATACCTGGAGATTTGCTTTGGGTGGTAAGCTGAGGCAATTATAAAATTTACCTCATTTGCTTTCCTTCTTTCAGAAATCACTGTCCATTGCCTAATATATAAATCTTTAAACCCATGGTTTCACATATTTTTTGTTCTTTTAGTTGCTTTTGGTGGAACGGTAAATCTGGTCCCTGTTACTATATCTTATCTAGGTGGGCCATAATAATTTTTAAATATGCATATTTAAATCTTCCCAAATTTGGGAAAATTTCTTGGCAGATATGAATAGGGAGGGCATAAGTGTGAATTGTAGCAAAATCAAATTTTTGTTTAGAAATTTGAAGTTTAGTGTTTTTGTACTCTCAATTTTCTATTTTAAAAAAGGTGGTAAATGCCCTGAAAACCAAGTATAATATCATGCATACCCTTATTTCTGGACTCAGAGGGATTTTGAGGCCTATAAATGTTATGACTTACCCAATTACATAGCTAACAAGCAGCAGATTTGAAACCCAGAATCAGGTCTACAGAAGCTCAGTCCCAGGTACTCTCCAATCTTCTGACACATACAGTCGATCCCCATTATTTGCAGATTCTGTTTATAAAATAATCTACGTGATAAAAATTTTAACCCAAAAGTCAGTACTTACAGGAGCTTTCGCTTTTGCTTTCATGGACACTGGCAGAGTGGTGAAAAATTTGAGTTACTGGACACACGTATTCCCAGCTCTCACATTGTTAAGTTAGTTAGGTTTTTTTTTTCTTTTTGCAGTTTATGTAGTGCCCTGTTTTTCATGTTTCTGTGCTTTTCATTGGTGATTTCATGGTTTAAAATGGCTCTGAACTGGGTGGGGTGTTGCCTCACCCAGGAAGCACAAGGGTGAGGCGATTTCCCTTTCCTAGTCAAGGGAAGCCATGACAGACTGTACCTGGAAAAACAGGACACTCCCACCCAAATACTGCACTTTTTCCAAGGTCTTAGCAACTGGCAGAGAAGGAGATTCTCTCCCGTGCCTGGCTTGGCAGGTCCCATGCCCACAGAGCCTTGTTCACTGTTAGCACAGCAGTCTGAGATCAAATTGCAAGGTGGCAGCCTGGCTAGGAGAGGGGCATCCACCATTGCTGAGGCTTCAGTAGGTAAAGCAGCTGGGAAGCTCAAATGGGGTGGAGGCTACCGTAGCTCAACAAGGCCTACTGCCTCTATAGACTCCATTTCTATGGACAGGGCATAGCTGAACAAAAGGTAGCAGATAACTTCTGCAGACTTAAACATCCATGTCTGACAGCTCTGAAGAGAGCAGCGGTTCTCCCAGCATGGCATTTCACCTCTGAGAACAGACAGACTGCCTCCTCAAGTGGGTCCCAAACCCCCATGTAGCCTAATTGGGAGACACCTCCCAGTAGGGGCTGACTGATACTTCATATAGGTGGGTAGCACTCTGGGACAAAGCTCCCAGAGGAAGGATCAGGCAGCAATATTTGCTGTTCTGCAATATTTGCTGTTCTGCAGCCTCCACTGGTGATACCCAGGCAAACAGGGTCTGGAGTGGACCTCCAGCAAACTCCAACAGACCTGCAGCTGAGGGACCTGTTAGAAGGAAAACTAACAAACAGAAAGGAATAGGATCAACATCAGCAAAAAGGACATCTGCACCAAAACCCCAACTGTAGGTCATCAACATCAAAGACCAAAGGTGGAGAGAAACCAGAGCAGAAAAGCTGAAAATTCTAAAAACCAGAATGCCTCTTCTCCTCCAAAGGATTGCAGCTCCTTGCCAGCAACGGAACAAAGCTGGATGGAGAATGACTTTGACGAGTTGACAGAAGCAGGCTTCAGAAGGTTGGTAATAACAAACTTCTCCGAGCTAAAGGAGCGCATTTGAACCCAACGCAAGGAAGCTAAAAACCTTGAAAAAGGGTTAGATGAATGTCTAACTAGAATAAACAGTGTAGAGAAGACCTTAAATGACCTGATGGAGCTGAAAACCATGGCAGGAGAACTTCGTGATGCATGCACAAGCTTCAGTAGCTGATTCAATCAAGTGGAAGAAAGTGTATCAGTGATTGAAGATCAAATTAATGAAATAAAGCAAGGAGAAAAAAAGAGTAAAAAGAAACAAAGCCTCCAAGAAATATGGGACTATGTGAAAAGACCAAATCTATGTCTAATTGGTGTACCTGAAAGTGACGGGGAGAATGAAACCAAGTTGGAAAACACTCTTCAGAATATTATCCAGGAGAACTTCCCCAATCTAGCAAGGCAGGCCAACATTCAAATTCAGGAAATACAGAGACCACCACAAAGATACTCCTCGAGAAGAACAACCCCAAGACACATAATTGTCAGATTCACCAAGGTTGAAATGAAGGAAAAAATGTTAAGGGCAGCCAGAGAGAAAGGTCGGGTTACCCACAAAGGGAAGCCCATCAGACTAACAGTGGATCTCTCTACAGAAACCCTACAAGCCAGAAGAGAGTGGGGGCCAATATTCAACGTTCTTAAAGAAAAGAATTTACAACCCAGAATTTCATATCCAGCCAAACTAAGCTTCATAAGTGAAGGAGAAATAAAATCCTTTACAGACAAGCAAATGCTGAGAGATTTTGTCACCACCAGGCCTGCCTTACAAGAGCTCTTGAAGGAAGCACTAAACATGGAAAGGAACAACCAGTACCAGCCACTGCAAAAACATGCCAAATTGTAAAGACCATCGATGCTAGGAAGAAACTATATCAATTAACAGGCAAAATAACCAGCTAACATCATAATGACAGGATCAAATTCACACACAACAATATTAACCTTAAATGTAAATGGGCTAAATGCCCCAATTAAAAGACACAGACTGGCAAATTGGATAAAGAGTCAAGACCCATCAGTGTGCTGTTGGGAGACCCATCTCACGTGCAGAGAAACACATAGGCTCAGAATAAAAGGATGGAGGAAGATCTACCAAGCAAATGGAAAGCAAAAAAAGCAGGGATCGCAATCCTAGTCTCTGATAAAACAGACTTTAAACCAACAAAGATGAAAAGAGACAAAGAAGGCCATTATATAATGGTAAAGGGATCAATTCAACAAGAAGAGCTAACTATCCTAAATATATATGCACCTAATACAGGAGCACCCAGGTTCATAAAGCAAGTCCTTAGAGACCTACAAAGACTTAGACTCCCACACAATAATAATGGGAGACTTTAACACCCCACTGTCAATATTAGAAATATCAATGAGACAGAAGGTTAACAAGGATATCCAGGACTTGAACTCAGCTCTGCACCAAGCAGACCTAATAGACATCTACAGAACTCTCCACCCCAAATCAACAGAATATACATTCTTCTCAGCGCCACATAGCACTTATGCCAAAATTGACCACATAATTGGAAGTTAAGCACTCCTCAGCAAATGTAAAAGAACAGAAATCACAACAAACTGTCTCTCAGACCACAGTGCAATCAAATTAGAACTCAGGACAAAAACTCACTCAAAACCGCACAACTACATGGAAACTGAACAACCTGCTCCTGAATGACTACTGGATAAATAACGAAATGAAGGCAGAAATAAAGATGTTCTTTGAAACCAATGAGAACAAACACACAATGTACCAGAATCTCTGGGAGACATTTTTATAGCATTAAATGCCCACATGAGAAAGCAGGAAAGATCTAAAATTGACACCCTAACATCACAATGAAAAGAACTAGAGAAGAAAGAGCAAACACATTCAAAAGCTAGCAGAAGGCAAGAAATAACTAAGATTAGAACAGAACTGAAGGAGATAGAGACACAAAAAACCCCTCAAAAAAACAATGAATCCAGGAGCTGGTTTTTTGAGAAGATCAACAAAATTGATAGACTGCTAGCAAGACTAATAAAGAAGAAAAGAGAGAAGAATCAAATAGATGCAATAAAAAAATGATAAAGGGAATATCACCACTGGTCCCACAGAAATACAAACTACAATTAGAGAATACTATAAACACCTCTACACAAATAAACTAGAAAATCTAGAAGAAATGGATAAATTCCTGGACACATACACCCTTCCCAAGACTGAACCAGGAAGAAATTGAATCTCTGAATAGACCAATAACAGGCTCTGAAATTGAGGCAATAATTAATAGCCTACCAACCAAAAAAAGTCCAGGATCAGATGGATTCACAGCTGAATTCTACCAGAGGTACAAGAAGAGCTGGTATCATTCCTTCTGAAACTATTTCAATCAATAGAAAAAGAGGGAATCCTCCCTAACTCATTTTATGAGGCCAGCTTCATCCTGATACCAAAGTCTGGCAGAGACACAACAAAAACAGAGAGAGAATTTTAGACCAATATCCTTGATGAACATCGATGTGAAAATCCTCAGTAAAATACTGGCAAACTGAATCCAGCAGCACATCAAAAAGCTTATCCAACGCAATCAAGTTGGCTTCATCCCTGGGATGCAAGGCTGGTTCAACATACACAAATCAATAAACATAATCCATCACATAAACAAAACCAATGACAAAAATCACATGATTATCTCAACAGATGCAGAAAAGGCCTTTGACAAAATTCAGCCCTTCATGCTAAAAACTCTCAATAAAGTAGGTACTGATGGAACATATCTCAAAATAATAAGAGCTATTTATGATAAACCCACAGCCAATATCATATTGAATGGGTAAAAACTGGAAGTCTTCTCTTTGAAAACCGGCAGAAGACAAGGATGCCCTCTCTCACCACTTCTATTCAACATAGTGTTGGAAGTTCTGGCCAGGGCAATCAGGCAAGAGAAAGAAATAAAGGGTATTCAATTAGGAAAAGAGGAAGTCAAATTGTCCCTGTTTGCACATGACATGATTGTATATTTAGAAAACCCTATTGTCTCAGCCCAAAATCTCCTTAAGCTGATAAGCAACTTCAGCAAAATCTCAGGGTACAAAATCAATGTGCAAAAATTACAAGCGTTCCTATACACCAAAACAAAGAGAGCCAAAACATGAGTGAAGTCCCATTCACAATTGCTGCAAAGAGAAGAAAATACCTAGGAATCCAACTTACAAGGGATGTGAAGGACCTCTTCAAGGAGAACTACAAACCACTGCTCAACGAAATAACGGAGGACACAAACAAATGGAAGAACTTTCCATGTTCGTGGACAGGAAGAATCAATGTCGTGAAAATGGCCATACTGCCCAAGGTAATTCATAGATTCAATGCCATCCCCTTCAAGCTACCAATGACTTTCTTCACAGAATTAGAAAAAACTGTAAAGTTCATATGGAACCAAAAAAGAGCCTGCATTGCCAAGACAATCCTAAGCGAAAAGAACAATGCTGGAGGTGTCACACTACCTGACTTCAAACTATACTACAAGGCTACAGTAACCAAAACAGCATGGTACTGGTACCAAAACAGATATATAGACCAATGGAACAGAACAGAGGCCTCAGAAATAACACCACACGTGTACAATCATGTGATCTTTGACAAACCTGACAAAAACAAGCAATGGGGAAAGGATTCCCTATTTAATAAATGGTGCTGGGAAAACTGGCTAGGCATATGTAGAAAGCTGAAACTGGATCCATTCCTTACACCTTACACAAAAATTAATTCAAGACGGATTAAAGACTTAAATGTTAGACCTAAAACCATAAAATCCCTAGAAGAAAACCTAGGCAATACCATTCAGAAGACAGGCGTGGGCAAGGACTTCATGACTAAAACACCAAAAGCAATGGCAACAAAAGACAAACTTGACAAATGGGATCTAATTAAACTAAAGAGCTTCTGCACAGCAAAAGAAACTACCATCAGAGTGAACAGGCAACATACAGAATGGAAGAACATTTCTGCAGTCTACCCATCTGACAAAGGGCTAATATCCAGAATCCACAAAGAACTCAAACAAATTTACAAGAAAAAAATGACCCCATCAAAAAGTGGGCAAAAGATATGAACAGACACTTCTCAAAAGACATTTATGCAGCTAACAGACACATCAACATGATCATCACTGGTCATCAGAGAAATGCAAGATGGTCATCAGAGAAATGCAAATCAAAACCACAATGAGATACCATCTCACACCAGTTAGAAGGGTGATCATTAAAAAGTCAGGAAACAACAGTTGCAGGAGAGGATGTGGAGAAATAGGAACACTTTTACACTGTTGGTGGGAGTGTAAATTAGTTCAACCATTGTGGAAGACAGTGTGGTGATTCCTCAAGGATACAGAACCTGAAAGACCATTTGACCCAGCAATTCCATTACTGGGTATATACCCAAAGGATTATAAACCATGCTACTATAAAGACACATGCACATGTATGTTTATTGTGGCACTATTCACAAGAGCAAAGACTTGGAACCAACCAAAATGTCCAACAATGATAGACTGGATTAAGAAAATGTGGCACACATACACCATGGAATATTATGCAGCCATAAAAAAGGATGAGTCCATGTCCTTTGCAGGGACATGGATGAAGCTGGAAACCATCATTCTCAGCAAACTATCACAAGGACATAAAACTAAACACTGCATGTTCTCACTCATAGGTGGGAATTGAACAATGAGAACACTTGGTCACAGGGCGGGGAACATCACACACCAGAGCCTGTCAGGGGGTGGGGGTCTGGGGGAGGATAGCATTAGGAGAAATACCTAATGTAAATGACGAGTTGATGAGTACAGCAAATCAACATGACACATGTATACCTACGTATCAAACCTGCACATTAAGTTCTAGGGTACATGTGCACAAAGTATTTTAAAAAAACCACACAGGGTCAAACCTAAAAGATGACCCATGATAAAAAAGAAAAAATGGCTTTGAACTACAGTGCTGAAGCGCTATCTAGAATTCCTAAGGCTGTGATGTGTGCCTTACAGAGAAAAATTGTGGTTTGGGACACAAATTAAAAGTAATGTCCAAAACTGCAATTATTTTCCACCAACCTAAATATGTGTGTTTGATAAGCTTTGTTCAGGAAGTTCTAGTGCTGTTAGATGTGAGTTAAATGTTAGAATGAACAATATATGTTAAATAAGATATCTTTAAACAGCAACACACAAAAAGCAAGGTTATGTATTGATCAGTTAGGGAAAATTTGACTAGAAGCTCACAGAAACCTAACCCTGTCTTTCCTCTAGGAGCAATGGTTCAGCATTCATTAATTCAGTGTTTGGGGCAACTTTATAGAGCATAAGTGCTACAAATGATAATTGACTATATTTAGTATAAATTTCTACAGAGAAATCATGAATTAAGAACTTAAAGGATGCTTTAGCCCTTTCTTACCTTATGGGAAGATACATGTGGAATGATGTGGATGATACTTTGGGCAGTTTAACTCATATCCAGCCATGTTCCAGTCAACCTTAGTATGTGATACAAAATGAGCTTTATTCCTGCTAATCCAGGGTCTGAAGTTGTATTTTCATTTTTTTTTCCTGTCCTGGCAGGTACTCATGCCCGACTGTCTACCAGGCACACAGACTTTGAGGAGAGGGAGTATGTCGTCTTGATCCGCATCAATGATGGGGGTCGGCCACCCTTGGAAGGCATTGTTTCTTTACCAGGTAGATATTCTCCTATAGGCAACTCAAGCTAGTATCTGTCACCATGGGCCGTTTGAGGAGATTCTTGTCTTTGATATGGGATTCTGCAACTATTCACTTGAGAATTTATCCTGCCAAATACTGTCCTGCTTTTCAGTTACGTTCTGCAGTTGTGTGGAAGGAAGTTGTTTCCGGCCAGCAGGTCGCCAGACTGGGATACCCACTGTGGGCATGGCGGTTGGTATACTGCTGACCACCCTTCTGGTGATTGGTGAGTGTAATTTCTTAATTCAAAGAGTCTTATCCTGGGCCTCAGAAATGTGAGCTCATCTCAGGGCCTGTCTTCCTGGACTGGTCTGGTGGCTGCTCAAATGGCAACCCAGGCAATAGCCCAGAAGGTAGATCACCAGCAAATTACATCAGACTTTCTTGATTGGAGTTACAGCTTTAGTACCACTCTCTGTCTCTATTGCCTTATTAGTTTAGAAATATAAGGGGCTTTATGGTCATCAATTGTCATATATTATGCCTAGTTACAAAGCTTTTGTGATAAAGAGGGAAGAAATGCAGTAGCTGTGCCATGTGTCAGGCACTGTGCTTGATGTGGGGGAAAGAGTGACGTACACAGATCCTACACCAGAGTTTATGGTCTCACCTGCCATTGTTGTTACAGGCAGAAGTTAGCCTTCCAGTGGCGATGCTGAGATACCTGAAATGTATAGTGCAGAACTTCCCTATGCATAGAACCCTGATTCTTTACTACCCAGAATAACCCATTGCATCATGACCACAGCCTCTGCCATAGCCCCTAGCTTGGCTAGACAGTACAGTCCCCTGATCTAGCTGTCTTTTTCTTTTTTGCAAACAACTCAGTGCCTATTCCAAGTGTTTCCTTACCCAAAATGCTTGAGAGCAGAAGTGTTTCAGATTTTGGGTTTTTTCCAGATTTTTGAACATTTGCAAATACACGATGAGATATCTTGGGGATGAGACCCAAGTCTCAACACAAAATTCACGTGATTCATAAACATTTTATACACATAGTCTGAAGGTATTTCATACAATATTTTAAATAATATTGTGTATGAAACAAAGTTTTGCCTGCAACCTGTCACATGAGGTCAGGTGTAGAATTTTATGCTTGTGACATCAAGTTGGTACCCCAAAAGTTTCAGATTTGAGATTTTCAGATTAAGGATACTCAACCTATATAGTAATTGCCCTCTTTCAACTGTTGTCCCCACCACAAGTTAAACATTAGGAATAGATACTTCATTATTTCATGTGTACCTGAGTGAAGGGGTTTATGGTTTCATATCCTTTTTCTTTTAAAAGAAGGACTAGGATTATTCTAAGTATTATTGATTGTTCTCTCAGCATCTGATCTTTTCTCTCATGATCCAGTGTGTCACATTGGACTCTGATTCATGCATCTAAAGGGGGTCTCACTTCTTTATACCCTTCAGTCTGGACTCCCTATGGCATGGGAGGGCCTTCATATCATGGCCACTTCCCATCCTAATGTGTGCATGGTGATCATCATTCCTCCCTGAGAACCACTATCTACTGCACACTTTTCATGGTAATTGAGCTGTCTTTTTGAGGTCCCACTCACATAGGTCCCTTCTGCCTCTGTGCCTTTACTTATTCTATTTGCCCTCCCACCTTGAAAGGATTTTTGAATTTACAAATCAGATAGCAATTTTCTTAACATATCAATTTAATTCCATAATCTTACCACAAGTTAAAGACTGCTTGAGTTTGGGGACATCCAGAAATAGAAGTAATAGGATTTTACAGTTTCATGACCTTATTTTCAAGATAGGGTTGGAATTATAAGTTTCTGAGCATCCAGACTTTTCTGCCATGATTCCTCCTATAAACTTACTAGCAGGTTAATTTCCTTAAAACAACTCCTCCTTCATAGTGGACTCTGACAGTACACAATCAGTGCTGAGCTGCACAGTGTAATTTTGATGTATCAGGTGGGAGAAACCAAGAAGGTTAAGTAGTCTACCCAGGGTCCCACAACAACATAGGCAGGATCCAGGAGGAAGGCGCCCAAGGAAATGCGATAGTTGGTATGGACACGATGAAAATCAGCTTCAGGGAGGTGAACAGGTCAGAGAACAGCTTTCTAGTTGTGCTAATTGGATTGTTTTCTCTAGGAAAGGGGAAGAATAGAATCAATATTAAGTATATATAAAGTTCAGGAACTTTGTCAGGTGCTTATACACTCTATAGTGTGGGACATATACACTCCATAGTGTGGAACATTAGGTCCTATATTCTTACAGCGAGATCCAGTGAGAGCCACCAAGTCGGCTATGATTTGGGACTTGATACAAACATACAACAGGATAAATGATAAGCTCATTTCTCCAAGAAGGCCAACGACTAGAGTCCCTTATTCACTAGGACAGTGAAATTTTGTTGAACCACATACAAAAATGAAGTTGAGTCATTTTTTTCCTACCACAATACTACTTTATAACTGAATGTGACAGTACATTTTAAAAGGTCCCATTTATTTGACCCTGGGTTTTTTCTTTTTAGGTATAATTTTAGCAGTTGTGTTTATCCGCATAAAGAAGGATAAAGGCAAAGATAATGTTGAAAGTGCTCAAGCATCTGAAGTCAAACCTCTGAGAAGCTGAATTTGAAAAGGAATGTTTGAATTTATATAGCAAGTGCTATTTCAGCAACAACCATCTCATCCTATTACTTTTCATCTAACGTGCATTATAATTTTTTAAACAGATATTCCCTCTTGTCCTTTAATATTTGCTAAATATTTCTTTTTTGAGGTGGAGTCTTGCTCTGTCGCCCAGGCTGGAGTACAGTGGTGCGATCCCAGCTCACTGCAACCTCCGCCTCCTGGGTTCACGTGATTCTCCTGCCTCAGCTTCCTAAGTAGCTGGGCTTACAGGCACCCACCACCATGCCCAGCTAATTTTTGTATTTTTAATAGAGACGGGGTTTCGCCATTTGGCCAGGCTGGTCTTGAACTCCTGACCTCAAGTGATCTGCCTGCCTTGGTCTCCCAATACAGGCATGAACCACTGCACCCACCTACTTAGATATTTCATGTGCTATAGACATTAGAGATATTTTTCATTTTCCCATGACATTTTTCCTCTCTGCAAATGGCTTAGCTACTTGTGTTTTTCCCTTTTGGGGCAAGACAGACTCATTAAATATTCTGTACATTTTTTCTTTATCAAGGAGATATATCAGTGTTGTCTCATAGAACTGCCTGGATTCCATTTATGTTTCTTCTGATTCCATCCTGTGTCCCCTTCATCCTTGACTCCTTTGGTATTTCACTGAATTTCAAACATTTGTCAGAGAAGAAAAAAGTGAGGACTCAGGAAAAATAAATAAATAAAAGAACAGCCTTTGCCCTTAGTATTAACAGAAATGTTTCTGTGTCATTAACCATCTTTAACCAATGTGACATGTTGCTCTTTGGCTGAAATTCTTCAACTTGGAAATGACACAGACCCACAGAAGGTGTTCAAACACAACCTACTCTGCAAACCTTGGTAAAGGAACCAGTCAGCTGGCCAGATTTCCTCACTACCTGCCATGCATACATGCTGCGCATGTTTTCTTTATTTGTATGTTAGTAAAGTTTTGGTTATTATATATTTAACATGTGGAAGAAAACAAGACATGAAAAGAGTGGTGACAAATCAAGAATAAACATTGGTTGTAGTCAGTTTTGTTTGTTGATCCGCTCTGCCTCTGTTTTTATTTGTGGAGGGGAAGGACAGAATAACAATTGTTATTTTTCGTGTATAAAAATTGCCTCCCCAGCAGCCCCAGTCAGGGGCTTATAGATAAAACTCCCATCTCCCTGGACAGAGCACTTGGGGGAAGGGGTGGCTGTGGGCGCAGCTTCAGTAGACTTAAATGTTCCTGCTTGCTGGCTCCAAAGACAGCAGCTAATCCTGACAAGGAGGATTCTCCCAGCACAGCACTCAAACTCTGCTAAGGGACAGACTGCCTACTCAAGTAGGTCCCTGACCCCAGTGCCTCCAGCCTGGGAGATGCCTCATGCAGGAGAGCTCCGGCTGGCAGCAGGCCAGTGCCCCTCTGGGACAAAGCTTCCAGAGAAAGGAGCTGCAGCAATCTCTGCTGTTCTGCAGTCTCTGCTGGTGGTACCCAGGCAAACAGGGTCTGGAGTGGATCTCCAGCAAAGTCCAGCAGACCTGCAAAAGACAGGCCTCACTGTTAGAAGAAAAACTAAAAGAAAGAAAGGAATAACATCAACAAAAGGGACCCCCACATAAAAACCCCATCCAAAGGTCATCAGCCTCAAAGACCAAAGGTAGATAAATCTATGAAGATGAGGAAAAACCAGTGCAAAAATGCTGAAAATTCCAAAAACAAGAATGCCTCTTCTCCTCCAAATGATCACAACTCGTCTTCAGCAAAGGAACAAAACTGGATGGAGAATGAGTTTGACAAATTGACAGAAGTCAACTTCAGAAGGTGGGTAATAACAAACTCCTGTGACCTAAAGGAACATGTTCTAGCCCAATGCAGGGAAGCTAAGAACCTTAATAAAAGGTTACAGAAACTGCTAACTAGAATAACCAGTTTAGAGAAGAACATAAACGACCTGATGCAGCTGAAAAACACAGCATGAAAACTCCGTGAAGCATACACAAGTATCAATAGCCGAATCAATCAAGTGGAAGAAAGGGTATCAGAGACTGAAGATCAAGTGAGAAGATAAGATTACAGAAAAATGAATGAAAAGGAACAAAGCCTCCAAGATATATGGGACGATGTGAAAAGACTAAACCTATGATTGATTGGTGTACCTGAAAGTGACAGGGAGAATGGAACCAAGTTAGAAAACACACTTCAGGATATTAGCACAGAGAACTTCCCCACCCTAGCAAGACCTATCCGAAAGATAACATTCCAATTCAGGAAACACAGAGAACACTACTAAGATATTACTCAAGAAGAGCAATCTCAAGACACATAATCATCAGATTTTCCAAGGCTGAAATGAAGGAAAAAATGTTAAGGGCAGCCAGAGAGAAAGGTCAGGTTACCTACAAAGGGAAGCCCATCAGACTAAAAGTGGATCTCTCTGCAGAAACCCTACAAGCTAGAAGAAAGTGGGGCCGATATTCAACGTTCTTAAAGAATTTTCAATCCAGAATTTCATATCCAGCCAAACTAAGCTTCATAAGCGAAGGACAAATAAAATCCTTTACAGACAAGCAAATGCTTAGGGATTTTGTTACCACCAGGCTTGCCTTACAAGAGCTCCTGAAAGAAGCACCAAATATGGGAAGGAAAAACTGACACCAGCCACTGCAAAAACACACCAAAATATAAAGACCAATGACACTATGAAGAACCTGCATCAACTAATGTGCAAAATAACCAGCTAGCATCATGGTGACAGGATCAAATTCACACATAACAATATTAAGCTTAAATGTAAATGGGCTAAATGCTCCATTAAAAGACACAGCCTGGCAAAGTGGATAAAGAGTCAAGACCCATCAGTGTACTGTATTCAGGAGACCCATCTCACATGCAAAGACACGAATAGGCTCAAAAAAAAAAAAAAAAAAAAAAAAGGGATAGAGGAATATTTACCAAGCAAATGGAAAGAAAAAAAAAGCAGGGGTTGCAATCCTAGTCTCTGATAAAACAGACTTTAACAAAGATCAAAAAAGACAAAGAAGGGCATTACCTAATGGTAAAGGGATTAATGCAATGAGAAGAGCTAACTATCCTAAATATATATACACCCAATACAGGAGCACCGGATTCATAAAACAAGTTCTTAGAGACCTATAAAGAGACAGTGGGAGACTTTAACACCTCACTGTCAATATTAGATCAATGAGACAGAAAATTAACAAGGATATTCAAGACTTGAACTCAGCTCTGGCCCAAGAGGACCTAATAGACATCTATAGAACTCTCCACCTCAAATCAATTTTAACTTAACCCCACATCAATATTAGACAGATCAACGAGACAGAAAATTAACAAGGATATTCAAGACTTGAACTCAGCTCTGGAACAAGCAGACATAAGAGACAACTACAGAACTCTCCACAACTACAGAACTCTCCACCCCAAATCAACAGAATACACATCCTTCTCAGCAACACATAGCAATTATTCTAAAATTGACCACAAAATTGGAAGTAAAACACTCCTCAGCAAATGCAAAAGAATGGAAATCACAACAAACTGTCTCCGAGACCACAGTGCAATCAAATTAGAACTCAGGATTAAGAAACTCACTCAAAACCTCACAACTACATGGAAACTGAACAACTTGCTCCTGAATGACTGACTGCTGGGTAAATAATGAAATGAAGGCAGAAATAAAGATGTTCTTTGAAACCAATGAGAACAAAGACACGACGTACCAGAATCTCTGGGACACATTTAAAGCAGTGTGTAGAGGGAAATTTATAGCACTAAATGCCCGCATGAGAAAGCAGGAAAGATCTAAAACTGATACCCTAATATCACGATTAAAAGAACTACAGAAGTAAGAGCAAACAAATTCAAAAGCTAGCAGAAGGCAAGAAATAACTAGGATCAGAGCAGAACTGAAGAAGACAGAGACATGAAAAACCCTTCAAAAAAAAATCAATGAATCCAGGAGCTGGTTTTTTGAAAAGATTAACAAAATAGACCGCTAGCAGACTAATAAAGAAGAAAAGAGAGAAGAATCAAATAGACACAATAAAAAATGATAAAGGGGATATCACCGCTGATCCTACAGAAATACAGACTACCATCAGAGAATACTATAAACACCTCTGCACAGATAAATGAGAAAATCTAGAAGAAATGGATAAATTCCTGGACACATAACACCCTCCCATGACTAAACCAGGAAGAAGTTGAATCCCTGAATAGACCAATAACAAGTTCTGAAATTGAGGCGGTAATTAATAGCCTACCAACCAAAAAAAGCCCAGGATCAGACTGTTTCACAGCCAAATTCTACCAGAGGTACAAAGAGGAGCTGGTACCACTCCTTCTGAAACTATTCCAAACAACAGAAAAAGATGAAATCCTCCCTAACTCATTTTATGAGGCAAGCATCATCCTGCTACCAAAACCTGGCAGAGACACAACAAAAGTTTCAGGCCAATATCCCTGATGAACTTTGATGTGAAAATCCTCAATAAAATACTGGCAAACCAAATCCAGCAGCACATCAAAAAGCTTATCCATCACAATCAAGTCGGCTTCATCCGTGGAGTGCAAGTCTGGCTCAACATATATAAATCAATAAACATAATCCATCATATAAGCAAAACCAATGACAAAAACCACATGATTATCTCAATAGATGCAGAAAAGGCCTTCGATAAAATTCAACATCCCTTCATGCTAAAAACTCTCAATAAACTAGGGATTGGTGAAACATCTCAAAATAATAAGGGCTATTTATTGAAAAACCCATAGCCAATATTATACTGAATGGGCAAAAACTGAAAGCATTCCCTTGAAAACTGGCACAAGACAAGGCTGCCCTCTCTCACCACTCCAATTCAACATAGTATTGGAAGTTCTCTGGCCAGGGCAATCAGGCAAGAGAAAGAAATAAAGGGTATTCAAATAGGAAGAGAGGAAGTCAAATTGTCTCTGTTTACATATGACATGATTGTGTGTTTAGAAAACCCATCGACTAAGCCCAAAAACTCCTTAAGCTGATAAGCAACTTCAGCAAAGTCTCAGGATACAAAATCAGTTGGCAAAAATCACAAGCATTCCTATACACCAATTATAGACAAGCAGAGAGCCAAAACATGAGTGAAGTCCCATTCACAATTGCTACAAAAAATAAAATACCTAGGAATACAACTTACAAGGGACATGAAGGACCTCTTCAAGGAGAACTACAAACCACTGCTCAAGGAAATAAGAGGACACAAACAAATGGAAAAATATTCCATGCTCATGGATAAGAAGAATCAATATTGTGAAAATGGCCATACTGCCCAAAGTAATTTACAGATTCAACACTATTCCCATCAAACTACCATTGACTTTCTTCACAGAATTAGAAAAAACTACTTTAAATTTCATATGGAACCAAAAAAGAGCCCGTATAGCCAAGACAATCCTAACCAAAAAGAACAAAGCTGGAGGCCTCATGCTATCTGACTTCAAACTATGCTACAAGGCTACAGTAACCAAAACAGCATGGTACTGGTACTAAAACAGATATATAGACCAATGGAACAGAACAGAGGCCTCAGAAATACCACCACACATCTACAACCATCTGATCTTTGACAAACCTGACAAAAACAAGCCATGGGGAAAGGATTCCCTATTTAATAAATGGTGCTGGGAAAACTAGCCATATGCAGAAAACAGAAACTGGATCCCTTCATTACACCTTATATAAAAATTAACTCAAGGTGGATTAAAGACTTAAATGTATAACCTTAAACCATAAAATCTCTAGAAGAAAACTTACGCAATACCATTTAGGACATAGGCATGGGCAAAGACTTCATGACTAAAACACCAAAAGCAATTGCAACAAAAGCCAAAATTGACAAATGGGATCTAATTAAACTAAAGAGCTTCTGCATAGAAAAAACAAAAACCAAAAAAACCAACAAAAACAACAACAAAAACTGTCAGAGTAAGCAGGCAATCTACAGAATGGGAGAAAATTTTTGCAAGCTACCCATCTGACAAAGGTCTAATATCCAGAATCTACAAGGAACTTATATTTACAAGAAAAAACCAACTCCATCAAAAAGTGGGCAAAGGATATGAAGAGACACTTGTCAGAAGAAGACATTTATGCAGCCAACAAACATATGAAAAAAAGCTTATATTACTGGTCATTAGAGAAATGCAAATCAAAACCACAATGAGATAACATCTAATGGCAGTTAGAATGGCAATCATTAAAAACTCAGGAAACAACAGATGCTGGAGAGGATGTGGAGAAATAGGAACACTTTTACACTGTTAGTGGGAGTGTAAATTAGTTCAACCATTATGTAAGACAGTGTGGTGATTCCTCAAGGATCTAGAACCAGAAATACCATTTCACCCAGCAATCCCATTACTGGGTATATACCCAAAGGATTATAAATCATTCTACTACAAAGACACATGCACACGTATATTTATTGCAGCACTATTTACAATAGTGAAGACTTGGAAGCAACCCAAATGCCCATCAATGATGGACTGGATAAAGAAAATGTGGCACATATACACCATGGAATACTATGCAGCCATAAAAAAGGATGAGTTCATGTCCTTTGCAGGGACATGGATGAAGCTGGAAGATATCATTCTCAGCAAACTAGCACAGGAACAGGAAACCAAACACTGCATGTTCTCACTCATAAGTGGGAGTTGAACAATGAGAACACATGGACAAGCAGGGGGAACATCACACACCCGGGGCCTGTTGGGGTGGGAGGCAAGGGGAGGAAAGCATTAGGACCAATACCTAATGCATGTGGGGTTTAAAACCTGGATAACGGGTTGATGGGTGCAGCCAACCACGATGGCCCATGTATGCCTATGTAAAAAACCTGCACTTTCTGCATGTGTATCCCAGATCTTAAAGTAAAATAAAAAAAATAATTTAAAAATTGCCTCCCACGGAGAATTAGCCCAAGAGAAGGAGTCTGTAAAAAAATAAATTCACCCCTCACATGATCATGGATTGAACTGTTTCAGGTAGGTATATCAGGAATTTTTAAATTTTAAATAAGAAGCTTGGTGATTTGAAAGCATTTCTAGGCATGGAACTGTTGTCTGGCTCCTGATTTGAGCCTTGGGAGCATTCAACATTACATGACCTCTCAAATTTTAACCAGGAATAACTCAACTGTGGAAGGTTGCTCATAGAATGGCTGTTGAAGCAGGCCATGGGGTTGGGTTTTTCATACATAATCTTTGTGGTCATCTATTATATTTTTTAAAAGCAAAAAGACAAAATACCCAAACTGTTTTTAAGACCTCCGTATTGCTTTCTTGTACAAGATCACAGGATCCTTAGGGTGTCACTTCCCCAGCTGGAAACCTCTGTGGCTGGCGGCACCTCTGCTTGGGTTTTGCTTGCACCTTTGGGCTTGTTCCACCCACTCGGCCCAGCAGGCTGCGCTTGGCTTGTGCTATGGGCCCAGATCCCACACCTGCCAAGAACGTGCCAGGCAGAGAGAGGCGAGGGGTGTATGAGTGAGCAATCGTGGGGTCTGGCCACTGTGCACCGCCAGGCACACCGGCACAGACACCGGCTCTATGCAAGGCTGCAGCTAGACCAGATGTACCACAATTCTGCTGTGGACATCAGCGTCTGGACAAGGAATGCGATGGTGCCTGAAAGCTTGGAGATGCCAGGGACTGCAGAGCCCCAAAGAGGGTATTACAGCGTGCCACAGCCCTGGCTCAGCCCCGAAGTCTGGCCTCCCAGAAGGGCCACAGCTGTTCTTGTCGTCACCCACAAAGTGGCCAACAGGGGGAGTATTTCAGCCCTGTTTGTGTTACAGCTTTTTCAGTCCTGCCATTTGGTGGGTCCTGCATCCAGGAGGAATGAGTTCTTGTCCTGCATCCAGGAGGAATGAGGTATGCAGACAACTAGAGGCTGAGCAAGGCAAGAGAGGAGCTTCACTGAGTGACAGAACAGCTCTCAGGAGACCTGAAGTGCATAGCTTTCTCCAGCAGGTCTTCCCGGTGAGGGTGTGAGTCTGACTGAGTGTGAGGGTTTTCATGTACGCAGAATGGAGGAAGTGCATGCTGATTGATCCATGGGTAGCCATGGGCGGGCCTGGAAAAAGCACCATCCGATTGGCTGAACCGTCATCAATGAAGCTCTCACTCCAGGCGGCGGACTTCACTTGGAACTGACAGCCCGCGCCCCAGGCTTCAGGCTGTCCCCTACCTGAAGGTGGGGGTTTCACAGAGGACCTGCCCTACCTTGCCTAGGAACTCCTCTGCCTTTAACATGTCCACTCGCCTAGGCTGTCTGCACTGAGAGGTGCCTGCTGGCCTGTGCCAAGCCGCCCTCAGCACCCTCCCCATTCGGCAGCCTCCCTCTGGCGCTTGTTGGTGCCCCAAGTCCGGAGGGGGCCGAGGCAGCAGGGGGCTGGTATGTCAGCACTCCCCTGAGCTCATGAACACCCGGCTGGGTTGCAACAGTGCCCGGGCTTGGCCACAACTTTGCTCCACCCTGGGGCAGGCATTGGGAGTGGGGAGAGGTCAGGGAGCAGGAGCAGGCACTTTCAAGCTTGTGGAGGCAGAGGGCTTTTTGGGCCTCCAGGAACGTGCAGGGACCACAGCAGCTGTGCCCAGGAGCTAAGGGTTCCCACCCAGCCAGCTCGGTGGGGGGCGGGACTCCCGCCTGTGCAGCCCCGGCTGTGCCTCCCCAACTGCAGCTGGCCTCCCTGCAGCGGCCGCTCCAGAAGGGCCGCCAACACCGTCAATATTATACTGTGTTTCAAACGTTTTGACCTCTTTCCACCTGGAAATGGGTAAGGTTCTCTCCTGTCTGACCTCAAAAGACAAAACCAAACCAAACCAAACCAAACAAAAGCACAAGAGCACCAAAAGCAAATTCAATTCACAAATTATACTCCAAGCACTGAGGAATAGTACAACTTTTTAAGCAGCTCTGTAGGTTTTTTACTTGTAAGTTTTTAGGTGATGAGTGATGTGATGTTCAGGTCACTTAAAATTGCATTATTGCTTGCCCTGCTTATTTTCAGGAAATCATATCATTACTAAAAGATACCATTACTCTCCCACTTCAACACCATATTATTCTCTGGACCAACTTGTGTCATGCAATAATAGACTGATCACACAGAACTTTTTCATCAAATCATTGATTCATATTCATATTGCTTGTGCTATTTCTTTACTGGGTGGGTCCTTTCCCTCAACCCTCTCATCTTTCCATGACCAGCTCCAACCCATTCTTAAAGACCAGTTTAAATACTGGTCCCTCTGGGAAGCCTTCTGACTTCTTACAGGACACCAGGCCACATCTAAACTTCCACATTGTAGTGAGGCCAGTGGTTTCCCTGGCCAGGCTCTATTCCCTCTTGTAGTAAGAATAGTTGGATCTCACAATGGGAAATGGCTCCCCCAGTTCCCATTCAGTCTATATCATTTGAATAGAGCCAACTCCCCATTTTTCTCCATCCCCTCAGCTCTAGAGTTGGGCACTTTATCTCAGCAAGATTCACTTGGAGAATTTTAGTTGGAACTCTTAGAAAATTAAAGTATTCCAGTTACCATAAGAGGTGAGTCTTCCCCAGAATGAGGACTACAGAAAATCAAGAAAGGAGAAAATCTTGAAGCTGTTGAATACTTGGATCCAGCTGTTCTGATGCACAGCCTTGCCCTAGACTTTTCCATCCTATGAGCAAAACATTCTTTTTTTTTTTTTTTAATTTAAAACATGATTTTTTGCCCCTTGCAACCAAAAAGATGGAGATTGACACTTTGCATATGGCCCTTCTCCTAGTCTACCATTAGTACCTGTTTGATTTCCCCACATAGGCTGAGACTTCTTAGAATCTCTCTCAATGCCACTGTGTGAGCCCAAGTCCTGACTCATAGTGCTTCCTCCATAATTTTTTGAAGAAGGAATAAATGAAATAGCTGATTCACTTTGGCCACTTAAATGACAACAGCTAAAGTGCCACCCATTTGACAAAGTCTGAACTAAAGAAAACAACTGTCATCCTTTGTGTTCACCTACAGTATACTCAAAGACCCCTTCATCCCCCACCTCACCACACTCCTTTTCTCTACTTGCAAACCCTGATGCTCCATTCAAATATCCTCAGAGCAGGTCGTAGCGGTGAATGAGGCCTGTGAATGGCAAAGCTCTTGATAATTTCTAGATGATTAAGCAATGATTGTGAGACCGAGAGGTCTCAGGGGTAGGTGGGGATAGAGTTGGAGGGTCTTGTGAGCAGTTATGTAGAAAGTCTTGGGGGCTTCTATGGAGCAGTAAATTTAAGAGTGGAGATATCAAGGTATTGATCCATGGTATAGCTAATTCACAAGCAGAAAGCAGAGATTACCTCAAGTATCTCATGCACACAGGGATTGATTCACTTCCAGGATTCTCTGCAATGCCATATTCATCATGAGAGCTTGGTAAACATGGAAAAACTACAATAGCTTTCAGTATCAACTTTAAAAACCATTGTAATCATTTCAAGTGTACAGTTGAGTGGCATTAAGTACATTCACAGTGCTATGCAACCATCACCACTATCGGCTCCAGAACTTCATCCTTCCAAATGAAACTCTGTACCCATTAAACAATAACTCCGCCCAGTAACACTATTGTAACTTTGTCTCTATAAATTTGACTATTCTAAGTATCTCATATAAATGGAATCATATTTGTCCACAATGGCAACATTTGAAAACAAGTTTTAAAATAGTAATCAAGAGAGAAAGAGAAAGTAGCATTCAAAGCTAGAAAAAGTTGCCTCATGAGACTGTCTCAAGATTGATGCTATTTTTTATTTTTTTATGCATTCATATGTGTCAGACATATTGTATACACATAAATGCACATTTTGTACCTGTGAAGATATATCCACATAATATAGACACAATACACTTGTTCTCCCCAAACACCACACACACACTCAGTGCTCCCAGGTTTCTCCTTACAGAAGTCTGTCTTGTTCTGGCTGAGCCCCAAGGAGCAGTCAGCTGTTGGATGACCAGTTGTCTAGTACAGGGGTTCTTGATGAATGTATGTTAGAATCACCTGGAGGAGCTTTTAAAAAATATGCATTCCAGGGCTCCACCCTCAAATCAACATCTCCAGGCATGGGGCCTTAGCCTTAGTATTTTTTTAAAACTCCCCTGGTAGTTGCACTATGCAACCATGGCTGAGAACCCTTGTTCCAGACAATTCTTGGAAGACCAAGTTAGTACCAGGCTGGTGTGGAATATGATTATTTTTAGTGTCTAAGGACTGAATTATGTCCCCTGCAAAATTCATATGTTGAAGCCCTAGCCCCCAGCGTGACTATATTTGGAAATAGGGCTTTAGGAGGTAAGGTTAAATGAGGTCTTCAGGGTGGGGCCCTAATCTGAGAGGACTTGTGTCCTTAGAAGTAAAGACAGGCCAGGTACAGTGGTTCACACCTCTAATCCTAGCATTTTGGGTGGCTAAGGTAGGCAGATTGGTTAGTTTGAGACCAGGCTGGGTGACATGGCAAAACCCCATCTCTACAAAAAAAATTACAAAAATTAGCTGGGATGGTGGTGCATGCCTGTGGTCTCAGCTACTTGGCAGGCTGAGGTGGGAGGATCACCTGAGCCTGGGAAGTTGAGGCTGCAGTGAGCTGTGATCTCGCCACTGCACTCCAGCCTGGGCAACAGAGTTAGACCCTGCCTCAAAAAAAAAAGTAGATCGACATGAGAGCTTACTCACTCTCTTTCCACACATGCAGAGGAGCAGCCACACAGGTACACAGTGAAGAAACCATCTGCAAGCCAGGAAGAGAGGCCTTCCAGAAAGGCCTTTTCAGATCAAGGCCTGACGGACCTTGATCTAGGACTTCTAGCCTTAGAATTAAGATAATTAAACATCTTGCTTAAGCCGCCCAGTCTATGGTATTTTGTTATGGTGGCCTGAGCTGACTGATACAGAATCTGAATCAGGATCCTCCTTCAGAACAACATCAGCTTCCCAATGCCCTCAACCTCTTGGGCACTTTTAACCCTAACCGGTCCTGCCCAGGCCTTTCTGATACCCACTCGGACTGTGACCTGGAACTCAGGGAAGATTCCTCAGCCCACAGAGATCCTTCAACTAAGAGCGGCCTGGGTCACTCTGTCACCACGGCAGAACCTTGCGAACCCCAACCCTGAAGCATGAAGAAGCTGGTTCTTGCCTGCAGGAGAGCAGCCTTCCTTTGCAGACCAGAGCTGAGCAATGAGCAGCAGTGCTTCACTTTCACCATAGATACAGCTCTCAAAAATACACATTAGTGTCAAGTGATTCTTTTGAGTATGTGCTTGGAAAGATGACTTAGATAACATTGACAATGAAAAAACAATATTTTTATAATACAATTAACTGTAATTTTATTGACTTTTTTCTTGTTTTTTTTTGGTCTGCCTTGAATGTCAACCATTTTACTGCCTTTCCATGTTTTTATGTTTACTTACCAGCATGATGCAAGCTCCATTCAACATCTCAAAACGATTTCCTGTATCTGCTATGTATGAGTCATTTACAAGCCATCTGGGCCCATAAAACAAGGAGGATGGGCTACTGAGATGGTGGGCTACTGAGATGGTGGGCTACTGAGATGGTAGGCAATTCTAAAGGGCAAGGGGCTGCCCTGGAATCCGGGGATAATTTTGTTGACGGCAAAAGCAAAGTCATGCTTGCGGCTTCCATGTGTGGCCTCCAAATCATCCTTGGTTTCTTTGGACAGAAATCAAAGCATCTTTTTTCACATGTTCCTCATCCTGGGCAGGGAGGCAGGAAGGTTGAAGAAAGGAGGAGTGGGCTACAGAAGCAAAAGTTCATCTGACTGAGGGAAAGCACATCCATTTTTTCCATTGCAACATTTGGGCAGATGTGCAAGTCTGGGATTTGAAGGCTACATTAGGAAGAGGAGGAGGGAGTGCAAGTGGGAGGTGGGAATAAAAATAGCACGTGTTTATCCAGCAATTCTAGTTCCTCTTTTTAATTAAACACAGGACTGAAAGGAAATGGAATATATTTTTGGTAGCAGAAGACAAATTGGACCTCTCTCTGGCTCCCGGCCAAGGAAAAATCCCAAAGGCAGAATTTCCCAGGGCTCTGTTCAGTCACAACCAAAGTCAGTCATGGCCTTGGGTCATGCAGAACACAAAACTAGGGAAAGGGTCTTGACATGGACAAGCCAGCTGTGGGGCATGGGGGGAAAGGCCCCAGCTGAGGGTTTCCCACTGAGGCCTCTCTCAGTGGTATCTCAGGCAGCCTTCCTGGGGCCTACGAGGAGGGGGGCAAGGATTTATTGATAATATTATCTATTATCAATAATAATAGATAATATGCAGCATTAACAATGTGCCAGGCACTATTCTAATGCTTTACAATGTATTTTGTCACCGAATCCTTGCAACAACTATGAGACAATTGTTATGTCTATTGTTCACATGAGAAGCTGCCACAGAGAAAGGTTATGTAACTTGCTCAAGGCCACATGCCAAATAAGTGACCCCAGAAATCTGACTCCAAAGCCCATGGCCAAAGTTAATGGCATTTCACCTAACCTAAGGTGTCATCTATTGTAAGATGTATCTTTACTTTATGTGATACTGGGACAAAAAAGAACACTGTCAATTAACTTCAACATGCCATTATTTGTAAGACCATCCTCAATTTCAGAGAGATTAAAATGTAAAAAAACAAAAACAAAAACAAAAAACGTGGATTGATAGTTTTTACAAAAAGGTACCATGCCTGTTCTCAAAGACTTGGCAGTTGAGTAGGAGAGACAGGCTTATGGCATTGCCATGTTATGTGGTAAGCATCAAGTGTCTCCCAAGAGAAGTGTACAAATTACTGCAGGGGCAGAGAGAGGAGCAAATCACTGCTGCCTGAGGTTACCTGGGAACCCTCACGGAGGAAGTGGCATCCAGCTAAGCCTTACAGTTCCTCCAAAGAGAGAAGGGAGGGGTGGAATTGGGACATTTTGAGTATCTTAGGGGCCTTGGTTGATTATGCTAATGTTAATAATATAACAGTAGCTAACAACTTATTGAGTGTTAACCACATGCTGGGCACTGTGTTAAGGGGCTTTTTGTGCATTGCCCCATTTAATCCTCATAGAAACCTTGAGAAGACCCCCCCATGAGATCCATTTTACAGGAGAGAGGCTTGAGGCTCAGGAGATTAGCTGATTTACCCCAGCACACAGCTGGCGGATAATGGAGCCAGGACGAGAATCTCCAGTAGCATGGCTCTCCAGTCTCAGCTGTCAACCATGTGGCTGGGCCACCTCTCAGAAGGGAGGTTCGGGACAAGTCATGCTCTCCAAAGTCATTCTTGTCCACTGAGCACTTCGTTTTCTGAGAGAAGGCTGAGAGAGGGTATATATGGCCAAACACAAGGATTGAGAGAGACCTTTGGGAGTCCCAACTCATGCTGAAGTCAGGTTGGGGAGGACTGACGGTCAGGGAGGTTCTGGAAGTGTTGGTGCAAGACCGGGGCCTCTGAGTCATTTCACCTGCCAAATATTTGCTGAAAATTCACTCTGAGCGAAGATCTGTGCTGAGCACCAAGGGGGTTATTGATGGAAGTTGTACACTAGGCACCAAGTGCTGAATGAAGTATAACACTGGCAGGCCTGATGGATCTGGCCCCCTCTCTTCCTGCTGGGCCTCATCTCCTGCCTCCTCCCCTGACAAGCTCTTGGCCTGGCCATCTGCTGCTTCCTTGTGAAGGTCAACCTCCTTCCACTTCTGTTCCTTTACCTGTGCCTCTGCTTGGAATGTTCTCCTACCCTCAGCTCCTTTTTCATGGCTGGCTTCTTCTCTTGCTTTGGGTCTCAGTGTAACTGTTGCCTCCTCTGAGAAGTTCTGCCTCCTCTGAGAAGTTCTGAGAATTTTCCATCATAGCACCATGTTCATTTCCTCCCTAGAACTTTTCATAATGTGTAGTTATGTGTTTTGTTGGTTTGCATCTTCAGGACAGGGACTTTGAAGATGTACCCTGACAGTGGGATTGCTACATCCAGCAGTGAGCATGCTGCCTGCCATGTCGTAGGTGCTTCATATTTGAATGAACAAACAGCTTTGCTTAGAATTAATGAGTCAAGATGCACATAAGACACAGAAAATAATCAGCTACTAAACTGCTCAAAGAATGGAGAGGTTGATGTGCGCTGAAACTGTCAAACAGATGTAAGAGTTGAACAGGGCAGGTGGAAATCACAGTTAGGGGTGGCTAGAGAGTAAAAAAAACAGCTGGGGGAGAAAAAGTAGTCTGTGTGGGGACAAAAAGTTTTCTATTGGCTGCAGGTTTGAAGCACCTTCATGTTCAGTGTCTGGAATGACCTCAGCTTTCTTCCCTCCTGTGTCCCTCCTCCTACTTATCGAAACATGGGGCTGAGACCACCAGGAACATGGTCTCATGTTCTCCACCAGTTTCTCCTCAGTGTGTTTTTGTGGGCTCCCTCGGGAGACACAACATGACTTTGACACTGAACTCTCATAAGGCTCCTCAGTCTAGGAATGAGGCTATTTGGGGAAAAATCACGATGAATGCTGTCTTCATTTTTGGATCATGGACAGAATGACCCCCAGTAACCAGAAAGGCTCTCAGATGGCTGTATTTTAGAATCCCTTCAAGGTTTTTAGAAGGGAGTGAGGTGGGTACAATGTGTGTTATTTAGGTGATGGATAACCTAAAAGCCCCAACTTCACCACTACACGATATATCCATGTAACCAGATTACACTTGTACCTCATAAATTTATGCAAATTGTAAGAAGTACAGCTAGACCTCACCAATTACAGTGTGTTCTATCAGCTATTCCTGTTTTGCTTTGTTTCTCACATAGGGAGATAATAGAACACAACATCTAAATCACTGAATTATGTACTTGTATTGCTCTCAACTCATGGATTTCCATACATTTTGAAAGTAACCAAAGGTCAAGACTTGTTACCATTTTATACATGTCCTGATTGATGTTCAATAGGCATTTTTAAAAATCTTGTCTAGAGACACATCTGTTTACAGAGTATCAAGTCTTATTTTTGTTCTGTATTCATGAATTTTCCTCCCCCTACCCCACCTCCTGCAAGAACACACTCTGAGCTCATTGAGGCAGGAGATCATGCTTAATATTGAACTCCAATATCTGCAAAGAATCTTCAATAAAACAGCTGCTTGGTAAATATTGAATTAAACTGAAGTGTTCCAAGACCTTCTAGAAGTTCAGTTCTCTGCTTATGTTAGTAGAGCAAGTTGGCTCAATTCATCTGAGCCCAAAGTTGTTGCCTGTTAACCATATAGATCACACTCTGTATCCTACTTGTCAGAAACTATTAAAGAGCAGGAATCTCATTTTAGCTTTAACTGATCTGTGACTTAATTTGGAAAGTCTCTCCTTACCCCAAATTATACATGATTGAATAAGAGTAAGAACAAACTAAAAATAACTTTTTGCTATATAGTGAAACAACAATTTAAAAATTTAAACAAAATCCTTTGCTGCAAACCCAAATCTTTTAGGAAACTTCTAGCTATTTCAGAATTTGAAGAGAATATTGATCGCCACATTTCAGCCAAGGACAACACCATGTGATGGAGGAAGAAATGAAGTCATCTGGGTACGTGTTTTCTGGAACCCTGCCCTAAATGGCTTTCTCCTTGACATATGTCCAGCTCTTTCATACAACTTAACATTAGTAATGCTTATAACTTTATTTATAAAACCACGTTTAAAATATAAAGGAAGCATGGAAAAATGCTCAGGGTGAAGGAAAGGAGAGAGAAAAGAAAGGAAGAAAGCATTCATTGAGGGCAAGTGAGCATTCACCATGGTAGTGAATGTGAAGCTTGCTCTGTCAATCAGAGCCTTGTCCAGAGAGTCATCTCAATGGTTGGCATGATACTTGCTCCCTGAATTACGGTTCTCTGAATTTAGCTAAGGATCATCATCTTCAGATTCAGGCACTATTCACTTATTATAACTTTCTACTTATTACTTTTCTAATTCCTAAAAGGCAGACAGAAAGTAATAGCAGCAGTCCCTACAGCCTTTGTTCTTGTAGTTTCCTACCCATTAATCTTCTTGCTCAACAGAACCCTATCAAGTCTTGGCTAGGTGTGGTGGCTCACGCCTGTATTCCTAGCATTTTGGGAGGCTGAGGTGGGTGGATCACTTGAGGTCAGGAGTTTGAGACCAGCCTGGCCAAGATGATGAAACTCCCATCTCTACTAAAAATACAAAAATTAGCTGGATGTGGTGGCAGGTGCCTGTAGTTCCAACTACTGGGGAGGCTGAGGCAGAAGAATCGCTTAAACCCGGGAGGTGGAGGTTGCAGCTGAGATTGCACCACTGCCCTCTAGCATGGGTGACAAAGTGAGACTCTGTCTCAAAAGACAAACAAAAAAACCCAGAACCCTATAACCCTATCAGGTCTTCAGAAGGAATTTTCGATGTTCCTAGACTCCAGGCTCAAGGACTCTTCCACCAAATGATTAGTAAAGAAATGCTTACAGTAATGTTTGCTACCTTCAACCATTTTTGTCTCTGGTATTTTCCCACAATCAGAGCCTGATCCTAACATCAATGGGAAAATATTTAAAGGAAACAAAATGCATGAAAATCTCTCTGTGAGGCCAGATCTGTGGAGTTACAGAAGTACTCAGCAAAGACTCCCAAGCAGCTGGGAACAGTCAGAGTGCTGCAGAATTCCTAAACCATGCTAAGAGTTTTGGAGTCCTGGAAAAAGCTTCAAAATGTTCCAATCATTAAATTGCTCAACTTAAATCACTTTCAGATGAGCAAATTCGGACAAACATTACCGACTTTTTAAACCAAATCATATGTTCCAAAAGCAAAATGGGAAACAAAACTGAATGGTGTGTTCTTTCCCCACTTGCCTTTGCAGGTGATTTCAAATTTAGTAGATGCAAAGTAGAGTCGAAAGAAGTTTTCAGTGTGTCTCTCCTAAGAACGAATAATGTGAATATATATAAACCTTGGACCACTGATTCAAAGGAATTTAATCTTTAAATAGTTCTGCCAATAAGAGTGCTTAATGTCAGGGCAACTAATTCATATTAGATGCTCAGTAAATGTTCATTTAATTCATATTAAATACATGAATAAACAACATCTAATAAGCAGAATAAAGGTGAAGAATAAAGTACTTTGAAAGTTCTACTCAAAGTTTGTCAGAGTATGATGGCCCTGTGAAACAGAATAAAAACAGTGGTCAAAAAAACTAAGATGAAAACTTGCAGACTGAAGTGCTGACAAAAAATCAGAGAAGAAAATTATAAGAAGGAACAAGTGGTTGACAAAGTGCAATGCAGTAAGAGACCTCAAAATCAGGACCAATGGGCATCAAGTGGATTTCACAACAAAGTGGTAATCTGGGTAATTTACATACATGATTAATTCAGTAGGCAGCCTCTAAGATTGCCCCCAACTCCTGGCATTCATGCAGTTCTGCAATCTCATACCCTGAGTATGGACTGCATTTAGTGACATAATCCTAGTGAATAGAATCTGGCAGAAGTAATGGGATGTCGCTTTTGATATTAGGAAACAAAGGTTGTCTCTCACTTGCTTGTTCTCGGGGAGGCCAGCTGCTATGTTGTGAGCTACCCTAAGAGAAGCTCATATTTAAAAAAAAAAACCACTGATGTTTTTGGTTAATACCCAGTGAGGACCGGAGACCTGCCAACAGCCACGTGTATCCAAGTACATTCCTGCAATCATTTACTATGCTAGGAATCTGTACTAATAGACATGGATTCTTTTATCTCAACAAGTATTGCTATGTTATTGTTAAAAAGCACATTGTAGCCATTATCTCACCTAATAGCAATGAGCTGTGGCTCTGTGGACTTAAGAAGGAACACAGAAGACATCTTTGCCTAAATGACTAAGCTGAGAAGACAGATGTCTTCTTAGACTCAGTTTACTCTTTGGTCTGCTCATTCAGGGCCTTAACGTCTGCTTAGAAAATTCCAACCCAATTTGACTGAAGAGACAAAGTAGGCGACTAATGGTCACCAAAACAAAATATTCCCCAAATTGCCATCTTTTAAAGTGGGATTTGTTACTTTCATTTTTAAAAAAGGAGAGATCTGAAGAAAAACATTTTAAGAGGATTGACTTAACACAAATGTCTGGATGTAGCTATTTTGATTTAGGGAATATTTTGATCTAACTGCT
This sequence comes from Pan troglodytes, assembly GCF_028858775.2. Lineage (NCBI taxonomy): Eukaryota > Metazoa > Chordata > Mammalia > Primates > Hominidae > Pan > Pan troglodytes. The sequence continues at coordinate 104,319,154 of NC_072405.2, read as the reverse complement.
TTAACCTCAGTGTTTTGATGCTTCATCAAAATGAAAAATTACTGCTTTTTTAAAATTGCCAAGTGACATAGCCAACAGATTTCTGGATCTCTCTATTCCTGATCCTCCCCCAGCCTAGAACACCCTGACCTTAACTTCCAGGTAGAAGTTGTCATGGGGTGAAATTTAGAAAGGGGGTAAAGATGTTAACTTTGTAGGATTACAGAGTGATTTTTAAAATGTAAAATTCCAGTGGGGCAAATTTTTTTGCACATTAAGATAATCTGATTATCAACAGGGCCATTTCAAAATGTCAAGTACTTAGAGGCACATGGGCTAATATCTTTTGGCTTTTGGGATTTTTACTCAACATGAGCCATCTCTACTAACTTAACTCCATACAAATGTGGTTTTCCAGCTTTGAATGTTGGTGGACTACAGTTGTGTAATCTATGTGCCATTCAATAGGCTCCCTAGAATGTGTTATTGAAGTTAAAAGCACAAGATCTGGTGTTAGTATGCCATCTACTAGCAGAATGACACAGGGAAAAACTATTTAATGTCTTTGAACCTTGGGTTTTCCTTTTATAAAATGGATCTAATAATAGTATTTGTGTAGATTAAATGAAATGCTATAAATGAAGTCCTTAGTAGACTGCCTGTACCATATATTATAAACTATTAGTACTGTTTAGTACAGAAATGTTTATTTAGCCAGGCACGGTGGCTCACACCTGTAATCCCAGCACTTTGGGAGGCTGAGGCGGGCAGATCACTTCAGGTCAGGAGTTTGGGACCAGCCTGACCAACATGGTGAAAGCCCTTCTCTACTAAAAATACACAAATTAGCTGGGCATGGTGGTACGTGCCTGTAATCCCAGCTACTTGGGAGGCTGAGGCAGGAGAATCACTTGAACCCAGGAGGCAGAGGCTGCAGTGAGCTGAGATCACGCCGCTGCACTCTAGCCTGGGTGACAGAGTGAGATTCAGTCTGAAAAAAAAAAAAAAGGAAATGTTTATTTAAATTGGAAATGTTTATTTAAATTGGACCTGGGAGGGTGATTTCATTAATAACATCATGCTGTTGATAACATATAGATCAAACTAGTGTCAATGTTGTTAATATCAGTGGTCCTCAAACATGATTGCATATCGAAAATTACACAGAAAAACTTCACCTTTCTCCCATGGAGCAAGGAGGTTTAGACTTAATTTTCTACCATAAACCATTAGAAAACTATACAAAATATGAGCAATTGTTTTCAGACATTGGGCTATACACACCACATGACTGATTCTTGAAGGAAGATAAACAGACAAGGTGAGCCTTGTGAATGCTCCAGCTTGCTGCCCAGAGGAAATTTATGGAGCACTGACACAGGGAGAAGGAACCCAAACAGAGTATGGCAGACTTGTATTAGTCTGTTCTCAAGCAGCTGATAAAAGACATACCTGAAACTGGGCAATTTTCAAAAGAAAGAGATTTAATTGGACTTACAGTTCCATGTGGGTGGGGAAGCCTCACAATCATGGCAGAAGGCAAGGAGGAGGAAGTCATGTCTTACATGGATGGGCAGCAGGCTAAGAGAGAGCTTGTTCAGGGAGATTCCCGTTTTTCAAAACCATCAGATCTTGGGAGACTTACTCACTATCATGAGAACAGCATGGGAAAGACCTGCCCCCATGATTCAATTATCTCCCACCTGGTCCCTCCCACAACACATGGGAATTCAAGATGAGATTTGGGTGGGGACATGGCCAAACCATATCACTTGTTGAGTTGAAGAGATGGACAGAAATATTGAGGAGACTGAAGTGGCAGAAACTGTGAGACAGAGCTCCAGAAAGAGGGAGAAACACAGGAAAAAGAACTACAAAAATTTGGATAGGTTTTCCCTTGAGTCTTTGCTGAGTACAGTGCTGCATGTGCATAAAATGGGAAATTCCAAAAATCTGGGTACAGAATGACTGGAGAGTTGTAAATTGAACAATTCCCAGAGCTCACACAGGGAGGAGAGAAGTTTCAGCTCTGATCAGTCATACTGATGAGTCCATTTTGATCACCCACAACATTCAGTGGAGAACCTAGAGGTATCACATCATAGAAGATGTGAATGACCTTCTATGATGATCAGAGAAGATTATCTGATGAATGGCTGCACCATTCTTGGGGTAAAGAATACTCTAGACCCACTGGCTTCAAAGGGATAAAACAGATAAGCAAATAATTGGTTGCAAAATAAAATGCGACACTCCTTAAAGGAATACAATAAAATCCAGCCACTCAACAAGGTAACATTCACAATTTCCAACATCCAATCAAAAATCACTATGCATGGCAAGGTAGAGAAAAATGTGACACATAAGTAGAAGTTGATAGAAACCATCCTGGAAATGACAGATATAAAGAAACTTGTGGAAAAAGATATTAAAACAGATATTATTATATTTAAGTAAAGAAAAAATATAGTAAGGAGAGCAAAAGAAGATGTAAATAAGAACTCAAACAGGAATTACAAAATGTAAAAAACAATATCTGAAATAAAACTCACTAGAAGTATTAATAGATAATTAGCCACCACAGAAGATTAATGAACTTAAAGACAGCAATAGATATATCTAAACTGAAGCACCGAGAAAAAAAAATTTTTAAATTAAGCAGTTCAAGTGAATGAGATGACAAGCCACAGTCTGGGAGAAAATATTTGCAAAAGACACTTCTGACAAAGCACTGTAATCCAAAATATATGAAGAATTGTTAATAAGAAAACAAGTTGATTTTAAAAATGTACAAAAGACCTGAACAGATACCTTACCAAAGAAGATGGCAAATAAACATATGAAAAGATGCTCAGCATGGTATGCCATTAGGTTATTGCAAATTAAATTGAGATATCACTACACACACACCTATCAGAATGGCCAAAATCCAACCACTGACAACACCAAATGCTGGTGAGGATGTGGAGCAACAGGAACTTTCATTCATTGCTGGTGAGAATGAAAACTGGTACGGCCATTTTGGAAGATGGTTTGGCAATTTCTTATAGAATAAACATGCTTGTACCATACAATTGAGCAATCACATTCTTTGGTATTTACACAAATGGGTTGAAAACTTATGTCCATACAAAACCCTGCAAACAGATGTTTATAACATCTTTATTCATAATTGCCGAAACTTCAAAGCAACCAAGATGTCCCTCAATAGGTGAATGAACATACAAACCGCAGTACATTGAGAGAATGAAATAGTGTTCAGTGCTAAAAAGAAATGAGCGCTAAAGCCATGAGAAGACATGGAGGAATCTTAAATGCATATTAATAAGTGAAAGATGCCAATCTGAAAAGGTTACATACTGTGTGATCCCAACCATATGGCATCTTAGAAAAGGCAAAACTATGGAGATAGTAAAAACATCAGTGGTTGCCGGGGTTGAGGGGGAGGGAGGGATGAATAGGCAGAGCACCAAGGATTTTTAAGGCAGTGAAACTATTCTGGATGATACTATAATGGTAGATACATGTCATTATACATTTGTCAAAATTCTTAGAATGTACAATACCCAGAGTGAACTCTAATGTAAACTATGGATTTGGCAGTGGAGAAAGGGAGATGACTCAAAGTAGGTTCACCAGTTGTAACAACTGTATCATTATGGAGCATTATGTTGATAGCTGGGGAGGCTATGCTTGTGTCAGGCAGGACGTACATGGTAACAGTACTTTTCTGCTCAGTTTTGCTGTGAACTTAAAACTGCTTAAAACTGCTCTGAAAAGTCCTTTTTAAAAATAACAGAGCCTCAATGACCCATGGTACAATACCAAGCACTCTAATATTTGTGTAATTGGAGTCCTAGAAAAAGGGGTGAGGGAGAAAAAATATTTGAATAATGGCTGTGAATTTTCTGAAATTAATAAATACTATAAACTCCCCCAACCCTTCCCTCTGCCCAAAATACACCAAGGTACATTATAATCAGATTCCTGAAAACCAGTAATGAACCTAAATCTTATGAGCAGACAGAGAAAAAAGGCACACCAAGTACAGAGAAACAAAGATAAAAACCACTGCAGACTTGACAGTAGAAACCATACTGGCTGGAAAACAATGACATGACTTTTTAAGAATGCTGAAATAAAACCTATGAATCTAGAATTCTATATCCAGTAAAAATATAGATAAAACATACAAAATGTTTTGAAAATATTTTCAAAAATACAGATAAAATAAAACTTCTGCACACAAACAAAAGCCAAGGAAATTTGTCATCAGCAAATATGATCTACAAGAAATGTTAAAAGAAAATTCTTTGGGCAAGAAAAAAATGATACAAGATGGAAATTTGAATGTATGTAAATGAATGGTTAATTTTATGTGTTAAGTTGACTGGGCTAAGGGATGTTCAGAAATTCAGTAAAACATTGTTTCTGGGTATGTCTCTGACAGTATTCTGGAAGAAATTAGCATTTCAATCAGACTGAGTAAATTGCCCTCACCAATGTGTGGGGACATCATCCAACCCACTGAGGGCCTGAATGAAACAGGCAGAAAAAAGGCAAATTTGCTCATTCTGCTTGACCTGAAACAATCTATCTTCTCTTGCCCCCAGATATCAGTGTTCCTGGTTCTTGGGCCTTTGGACTTGGACTGGAACTAACACCATTGGCTCCCTTGGTTCCCTGGACTTTTTTGAACTAGAACTACACCACCAGCTTTCCGGGGCCTCCAGCTTGCAGATGGCACATCACAGGACTTCTCAGCCTCCATAACTGTGTAAGCCAAAGTCTTAAAGTAAATCTCTTTCTACAAATCTATATATATGTAAATATATATACGTGTGTGTGTGTGTGTGTGTGTGTGTGTGTATGTCTGTGTATATCTTATTGGTTCTGACTCTCTGGAGAACCCTAACATAACAAAAGAATAAAGATACTGGAAATGGTAAATATATGAGTAAATATTAGAGACTTTTACATTTTTATTTGAAACATAGTTGACTGTTTAAAGTGAAAATAATGTATTTTGAAGTTTATAACATGTAGCAATAAAATGTGTGACAAAATAATACAAAGGAAGATATACAGGAAATGGAAATATACTGTTAGAGGATTTTATATTCTGCACAAAATGGCATATTATTTGAAGACAGGCTATCAGTTGAAAATACATATTGTAAACCTTAAACTTTTAAATGCAACAAAGAGATCTATAGAATATATAGTAGAGATAGAATAGAATGCAAAAAATAATCCCAGAAAACCAAAAAAAGAGGAAAAGGGTAATAAAGTATAGATGAAACAAATAGAAAACATTTAGTAAAATGGTATATTTAAATTCAACTACATTGATAAAATAAGATATCTTATTAAAGCACAATTAAAATATTATCAGGCTGGATTAAAAAGGTAAGACCCAAATATATGCTGTCTACAAAAAAATTTTTTAAATGGTAAAAAGTAAAAGAATTAAAAACCATATATCGTGCAAACACTAAATGTAAGAAACCTGAAGTAGATATATTAATATCAAACAAAGTAGAATTCAGAACAAGAAACATTACTAGAGAAAGAGGGACATTTAATTATAATGAGTCAATTTATCATATAGAAATAACAATCTTAAGTGTGTATACACCTAAAAGCTTCAAAATATGTAAAATAAGAACAGAAAAATAGAAAAAATGTTAATTATATTTGGAGATAAACATTCCTCTCTCAGTAATTTATAGAAGTAGACCAAAAACCAGTAAAGAAATAAAAGATTTGATCTTCTTTAGCAACCAACTTGACCTAGTTGACACTTATAGAATGCTGTACTCAACAGTAGGATACACATTATTTTCAAGGGTGTGTGAAACATTCACCAAGCTAGAACACATGCTGAGCTGTAAAACAAGAATCAACATTTTTAAAAGAATCAAAATATTGCAGACTATGTTCTTTGACTGTAGTGAAATTAAGCTAGAAATCAGTAACAGAAAGATATATGGGAAATCGCTAAGTCAAACCACATACTTAACTACACAATGTTTTCAAAAAGAGGAAATGGGAAAATTAGAAAGTTTTTTGAACTAAATGAAAAACACAACATTAAAATACACATTAAACACAACATTAAAATGTGTGTGATGCAGCTAAAGAAGTTGTTAAAGGGAATTTTATAACTCCACATGCTTGTATTTTAAAAAGAGGAGGGCCTAAAATCAATGATCTAAGCTTTCATCTTAACAAACCAGAAAAAGGAGTAAATTACACCTAAAGTAAGTTGGAGAAGGGAAATAAGAGCAGAAAGTAATAAACTAGAAAATGAAAAAGCAATTTTGAAAAATTATGGAAAAGCTGGCTCTTTGAAGGGCTCAATAAACCTTAAGTGGGACTAATGGAGGTGGGAGAGGGGAGAGAGAACACAAATGACCAATATCAGGAACAAAAGAAGAGATATCACTAGATCCTACAAACATTAAATAAGGGAATATTATGGACAAATTTGAAAACTTAGACAAAATGGACGAATTCTTTGAAAGACTCAAATTACCGAAACTGACTCAAGAATACATAGGTAACTCTTATGAAGCTAATCTAGCACTGATTCACAGAATGCCACTGAAAACCATTGGTTTGGTTCAGATTTTATCTAAGCATATCAGTGAACCAAAGGCATAGAAGATTTGAGTGGGATTAGACTGTCCAAATAGAGCCTAACAACCTACTGAACAATAAAATATACAATTACAGTTGATGGCTACATCACCAAATAAATCTCTGAATATTTGTTCACTGACTTGACTGAAAATTTTGAGTCAGTTATTTAGGAGTTGTATAAAGATAACCTTCAAGATTCAGATGTGAAGGCACTGTGGGTGGGCCTTCCCAACACCCATTCCCAATTCCCTTCTTCCTTGCTTACTTTCTGAGCCTCCTTTGCAGCTAGATAAGATTGGCCATATGCTACCATTCTGGCAAATGAATATAAGCAGATGTTTGCTAAGGGTGGGGGAACATATCTTGATAAAAGGGGACAAATGTTCAGCAACCATCCTGCAAATGAGAAACTGGGACAATCCTGACATCACTGAGCTGCTTAATCAGTAGTGACAATAATGGCCTCCCTCTTGATTTTTTTTATTGTTATATGAGAAAAATTCTCATTTCTTTAAATGCTTTTAAGTTGGGTTTTTATTTACTCGCAATCATACACAGTCTTAATAGAAGACTATGACATATTTATATTCCCACAGCTAAGGCAAAAAGGAAAACATCAGTTTAGTTCTTCCCTTGACTATACAAATCTTAGAACCACCTCTTAGCATCAATGCACGTGAGTTTTGTCATCAATAGATAATAATCATAATCATAATAACTATATAGTGAAGATGATGCTGAGGGACAGAACAAACCAGAGGCTTCAGAATCTCTTTCAGCCACTGGAAAGACAGACAGTATGGCAATACAGGAAGTCCTTACACATCAGAATGTTGAAATCTAGGCTGTGATTCTCCTTGTAGCATAATAAAACATCAGTAAGCAGCAGTTTTAGCATGAGTATGAAGAGTCTTGAAATTTTTTAGAGGCACATACACTGAGAGCCAACTCCCAAGAGGATCACGAAAAGTAAATTAAGCACGTTCAATGTTTTTTCCAACAGACGCCCATGATGATATTTCACATGGAGGAATCTTTGCCTCTGTGATTCATTTTGCAAATCCTATGACCCATGTTTCTTTTCACACAATAAAACACCAGGGTTCCGCAGAAGAACTCCCTGTTCAGCAGATATTTGTGGTCAAGGTTCCGAGAAGATTTTTGCCCATAAATGGCTCACACTCTATCCAGTTAGAAAGAAATGGGAGCTCACAGAATTTCACAGGACAGCTAAAGCCCCAGCAAAACCATGCAAACCAGCTGGGCATGCAAATAAATGGAGCAAGACACAGTCACTTACCACTTCCAGCTGAAGAGGAGTGGCAATGAGATTGATCCACACAACCATGGCATCTTACCTTTCTTTCTTGAAGCATGGAGCCCTGTTAGCTCACCATTCTAACTGATGTCTTGTGTAAGAAGAAAGGACCTAGCATCACCCAGCTCTACCACTTACTAGCTGGCTACGATGACTTTAGGGAGGTAGTTTAAACATGCAACCTCCTCATATGTAAAATACAGATAATGATGACTATGACCTCTTCCTATTGGAAATAAACATTTATTGAGAGCTTACTGAATACAGAACACTGTTTTAAGTATTTTAAATGTGTTAAACTCATTTAGTCTTCACAATTCTGACATATTCTCTATCACTATTTTTATTGCATTTTAAATTGAAGAAATTGGAAGAAGAGTAAGAACTGTTCCTGAGGCTACACAACTGGTATGTGACAAAGATTGGATAGAGGGTTGCTGTCAGGATTGAAAAAGAAAATGCAGGTAAAACTCTGCCTGGCACATAGTAGGTATGTGTCATGACACATGCTAGTTATTGTCTCTCGGTTACCTTCTGCTTGTGATGTCACCTTAGAAACAGCTACAGAAAATCTGTTGAGGGTTATGAGTGGGGAAAATGGCACAGATTAAAGTACTGAAGCTTTCTATTGAAAATTGTTAGTGGGGTAGTGACATGCTGCGTAAAGCAGTTATAGGTGTTTCTTAAGAACCCATTGAGGAAAAACAGCCAGCACAAGGCAGATACAGACCCAGTGTAAATGGAGAACTAAAGTTAAGCTCAGGGGAGGAACAAATGCTGAGTTCTCACCCGGGTAGGGGGAGTTATAAATTAATGTAAAGGGGATAGCTCTGTAACAGACACTTTCCCAACCCTCCCTAAAATAATCTACAGTGGTCTAATCCTTTTGTTTTTCTTTGCCATAGCTTGAGAGTCATTGGCTATCTTTCTGCCCCACAGATAACCCCACTCTATTAATATGGACTCTTAGAACATTTTTTCCATTCCCCAAGATATACTTAATGCTAATCCTGTTCTCGATTTCATGTTTAGCCAAGCTGAATTTTATGCGTCTTTATTTGTATTGCCTCCAACCCTGTTTAAAACTTTTCACTGTTCTCATTTTCTTAAAGATGTTTCCTGCAATGAAAAAGATTTATTCTTTAAATGAACGTCCATGGAAATAGTTTTAAAGACTTTCTTTTCAACAACTCTCCGGCATAGCTTTGTGATGTTTTTAGAAATGGGATCATTTGAGACTGTCTTGTGATTTGTAGCATCCTTGGAGAATGACTCTTTCTTTCCCAGAGCCCCCCCTGCCCCCCACCCCGGCACCAAGGTTACCTGTATCTTAGCTCCATTGTCTCCTTCTTCCCCCTTGATTCTGCTCTTCCTATTCTTTTTCTGCATCATTCATCTCCCCCTCTCCTAGGTCATCTTTTCCTACAACTCTGCAGACTCTGTCTCTTCTCTTGCTAGTCCCTCCAGCTTTCTACCATTTTATTTCCTACAGTGGTCAATTCTCTCCAATAGTGCCCTCATTTGGAGTTTTAGCTTTGTCACAACCTTAGCCCTATTACCCTCTGAGAATCCCCTCTCTAGGGTGACCTAGGACCTCCTATTTGTCAAAGTCATAACCTTTCCCTGGTTTCATCCTCCTCGATCTGAGTAGCATTTGGTGCCATTGAGCTACCTCATCCTTCCTGAAATTCTTCTCCTCCTCCTGGAAGAGGTGCTTCCTCCAGGCAGTGATCCTTGATTTCCCAAAACGAGATGTGACCCCCTCCTCCCTGCAAATGCATGTCTATGTTGTCCCTCTCCTCATAGATTATAACCTCCTTGAGGGCAGGAGCCTAGTTTTATGCCTCTCCCCCACCACACATATACAGCCTGGAGCTAACACAGTGCCAAGTTCATAGCAAGGTTTCAGCAAACATGGTACCAGTACAGAAATAAACTTGGTCTCAGAATGTCAGGATGGAGCTGAACGTGGCCCAAAGATGACTTTCATTTGGACAGCCTAGTGATTTTTAAACATCTGAGTTAGTTATCAGCATTTAAAAACTGTGGTATTTTACATGAAAAATTCAGATTTCTTGGTTGTTCTCTTTGACAAATCTGATTTAATCTCATCTGGGTCCCTATTCCTGCATGGCCACAGAAGGCAGGATCTGAGCATCTGCTGTCCCCTTGGGTGAGACTCCTGTCCTGTTTTCTGTTTCATTCATGGACATTTCCTTCATGGCCCCTCTAGGCACTTTAGTCTTGTGAACCCTTGAAAAATGAACCCGTGCAAAGGGTAAAGGCAGGACACACTCATTGGTTCAGTTATCACTGTTCCTGCCAGCTCTGTCCTCTAGCTACCTGTCAAGAGTTCAGAAGGAATGGGAAGTTGACTGTCATCTCTGAGCTCCCTGTCACTGGCCTGGACCTGGAGAGAATGCTTCCTCAAGGAAGCTTTCCATGGCTGCTCCTCTTGGAAAACCTCTCCTTCTTTTATGCCCCTACAGCAGGGTGTACAGGTAATACAGGATCCCCCCCTGCTCAACATGCATGCACATGCATGTGTGCATGCACACATCAGCTCCTGCTGTATATATGGCTCAACTTTGGCTGCCTGCTGCCAGTGTTACCCCTACATAACACTCAATGCACATTGGGGTTTTTTGCCTTTATTCATAGGTCTGTGAGTGTTTGGGTGGTGAGCAGTGGAGGAGGAAGAACCTAGATAGGGGCATGGAGAGGAAGAAGAGGAAAAAGCAGCAGTGATTTAGAAAGACAGAAGCAATGATTTCATATCTATTCTCTTAGGGATGGCCCTATGCATGAGTGTGGCCTGTGTTGAAGAGAGAAGACCCAAAGCTGACACCAGTGTCCAAAGGGGCTTTGACTAGAGCTGCTCTGATGGCCCAGAAGACACAGAGCAGCCAGAGGCCCAAGAGAGTCCTTTCTGGCCTTTGCAAAGAATGTCTGCACCTCCCTCCACTCAGAGGCCTGGAGGGTTTGGATGAGGGGAGATGGCATGCTTGGCCTGGGTGGTGGGCTTCTTGTGATGAGCTGTCACTGTGAAGAGACTTGCTGTGCTGAAGGCAATGTGGATGGCAGGGAGCAGAAGAGGAAGAACAGAGCAAATGTGCACGGTAGCAAGCTGGTTGGAAGCACTTGTGAAGCAACGTTGGGGGCTCCCAGGGGTAAACTGGGGCTCTCTGCTTAGGTCCCACCACTAGACAGATGGAAGCTACCATGTCATTAGACATTGATTTACAGGTATTTGTGTTCACATCTGTATTCATTGGAATATAAAGTTGGCTTCTTTAACAAAGAGACCTAAGTTAAAGTCATTTACATTAAAAGTTGCCTTCTCTCTCAGGTAGAAGTCCAGGGACATGGTCCATGCTTGCTATGGTTGCTTTATAATCATCAGAGCCCAGGTTCTGCTGCTCTGCCATCCTCACAATGTGGCTTCTACCTCATGGTTCTTCAGGGCATCTCCAGCTCCTGCCATCATATCTGCTTCCAAGTAACAGGAAGGAAAAGAAGGGGAAAGCATGGGGACATCATTTCTTTTTAAGGCACAACTATATGTTACACAGATCACTTACATCCCATAATCCAGAACGTTGTTATAGGACCACCACTAGCTGCGAGAGAGGCTGGAAGACAGTGTTTGGCTTGGTAATCATATACCCAGTTAAAAATTATATTACTTTAGAAGAACAGGAGAATGAATATATTAGATTTCAAATATAAGTTTCTTCCAGAGCATCTGTCTCCACTAGACTAGAAGCTCATTGAAAACCAGGGCTTTAGTCAACCCTGATTCCACCAAGCTCTAGCATAATATGTACACGTAGTTGACAGACCATAAACCAGAACTGCCATGACGTCCTGTTCTTGCTACTCTGTCACTACGGGCTGGTCACAGTGGGTAGCACACGTACCTGCAATGAAAGCTGAGCCTCACAGAATTGATGCCTTCTCTGCCATTTACTTGCTCTGTGTGTCTGAGCAAGTCAGTCTGGACATAAGTTTCTTCATGAATTCAAGGGGAATAATAATACCTGCCATTATAGGGTTGTGAAGATTAAGGGTATGTTTAGTGCCTGGTACTCAGTTGGCATTCAATAAGTGGTTTAAAAAATTAGACCATCCCATGGCAATGTCAGGGAGAGGCCACATGCAGAATTTCAGTCTCTCTGGGCAGTGCATACAGCTGTTGTTGAGGACAACAGAGTAGTTCCAGGTGGGTGTGTACTTGCTTGAGGCAATTATCTGTATAAATGACCAAGGAGAGAACTCAGCTAGTAACCTTAGGAAACCAATAGTCTGAATTTCTCCACCTATTTGTGATAAGACTTTTTCTCAACATGGCATTTTTGCCAGGTACCAAGAGAGATAGGTACTGGGAATCCTTTTCCCTCATGGCCTAAGGGAACTGGGGGGAAGCAAAGAGCATTTCAATTAAAGGTTTCTCTGTGCTGTGGAATTCCAATCCTGCAGGAGGTTTGGCCAAGAGGCTCATTGCATGAGGTTCTCCAGCCCACCCTAAAGGACTTCTCCCTGTTCCAGACAATAAGAATTCTTGGCTCAAGTGCAGCAGACACATAGTGTGGGAACTAACTCAAGGCAGTCAACTCCTTTCTTTCCCTCCAGAAGGGCGAGAATCTAGAGACCTCTCTCTAAATCACTTAGAGTCATAGTATTGGCCATGCAAGCCACCTTTCCCAAGGTATTGATAAAAATAAGTATGTGGCCTTGAACATGTCACCTGCAGGGACAAGAGTCACACTGACAGTGTGACATGGGAAAAGCATGGGACTGAGGCAGCCCTTGGATCAAGTGTCAGTTTCACCACTTAAATGGGAGATTTGGGGCAAGTCCTGTAGCCTTGCAGAGTCTCAGTTTTCTCCTCTGTAAAGTGGAGGCTACTTCATGCCTCAATAGGATTAAAAAAATCAGAACTGAAGTCATGTATCAGAAAAGCATCTTGTACATGGAAAAGCTCTGAAAATGTTTTCAATATTGTAAACTTGGTCAAGCTCCCTTTAGAGACTTTAGCGCTTCTAAAGGGAACTACAGGGGCCTCTCCCATGCAGTACCACGCATCCTGGCTGCTTAGGGGGCCCTGCCTCAGATGTTTGTTCACCCCCACCTGATGAGGAACACTCAGAGAGGAATTAGATTGCTCCCTTCTGATGTCCCAGCCCCATGAGTATCTGGGCCATTGGTTCCATGGCTCTCCTCCCTGACATGAACAGACCATTTCCAGATTACTTAGCAGGTTAGAACTTGGCATTAGAGTTGGAGAGACCTGGCTTTCTCACTCACTTGCTGGAGACTTTGAGTTATTTAGCTGTCTGACTCTTGATTTCCAAGTGGGGAAAATAATAGCAATGTATTAATTAGAATACTTTAGGTTGCAAGTAGCAAAACAAACGCAAACTGGCTTAATCAGTAGGGATATCAATTATCTTACATAACAAGGTTTCTAGAATAATTCAGTTTTCAGGACTGTTTGATTCAGTGGCTCAACTGTGCCATTGAGTAAGCTGGTCTCCCTCTCCTGGCTCTGCCATTCTCATGCTGGCTCTGCCTAATCTGTTAGCTGTATGGCTGCAGCCATCCCAGGCATCAAAGATTAAGGAAACTTCTAAGATCTTCCCCAGGAATGTTGTTCTCTCATCTAACTTTCCAGATAAGAGGTACCTGTGCCCATCCCTGAACCAATCACTGGGAAGGAGACAGGTTTAACCTGAGATGAATCAAGCCAATTGCTGGAGCAGGGGTGCATTTGGTTTTCCCAAGGCCACACTGGGGAAGAATGAAATGGATTTTATTAGAAGTTTTAAATTACATAAGCAGGATGCTATGACCATGATGCTGTCTCCATACTCTGGGTTCCTGGGTAACAAACTGCAACCTAATTTAAAGAAACAGAAACCTCATTTAGGAGCATATTTTACAACAAACAGCCGAACTTCGGCCATTAACAGACAGCCACCTGATCAGACCATGCTCAAATAAGGCAAATACTTAGCTGTAGCCTATCAAGTAACTTCTCTACTTTGCTTCTGCATTTGGTCCATAAAAGCTCCCTGTTCACATGGCTAGGTAGAGCTCTCTGAATTGCCTTTGGTTTTGAGTGCTGCCTTATTCATGAATCATTCTTTCCTCAAGCTGCTAAATTTGTCTGAAGATTTTCTTTTAACAGAAGAAAGGGCAAAATGGATGCTAAGTGAGCAACCAAGAGTTTCCTCTGCCAGTGATCCATCAGGGTGGTGTGAGGGTTCAAGGAAATGAGGTAGTGAGTGCTTGCTAAATGGCACTTATTAGTACTCTCTTTTTTCATTTTCCCACCAAATTCTATCCTGCCTCCTGCTGCCTCAAGACCCAGATGTGTGATCATGAGGATATTCCAAACATGTGGCAGTTCTTAGTATCAGACAGAACTGTGGGGACAAGACAAAGAGCAGAGGGGACTAAAAACAAAAACAAAATACCTTCAAATCATAGCCCTACAGAATTCCCCTTAGGACCATCATTGGTCCTGGATGTCCTCACAGCAGCCCCATCGGCCTCCTGCTACAGTTGCTGTGTCTGCAGAGGAGTGGGCCTGACACACATTCTCAGATGTTATACTGTAGCTGGGAGAATGTGGCCCATCAGACCGCTCACTCTGTCTTCATCACCACCCCTAGGGCCCTTGCTCCTTTTTATCAGTTAACTCTCTCCAGCACAGGAAGCCATGTGCTTATTGACCTCAATATCCTCTTTGGCAGAGTTATCCCATGAAAAATTGTGAGTGCAACTGGAATATTTTGAAAATATTAATCTGATATAATTTGTTTGTCTTTAGTCTGTGAATTAGAAGTTGGAGCCTTAAGCTTATTACTCAGAAAGAGAGGGTGGTTGCTTCTAAAAATAGCAAAAATACTGTTTTTCCATAGCCCATTCTTGAATATTGGTTTCCACATTAGAACATTCCAAAGTATAGAATGTGTTATTTATTTATTTTTAAAGCAAGGCCATCTGGCTCAAATGCCGATGCTTAAGAAGACACATCCTTCATGTTTCCTAGTTTCCTAGCAAAAGAAAACAGCATCACAGAATAAGTGCCCTGCTGAGGGTCCTCTTCACCCATACTAGATTCCTTCACTCTCTTCTCTGGTTTCATTGCTTTTGCTGTACTATTCTTCTACCTGTCTTTACTTTCTCTTTGCCTGTCTTTTGTTTTATCCTTCTTTCAAGACCCAGCTCAAAATTCATCTTCAAGAAGCCTTTTGAATGTTTTGTTTGTTTGTTTGTTTGTTTTTTGAGACAGAGTCTTGCACTGTTGCCAGGGCTGGAGTGCAGTGGTGCAATCTCGGCTCACTGCAACCTCTGCCTCCTGGGTTCAAGCAATTCTCCTGCCTCAGCCTCCTGAGTAGCTGGGATTACAGGCGCCTGCCACCATGCCCAGCTAATTTTTTGTATTTTTAGTAGAGATGGGGTTTCACCATTTTGGCCAGGCTGGTCTCGAACTCCAGACCTCATGATTCGCCTGCTTCTGCCTCCCAAAGTGCTGGGATTACAGGCATGAGGCACCGCCCCCAGCCTATTGAATAGCTTTTGATTGTACAGAGTCATTTTATATACTGCTTCAGATTCAGGAAGAAGTTTGAAAGATGTTCATTTTATAGTTGTCTAGTTCTGCTATATGCATCTACACCTAGGACAAGAGTAATTGTACATGTGATAAAATAGAAAACAATATAGGTATAATCCAACCTTATTAATTGGACATTTCATTCTAATTAAATGCATGTTACCCTATTAGGTAGATAAATAAAGTGACTGAGACAGAGGTGGCCAAAAATTAATTGCTTCCTTTAGAAATATAGCAAAACATACCAGTTGTTAGAATAATTAACTGGGAGACAATTAGGCTGAGATGTCTCCAGCACCTTGGGTTCTTATATAAGCAAACCAAACCCCAACTTAATCTAAACAGTAAAACAAAACTTAAGGTTAATCAATCAGAAACCACCAACTACCCTCTAACCAGAGGCTTTACTAATTAGAAGCTACCAAGTAACCTCTAACTAGGGACTCTCCACTTTAGCCAATCAAATAGTTTCATTATCTGGCTTTTACAAACACCTAATAAAATGTCCTCTTGTGCCCCCTTTGGTGGAGCACTGAGCCACTTGTGATCTGGCACTGCCCAATTCATGAATCACTGAATTCAAATAACTCATTAAAATTTTAATGTGCCTAAGTTTATCTTTTAACACAATCAGCCAACAAACAAAAATTCCATCAAGATACATTGCTTCTAATGGTTCTGTGGGCAGGTCACTCTGACCCTTAAAGTTGATCAACATGGTGATAGCACATCTCTCATCAGTGTTCTGAACTGGTATAACCCTGGCCAAGTAGCACTGGGCATAAAGAAAAGAATCCTCTCTCTTAGTCTAAGAGCAAAACCTCATGCCTGTAGGGGAAAAAGCAGCATATTGTAGGCAAGGCAGCACTGAGAATACATTTTAGTCCTTGTCACATATTAGTTTCCCCTTGGGGTACCTATTTAGGCAAAGTTAATGAACATTTGTCACTCAATAAATCATCTATACTATATGTCTCCCAAGCATCCAGTTCTCTTGATCTTTTCAATATTTTCAAAACTATGCAAAGATTCCACAAAAATTAAGACATTACCCATTTCAAAAGCTAACACTAAAGACATTATTACATTATTTTGAGAAATTCATAGAATTTAGTCACCAAATTCAAAGGGGCAGAAGGCCATCCTAGAACAGCTGGTCTTGATCACATTGGGACTCAGAACACAATACCCTAAAGTATGGTGTTTTGGTGTGCTAAGTTCTATGAACTGAAGAAAAATAGAAAAACTCCAGAGGTAAAGTCTTTCTGACTTTCTCCTATCCTTCTGTCTCCTTCCCCTCTTCCCCACCCCAATGCCACCCTTCTCAAAGCAAAGTAAGTCATAGAAACCAGAATTCCTCTTTCCCAAGGTGGGCTATAGAAACTGGAACTCCCTCTCACAAAGCAAGCCCCCAAACCTAGAAAATCACTCTCTCCCTTCAAGACCCTCATTCCAGAGGGACCCTGCCCCTACAGAAGGCGGGAATGCTACAGAGAGATGCCAAGAAGAATCTAAACAAATTTGCTGGGTTTCACCTGCCCTCCTCTCAGTCTACCACCATTAAACCTACCCTTTTGTCCAATCACATTTCTACAGGGCTGTCCATTCTTCACGGAACCTAACTCTATTAGTCTGTTTTCACGCTGATGATAAAGACATACCTGAGACTAGGTAATTTACAAAGGAAAAAGGTTTAATGCACTCGCAGTTCCACATGGCTGAGGAGGCCCCACAATCATGTTGGAAGATGAAGGAAGAGCAAAGGGACATCCTACATGGCTACAGGAAAAGAGCGTTTGTGTAGGGGAACTCCCATTTATAAAACCATCGGATCTTGTGAGACTTAGTCACTATCATGAGAACAGCACAGGAAAGACCCTCCCCCATGATTCAATTACCTCCCATTGGGTCCCTCCCATTATGCATGGGAATTATGGGAGATACAATTCAAGATGAGATTTGGGTGGGGACACAGCCAAACCATATCACTAACCACAAAAATAGACAGGTTTCCCTGGGTCTTTGGGTCTTTATTTCTGAAGGCTTCTGTGTCACCTAAAACTTTGAATACATTTGTTATGCTTTTCTCCTGTTAATCTGTCTGTTACAGGAATGTCAGCTGTGACCCTTGTGATAAGCGAGGAAAAACATTGCATTTTTTCCCCTATAATTATGAGATACCAAAGTTCTCAGATAATTGACTTGTGACCGAGGTTTGATAGTGCTTCTACTCCAGACGTTAGTAACCAGACTAGCATTTTTGGATTGGGTCCCTTCTGTTAGAGAGACTTCATCTGTCACGCCTACAGGATTTTCCAAATCTTTGCTCATATGCTGGAACTTTCTGAGGTATTTTAAGTCTCTTTTTCCTTTGGCCCAACTCTTTGTAGGAATAGTCCTTCTCAAGTTTTAGCATGTTTAGTTTCTGTTTTCGTACATCTTTTATAAGGGGGCACCCTTTTTATTTTTTAAATTTATTTTTAATTATTATGGACACATAATATGGGGTACATGTGATATTTTGATAAAAGCATACAATGTGTAATAATCAAATCGGGGTAATTGGGTTATCTATCACCTCAACTATTTATCATTTCTTTGTTAGGAACATTCTGATTCCATTCTTTTTGTTATTTTGAAATATGTAATAAATTATTGTTAACTATAGCCCATCTTGGGAAAGAGGAATTCTGGTTTCTATGACTTACTTTGCTTTGAGAGGGGTGGCATTGGGGTGAGGAAGACGGGCAGGAGACAGAACGATAGGAGAAGGTCAGAAAGACTTTACTTCTGGAAAGTATATATAGAAAATAATTCCCCCCATCCAAATTATATCCCTGTTATTCTTTGTCAAAGCATGCTATTCTATAAGTGCATTTAGAAGAATTCTGATGATGTGGTTGAGTCCTTATTTGTTATATTCATCTCTTTACCCCCCAGGAAGCTCCAAGAGAACAGGAATCACATTATTATTTTTTGAGATATTGTTTACCCACATAAAAGTAATCTTAAGTATACAGGGCAATGAATTTCTATGTAGACACCCATGTATTCATCACCTAGGTTAAGATGGAGACCATTTCTACTACTCCAGAAAGTTCTTTGTCACTTTCCAGTCAATATTCCCCATTCCAGAGGTAACCACTATTCTGACTTGTATCATTATAATTTTTCCTGTTCTTGAACTTCATGTAAATAGAAACAGTATGTATATTCTTTTGTACTTGACTTTTTTACTCAACATAAATGTTTTTGAGGTTCATTTTTTCTATGTCTCTAACATTTTTTCCTACTGGTTGCTAGTATCCTATTACATGAATACACCACAATGTGTTTACCCTTCTCTTGCTGATAAACATTTGAGTCACTAATACTTTTAACCATCATCAAGAAACCTGCTATGAACAGCCTTACAGAAGTCTATGATACACACCTTCATTTCTTTGGGTATATACCTAGGGTGAATTGCTGAGTCACAGGGTAGACATATATTTAACTTTATTTAACATATATTTAACTTTAGTTTATAGTGCTAAATAGATTTTTCCAAGATAGTTGTACCCCTATACACTTCCTTCAGCTATGATTGAGAGTTCTAACTGCTCCACATTCTCGTCAGCACTTGGTGTTGTCCATCTTTGTGGTTTTAGCCATTCCACTGTGGTATCTCACTGGAGTTTCTATTTGTATTTCCCTTAAGAGTAATTTATGTTAAATGAAAATCTCTCAGGACAATCCTTTTTCTCCCACAATCTGTAAGAAGAACTATTTGTTGACAGAGAAGTTAGCATGGTTAAATACAAAGGCAGGTATGATAAAGTCTGTTTCCTATGTTCTGCTGGTTTAGTTTTTAAGAGCTGTTTGTTTACTCTAAAAGAAAAGCATGCTGTGCACAGTGACTCACGCCTATAATCCCAGCACTTTGGGAGTCTAAGGGGGGAGGATTGCTTGAGCCAAGGAGATTGAGACCAATCTGGTTAACAGAGGGAGACCCTATCTCTACAAAAAAATTAAAACATTAGCTGGGCATAGCGATGTGCACCTGTAGTTCCAAGTACTTGGGAGGCTGAGGCAAGAGGATCACTGGAGCCCAGGAGTTTGAGGCTGCCGTGAGCTATGATCTTGCCACTGGAGTCCAGCCTGGGCAATAGGGTGAGACCCTGTCTCAGAAAAAAATAAGCAAAATAAAAGCAAAGCATTTCTATTTAAAGTTTTACCTTTAATTTCCCTGACATGTAGAGAAACAATTTCCTTGGGCCATTGTATTTGACAGTTTGGTTTCACAGAGACCTTCTGTTAGATGATACACTGTGTTGAGTACTATCTGCCCCAAAATTAATGTCTACCTGGAGCTTCAGAATGTGACTTATTTGGAAATAGAGTATTTGCAGATATAATTAGCTAAGTTAAGATGAGGTCACACTGGTTTAGGATGGGCCCTAAATCCAATGATCGGTGTCCTTATAAGGTGCCCATGTGAAGAAACAAAGACCCAGGGGAGAGGAGGCCATGTGAAGATGGAGGCAGAGACTGGAGCAGGGCAGCTACGAGCCAAGGAACTCCAGGGATTTTTGGGAGCCACCAGAAGCTAGGAAGAGGCAAGGAAAGGATTTGTCCTAGAAACTTCAGAATATGGCCCTGCCAACACCTTGATTTCAGACTTCTGGCCTCCAGAACTGAGAGAGATTACATTTCTGTTGTCTTAGGTCACTAGGAAACTAAGAGATGGCTTTATGGAGAATGCCACATTCAAGGAAACAGCAAGGGGTTAGCTAAGAATTCTTGAAGTAGCACGTGGTTAAGGAGGCTGGGAGGTCTGGACTGGGCGTAGCAAAGCTGCTGTGGCCAGACTGCTTCTCTAGATTCCTCCTCACTGGGCAAGACATCTCTGAAGGAAATGTAACAGCCCCAGTCAGGGGCTTACAGACAAAACCCCCATCTTCCTAGGACAGAGCACCTGGGGGAAGGGGTAGTGTGGGTGCAGCTTCAGCTGATTTAATCGTTCCTGCTTTCTGGCTCTGAAGACAGCAGCTGATCCTGACAAGAGGGATTCTCCCAGCACAGGGCACCAGCTCTGCTAAGGGACACTCTACCTCCCCAAGTGGGTCCCTGACCCCAGTGCCTACTGACTGGGAGAGAACTCCCAACAGGGGTCGACAGACACATCATACAGGAGAGCTCCAGCTGGCATCAGGCTGGTGCCCCTCTGGTATGAAGCCTCCACTGGTGATACCCAGGCAAACAGGGTCTGGAGTGGACCTCCAGCAGACTGCAGCAGACCCTCAAAAGAGAGGCCTGATTGTTAGAAGAAAAACTGAAACAGAAAGCAATAACATCAACATAAAGGACTCCCACCCAAAAACCCCATCCAAAGGTAATTAGCCTCAAAGATGAAAGGTAGATAAATCCACAAAGATAAAGAAAAAAGCAGTGTAAAAACGCTGAAAATTCCAAAAACCAGAATGCCGTGTCTCCTCCAAAAGATTGCAACTCCTCTCCAGCAAGACACAAAACTGGACAGAGAATGAGATTGACGAATTGACAGAAGTAGGCTTCAGAAGGTGGGTAATAACAAACTTCTCTGACCTAAAGGAGCATATTCTAACCAAATACAAGGATGCTAAGAACCTTGATAAAAGGTTACAGGAACTGCTAACTAGAATAACCAGTTTAGAAAGGAACATAAATGACCTGATGGAGCTGAAAAACACAGCACGAGAACTTTGTGAAGCACACACAAGTATCAATAGCCGAATCGATCAAGTGGAAGAAAGGATATCAGAGACTGAAGATCAACTTACTGAAATAAGGCAAGAAGACAAGATTACAGAAAAAAGAAAGAAAAGGAACAAACAAAGCCTTCAAGAAATATGGGACGATGTGAAAAGACCAAACCTATGATTGATTGGTGTACCTGAAAGTGACAGGGACAATGGAACCAAGTTGGAAAACACACTTCAGGATATTACCCAGGAGAACTCCCCCAACCTAGCAAGACAGGCCAACATTCAAATTCAGGAAACACAGAGAACACCAAAAAGATACTCCTCAAGAAGAGCAACCCCAAGACACATAATCATCAGATTCTTCAAGGTTGAAACAAAGGAAAAAATGTTAAGGGCAGCCAGAGAGAAAAGTCAGGTTACCTACAAAGGGAAGCCCATCAGACTAACAGTGGATCTCTCTGCAGAAACTCTGCAAGCCCAGGAGACAGTGGGGCCAATATTCAACATTCTTAAAGAAAAGAATTTTCAACCCAGAATTTCATATCCAGCCAAACTAAGCTTCATAAGTGAAGGAGAAATAAAATCCTTTCCAGACAAGCAAATGCTGAGAAATTTTGTCACTACCAGGCCTGCCTTACAAGAGCTCCTAAAGGAAGCACTAAATACGGAAAGAAAAATCTAGTACCAGCCACAGCAAAAACACACTAAAATATAAAGACCAATGACACTATGAAGAAACTGAATCAACTAATGTGTAAAATAACCAGCTAGCATCATGGTGACAGGATCAAATTAACACAAATGTCTTTAAATGCCCCAATTAAAAGACACAGACTGGCAAATTGGATAGAGTCTAGATCTATCAGTTTGCTGTATTCAGGAGACCCATCTCACATGCAAAGACACAAACCGGCTCAAAATAAAGGGATGGAGGAATACTTACCAAGCAAATGGAAAGCAACAAAAAGCAGGGGTTGCAATCCTAGTCTCTGATAAAACAGACTTTAAGAAACAAAGATCGAAAAAGAAAAAGGCATTACAGAATGGTAAAGGGATCAATGCAATGAGAAGAGCGAACTATCCTAAATATATATGCACCCAGTACAGGAGCCCCAGATTCATAAAACAAGTTCTTAGAGACCTATGAAGAGACTTAGACTCCCACACAATAATAGTGGGAGACTTTAACACCCCACTGTCAATATTAGATCAATGAGACAGAAAGTTAACAAGGATATTCAGGACTTGAACTCAGCTCCAGACCAAGCAGACTTAATAGACATCTACAGAACTCTCCACCCCAAATCAACAAAATATACATTCTTCTCAGCGCCACATCACACTTATTCTAAAATCGACTACATAATTGGAAGTAAAACACTCCTCAGCAAATGCAAAAGAACGGAAATCATAATAAACAGTCTCTCAAACCACAGTGCAATCAAATTAGAACTCAGAATTAAGAAACTTATTCAAAACCACACAACTATGTGGAAATTGAACAACCTGCTCCTGAATGACTACTGAGTAAATAACAAAATTAAGGCAGAAATAAAGATGTTCTTTGAAACCAATGAGAATAAAGAGACAACATACCAGAATCTCTGGGACACAGCTAAAGCAGTGTTGGGAGGGAAATTTATAGCACTAAATGCCCACATGAGAAAGTTAGAAAGACCTAAAATTGACACCCTAACATCACAATTAAAAGAACTAGAGAAGCAAGAGCAAACAAATTCAAAAGCTAGCAGAATACAAGAAATAACCAAGAACAGAGCAGAACTGAAGAAGATAGAGACATGAAAAACCCTTCAAAAAAAAAAAAAAAATCAATGAATCCAGGAGCTGGTTTTTTGAAAAGATTAACAAAATACATAGACCACTAGCCAGACTAATAAAGAAGAAAAGACAGAAGAATAAAATAGACAATAAAAAATGAGCCCATATAGCCAAGACAATCCTAATCAAAAAGAACAAACCTGGAGGCATCACACTACAAACTATACAAGGCTACAGTAACCAAAACAGCATGGTACTGCTACCAAAACAGATCTGTAGACCAGTGGAACAGAACAGAGACCTCAGAAATAACACCACATATCTACAACCACCTGATCTTCAACAAACCTGACAAAAATAAGCAATGGGGAAAGGATTCTCTATTTAATAAATGGTGCTGGAAAAACTGGCTAGCCATATGCAGAAGACAGAGACTGGACCTCTTCCTATACCTTATACAAAAAGTAACTCAATACGGATTAAAGACTTAAATGTAAAACCCAAAACCACAATAACCCTAGAAGAAAACCTGGGCAATACCATTCAGGACCTAGGCATAGGCAAAGACTTCATGACTAAAACACCAAAAGCAATGGCAAGAAAAGCCAAACCTGACAAATGGGATCTAATCAAACGAAAGCGCTTTGGCACAGCAAAAGAAACCATCATGAGACTGAACAGGCAACCAACAGAATGGGAGAAAATTTCTGCAATCTATCCATCTGACAAAGGTCTACTATCCAGAATCTACAAGGGACTTAAACAAATTTACAAGAAAAAACAAACAATTCCATCAAAAAGTGGGCAAAGGATATGAATAGACACTTCTCAAAAGAAGACATTTATGCAGCCAACCAACATGAAAAAAAGCTCAACATCACTGCTCATTAGAGAAATGCAAATCAAAACCACAATGATATACCATCTCATGCCAGTTAGAATGGTGATCATTAAAAAGTCAGGAAACAACAGATGCTGGAGAGGCTGTGGAGAAATAGGAACACTTTTACACTGTTGGTGGGAATGTAAATTAATTCAACCATTGTGGAAGACAATGTGGCAGTTCCTCAAGGATCTAGAGCCAGAAATACCATTTAACCCAGCAATCCCATTACTGGTTATAAACCCAAAGGATTATAAATCATTCTGCTATAAAGACACATGCACATGTATGTTAAATGCAGCACTATTTACAATAGCAAAGACTAGGAACCAACCCAAATGCCCATCAATGATACACTGGATAAAGAAAATGTGGCACATATACCCCATGGAATACTATGCAACCATAAAAAATAATGAATTCATGCCCTTTGCAGAGACATGGATGAAGCCAGAAGACATCATTCTCAGCAAACTAACACAGGAACAGAAAACCAAACACCACATGTTCTCACTCATAAGTGGGAGTTGAACAGTGAGAACACATGGACAAGTTGGGGGAACATCACTCACCAGGGCCTGTTGGGAGGTGGGGAATGAGGGGAGGGACAGCATAAGGACAAATACCTAACACACGTGGGGCTTAAAACCTAGATGACGGGTTGATGGGTGCAGCAAACCACCATGGCACATGTATACCTATGGAACAAAACTGCATGTTCTGCATGTGTATCACACAATTTAATGTAAAATGTTTTTAAAAAACAATAAATTGAAAAAAAGTAGCACCTGGTGCACTGATGTAGAAGCTTCACAGTGGAAACAGCAATGCTTCAGATGAGATATGCTTTTGTAGTTAAACTAAATAATCTGATGGTACTGATGAAAAGACCATCTTTGATTTTTAAGACTTGCTGCATATCCAAGGATTAGGTTCCATGGGCTCTCAGGAACCAATTCACTACTGTTGAAGACTGTTTCACTTGCCTCAAAGTAGAATGAAAATATCTCAAGGTAGAGCACAGCACAGTGCCCCACACAAAGAAGGAGGTAGCAAATATTGCTCAGTAAACTTTGTAATACACAGGTCTCTCAGTTGTCAAGTGACAGAAACCAACTGGGACCTGCTTTTGTCAGCTCAGAACTGTGAAGACCAGGACACAGCTTGTTTCTGGCAGGGTCAGACCCAGAGGCTCACAAGATACTATCAGGGAATTGTCTTGCCATTTCTCAGCGCCATTCTTGGGAAGATTTTTCCCACCACTCCTTGTAAAGGCAAAGGCAATAACCAGCAGCTCTAGATTTATGTAATCCTTACAGTTAACAATATTAATTTAAAGAAAGAAAGGAAAGAGAGAGGAAAGATAGAAAGAAAGAAAGACAAAGCAAGAAAAGAAAGGAAAGAAAAGAAAAAAGGAAAGAAGGGAAGGAAAGAAAAGAGAAAGAAGAGGAGGAGGAAGAGAGAAGGAGGAGAAAAGAAGAAAAGAAGGAGAAAAGAAGAAAAAGAAGAAAATAAGTGCTTCTTAATAGAAAAAGTCC
Source organism: Pan troglodytes (assembly GCF_028858775.2). NCBI lineage: Eukaryota > Metazoa > Chordata > Mammalia > Primates > Hominidae > Pan > Pan troglodytes. The sequence continues at coordinate 104,293,662 of NC_072405.2, read as the reverse complement.
AGTGTAAGGTACTGATTTACCCTGTTTCAGCACCACTGGCTGTGACCTGGGTGGTAGAGAGCTCTGGACAAGCCCAGATCACATGGCTAAACCACGAGGATTGAGAATGGGAAGGATTGTTTTCCCCTAGACCTTGGCAGACACAAAAACATATCCATCACTCACCTAAGCTGTCATCTTCAGAACGAATTGCCACTGCTGGTCATTGCTCAGCACTTTTTTTTTTAATAGCCTCCCTGGCTGTCTCTAGGAGTTTCATTTTTATGGCATTAAACAGTAAGAAGAAAACAGTCTGTCATCAGCACCAGTCCTTTTCTATAGCAAACTTCCCTGGGCTGACTCCATCTAAAACCCATCGGGATACAGCTACACAATCTAAAAAGGAATAAAGACACTAATGGAAATTTCAAGGAACGAAAGCATTAAGATGGAACCTCATTGGTCTCTAACTACAAAAAAAGACCCATATTAAGATGGGCAGGATGAGATGGCATTGCAAGGAATACCCAAACTTCTGAAACTGAATGAAACGAAATAGGGTGGTTAGTTTAAAAATACAAAGGAATCTATGCCCGGGGTATCAAATTAAGCATTATTTGATAGTTAAGAACTTTCTCTCAGGTCTCCATAGGACAGGAATTCATCAAACTAACTTATAAACTATTCCAAACAAACAAGCTTTGGAATATAAACAGGTTTATGTTTAAAAATGAGAACCAAATTATTAGCAGCTACCATTTATTATAACATGACATGATATATCAGGCACTATGCTAAATGCTTTATATGAAATGTTTAATCCTCTCAACATCACGCTAAGGTGGGTACTCATGCCGTATTTAAGACAGTACTAGGCTTCTCCACTCAACAGTTTACAAGTTTCTTTTTTAAGTTAATAAAAAATTTTTAAACCTCTGTCTCCATGGTCTTTGAGCCTAGAATGGGAAACAGAAGCCACCTGCTCCACACGGATCCAAGAAGGATGAAACCCAATAGCCCACACAAGGAGAGAAGCATCGCCCAGGCCTGACCCAGGGCCCAGAGGGGGCTCCATCCACTTAGTGCCCTTTTGTTGTCTCCTCGCCCATTCTGCGGCCACTCCTATCTCTATATCTGTGTGCCAGCCTTGTAAAAAGTTCATTAGAACAATGACAGTGAGCTGCCACTGTGAAGCAGAAACAGACCAAAAGATGAACACTCTCTCCCAGGGCAAGTCCCAGGAGCCCAGTAGTTGTTGGCTCCAGAGAGTGACAGGAAACAGGCCGGCTGGTGGCTGCCAGGTGTCCTCCTGTGCCATCTTGTTGACATTTTTCTCAGAGTGAATACTGCACATCCAAGTTCTCTCAAAACACAGCATCTCTCTCTCTCAAATGCTTCTCTCAAAACATAGCATCTCTCTCTCTCAAATGCTACTCAAAAGAAGCACAGGGATCCTGGAGCTTCGGATGGTTATAAGAAGTATTCCTGCTATTTGAGAAATAAGTTTTGCATATCTAAATGCCCACTAATTGTTGGGACTTGGGTTCGCAAAGCAATCCTGGACCATGTCATGACTCTGGAAAATTCTACCGCAGAGGCCCTTTCCCTGACTCTGTCTATGGCTACTGAACGCTGATTTTTTTTTTAACTTTACAAAAAGATATTGCTTATTTTGCAAAAATAAGACCTCAACAAGTAAAAGAAAACTAGAAGCACTGATAATCTTGTCTGTCTAATACACTAGTTCACGTCCTTTTGTCTCTCCCCAAAGAGGATTCATACAATGCAAACTATTTAGTGGTTTGACTTTTTAATTTAATAATATTCAAGTGAAAGTTTTTCCAAGTCCATAAATATATCGCTGTAACTCGAAAATAATATAGTATGGACACAGCTACTTTTATATTTAAGTAAAACAAAATGAATTTGGTAGATGCTATATATTCTGATAACTCCTTGCTAAAGCTGATATCTAAACAACCGGTTGGAAGAATTCTTAAAAACGTAAAAATGGTTGTTTCCTTAACGGTATATCACAGAATTGCTTTGGTTACTTTTCTCCTGAGAGTGATGACTTTTATTTTCTTATTGCATTAACTTAACTGGCCAGTACCTCTGAGGTTCTGTGTATAGAGACTAGATGTCCCTGAAAAGCTAAACAGAAACATTAGCTAAACATCTGATGCAGGTTTTTCTGCCAAGAGATGAGAGTCAGAGCTGTCTGCTTCACTCTCCCTTGGCCTTGTTTACCATCCCATCCACCATGTGATGCCATTAGATGTAGGGGGTGGAGGGGCACATCCAGCCTGCTGTTATGGAGGCACTGTCTCCTCCAACAGACTTTATCTTGTCACTGAAATGGTTGTCATTTATAAGGAGGCTTCCTGGCAGTAATGTTTAGAGGTGGTGTCTTTCTTGGATTTCTTTCTTATTTTTCAGTATGCTGGTGATGGCCCTTTGCTTATCACAGTATTATGCAGCTGTGGAGGGGAGTGGAAGAGAAAACAGGAAAGAGTGTTTGCTAGAGCTCTGGGCACCTTAGGGCCAGCACAATAATTATCATCTTCCCTTTCACGAGACTCAGAATGGCTGTGCTGCCCAAGGCCACATCTCTGTAACTGTGGAACCCATCACACTACAGCGCAGCAATACATCAGCACCGGAGAGGTGTCATGTGCCCTCCACCTGTCACTCACTGGCAGGCCTTCTGGCTCTCATCTCCCTGCCCTTCCGAGGATGCACCGGCATGGGCTGCCCCCGGCCAGTGGCAGGCAGAGGGGTGGGTTCCAATGTAGGTCAAGGTCATCTTTTCTTTGGGGTCAAGATTAGGGGAAACCGCGGCTCCATTTCCAAGGTGCTCCGCAGAAATGTGCAGCCTTGGGAAAGCAGGGAGATGAGCGCCAGAGGACCCGCCGGTGAGTGGCAGGAGGAGTACACACAACATCTCCCCCATGCTGATGGATTGATGGATTGCTGCACTCGAGGCCGATGGGCTCCACAGGGTCTGTCACAGAGGTGCGGCCTTGGGCAGCACAGCCATTCTGAGGCTGCTCTCCACTTCAGATCTGCTAAAGAGCTGTGTCACTAAGTCCTTAGACTTCTTGTCATGAAATAGATGAGTCAGCAGTGGGAGCAGCGCCTACTGTCGGAGAGAAAACCAAGACATGGGTAAATTTAGACTGTTGCGGTGCAAGGGGCTGGGCATGCTGGCACGCCTTTAGAGCCACGTTTCCCGCAGAGACCAGCCCCCAGGTCACCGTGTGTGTCCCCAGGGGTGGGAGTTACCCCAGTACCTCCAGCCTGGTCCTCACTCCAGCTCTCATCCTCTCTGTGTTCCAACACCATTCTGGCTTCTCTGGGCTCAGGGGCTCTTGTTTCGGATTCTATCATTTCCCTTGAGGGGAGTGATATTTCCACAACTGGCCCCTGAGGCTTGTGTTTTGACTGTGTCCTTGGCTCTTCTTTGTCACTGCCACCCTAGGCTGCAAGCCCCTCCCTGGGTGGTGTCCTACACCTCCCCAGCCACCTGCAGAGACACCTGACCCTCTGCTGCCCTCTAGTGTCACAAACCATACCGCAGCACCTGGATGCGGAGTTAACTGGCTGTAGAGTTAACTGGGTGTGGGCTGGATCCCCTTTTAAAGGCTGACAAGGAGCCAGTTCCTATACTGGCTCAGCTGCTTCCCACTAGGCTTGTTTAAAATCACCACATCAGCCTGGTACGGCAGCATCGTGGGGTCTTGGGAGCCTTCCTGCATAGGTGGCTCCTAAGGCTCACTCCACAACCGCTTGCCTCTTTTCCGTATCTGCTTCTGAGTGTGTGAAATAAAAGAGCTGGAGTGCAAATGAATAACCCTCCTTTTCCTATCTCGGCTTTGGTCCCAACAGAGACCATACATAACACAGAAGGGAGAGAAAGAGCCCTTGTTTATTGCGTTTGCCATTTGGGACCAATTATTGAGAAATGGCACATTTACTGAGTGGACAGTTCACTAACTACTGTAGTGATTTCATCTCAAATGATCCAGAGTCTTCCATGAAAAGAGCATGGGAAGCTTTGAAGGGTCAAATAAAAATGAAAACTCCTCATCTGCATTTTTTAGTGTAGTACAAACCCCATACCCTAGTCTAATGCTTTTCAAACTTTAGTGGGCACCAACATCTCCCAGAAGAATTTTTTAAATCCAGATTCCTAGGCCCTGTTTTTAAAGATTCTGCTTTATCAGGTCTGGGCTAGACCCCGAGGATCTGCATTTCTCACAAGCTCCTGTGTGGCGCTGGTGCTGAGGTCCCTGGACCTCACTCAGAGTAGCATTCCTCCTGTCTGTCAGCATCTCCCAGGAAAAGGTCGTGGAGATTAGCATTTATGTAAAAAAAGAAAAAAAAAACCCCACAAACAGGAACTTAATAGCTTCTGATGTACAAGGTACAATTATGCAATAAGATAGTCTTACAAGCCAGGATATTTTTTTGAGAAACAATTTTCCATATCCGGAAATTGACCCCTTCTTTTAGTGCATAAAAAGAAAAATCAGACTTGAAACACTTAGCAGAGTGCTAAAAGTATAATTGGAATATTTGTAACACAAAGAAAGGATAAATGCTTGAGGTGATGGATATCTTATTTACCATGATGTGATCACTATGCATTGCATGCCTATATCAAAATATCCCATGTACCCCATAGATACACCTACTATGTACCCATAAAAATTAATTAAAAAATAAAGAGCTGGGGGAGGCCAATCCAGCCAGCAAGTGCCACTGGATGCCAGCAAGCTGGGGGAGGTCAGATCGTGACTAGGGGAGTTCTCCAGCCACAGGCTTCTACTGCAAGGGCCAGGAGGGCAGGATGTACCCAGCCAACTAAGGAACAGCCTCCAGAAGACTAGAGAAATAGAGAATGTTGCCCTGGGCCACTGCTAGCATAGATGATGTCTTTGTGCACATTAGAAGAAGGTACTTTTTTGGGCGGAGGGAAGGCAAAAGGCACCCCCCTGGGCTGGCCAATTAGAAAGTGGTGCCCCTTTCTCCAGGTTGATGCAGCTCTGGCTAGGTCATGGCTTGGCATCTCAATCACACTGTGGCATGTTCAAGACCCAAACAGACCAACAGCAGCTAGACCAAATGCTTCTCTGCCATCCCTTCCCCTAGATACCATGAGAAAATTAGGAAGAGCAGAGGCTAAGAGCATTTTTATTCCAGAGATTCCATCTACCTAAACAGGCTATTTAAATGACCAGAATGCACTAAGCTTTGAGCAGAGATAGACATATGACTAAAATTTTGTATTTTTTTCTGCTTGGAAAATAGGGGCTCAGGAGAAAGGCCAGGTTGGCGCTGGACTAGAATTTCTGGTAGATTGTTGGTGAAGATGGCTGCAATGATTCCTCCCGCCCCTCTGCACGCCCCTCTGCACACCCCTCTGCAAGAGAGCTATGCTGCTCCTCCTAGCCAGAGAGGGAATCTGTTTCTCCACCCCTTGAATCTGGGCTTGGCCATCTGGCTTTCTCTGGCCCAGGAAATATTAGTAAACATGAAGCAAGCAGAGGCTTACAATGTACTTGTGGCTGGGCCTTGCTTTCTCTCTCATCTGGGATGATGACCACGTGCAGAGAAGCCTGCCTGAGAAGTGCAGAAGCACTTTGGCCCAAACCCCTGCACTAAGGGACTCGACTAAACTCTAGCATTGCTTTTAGTAGCCCCCACCACCCTCTTGAGTTCCTGTCTGAAAAGGGGCAAGGCTGCCAAATAACTTAGTTTGTCCCAGCCAACACCTGGAGACAAGCCCTAGACCTTACTTCTTAGAGCATTTATTTAAAAAAAAAAAAAAAAAAAAAAAAAAGCTTACAATTGTGAATGCCTCCTCTGTCCCTGTGAGATGGATATGTATCTCTACAACCCAAGAGTGTCTTTCTCAGGGACTTGCAGGCCCTTCCTTTGAAATGAAATCATCAGAAAGTCCAGGGCCCCTGCCTCCCAGTCTCGGTGGGAGGGTAGGAGTCTGACTTTGATAAGCCCATTAGCAGACACAGCTGGCCTGATTGCGTTTATGTTGACCAACTCTCTACCTGTTTTTGTTTTTTTTGGGAAATTTTTCACCTCCTCACTGTGCTGAGCCCCCACTTGCTCCTTCTCCTTACTCCCTGATTCTCCCTTTAAAACACCCAGTCACCCCTTTGCAAATCTGAATGGAGCTCAGCTCTTCCCCCACTGCAGTAGTTTTTAAATAAAATATCTTGTTACTGCCTTTAACTAATGTCCAGCTCTGTTTGTTTTTGGCAGGCCCCAGCTGTCCCAGAAATCAATTCCTAGCTGAGTGCCCAGAGACCTAAGGGAAGTGATCTTAGACCTTCCAGTTCCAAACCAGCCAGCCAGCCCAGCTCAAAGAACCACTAAACCAGAAATAAATATTTGAGAAATAATAAAACTGCTTGAATCCACTAAATTTTGGGGTAGGCTATTACACAGCAGGAGCTACCTGATAGGATTTTAAAATTAGTTTTTTTCCTGTAAAGTCAGGTTATAGAGCAAGCTAAATTTGTGACTCCATTCCACTTGTTATGATTCTAATAACCCAACTAAAAGCGTGCAAATTAAATCGACTAGGGGAGTTGGATTGCCTAGCAAAATGCAGGGCAGATGGATTTTTTAAATCATTAAGCTGCACTCTGGGCTAAAACAGTCAAGTTTACCAGGGAAAATAAATATCTACCCTCCAGACAAAACAGCCTGGTAGCAGGCTGAGCACTCCAGGTGGCTTAGTCCATTTAGGCTGCTATAACAAAATGCCATAAACAGGTAGCTTATAAACAACAGAAATTTTTTTCTCACAGTTCCGAAGCCTGGGAGGTCCAAGATGAAGCCTCCAGTAGACTCAGCATCTGGTGGGAGCTCGCATCCTGGTTCATAGTTGGCACCTTCTCACCGTGTCCTCACATGGTGGGAGAGTGAAAGAGTGCTCTGGGGCCTGCTATAAGGGCACCAATCCCATTCACCGGGGCTCTGCTCTGGTGGCCTAATTACCTCTCAAAAGGCCCCACCTCCTAGTTACTATCACCTTGGGCGTTAGGATTCCAACGTATAAATTTGGGAGGGACACAAATATTCAGACCATAGTAGTGCCTATCTATTCTATTCAATTATCTTAATATTTCTGGACGATTCTTACGCAGTTATAACACACTAATGTGTTGCAATCAGTCGCAAGATGGAAAGATGGTCTATAGTAATTATAACTAATTACTATCAGCTTGTTACTAGTGTGTGCTAGTATTGCCAATAACTAACTTAAAAATTAGCGTGGTCTCCAGGTTCTCCCAGTTGAATGGCTATCTAGCTCCCTTGCATTTGGAAGTGCTTTCAGGAGTGGGTAAGAAGAACAGAGCTGCAGAGAAGGCAACAGGACTTGCATGCTGCTGCATAGGAGTCATTTGTTTCACATCACATAGAAAAAGATTCAGAACTTTGGTACGGTTTGATTGATTACCATGTCTGCCAACAATGAGTCAAAACGCATTGCCTTGCTACTCCCTAGCTTTGTGCTAATCAATACCTGAGCATGTTTGTCATTTTCTACTAGGCTGAGTATAAGTCGTATTCCTTCACAATGTCCACATTTTACTGTAGCTGAGACGGCCTTAATTATTTCATTTTTTAGCAAAATTTACAAATGCAGTAAATTAGCTCCATTTTAAGTTTCATAAAGATTCTTGAAATGTTTGCTCATATCTGGCTCAGCTAAAAATATGTCATGGGACTGGATGACCAGTTGGAAGTGAGAGAAGGTGACGGGTGATGGATGGAAATGTCTGAACTGCTTTGAAGTTCTTAGTAGGCTTTTGTGAGGGAAATACCTTTACTTATGACCTGGAAGATCAGTATACTGTCGTAATTTATGAAATAAACCAAATTAGAAACCATTTAAATAAAACTAAAGAAGTAAGAATATTGGACAAAAGCCAAGAATGATTTTCCACTTCAGGAAAGATGTGAACCGCAATCTATAAGGCACACTGATCTGAAATGCTGACTCTGTAGATGGGAAATCCCCCAGAAATTGGCAAGGACAGGAGAATATTAATACATTTATGCATTGGCATTAAATGCACAGTTTGTAAACTTGCTTTCTGTTCAGAAAGATTCTTTATGGCATTACTAGAATGTTCACTGCCTTCAAAATTGACAGTTATCTTTGTATAGTGTCATTTTTCATGATTATGCTACTCTGTATGTATTACAAAGGCAATTAAGGTGGCATACATTTATTGAGCACCTACTATTTTCCAGCAACTGTGCTGAGTGGGAGAACAATTGAAAGGTAATTGTCATGCAGTATAACAAGAGCTAAAATAGAGATAGGTAAAAACTCCGATGGGAGGAAAAAATGCTTTGTATTCATTTTATCCTAATTTCTTACAAACATGTGATCCTATAAAGCAATTATTATTCCATTTTATAGTGAAGGAAATTGAGGCACAAAAAAGCAGATTTTACATCACTAACATTAGAGTCCCACCGTCATCATCATTTATACTTACTGAGCACTTACTAAATGCTTGGGCTTGATATTCATTTTCTCATTTAATGTTCACAGTAACACCCAAGGTTGAAAGAGGTTCATTCATTCAACATTGAGCACCTATTGTTTCCTAGGTAGGGGAATACAATGATGAATAAGCTGCAGTCCCTGCCTTTAAAGAATGTTTAACCTAATTTATAAATTACTTGTACAAGACACTGGCGCTAGTAAAGGCTGAGCTGGGATTTAAATACAGGTCTATCTGGCTTTAGTACTAGTGGTCCATCCCATACTCACTGACACTCATTCACTCACTTGCTGTGTGAGGTTCCAGGCCAGATAGCCAGGTGACACAGCCAGGAAGTCACCAGGGGATCAAACAGCTGGGAAGTGACCCCAGATCTCCTATATTAGTCCAGTGTCCTTCCTATACTACTGCAGCCCTCATGACCCCAAACTGGTCAAACTCCCTGGAAAACACTGGGTGGGGTTGGGATGTGGTCTCACCTGGCTCTGAGGCCCCACTCAAAAATGGCATCCATTTGCCAGTCTGACTGAGAGCCCAACAGCCGCATCCCCTCCCCACTGCTGAAGAGAGGTGTCCACTGCATCCCTCACCCTTTGCTTCTTTTTCCCGGGCTGACTGCACGATGCCAGGGATTTAGTGTAGGCTTTTCTTATTTATTCTTGTCTCCTTGAGGTTTTGCTTATGTGTACTTTTTAGTTTCCAAAGTGCTGAAAGATATATTGTCTTTTTTTTAAATTCCGGGCAGCTCACTGCAGAGCTACTCACAGAAACAACACATTTTTAAAAAAGAGGTTGCTACAGATGTAGCATGCACTTTAATTTAGAGTTGTCTTTGTCACACTGTTGGAGCCATTGGTCTTGACCTCTGGGATTTGTCTAGCTTAATGATGGTTGCAGCAAATATTATTTTTGCCTGGATTTTTACATTTTTAGAAGGTTCAGGATTGTTTAAATACAGTTTAAATCTATTTAATTGAGTAAGCATTTTAAAGTTTGTTGAAGTGTAACCATCAATAATGGAATCTCCTAGGTTAGAGGCTAAGAGGATGGCAGGAATAAATTAGGCAGTCTGTGTCCTCTGGGGGACTCTGATTTAATTGAAAGAGGTTTTTTTTTTTTTTTCTTTTTTTTAGAGTAGTGATTGAGAGCAGGGTTTGGTAAACTTTTTTTTGCAGAATCAGATAGCAAACACTTTTGGATGTGTGGGCCATGTGGTCTCTGTCACAACTACCTAAGTCTGCTTTTTTAGCCTAAGAGCAGCCATAGATGATAGCAAAAAAATGGGCATGGTTATGTTTCAATAAAACTTTATTTACAAAAACAAGCAGTGGGCCAGATTCGCCCATGGGCCATAGTTGGCTGCCTCCTGTTTACAGTAACCTCTCTACCATCAGACTGCCCATTTTACCACCCTGGTTCTGTCTCTCACTCTGGGACTTTGGGAAATCCACTGAATCCCTTCAAGCCTCAGATTTCACATCTATAAAGTGGGGAAGGAATACTGGTTTCCTTGCGGGGTTGTTCTAAGATTGAATGAGAAAGGGCTTACTTAGGGCAGTGGCTGGCTCCTGGGAAGAACTCAATAATGTTAACCATTTCTCCTAAGCCAGGAGCCCAATCAGAAGCCTCTCTCTGGTGAGGACACATAGTAGTGATGACAGCTGTAGAGGCAGAGAAAGGTAAACAATAAATTAAACAATAAAGCATTGTAAACAAATTATCTTTCAAGAGGGGGACTTAAGCAAGGCCATGTTGAAGAGGGCTATAAAGACCAGATAGCCTTTTGAGGCTTTCTCCCATCCCCCAGACAAATGTGGCTAGCTTTTGCTCTGTTCCCATCATGCCTTGCACAAGCCTCAGTTAGGATGTTTGGAGGTCCCACCAAGGTGACTAATGGTCAACATCTGTCCCTACTCCATTGGGAATCCCGATGGCATTCTTTTCTTCTGGGATCCCAGGACCCACAGAGCTGGGCTATGTCAGGTGATCTGTAAGTGTTTAGGATTTGATATAGATAAAGAAACAGCAATGCTGTAGCAACCCTAAGATCTACAAAGCCAGTCTAGTTTACAGGAAGTTTTGGAAGGACTTCCAGAAATGTTGCTAACATCATCCTCCTCCTTTTCACTACAGTTCCTGATTTAAGTCTTCAATATTCTCTGAATGTCTGTTACTTTTCTTTCTGAGGGTTAAGGACTAAACCCTGTAATGTGTACAAGATGTTCTTGAATAACCAATTGTCTTCTGATTATTAAATGAATAATCTTTTACTCACAGAAATAAAAAAGTTATAACTCCAGAGTTGGACAATCTGTGCTTGGCAATTCTATGGTGGATGGAGTCCACACCACTGTGCAGAGACCCAGACAAACAAAGCTTTGGCCAGCCAGCCAGCCAGCCCCACTCCATCACACTCACAGTAGGCACCCTTCAATGCCTTTCTGGCGAAGTGTGGATTGGGAATGCCAAAGGGGGACACAGCGGACAACCACCTTAGTTCTAAACAGGCACCGATCAATGGATCCTGGCACCTGGTTCGTCTCTTATTTGAATTGCTTTTGAATGCCCAGGGTAGGGAAAGCCAATAAAGCCTGCAACATAATGTGCTATTGGCCTTGGCCAAATGCACTTCGGCTGTCTGCCTCTTTGCTATGGTGAGTCATCCTAGACGGAGGGAGGAGGGAGAAGGGAGAGAGGCCTCCTTACAAAGAGTGCAGAGGAACTGGGGAACTGGGGCCCTCACATCTTAGTTCTTTGTGCAACCTGGGCGTATTTGTTTACTTCTAGCTGTGCCACAGAATCAGAAATGCAGCAGAAGGAAAGAATGAAGGTCTGAAAGAGGAAGAACAAAACTTACATGTATCAGTCCATGGGACAGCAAAGTGCTGCATGCTGATACCCTTGAGCATACTCAATCCCCACAAGAAGCCTGAGGCTTTCCCACTAGGGCACTTTACCCCAAATCCTAGATGGATGGCAAGGATGGCAATTACCAAGCATTAATCAACTTCCACAGACCTCCAAGAGGTTCTGTTACTGGTTCACGCTGTCCTCTAAAGCAGCCAGCACTTGCTAGAGTGGCTTTTATTAAACTCAGCATTTTCTCTTTTGCCACAGGAAATTGACACATGCTAGTTTCTCTACCTGGAACTCTTCTTTCCCTGACTCCTCTTCCCCCAGTCTTTTCTCTAGAAAACTCAATTATCTTAGTTACAAGCTGTATTCCTTCTCTTCAGACTTCTTAGCTCATAATTACATGTTTATTAGTAGTAACCAGTTCATGTAATGAGCATTTCATCCCAGTCCTTGGCACAGTCCCTATGTCCAGAGCCAGAATACTAGGATTTACATCCTATCACCAATACCTACCAGCAGTATGGCTTTGGGCAAATCACTAGATCTCTCTAAGCCTCTATAAAATGCGGCTTAGAATAGTGTGAACGTCGTAAAATTGTTGGGAGGATTAAATGAATGAACATGTATTCTAAATACCTTAGCACAGTGCCTGGCCCTTAACTGATGTTCCATATATGCTAGTTGTCATTATTATGGAAGATACTCCATAAACATCTTCTGAGGTACTCATGTTGCTGCTTCTCCTTGGTTTTGACACGTGCTTGGATTTCTGCCTTCACAGATGTAGTTGAGACCTTGATTTTAATTGCTCCTGACTTCCTGGTTTTGATGAACTGGTTTTGCTGTCAGATTGATTCATGTCTGTCTGATTTTTCTCTTCAATCCTGGACCCTGTTGACAGCCCCAAAGCTAACTTGGAGATTACTAGCCCTGGGTCTAGTCTAGCGTATGACCACTGCTCCAGAAGGGAGAGAAAGGTGACAGTGATGAGGCAGAGTTGGACCCATCCAGCTCTGATCTGGCGACACCGCCAGCCACAGGCTGCAGGTGAGCTTTTTAGCTTACACATAATTGCATAGCCCATCCCCCTCTGGAATCTCCTCACACTATATTGTGTGTCCTTCAAGAAAAGCTTTTGCTAAATATGCAACTTACGTAAAAATGAGCATCATACATCCCTTTGTACACAAATGATATACACATTGCTCTGCACAACGACATGACTCTTAATAAAGCTGTATCTTTGTCTCATTTTAAAAGATGAATCAAGATGGAAGGAGAAACAAAGACATTCAAAATACCACTTGTCAACCTGTGCTGATTCTTCTAACATTATTGATAGATGACTCATTTTTCCCAAGATAATACAATTCTGTTATTTCAGAAAAGGTCATCATTTTTAAACCAAAAGAAATCTTTGGTCTTACACAGGGATTGAATAGCACATGTACGTAGTAGACACCAAATGTTAGCCACTGTTACTGCCATTATCATTACTAGTGTATTTTAGAAGGGAAGGCTTCCCAGAAAGAGCTGATTACTCATTCTGTGCCACCACTGTTTTTTGCATACATACTATAGTCACATCTATAGTTCTGTATTTATAGTTGCGTGTTTGTATTTATTTCCTTTTGAGTCTTATTTCTCCGTTCAACCCCTACAGACTCTCTAGTACCTGGGAATATAACAGGCAATCAGTCTTTTCGCTCTTACTATGGTTTTAATGTCCCCTCCAAAACTCATGTTGAAACTTAATCTCCACTGTAACAGTATTAAGAGGCAGGGCCTTTTAAAAGTGATTTGGTCATGAGGGCTCTACCCTCATAAATGGATTAATGCCATATCTTGGGAGTGGGTTTCTGATAAAAGGATGAGTTTCCTCTCTCTGTCCATGAGACAGTTTGCTCTTCTGTCATAGGATAACACAGAACAAAGTCCTCACCAGATGCTGGTGCCATGTTCTTGGGCTTTCCACCCTCTAGAACAGGGAGCCAAATAAACTTCTATTCCAGGCAGGCACGGTGGCTCATGCCTGTAATCCCAGCACTTTGGGAGGCCGAGGCGGGCAGATCACTTAAGGTCAGGAGTTCAAGACCAGCCTAGCCAACATGGTGAAACCCCATCTCTACTAAAAATACAAAAATTAGCCAGGTGTGGTGGCAGGCATCTGTAATCCCAGCTACTCAGAAGGATGAGGCAGGAGAATCGCTTGAACCTGGGAGGCGGAGTTTGCAATGAGCTGAGATGGTGCCACTGCACTCCAGCCTGGGCAACAGAGTGAGAATCTGTCTCAAAACAAACAAACAAACAAACCATTTCTATTCCTTATAAATTACTCCATCTGTGGTATTCTGCTGGAGTAGCAGAAAATGGACTAAGACAACTCTCAATCCCCTCGTAAACATACAGTTTCCATTCTTAAATATAAACAGGCAGCCAAGGATCACCAGACTTGACGAAAGCAAAGGCATAGAACCCAGAAAACAGGGAACCCAACACTGGAAAGAGATGAACCAAATAACCAGGATAATGGAACTAAGTTCTAAGACAATAGCTCTGCAGCAGACCAAGAAAGAAACCAGAGGATATGGAGCAAGAGGACAGAGGATGTCTTCCAGGAAAAAGTGCAACTAACAGGTTACCTGAAGTATTTGACTACATTGAGGGGAACTTTATAGTTTTGTAAATGAAGCTCTTATAAATTAATGGTAAGTACATAAAAAACTAAGGGAATAAAAAATAGTGCAATCATTAACTCCAGGAAAAAACAAAAAGTTATACAGGAAAGGAGATAAAACAAATAATGATTGTATAGTCATAAAAATGTAAGCACAAAATAGTGTTTAACCAAAACTTGGCATATAAATATGATTGAAAGACAATAGATAGGGGAAATTGAGATGACAGAGAAGTATAATAAAAGTTATCTTCCAGAGTATGAAGCTAATAGATAATGTCTATACAACTGAGAAAAAAGTGAACAAGAAATATCTGTAAAAAAAATTACTTAGACTGTACCAAAGTTTCTCAAAAAATTAAAAATTGAATGAGCATATGATTAAGCAATTCTACTTCTGGGTACATATCCAAAAAAAATTAGAAGTAGGATTTTGAAGAGATATTTTCACACACATGTTCATTGCAGCATTATCTACAATAACAAAAAGGTAGAAGTGGCCAGGTGTGGTGGCTCACACCTGTAATCCCAGCACTTTGGGAGGCCCAAGGCAGGCGAATCACTTGAGGTCAGGAGTTCAAGGCCAGCCTGGCCAACATGGCAAAACCCCGTCTCTACCAAAAAATACAAATACGCTGGGCATGGGGGTGTATGCCTGCAATCCCAGTTACTCAGGAGGCTGAGGTGGAGGATCTAAGGTGAGCTTGAACCTGGGAGGCAGAGGTTGCAGTGAGCTGAGATCGCTCCACTGCACTCCAGCGTGGGTAACAGAGCAAGATCCTGTCTCAAAAAAAAAAAAAAGCAACCAAAATGTCCACCAGTGAGTGAATGGATAAAGAAAATGTGGTGTGTGTGTGTGTGTGTGTGTGTGTGTAAATACACATATACATATGTAGAGAGACAGTGTGTATGTGGTGTGGTGTGTGTGTGTAAAAATATACATATGCATATATAGAGAGAGTGTGTGTGTGGTGGCGGTGTGTGTGTGTACATAATGCAGTCTTAAAAAAGAAGGAAATCGGCCGGGCGCTGTGACTCACGCCTGTAATCCCAGCACTTTGGAGGCCGAGGCAGGCGGATCACGAGATCAGGAGATTGAGACCTTCCTGGCTAACACGGTGAAACCTTGTCTCTACTAAAAATACAAACAAAACAAAACAAGACAAAACAAACTAGCCAGGCGTGGTGGCGGGCACCTCTAGTCCCAGCTACTCGGGAGGCTGAGGCAGGAGAATGGCGTGAACCCGGGAGGCGGAGCTTGTAGTGAGCCGAGATCGCGCCACTGCACTCCAGCCTGGGCTACAGAGCAAGACTCGTCTAAAAAAAAAAAAAAAAAAAAAAAAAAAAAGAAGAAGGAAATCCTGCCGTGAATGAAACTGGAGGACAAGTTCACATATGCTAAGTGAAATAAGCCAGTCACAAAAAGAGAAATACTACTTGATTTGTGATTGCCAGGGGTTGAGGGAGGGGAAATGGAGAGTTGTTGTTTAATGGGTATAGAGTCTCAGTTCTGCAAGTTGAAAAATGATAGACTGGATTAAGAAAATGTGGCACATATACATCATGGAATACTATGCAGCCATAAAAAATGATGAGTTCATGTCCTTTGTAGGGACATGGATGAAATTGGAAATCATCATTCTCAGTAAACTATCGCAAGAACAAAAAACCAAACACCGCATGTTCTCACTCATAGGTGGGAATTGAACAATGAGATCACATGGACACAGGAAGGGGAACATCACACTCTGGGGACTGTTGTGGGG
Source organism: Pan troglodytes (assembly GCF_028858775.2). Classification (NCBI taxonomy): domain Eukaryota; kingdom Metazoa; phylum Chordata; class Mammalia; order Primates; family Hominidae; genus Pan; species Pan troglodytes. The sequence continues at coordinate 104,277,835 of NC_072405.2, read as the reverse complement.
TGGGGGGAGCGGGGAGGGATAGCACTGGGAGATATACCTAATGCTAGATGACAAGTTAGTGGGTGCAGGGCACCAGCATGGCACATGTATACATACGTAACTAACCTGCACATTGTGCACATGTACCCTAAAACTTAAAGTATAATAATAAAAGAAAAAAAAACTTAAAAAAAAAGATATATATAGAATTGTCAGGTTTGGAAAACAAAAAACAAAAAACAAAAAAAAAAGAAAAAGTTCTAGAGATCTATTGCACAACAATGTAAATACAGTTAACACTGCTGAACTGTACACTTATAAATGGTTAAGAGGGTAATTTTTACATGTGTTTTTACCACATTAAAAAAGTCTTAAACTGTACAGTTAAAATAAGAGACATTTATTGTATGTAAGTGATATCTTTAATAAATTTGAAAAGGGCAAAAAGAAAGCATATTGCTTAGAGAAAACACTAGAAAAAACACTTCCTTAAAGAGGTCATCTCTGGTGTTGTGGGGGTTGAAACAAGAGCTACTTTTTCACATTACAAATCTTTGAATATTAAATCATATTCATGTGCTACTCAGAAAAAATAAACATCGAATGAAAACAATTCATTCAAGGACATGAGAAAACACTAAAGTTTCCATAGAAAAATGGGTCAAGATTATGATCGCAAGAAAGAAATACAAAGAGCTAGTGAAAATGAGAAAAAAGTGGTCAAATATATTAGTAACTAAAGCAATCCAATGACATACTATTTTTCCTGTCAAACTAGCAAATGTGGATAGAAATCGGTATCATTCAATGATGGTATGGATGGAATGAGATGAACAGTCTCACACGTTGATGTAAACCTTCAAGAGAGCAATTTTGGTATGTGTATTAGGAACCTTCAAGATATTCATACCTTTTTCACCCAATGGTTCTATGTCAAGAAAAAGATTACATTTTTAAAATTACATACAAAAGCATCCATCACTGCACTATCATTTCCAATGTTTTATTATGAAAAATTTCAAACATACAAAAAAGTTGAAAGAAAAGTACAATGAACTCTCATATACCATCCACCTAGATTCAACTATTGATAACATTCTGCTATATTTGAAGGTAAGTTGTCAGCATCACGACACTTCATCCCCAATATCTTCCATGCTGGCACTATTTATCATAGCAAATTTTTGGAAAGAAGCTAACGTATAACAGCAAAGGTGTGTTATATAGCTCACAGGATAATTATGCAGACATTAAAATAATGTCCATGATGCATTTTAATTACCTTGGAAATGCTCATGGTATATTGCTAAATAAATAATGCAAAAGTCAAATTGTACAACCTCAGCAACACCAATAGTTAAGAGTGGTTATGTTTAGGTATTGGGATTATAAGTTATTTTACTTTTTTTCCAGTACAGAGTACGGAGTGCAAATTTTAACCTTTAATATTATAATTTTTTAGTTTTTAGCAAAAACAAATACCAAAAATTCCCAATTAACATTTTAAATTCCCAATTAACATTTTTTTTAAGTTTTCCTGAGAAGTGATTTGTTCATTCAACATATATTACCTAGTGGGTTCTTTCCCATGAGATGTAATGCCATTCTTTACCCCCATTACTAATACCATTTCTAAGAGTATAGAGTTTCAGTTTCTCAAGCTGAAAAAGTTCTAGAGATCTGTTGCACAACGACATGAACATCATTAACACTGTGGAACAGCATTGTTTGGGTATTTCCTGCAGAGCCTGATGCAATATTCTGCACACACAACTGCTTAAGAATAAGGTTCAGGCACCTGGTGTTCTGTTAGCTGCAAGTTCTTGCTCTCTGGCCTTTGTCCCAGGCTACTCTAACTTGTGAGGCTGCTCAGTACCTAATATAACATAAGGCTTGTTCTACCTCAGTGGCAGGCCAGTTTGGTGCTTTGGGGTAACTTTTTTTCTTTTTAGAGACCGGGTCTCACTGTGTCACCAAGGCTGCTGGAGTGCAATGGCATGATCATAGCTCACTGCAGCCTCCAACTCCTGGCAAGAGAACCTCCTGTCTCAGCCTCCCAGTAGATGAAACTATAGGTGTGAGCCACTGTGCCTGACCTGAGATCACTTTCAAAAGCAGAAAATGGACATGGGATTGAAACCCCCACACATCCTCTATGTTTCAGCCTCCTTCCCAGTATCTTCATGAATGAGCAGACATAAAATCGGGCCGGAAGATCAGACACTATTTAGAAGAGAGCAGATTTACGTAAAGGTCTCTCATAATTAACCTATTTTGAAACATTTACGTCAGGTTGGAATAAGTACTTCTTGTGACAAAATTGGAGAAATAATTACCCTGCAGCTCCCCAGTCAATAGCACCATGGAAACCAAACCAGTGACCTGCTCTGGTAGCCCGTGACTACTGTGAACTTATTTTAAAAAGGCATAATTTTGCACACACACACAAATCTTGTTTAAAGGCAGGACAATAATAAAATAAAATTTATTAATGTTTTCATATGACTTTTCTCCCCAAGTGTGTATTTTTTTTTTTTTTTTTTTTTTTTGCTGAAATCCAGGGCACAGAGACAAGATCCCAACGATTCAGAATTAATTAAATACCTCCAACTTTGAATATTACCGCTTTGTGACAAAACAGAGAAAAGAGCAAAAGTAGAACTTCGACCTTCATATAGTCATGAAAAGCAAAACAAAAACCATTAATAGAGTGTTCTTACTAGTGCCTTTTATTATAGCCTGCCTGCCTGGCTGCTCCCAGATACGAACTGGCCCCCAGCCCCTAGAAAGCTTGAGTACCCCAGAAGTGGTCAGCCCTGCACTATGGAATAGACGTAGGTCCCTAGTTGGTGCCCTCAAACTGTCTTCCACTCTGATTGTCTTTGACCTCTAGAGTAATTTAAAAACAGATGATGTTTTGCTATGGAAAGTTCTGCTTCTGGAGATAGGCCCAAACTTTGGATTTGGGGAAATTTTGCATCTATTGCTTAATAATTCCCAACACACGTCATAAAACCCCCATGATCTGGGCACTTTAGTTCACCGCACTGAAAAAATAAAAATAAATTAATAAAAAAACAACAAAGGCAGTTTATTTCCCACGGTAAGTTGAAAGGGAGAGCTGTAGTCCCTGCAGGGGCAGGATAGGCATTTTTCTCCTCTTCTTACCCAGAGGAAGCCTTTCCTCTCACTCTAGTCCTTCCTTACTCCACAGGAGCTGCTGACCTGGCTGCTCAGATGCTAGGACATTAATTTGGGGTCCTGTTCACCAGGCGGCAAGGGTACTAGGAGTTAGTGGCTCTCTCATCTTCTGCATGTGGCAGTGAATGGATTTGGGGCAGATGTGCCAGCTTCCTTTCTCTCCTGAAGACTCCCCTGTTTGCCTGAGGCCTCAGCCACTCGCCCCAGTCCTCCTCACTGTCATTTTGCACACAGCAGCAGTCCTCCACATTTAAGGAGCATGCAAACCACAAGAAGGGCTTGTTAAAGCACAGACCACAGCACCCTACCCAGAGTGTCTGATTCCACAGGTCAGGGTGGGACCTAAGAATCTGCATTTCTAACAAGTTCCCAGGTGATGCTGTTGCTCCTGGTCCAGGGGCCGCATTTTGAGAACCACTGGCCTAGAGTTTCAGACCTCGTCCCAGTTTATGATAAAGCAGTACATTGCTTTCTTATACAAATTGGGTGTCCCTGGCTGGGTGCGGTGGCTCATGCCTGTAATACCGACACTTTTGGAGGCCGAGGCAGGTGGATCACCTGAGGTCAGGAGTTCGAGACCATCCTGGCCAACTTGATGAAACCCATCTCTACTAAAAATACAAAAAGTAGCCGGACGTGGTGGTGGGTGCTTGCAATTCCAGCTACTCCAGAGACTGAGGCAGGAGAATTGATTGAACCCGGGAGGCAGTGAGCTGATATCACGTCATTGCACTCCAGTCTGGGTGACAAGAGCGAAACTCCGTCTCAGGAAAAAAACAAAACAAACAAACAAAAAAACTGAGTGTTCCTGGGACTGTAGATGAATGCCTTCAAAACTTCACTCTGAGGCCTAAGAAGAGTAATAAAATTATTAAACTATCCCAGAAATAGATCATGGGTTTTACGAGGTAATAAGAAGAAACTCAAAAGGGTTTAGAGAGGAAGAGGCCTAAGAATCTCAAGGAGGACTGACCACATGTCCTCCATGAGGCTTCAGAGGCAGGGAGAGAGGGCTCGGCAGACACCAGGAAGTATTTTTGAGCTGCAATGGCAATGAAATAAGCCCTCCGAGGAAGGCTGTGGAAATCCTGTCCCCAGAGGCCTTTAAATACAGGATCAATGACCATTTCACTTGGTCGGCTTGAATCTGGGTTAAAAAACACATAACTGGAACAATCACGATTGATTTGACCCTCACTCTCTTCCAGGAACTACGCTAAATGCTATATATTATTTTACTTTATTCTCATAACAACTGTATGAAGTTGCTGCTAATATCCTCATTTTACAAATGAGACTAAGACCACAAGGGCCTCTTGCTCATGTACCTGGGAAGTAGCAGAACTTAAATCCAAATCCATATCTGTGTGATTCCCCATCCCAATTTCAAGTAATGCATGAAGCTATAATTAGGTATTGGCATTATGTACCTTCAGATTAAAGAGTCATTCGTGGCCCAGTGTGGTGGCTCATGCCTATAATCCCAGTACTTTGGGAGGCCAAGGCAGGGAGATCACTTGAGGTCAAGAGTTCGAGACCAGCCTGGCCAAAATGGTGAAACCACATCTCTATTAAAAATACAAAAATTAGCTGTGCATGGTGGCACATACCTGTAATCCCAGCTACTTGGGAGGCTGAGGCTGGAGAATCACTTGAACCCGAGATGCAGAGGTTGCAGTGAGCCACGATCACGCCACTGCACTCCAGCTTAGGTGACGGAGTGAAACTGCATCTCAAAAATAAATAAATAAATAAATAAGAGTCATTCTTGTCCCAGGAGGTTGAGAGGAAGAAAGATCCTTGTAATTGAATGAAAGACACATGATTGATATGTTTTGACAGGTTGTGGGGGAGGGAGGTGGGGCAAGGAGCATTGGGAGCAGGAAGGCACTTGCCAGCCAGTGAGGAGCTGGGGGACCTGAGGAGAATGACCCCAAAGAGGGTGGAGAGAATGGAAACAGAGCGTATAGCATTTACAAAAATACTATACTCACAGCATGCATGTCAACACCTGTTTCTTCTTTATTCTTCATCACAAAAAATGGCACCACTAGCTACACCTGAGCAGAGAACCTGGGCGTCACCTTCCTGTTCTTCTTGCTCACACTCTAATAGAAAACAAGTTCCATGGAGATAGAGATGGCCCATGTTATGCTCCTAGCACCCAGTCAGGTGGTGGGTGGGTCAGTTCCTGCTTAAACCCTGTCAAGTCCTTATGGTTCTCAGAATAAAGTTAGTGCTCCTTGGGCAGTTCACAGGTCCTTGTGGCCCGCCTCCTGTCCAGCTTTCTCTTCCTTCTCTCTACAGCCTTCTATTCCGCCCCCTGAAACCATTCCTTGCTGCTCTCAATGCCCCACATGTGGCTTGGAGCCTGTTACTGCCCAGAATATCACAGCTACCTGACCCAAACCCATTCCTCAACCAACCAGCACATATTATTCTTCAGGATGCAACTTAGATGTCACCTTCTCCAGAAAATTTTCTTGGATCTACTCTAGTTGGAAACCTCCAGGCCCCTCTTCTGTGTTTCTGTATCTGCCTGCACCCTTCTCATTATAGCACTCATCATTTTTCATATCTTCTTGAGGCTGACTTTGTCTCTATTCTCAGAACATAATACCTGGAGAGGAAGAGGCCTGAGAATCTCAAGGAAGATGCCTGATGTGTAGCTTAATAAATAAGTATTTGTTGAGTTGACTTAAAATGGCAAGAATCAAACTGTTCTCAACACTTCCATGTCACGTACCTCTTCAACCAGGGCTGAGTGAAGTGCAGTCAGGAGAAGGCCGGCTTCATTTCATGAGCATGTGTTGAGCATCTGCTTCGTGAGTGGGCATGAGCTAGGTACAGAATGATCCTTTCCAACAGGGAGCTCCTGTTCTAGTGGGGAGGACAAGCCACACACACAGCTGGGAATTCTTACAGGACAGATCAGCTCTGAAGGGCCTATTCCCTCCTGCAGGGAATTCCTCCTCCCGGGGCCAGGAAGTGGAGCTTGTGCCACCCTAATGCCCGCATTCCACCAGGGCATGGGGAGGGAAGAAGGTGGGCTGTGAAACTTGGCCTCAGAGAACACCAAGGACTCTTCACTTTCACCACCACAGCGTTTCACACTCTCACCCTCACCTCTGAGGTGAGCTGTGAGTTCTGCCCTGGCTCAGTACCTTCAAGACATCCCAGGGCCTTTCTTTCTGTCCCTTAACAATGGCCATTAAAGGCGAACAAGGAAAACCTCTCTCCAGCCATCTGCAACTAAAGAAAATGCCCCGAGGCCCTTTAACTTCAAGTCTGACCACAATAGAGGAGATCTTAGTATTTCTCAGGCTCAGAAAGAACAGGCTTCTCAAATCTGGCAAGAGATCCAAATCGGTGTCCCAACACATCTGAATTTAAAGAAAAAAGTCACCCTATTTGTTTACTGATATTTGTATAGCGCAGGGTCTGGGCGTTCAGCTTCTGGCTGCCTTTCCTGGGATGGGGGCAGATCTCGGGGGAGAGAAACACCTCCTATGAAGGAGACTAAGTCTGAGGTCTGAGGCAGCTGCTCTTTCAAATGCGTGGCGGGCACTGAGCTCTGCCTTACAGCCAGGTTCCGTGTTGGGCACTCAAGGACATGGATCCATTCTGATGTGCTTTCACCAGACAGTGTGCAATGATGTATGTCGCAGCATGGTGTTTTGTAACAAAAGTCTGCAGAAAATTTAAATTTAAATGTCCATTGCTAACAGGCCACTTAAATAAATTATGGAACCCCCATAACATGGCATATCAGGCAGCTGTTTAAAAGAATGTGTTCGGCTGGACACAGTGGCTCATGCCTGTAATCCCAACACTTTAGGAGGTGGAGGTGGGTGGATCACTTGAGGTTAGGAGTTCGAGACCAGCCTGGCCAACATAGTGAAGCCCTGTCTCTACTAAAAATACAAAAAATTAGACAGGCACGTTGCATGTGCCTGTAATCCCAGCTACTCGGGAGGCTGAGGCAGGAGAACTGCTTCAACCCAGGAGGCAGAGGTTGCAGTGAGCCTAGATCGCCCCCACTGCACTCCAGCCTGGGTGACAGAGCGAGACCCATCTCAAAAAAAAAAAAAAAAAGCATGTGCTAATGTGAAATGATCTCTAAGTTATGTTGATACGTTGTGAGAAAAAGAAGATATAGAACAGTGTTTATAGCTTCTATTAGTATAAAAAAGGGGGATTGCTGGGTGCGGTGACTCACGCCTGTAATCCCAACACTTTGGGAAGCTGAGGCGGGCAGATCACTCAGGAGTTGAGGCCAGGAGTTTGAGACCAGCCTGGCCAACATGGTGAAACCTTGTCTCTACTGAAAATGCAAAAATTAGCTGGGCATGGTGGCATACACTTGTAATCCCAGCTACTTGGGAGGCTAAGGCAGAAGAATAGCTCAAACTTGGGAGGCAGAGGTTGCAGTGAGCCAAGATCATGCCACTGCACTCCAGCCTGGACAACGGAGCCTCCAGAAAAAAAAAAAAAAAAAAAAAGAGGGGATCTATCTATCTGTCTATTGTTGACAGAAAAACCAAACTCTGCAAAAATATTTTAAAGAGGTTTATTCTGAGCCAATCAATGTTCATGGCCCAGGAAAATAAACTCAAGAAGCCCTGAGTAAGTGGTCCCCAGGAGGTTGGATTACAGTTTAGTGTTATATATTTCAGAGAGGCAGGAGTTACAGGCAAAGACAGAAAGCAATATGTGGAAGGTATACACTGGTTTGACCTGAAAAGGTGGGATGTCTTAAAGCATGGGCTTGTAGCTTGTAGGTGGATTCAGAGATTTTTAATTTGTAATTGGTTAGAGGAGTAAGGCTCTGTCTGAAACTTGGAGTCAACAGAAAGGAATGCTTGAGTTAAGATAAGGATGCAGTGTCAGAGGCAGCCACAATAAAATGACATGTTTAGCAAGATTGATGGCTTGCAGGCCTGACTCAACCCTTGCCTTGAATAGTACTAGGTCTTGTTTATAATTTGGTATCTCATTGCCCCAAGAGTCTGTTTTGTCAATCTTATGATCTCTCTTTTAACATGAATGCTGGTCAGTTGTGTCTAAACCCCAAAGTGGACGGGGCATGATGAGGTTCATCCGACCTCTCTTCCCATCATGGCCAGGAACTCAGCCTTTAACGTTTCTCCCTGGGGTTCCCTTGGCCAAGAGGGTATCCGTTCAGTCAGTTGCAGGGGCTGTAGAATTTTATTTTATTTTTATTTTACACTATCTATCCATCCACATACACACACAAACAAAAGTGGTCTGTTGTGGTTGTTGTTTTTTTGAGACATAGTCTCGCTCTGTTGCCAGGCTGGAGTGTAATGGCACAATCTCGGCTCACTGCAATCTTCACCTCCCGTGTTCAAGCAGTTCTCCTGCCTCAGCCTCCCGAGTAGCTGGGACTACAGGCGCGAGCCACCACGCCCAGCTAATTTTTGTATTTTTAGTAGAGACGGGGTTTCACCATGTTGGTCAGGATGGTCTCCATCTCTTGACCTTGTGATCTGCACGCCTTGGCCTCCCAAAGTGCTGGGATTACAGGTGTGAGCCACTGTGCCCAGCACAAAAGTGGTATTAAATGCTTATTGGCTTACTGTTGAAGCTCTGGGCAAGAAACTAGAGAATCTAAGTGAGAAGAAGACTTAACCTTTATTGTATATATTCCAATAATGCCTGAATTTTTTTAAAAAATCTTTAAAATAATGTTCCCTTTTGAATTAAAAGGCATACTGTAAGGAGGGTTTGGGACTCATAATTACTGTCGCACACCTGTTAGGCACTTGGTGGGCATTATCTCATTACCCTGCACAGCAGCCAAATAACAGGTGAAAGAAGACACAAACAGAGCTGTGAGAGCTGACTCAGGCCAAGTTGGTACCAGGCCCAGGGTGTTCAGAGTTGAGTGAGCTCCAGTTTTTTGAGCAAGACAGGAAAGTAAGGATGGGAATGCAGTGCTTGGTGAAGCAAGCCATGATCTGAAGAAGAGGGCGTGGCTGTTCAGAAAGCACATCACAGGGCACCGAGGACATTTCCTCTGACATCCTGAGCCCGGAAAGTCGAGGAGGATCGGCAGGGGAAGTAGGGGGAAGTGCAAGGGGAGCAGGAACTGCTGGGACAGAGCAGCAAAGGCCAAGGAGTAGAGGCCAGGGGAAATGGCTCCCCAGAGGGGCAGGTGTAGGTGTGATGGAGGGTGGAGGAGGCTGTGGACAAGCCTATTCCACACGACAGGGTCCTGCAAGTCCAGCTAAGGACCCAGCTCCATGCCGAGGCTGCAAGGAGCCACCAAGGGTCTGAACAGAGGAGGGGGGTTTGTGCTCACTCCTCACCATCGTCACCATGTTTTCTTCCTTTAACACTTGCTACTGTCTAAAACATTCTGTTTGTAGATTCTTTGTTTATTGTCTTCCTCAAGTACTATATAATCTCTTAGAAAGGAAGGACCACCTGGATCTTGTCTGCTACACCATCCCTGCGCCTAGAGCAGTGGCTGGCATGTGCAGGCACTCAGTGTTAAATCAATAAGTGGATATTGATTGAAGATTTGATGAGCATGTGACATAAGACACGGGCCCTGCCTCCCAGGGTGGGAAGAAGACAGCATGCTGGTAGCTTCCACCTGCCTATCTGGATCCACTCCCCCATCTCCCACGATGTGCCCCAGGAAGGTGGGCTTGTAGGAGCTGTGCCCAGCAGCTCCCTTGTGCTCTGGCTTCTGGGAGGGTCTGGCCAATGGGCAACACTGGCAGGAGATGGGAGAGGTCTTTTTGTGTTCTGTATTCTGATATTTTGCCATCTGGGACGCTGGGGTTCCTTTCTTAAGCAAACCAACCAATCCAGAGTCCATCCTCCCAACTGCCTTCAGTGCTACTCATTGGCCGGACCCTCCCAGAAGCCAGAGCCGCTGGGCTCTGCTCCTACAAGCCCACCTACAAGGGAGCCGCTGGGCGCAGCTCCTACAAGCCCACCTTCCAGCAGCACATCAGGGGAGATGGGGGAGTGGATCCAGAGAGGCAGGAGGAAGCCACCCCCATGCTGTCTTCTTTCCATCCTGGGAGGCAGGGCCCGTGTCTTATGTTTTATGCTCTGGGTCACTTCTCTCTGCCCTAATCACCCCAAAGCCAGGTACCTAGGGATAGCCCTGCGCTCCAGAGCCCTCTGAAATTATAAATGAGCCAGTCCTAAGTCTGCTTACCCTGCCTCACCTATTTCTTCCCAAGGAAACCAAAATAAAGGCTCTTTGCCCACATTTTCTCCTTGCTAATTTTGCCTGCTGACCAACAAGGTGCTTCCCCAGGTGGACCCATAGGTGGCCCCCCTGTGGCATGCCATGCTTCCTGTTGCTAGGGAATTGTGGATGTCAAAACTCCTTCCTTCATGACAGTTGTTTCATGTCTGCCTGTCATACCATGATTTAAACAATTCCTGGTAACCTTAAGACAGGGGCGCGGCGAGGTCGAGACATCTATTCCCTGGACGCCCCATCCAGGCAGCTTCCTTCACTACTACTTCCTGTGTTTGCCCTTACACCTCACCCACTCCTGGGTAAAGAGTCCCTTTATTAAATTCCTCAAATGATCCGACTAATGTGTGCCATCTGCTTCCTGCCAGGACCCCAACTTGTACAGACAGAAATACAAATCATTGTAACACGGTGCCCAGTGCGTACCTAACAGTTACTGAATGAAGATAGAATGAAATGCATCCAATAAGAGGGGCACAAGAGCTGAGAAAACAAAGGGGGCAGAAACCAGTTGTGTTGGGATTGGGGAAGTTTTGAGGCAGGATTTGGCATTTGCGTTGGGCCAGGAGGGATGAAGAAAGTTTCAGCAGGCAAGGATTGGAGATGGAGAAGTATATCCCAGACAGAGAAACCAGCTCAGAGTAGTGACGGCGGGAAAAGGCAGGGTTTGTGTGCAGAACAGTAAGAAATCCAGTTTGGCAGAAGGAGAGCATTTGGAAAAGACGGCACTGGATGAAGAAGCTTGAAAGATGGCTTGGGAGCAAACCACCCACCAGGGGAGGTCAAGCCAAGCCAAGGAACTTGACTTTGTTGCCATTTTGCAAATGTATGGCTATTGGTGGGGGCACCCAAGGGGTTTTAAGCGGAGGTAACATGGTTGGATCTAGAGTTTAGACGACACAAACAGAGCAGGGAGCAGGGGCAGTTGGAGGGAATTCTGCAGGTGGGGAGACCAGCCAGGAGGAAGAATCATGGCAGTCATCCACCCAAATGTCCCCCAGACGACCAGTAAGCGCAGATTGGTAAAGCGTTCGGGTTTACGAGTCAGGCAGACCAGGTTTGAATTTTGGCTCTGCCACTTACTATGTAACCTTGGATATTAATTTACCTTTTTAATTTCTATTTCTTTGAGTCAAAATGAGGGTAACAATAGTCCACCCTCGAAGCTGTTGTGAAGATTAAACAAGATGCACACGGAAACTGTTTAACACATTGTCACATACTGAGTATGCTGAAGGTGTTAGCTATTATTGTTGTGTATATTCCAGCCATGTCTTTAATAGCATTCTACCATATACCAGCAATGTGTCTATGAAGCAAGTTCTTCTCTGTAGGCTGATGTTTTCCTGCTGTTAGCACACTGAGCACATCACATATCCCTGACAAGTCCTTAGAACTGCCTCCCCAAATCACTGCCTACGGGCAACAAGAAACATAAGCATTAGGTCAGAACTAAACACCAAATACTTCACATGGGTTTAGGGAATTAATTAATTAACTGAAATAGCTGAGAGGAGATTAAATACAGAACTCTTGAGGGAAAAAAATGTGCCACAAGAACAGGCAGAGTTCTATTGTTGTGGTGCTGCTTTTCTGTGATGTTGGTGGTAAGTCAAGTGCCAGAGGCAAGGAAGAAAGAGGCTCAAATTCTTAGACAGATCTTGTCTTTATTACCCTCAGCAAAACAGATATTACTGAGACTGAAGTGATACAGCATTGCTGTAGAATCTGTGACTGAGGCATTACATTGAAATAACACCCTAAAGGACAGCAAAAGAGAAAGCTATTATCCTCCTTTGGACTCCTGTCCCCCAGTCACCCAGGTTCTCTTCCTAGAAGCAAGCAGTGTTACCAATTTCCTATGAATCTTTTTAGAGACATCCTGTACATAATCCAACAAAAAAACTTTGACCCCCTTTTTTATACAAACAGTAGTATACCAAGTACATTGTTTTGAGTTTTATTATTTAACAGTGTATCCTGATAATCATTATAAAATGAATACATGAGAGCTTCCTTATTCGTTGTACAGTTGCACAGTGTTCTGCCATATGCGTATACCATGATTTAATGAATCTCCTATTGATGGACATTTAGGTTGTTACTAGACTTTTGTTATCATAGCGTGCTATAATAAGTAACTTTATACCCATAACTTCTCCCACCTGTAGAGATAGCATGTTAAATGTGCATCAGCATTAGTATTTTGGGGATGGGGGTCACAGACACTCTGAGAATCTGTGGAAGTGATGACCCTATAGCGGATGCTGTTGGTGCCCTCCCAGATCCCCTTTACCAGGCAAATGCACACAACCCCCAGCTGCTGTGAGTGTGGGCTGCCCATGAGTCACAGCTGCCCCCTTCCAGAGCACCACTGTGATAGTGTGATATCATAAGAAATGTGTATTTGGTTTCTGTCCCTGATTCTTGGCACACAGCTCCTGAAACCCTCGTATATGATAGGGGCACTACAAGAATCTTTTGTTCTAATATTTGGTCTTTGACCCCAGTTTCTGACATAGAGCTTCTAAGACCTTTGTAATTTCCTGAGTGATAGAGGAATCTAACCAAGAGCTCCTAAATCCCTTGGAATTTTCTGGGTGATGGTACATCTTTTGTTCTAACTAGATGACTGTTGATGGGCTCCTGGATAGTGCCAGCATGGGGCCGGTTGCTGGAGAACCAACTGTGCAATTACAGGGTTGGAACTTCCGGGAAGGAGAAAGGGGGTGAAGATTGACCTGTTCATCAATGGACAGTGATTTCATCAATCATGCCTATGTAATGAAGCCTCCATAAAAACACAAATGGACTCGGGGGAGCTTCCGGGTAGCTGAACACGTGGAGGTTCCTGGAGGGTGGTGCACTGGGAGATGGCATGGAAGTTCAGCGCCCCTCCCCCATACCCTGCCCTATGCACCTCTTCATCCGGCTGGTCATCTGTGCCCTTTGTAATACCCTTTATAATAAGTGGGCAAACATAAGTTCAGTGTTTCCCCGTTTTATGAGCTTCTCTAGCAAAATAATTGAACCCAAGGAGGGGGTCCTGGGAACCCTGATTCACAGCCGGTCAGTCAGAAGCACAGATCACAGCCTGGGACTTGTGATAGGCATCTGAAACTGGGGACATCTTCTAGGACTTGTAGGACTGAGCCCTCATCCTGTGGGACCTGATCCTATCTCTAGGTAGACACTGGCAGAATTGAAATGAATTAAAAGGATACCCAGTTGATGTCTGCTGGAGAATTGGTTGGTCTGTCTGCATGAATGGGAGGGTGTCGTTGGGGGAGGAAGATCCCCTCCCATATTTTGGTGACCAGACGTGAAGTGTGTGGACTGTGTAAGAGAAGAAAAAGTGTCTCTCTTACAGCCACTTTACAAGAAGTTGGTCAACAGCCTCCACTGACACAGGAGTATAAAAGCTGGGCCAGTGCTCAAGTCAGTCCCTACTGCAGAACACCATGGGTTCAGGCTGGAGCTGGGTCTCCACTGAGACCGGACATCCGCTGAGACCACATTCTCTTTTGGTCCATTCCCCTGCTCACTCCTGCTCTCCTGAATCCCCCTTTCCTGAGATCACTCTCTACTGCACATAAATTCTCATTTTAGGCTCTGCTTCAAGGGTATTTGACCTAAGAAAGTCTTTCTCTTCAAGAAACAAAAATTTAAAAACACACGAAGGTACCCAGGAAAACTTTACAGATAATTTCAGAGAGTTCAACAGCGTTCTGAGTTCCAGATTGAGGAATTTCACATAGAATTACATGTGGTTCTACTATTAAACATCCTGAAGCATCCCCGGTCTGACAAACAGAAATGCCACCTCATGTGTGGGATTACATTATATTCAACCATTTCTTCTCTACTTCAATTTCTCTATTTCCTTTTCCATGAAAGATGTCAACCTGATTAATTTCCTTTAGAGCTTCAAATATCTAAATCAACAGATGGACTGTCCACAATCCATGAGTAACAACTGGAAATTTTTACTCCCAAATAGGTTTTAGTTCCCAAATGCACTTGCCCAGAATAAAGAATTTTAACTCTTGGAAAAGGGTGGAAATGAGAAATCTTTCCATGTTGCTCAAATGTCCTGATATCATTTTGGGGAGAAATATGAGGAATATATTCTCAATATTTTGAGGTTAAATGCCCCCAATTTCTTTAGAGGTTTATAGAATTCTGGGGGACACATTCTGCTGGAGTTTGCCAATTTCTGTTAACCAGTTTTTAAAAGTTAAAGGAAGACCTCTTTCTTAATAATTGGTAAACACAAATGCTGCAGATTCTGCCAGTCGAGTTTAATGAATCAGATAAATAGGTCATTAAGAATGCCTTTACTTTTACTAACTGTGGCATAATTAATATATATTTGGCCTTTATCCCTGGTTCCTGTTACAGAGCTCCTGTAACCCTTGGGATTTCTTGAGTGATAGGAGTATCTTTTGTTGTTTCTACTGAACCCCTTTCAAACCTGAATTTATGCCAACAAAGTGACTCTCAGTGAGCCTGTAGATATGGGGCTAGTCACCAGAGGAACCAGCCCTGTAATTAGAGGGTTGGAATGTTCAGTCCTATCTCGTGACCCCTTGGAGGGCAGAAGGGCTGGATATTGAGTTCAGTCACCAATGGCCAATAATTGAATCAATCATGTCTACATAATGAAGTCTTCACTAAAACTCCTAAACCACTGGGTTTGGAGAGATTCCTGGTTGGTGAACACATAACGGTGCTGGAAGGAGGGTTCCTGGAGAGGGCAAGAAAGCTTCCTCCCCCAGGCCCATGCCTTGTCCTGTGCATCACCTCCATTTGGCTGTTCCTGAGTTGTATCCTTAATAATAAATAGTAAGGAAAGTGCTTTCTTGAGTTCCATGAGTCATTCTAGCAAATTATTTGTCCTGAGGTGGGTCATGGGAAACCCTGAATTTGTAGTCAGTCAGGCAGCAAGGTGGGTAGCTTGGGCACTGCCTTTGTGGCTATGTCTCAAGAAAGGGCAGTCTTGTGGGACTGAACTCTTAACCTGTGGGGCCGGACACTAACTTCAGGAGATAGTGTCAGAATTGAATTGAATTGTTGGGCATCCAGTTGGTGTTTGAGAAATGGAGAATTGATGTAGAAAAGACACCACATATATGGTGTCAGAAAGAATCTGAAATTAATCCCAAATGGTATCTAAATACAGCAGCTGAAATTTCCAAAGGCAATTATCAGGTCCTTATCTTTCAGTGCTATCACATATGGAGAGAAGTGACGGATAAGAGGCAGAATAATAAGGACACCATTAATAGCAGAGGTTATTTACTGAGCACCTGATATTAGCAATGTGCTAGGCACTGTGCTAATCAGTTTTCATGAATTATCTGATTTAAATCCTCATAACATCATTAGGTGGGGCTTACATATGAGGAAAATGAGGTACCAAGAGGTGTTCTTTCAACTTCAATGATAAATATGTATATCAAATCAGGAATCTCCGAACGTTTCCTGATGGAATGCACACTGAAGTCTTATAATTGCCCACAGTAGAGATGGGCAGAGGGAAAGAGAAGTCAGAAGTAAAGGGAGATGGGGTAGGAAAGACCTGCTGAAAATTTAAGTTACCCATAAATACGCTGTTGGTGATGCTCCCATCACCCTGACCATGAAGAGGGCTTCAGGGTGGTGATGGCTGACTAGAGGGTCCTCCAGGCCTGTTGAATGATGCTTGTGGGATTTCTTTCCTTCTTCTTCTTCTTCTTTTTTTTTTTTTTGAAACAGAGTCTTGCTCTGTTGCCCAGGCTGGAGTGCAGAGGCGTGACCTCAGCTCATTGCAACACCCGCCTCCCAGGTTCATGCAGTTCTCCTGCCTCAGCCTCCCCAGTAGCTGGGATTACAGGCACTCGCCACCACACCTGGCTAATTTTTGTATTTTTGGTAGAGACGGGGTTTCATCATGTTGGCCAGGCTGGCCTCGAATTCCTGACCTCAGCTGATCCACCTACCTTGGCCTCCCAAAGTGCTGGGATTACAGGCAAGAGCCACCATGCCCAGCCACTTATGGGATTTCTGAGATATGAATTAATCACAGTTCTCTCCCTTCTGGCCTCCATATTCTCTATCCATTGAGAAATAATTTCCACTTTTTTGAGAGCAAAGCTGAACTGGAGAGCATAATTTGGAACCTCAGACAAAATAGTGGTCCTCCCCAATTCCCCCAACTTAAAATTAGGGGGCTGGGCATGGGAAGCAAGATGGGGGATCAGGCCTGGCCCCACAACTTGTGAGTAAAAGAGATTGAGACACAGGTAGGGGCAGAAAGAGAGCAACTCACCCCCATCAAAAAGTGGGTGAAGGATATGAACAGACACTTCTCAAAAGAAGACATTTATGTAGCCAAAAAACACATGAAAAAATGCTCATGATCACTGGCCATCAGAGAAATGCAAATCAAAACCACAATGAGATACCATCTCACACCAGTTAGAATGGCGATCATTAAAAAGTCAGGAAACAACAGGTGCTGGAGAAGATGTGGAGAAATAGGAACACTTTTACACTGTTGGTGGGAATGTAAACTAGTTCAACCATTGTGGAAGTCGGTGTGGCAATTCCTCAGGGATCAAGAACTAGAAATACCATTTGACCCAGCCATCCCATTACTGGGTATATACCCAAAGGATTATAAATCATGCTGCTCTAAAGACACATGCACATGTATGTTTATTGCAGCACTATTCACAATAGCAAAGACTCGGAACCAACCCAAATGTCCAACAACGATAGACTGGATTAAGAAAATGTGGCACATATACACCATGGAATACTATGCAGCCATAAAAAATGATGAGTTCATGTCCTCTGTAGGGACATGGATGAAGCTGGAAACTATCATTCTCAGCAAACTATCGCAAGGACAAAAAACCAAACACCACATGTTCTCACTCATAGGTGGGAATTGAACAACGAGAACACATGGACACAGGAAGGGGAACATCACACACCAGGGACTGTTGTGGGGTGGGGGGAGGGGGGAGGGATAGCATTAGGAGATATACCTAATGCTAAATGACAAGTTAATGGGTGCAGCACACCAACATGGCACATATATACATATGTAACAAATCTGCACGTTGTGCACATGTACCCTAAAACTTAAAGTATAATAATAATAAAAAAGAAAGAAAGAAAGAGAGCAACTCACATGCACACAAGGGCATTTTACTCATTATCCTTGCCCAACAGAGAACGTGAGCATCCAGGGACCAGTAAATGTCAAACTACTGTCATCTTAGCAATCAGATAAATCACTGCCCCCATAGGAGAAGGGATTGAGAGGTTGGGAGAGGGACTAGAACTGTTTCCTCCAGGGAGTAGAATAGATGTTCCCTCCTCTCTATAAAGATGTGAGAAGACAGGTTCTGCCTCAACCTCCATGTCACCTTGACCTCCTACAGGAACCTCTGCCATAAAGCAGAGGTTCTTACTCAATTTTAATTTGCTTTCCTCTAAGGGATGCTACATATCACAGAAATAGCAAGATCCAGACTCAAATAGAAATAGGTAAAACAAAAACAGAAGCATAAAGAAACAAAATGCTTCAGGCACATTCTCTACCACTGATGAAAGAATAAACACTACCAGCGTGATATGACACTAGATGGGATTCTCTTGCCTACTTTACTTTTTCTTTGGATTTTGAACATTTCAACCTTAAAGAGCATTTTCATAATGCTCTACTCTCACTATCATGGATCCTGTAGGAAAGGGGTCTAAATGGCTATATATATATATGTATTTGGGTTATGGCCTGGAACACAGTTGCCTTCAACTCAAATTCGGTAAAACTCCCCAATCCATGCTGAGATTTTCCTAGGCAGAAATTGAGAAGCAATTTGCATGATCTTTCACATGTTTGTAAAAAGCATATAAAACAAAGCATAGAAGTGCATTACTCCCTGAAACTAAAATTTAACCCATTGGGGGTGAGGTGGGGGGAAATCTGAATGTTATTCCTCAAATGGGGACATATGAAAATTGTATGCAAAAAACCCATAGAACATATAGCCCTTTGGGGATGGTGAAAATGTTTTAGATAGAAGAAAATCTAGATGACCTTGGGTATGGAGATGACTTTTTAGATACAATACCAAATGCATGATCCATGAAAAAAAATGGACAAGATGGAATTTATTAAAGTTGAAAACTATCTTCTCTGTGAAAGACACCATAAAGAGAATGAGGAGGCAAGCTACAGACTGAGAGGAAATATCTGCAAAAGACATATCTGATAAGGGACTGTGTATAAAATACACAAAGAACTCTTAAAACTTAATATTATTAACAAACAACCCCATTAAAAAATGGGCAAAAGACCTGAACAGATACCTCATCAAAGAAGATATATTAAAATATACTCAACATGATATGTCATTAGGAAAGTGCAAATTAAAGCAACAATCAGATACCACTATACTATTAGGATGGCCAAAATTCCAGAATACTGACAGCACCAAAAGGACATGGAACAACAGGAACTCTCATTCATTGCTGGTGAGAGTGCAAAATGGTACGGCTATGTTGGAAGTTAGTTTGACAGTTTCTTACAAAAGGAGACATCCTCTTACCAGGTAATCTAGCAATTGTGCTCCTTCCTATTTACCCAAGTGAGCTAAAAACTTATGTCCACACAAAAACCTGTACAAGGATGTTTATAGCAGGTTTATTCATTACCATTAAAACTTGGAAGCAAACAAGATGTCCTTTAGCATGTGAATGATGTGGAAATAGGAAACCAACCAAATGAGAAAAGCACAGGCTACTGTATTAGTCAGAATTCTCCAGAGAAACAGAACCAATAGGATATATATAGAGAGAGATACATAAAAAGAGATTTATTATGAGGGATTGGCTCATGCAGTTGTGGAGGCTGAGAAGTCCCATAATCTGCCACGTGCAAGCTGCAGGCTTAGGAAAGTCAGTGGTGTACTTTCGGTCCAAACTCGAAAGCCTGAGAACCAGGGGAGCCAATGGCGTAAGCCCCAATCTGAGTCCTAAGGCCTGGGAACCCCAGAGGTCACGGTAGAAGTCTTGGTCCAAGTATGAAGGCCTGAGAACCAGGAGCATTGATGTCCCAGGGGAGGAGAATATGGATGTTCCAGATCAGAGAGAACAAATTCGCCCTTCCTCCACCTTTTGTTCTATTTAGGCCCTCAACAGTTTGGATGATGACTACCTGCACTGGGGAGGATGATCTTCTTCACTCAGTGGCCAATTCAAATGCTCCTTTCTTCCAGAAGCACCCTCTCAGGTTACCCAGAAATAATGTTTTTCCAGCAATCTGGCTGTCTCTTAGCCCAGTCAAGTTGACATATACAATCAACCATCATAGCTATTTATTCTGAACTTGCTATAGCAAGGGAATCCACCACTGCCGCTTGCATTTTGGCAGAGACTCAAAGGCAGGAAAAAGAGTGGGGAAGCTTGATAGTGGAGAAAAGGGAAGGCTTCGGATGTGCCCTGTTGGGAGGCTGTTGGAGTTAGGAAGCTACAGGTAGGGTAACTAGAAGCAGAGCATTGTATACGATTGGTTAGGGGTGAATATTTGGCTTTCTCTAGTTGAAATTGGAAGAGGGGACAAAAATTAGGGAAGCCGTCAGTTATTAATCAAGTTCTGGCCATTTGGGGCTGATTGTTACAGAGGTTATTATTTAGCTCCTGAATTGTCACTAGAGATAACAATCTCACTTCCTGCAAGTTGGACTTATATCAGGCTGGCTTCCTGGGTTGTTTATTATAAATAAAAGGGTTGGTCTCCCAGGCAGATTGCTGCAGATTGTGAGTTAAAGTTCTAGTTTTATATATGGTCTGGCCATTGTCCATTTGCATATTCAGTCTCTCAACAAATAAACAATGTGACATCCAAACAATAGTATATAATTCAGTGCTAGAAAGAAATGTGTTATCAAGCCATAAAAAAATGAAGGCAACTTAAATGTATATTACTCAGTGAAAGATGCTAATCTGAAAAGGCTACGTAATGCATGCTGCCAACTATATGACATTCCGGAAAGTGAAAACTATGGAGACAGTAAAAAGATCAGTGGCTGCCAGAGGTTAGAGAGGAAGAAGGGATGAATAGGCAGAGGTCTGGAGGATTTTTAGGGCAGTGAAACTATTCTGTATGCTACTGTAATAGATACACGTCATCTCTTGTGCAAACCCATGGAGTGTATAACACCAACAGTGAACCCTAATGTGAACGCTGGAGTCTGGGTGATAATGACATGTCAATGTCAGTTCACTGACTGTAACAAATGTGTCATGGTGATGGGGTTGTGTGATGGAGGCAGGGTGTACGTGGGAATTCTTTGTACTTTCTGCTCAATTTTACTGACAACCTGAAACTACTCTAAAAGCAGTCAATTTAAAAGGAAAAAAGTTTTAGAACTAGATAGTGTTAATGGTTGCATAACATTGCAAATGTACTAAATGCTAACATAACAAATTACATATTTTAAAATGGTTAATTTCATGTGAATTCTGCCTCCATTTTTTAGAAAATGGGCATATACTTAAAAAAACACACACATAGTGATCATCCTAGCTTCTGACCAACCACCCTGGTTCATTACTGGGACTCAGAGGAGACCAGGCCTTCTTGGAAAGTGAAGGAAAGGTGAGGCCCCATCTGGGAAAGGATCCATGCCTAAGCGGGGAGAAGGGAAGGCAGGTTTGGTCCAGTGGTCATGAGGAGGGTGATTCAGAAAGTGAACAAGTTTCTGATGCCCACATCTCCCAGGTGTAGCTGTGTGTCTCTTTGTCCTCTTGTCCTACTTCTTGGCCTTTGTCACCCTGGCCTTGAGTCACTGTGCCCTGACAGCAGGATGTCCTGTATGCTCCCAGATGGTGCCAGAGTCCAAGGGATGGATCTACTCACACAGCATGGCGGGTGCCTCTCACCACTTACACCAAACCCTGCCCTGGCTTGTCCTCTCTACACTTCCTGCCAGCCCACTACCTCCACACCATGCCAGCTGCTTCCCAGGGCAGGTTCACAAAACTTTGCCAAAGGCTTTAGTAAGAATGGAATGACACAACTCAACAAGAAATGCAGCTGGGCACCAGGTCTCCCCTTCCTGAAGTCCTGGGGCAAATCTACCCAAGTCAGGTTCCCAGCGGAGGCCTCCCTCTGAACCTAGTCCATCACCATGCTGTTGGTTCTCTTCCTTCAGAACATACGGCAGTGCTTCTCAAAGGGAGGTCTCCAAACCATCAGCGTCAGAAATTTCTTTAAATGTGGATGTGCAGATCCTTCCCCAGAGCTACTGAATCAGAATCTCTGAGGTGGGAGCATTTTAATGGGCATGTTCATTAACTCCTCAGGTGACTGATGTTTCCCCACCATCAGGGGCTGCAGGGGCTGCGCTGTGAGGACCACTTGGGCTTTATTTTGCGCCCTCCTCTTCACAGCCTTCTCACTGTGGGGTAGGTAGCACCAGGCATCAAAGGGGCCCAAGAATTGTTTTCCAGGCACATTCCAGTGTCAAAACACAAGCTCCTGGTGACAAAATCCCTTTTAAGAAGCTTTGCTTTGTAGATGTCTTTTGAGCAGGTCGTCAAGGAAGACGTTTGTATCCCTAAGGAGTTGTCATCCTCATTTTTGCTTTAATTGCAATTTTGTGAAACATGAAATTTTGGGTACATCTTAACACAGCTTAGTCCATTACATCCCAGATACTCTTGTGATTTGTTGTCTCAAAAATGTATCATAGGAAGGAAGGAAGAGGCAGGGGAGGCAGGGTGCAGAGCTGCAGGCTCCCCCACTCCCTGGCCCACTCCTTAGATGCAGCTCTGCTAGACTTGGGCTCAAGGTCAACTTGGCTTTCAAGATTTATGGCGTTACCTGAACTTTTTCCACGGTCACTCTGTGTATCTCTTCCTTCCCTCATTTTCCTTCCTCAGGTTTTACTATAGAGTAAAATGGTAATAACACAAAAGAGAGACCAAAAAGAGGATTTTATACATTGGCTTGAAGCTCATGTTACCCATGGTTTGGAATTGTTACCTAGTTACCAAAAGATTCTGGCTTGGACACCAAGAAAATTCATTTGACACTAAAAACTTAAAAATGCCAGATACAATCCAGTGTTTAGACAGGGCTGGCAGATGAAACATTCCAGAGTTGGGAAATGGTACAAGAACAAAACCCACTCAAAATCCACAGGCCTCTGCATTTATGCTTTTCCCCCTAACCCTCCTTTTTTCCCGTCATCACTTAATGGCCTATAGATTGGCAACCCATCTGTGTTCTGCCAAACATCCCTTCGTCTGTCACTAATGATTAATTGTGTCTTTACTTGTGGCAGTTCTACAGTTCTATAAAACCAAAAAATAAATAACTCTGGGCCCTGCTTTAATAAAGAAGGAAGGGGGAATCAAGATCTAGTCCCTCTGCTTTTCTACATATAGAAAAGCCTAGATGAGAAAACATGGCCATTTGTAAATACGTATTTATTTGTACGTCTCCCCTGCTGAACCTGTGTTAACCACAGAGCAAAGTCTAACTCAGGAAGTCTGGGGTGAGTCCAGGAATGTGCATTTCCAACAAGTTCCCAGGTGATGCTGCTGGCCTGGAAACTCCACTTAGAGAACCACTGGTCAAAGCCATGATTCTCTCAACCCCAGCTGCACATGAGAAGCACTGGTGGTGTTTTTGAAAACTCAATGTCTGGGCCCATCTCAGAAGAATAGGTCATTTCAAAGTCACGTGAGCACTTTTGAATCTCTCTAGGTCTGTGCTTGTCAATCTTGGCTGCACATTTGATTACCTGGGGGAGATTTTAAAATCCTGATGGCCAGGCTTCCCAACACCTCAACCCTATTCTCAGACATTAGTAGTTTTCAAAGCTCCCCAGGTGATGCAAATATGTAGCTGGCCGCATGGAGAACTGGAATTCTGGACCTTTATCCCTGAGCAGCTGCCACAGCTCAGTGTGTGGGCTTCAGAGTCACCCCAAGCAACCTCAGGAACAGTTTCTTTTCTGTTAAGTGGGTTTTGAATCAGAGGCTCTAAACCCATTTATGTTGAAGCTAGAGGGTTTGGGTGGCATTTTAACATTTGTGCAAGCACGGAGGATCATTACCAACTCCTTCAACGTCAAGGAAGCAACCACTACATAGCCTGCCTCTTGCTCCTCCCTTCCTCGAGAGGTGGGAGCAGAGGGTGACATTTTAAATAGGCTCAACTGTAGAGCCTCACTGGGAGGGTGACATTTGAGGGACATGGGACAAGATGTGAAGGAGCATGTTGGTGATGATTAATACAAGGTTAATCTGGCCCCACCTGGTGTGACTGCAAGCTGGGAGAGGAGGAGCAGACCCACAAACATCCCAAGAAGTACCTGGGGAGAAAGGTCTGGGAAGGCCTGCTGGGATGCTG
This sequence comes from Pan troglodytes, assembly GCF_028858775.2. Classification (NCBI taxonomy): domain Eukaryota; kingdom Metazoa; phylum Chordata; class Mammalia; order Primates; family Hominidae; genus Pan; species Pan troglodytes. The sequence continues at coordinate 104,253,992 of NC_072405.2, read as the reverse complement.
AGGACAGCGGGGGCATTCGGGGGCCTGGGGTGCTTCAGGACAAGTCAGGAGGGGACCCACTAGGGACCCAGGGATGCTTGGAAAACACTATTTGGCTGAGGTCTGGTTGCTAAATATGGCTTTTTTGATGAAGGACCCAAAGGACACACTTTCGGCTGGGTGCAGTGGCTCATGCCTGTAATCCCAGCACTGTGGGAGGCCGAGGCGGGTGGATCACCTGAGGTCAGGAGTTCAAGACCAGCCTGGCCAACATGATGAAATCCTGTCTCTACTAAAAATACAAAAATTAGCCGGGTGTGGTCGCGGGCACCTGTAATCCCAGCTACTTTGGGGTCCGAGGCAGGAGAATCATTTGAACCTGGGATGCGGAGGTTGCAGTGAGCCGAGGTCGCAACATTGCACTACAGCCTGGGCAACAGGAGCAAAACTCTGTCCAAAAAAAAAGACACACCTTCTCTTCTAAAGTGGTAGTTTAGACTAAGCCACTTTCAGGAAGAATTCTTGACCACATGGCCTTTAAACCTGAAAGAGACCTGAAAGATCATCTGGTGTCCTTTTCAACCTATGTTTCACAGAGCTCTGGGGCTCCCAAAGTTTCTTTAGGGGATCCAGTAGGAGACAAAGTGGGAGGCAAGAACTGCGGTGGAGCCCAGGAGTGGCTTGGGGGGACTTTAACCCCCCATGGCAGAAAGTCTGGTGAGCAGTGTACTAGCTTTGCAGCACCGAGACAATAGACAGCACAGGCTGCCTGCTCACTCCAGCCAGGTACTCTTTTAAGCACTCTGCATGTTTGAGTCCATTTAATACTTAGCAACTCTTTGAGATAATTCTGTAGCTTATTACTATTAATAATAAGGAAAGACACCAAGAGAGGCCAAAAACTAGTCTCAGACCACAGAGCTGTAAGTGGCTGAGCTGGGACTCACACTCTGGCAGCCTGGTTCTAGATGCCATGCTCCACCACCATGCTGTGCCCGATCCATACTGCTGTGCCTACCATACCATCCCAGTAGCAGCCTGTAAGCCTTCTAGCATCCTCTTGGCCACACAAGAAAGGCTCAAGGCTTCCCCACCTACAGTTCAACCAGAGTTCCTCCAAGTTTACCCCAGCGTGGCACGGCCCCTTCTTTTTTATCTCCAAGTGTCTGCCACCATCCATGCCATGACAGATCAGTAGTGTGTCTCCTGATTCCATATGGTGGGGCAGGCAGAGCGATGCAATTCCTTCTCCTCTGGAGCTCTTCCAAACGGTAACTGGTACCGGCAGCATGTGCCTTTCCCAGGTAGCCAGACTCACAGGTTTCCCCTAGGCCAATCAGGCAGAACCACAGTCTAGGGACTCTTTACCAAAAGGCCAAAGGGCCAGGTAAGTGGCAGAATGGACAAAAGGCAGGACAAAACCTGGCCCTCTCTCTAGCTCAGGTGTTCTCCTGGACTTTGCCATAGAAGGCCCTTCCAACTCCTTCTGTCTGCAAAGAGAAGGCCCCAGCCCCATGGTGTCCACCTCCCTTCCCCACCTCATTTTCTCTCCAGAAGAGAACTGCCCCCTCTTTACCCTCTTCAAATCTTACTCTGGGCCTTACTGCCCCACTTCCCTGACTCTCCATCTTCTGTAAATGGGGAGGATGAGGTTCTGACCCTTGGTTCTACTCACTGGCCCTCAGGTTGCTTTGGATGCTCTGAGGTTTTTCTTGGAGTTTGCAGGGAGAGCTGTGGGGGCACTGAGCCCACTCAGCTGCACTGGGCGCCCCTCTTGCAGTTCAGCCTCCTAGTAGAAAGAGACATTTTGAGGAGGAGGCTGGGCAGTAACCTTGGCAAAAGCACTTTGCTAGTTTCTATTGGAAACCATGCAGCTTCGTATCTAAGGATGCCATTTCTCCTCTTAGCAGACCTTGCACCGTTTGGAATAACCTTTATTCTCTAAGTCTGGCTGTGGGCCTTGCCCCTTGGAACCCACTGGGCCCCACAATTATGGTGCTTCTCTGCCTGCCCTGAGGCTGTCTGCCTTGTAGGTGAAATTTCACTCACTATAAATGGACCTTCATTTCTATCCAGGAGGAATGGCACTAGATTCTGTACTTAAACTTTTAAAAAATACTCCGATATTCTTGATTTAGGTGGGGGTGACACAGGCTTTTCATATAGACATACATTTATAGGCATTCCAGGTAAATTTTGGATTTAAAAAAGAAGCCCATGCTTGGTGGCAGGGCAGGGGAGTGGGGGTGGGCAGAATTCTGAAAACAGATATTGAGTCTTTGTACTTCATTTTATATTTGAGGAAACTCAGCCCAAAGAGATGTCTCTGACAGGGTTACTGAGCTCTCCTTTCACAAAAGAAGAATAAGCCTTATGTTTCCCATGAAGCAGTTTTTACAAAGAATGGGGCTGCAGCTCCTTCTAGAATAATGTGTAGAGTAACGTGTGGGGTCCCAGCCCATGCTTTGTTCCCCTTGAGCATCTCTCTGACTGGCCATTTCTTTTGCAATAACTTGGATGGAAAGTGTGGCAAGGTACAATTGAATGTTATTATTTCAAGGGTAGAACATGTCTGTGCTCAATCCTTCTCCTTGCTGGGCTGTTTCAAGGCTTGCGCCTCGGGTGTCTGCATTCCTCAAGGCTAAATCTGATCCCTGGGAATGTAGCTGTTTTTCTTCCTAGATTCTGGGCAGTTTGCTTAAGATAAGGAGATGGCAAATAGGCGGAATTTGGAGTTATTAAAGGAAAGATTGGAAAGGCAATTGCACAGTCTATACCTGTACTGGCACAGATGACATCATCCCTGGGGAGGGGACTTCAGGCGTAGGGAGGAGACTGCCTCCAGACAGTGCCTGGTTACCGCCATTATAAAGAGAAATTCAGCCAGGCGCAGTGGCTCACATCACTTTGGGAGGCCAAGGCAGGAGGTTTGCTTGAGACCAGGAGTTTGAGACCAGCCTGGGCAATGTAGCAAGACCCCATCTCTACAAAAACATTAAAAAAATTAGACGGGCATGGTAGTATGCACCTGTTGTCCCCAGTACTGAGGAGGCTGAAGTGGAGGATCACTCGAACCCAGGAGTTTGAGGCTGCAGTGAGCTATGATAATGGCACTGTACTCCAGCCTGGGTGACAGAGGGAGACCCTGTCCTAAATAAATAAATAAATAAATAAACAAACAAACAAGAGAAATCACCCTTCACTTGTTTTCTTTCCTCCTCTGGGAATGTCCCTATATGACTAATTCTTACCCCAAGGCTGCTGTGAGATCGGAGTGGAGCAGAGTGAGAAGCAAGAAATGATAGTGGCTAAGAGCTCAAATTCTGAGTCAAAAACCACCTGCAATCCCAGCTGACCTTGTGCTCCCAGATCTCCATTTTCTCATCTTTATATGGGGTGAGAACAGCATCTCCCTCATATCATGATTATGACAATTCAATCAGATAATGTGACACTTCTGGAAGAAGTTGTCTGTAGTGTGTTTTGCTTCCTTGTCTTGTTGTGTCTCCTTGGCCCTCATCAGCTGGTCACTAATGATCTGCACGTGGCAAACCCAGTGGCTGCTCCTCCGTGACAATGATTCTACGTGACCTGTCTGAAATGCTCAACACAGCGGCGGGCCCTCTCCTCTCCTGGCCTCTGCGACAGCACCTTGCCCTCCTCCCCCTTCCTCACTGGCCCCTCCTTGGCCTTTGACGTCTCTTCATGCTCTTTCTCAGGGCTGTGTGCTTCCTTCCCTCCCTTGCATCCTCCCTCAGGGTGATTCTATCCAGTCCCAGGGCTTCAGGTGCCATCTGGAAGCCAATGATGCCCAAATCTGTATCACCAGCCTTGACCTTCTCCAAGAATGTCACACTGAGGTATCCAACTTCCTATTGGACATTGCCACTTAAGTGCCTAATGGTCATTCCATACTTCATGTGGCCAGAAAAATACCCTGAATTCTTACTCCCCACCCCTCACTCAAAAGAGCCTGCTTCTCAGTCTTGCTTCTAGGAGTTATCTTCAGTTGTTCTTTCCTTTGCAGCCTCCTTCCGCTCACCTCCTGCCACTTTCGTCTAATCCATGAGCCTGTCCTGTCAACCACATCTTAAACACTTGCCTTGGATCCACCCATCTCTCTCCATCTCCACTGGTACCAACCCAATCCATGCCCCTTTATCTTGTTCCTGGGCTGGTCACTAACCTCCCTGCTTGCCTTCCTGCCCCGCTGCAATCATGCTCCTTACCCTGGCAGGATCATGTCCTGGCCAGCCCCGACCAGGTCCCCATCCATTCTCTCCCTCATCCATTCCACTGCAGCCATACTGACCCTCTTACTATTCCTCACACTTGCTAAATTCATTCTTGCTTTAGAGCTTTTGCTTGACAGGTCTGCTACCCTCTTTGCTCTGACAGGTTGGCTGCTTCTTATCAAGGTCTCAGCTTGTGTCAATTTCTCAGAGAGGCTGTCTCAAACCATCCAAAGTCACCACTGAGTTGTTTGCTATTTCATCATGTTTGCCAGTTCTAATCTACTACATAGCATTTATCAAAATGAGATGGTTTTCTCATCTTTTTAAGTTGCCTGTTTATCACCGCTAGAACATGAACTTCTTCAGAATAGGTGCCAAGGAAACAATGGGGGCTGATAGCCATGTATTTATTCATTTACTGTAGACATATTTATTGAGCATCTACTAGATGCCAGGTACTGAGTGCGCCTCTGAGGATGCAGAGGTAACTGAGCAGGAGCTGCATCCCAAAGGTCCTCACAGCGTGGTAGGAGAGGCAGCCCATGAACAGATGTCTTAATCAGCTTGGGGCGCTGTAGCAAAAATACCATAGACTGGGTGGTTTAAACAACAGAAATTAATTTTCTTTGGGTTCTGGAGGATGGAAGTCCAAGGTCAGAGTGCCTGTATTGTAAGGTTCTGGTGAGGGTCCTCTTCCTTGCTTGCAGACAGCTGCCTTCTTGCTGTGTCTTCATAAGACAGAGAGACAGAGTGAGTTCACTAGTGTCCCTTCTTATAAGGGCTAATCCCACAGGACCAAGGCTCCACCCTCAACTTCATCTAAACCTAATGAACTCCCAAAGGCCCTATCTCCAAAGACCATCACATTGGGGGTTAAGGCTTCACATATGAATATGTGGGTACACAAATCAGTCCATAGTAATAGATTAATAGGTAAGTGGATGATAAGTGGATGGTCTTAACTCTGGGGAGGGAATCAGCAACTCCAGGTGACCTAACAGGGAGGATGGTACCTGAACAAGAGGTCTTGAAGCATGCATAGGAGCTTACCAGGTAGTCAGAGATGAGACAGGGGAAGGATATTCCTGGTGGATGGATATGTGAAAGGAAATAGAGGTTGGAAATAGCATAATCTTCCTCAAAACGCCAGGTCCCACCCTCACCAAAACATGGGTGTGAACTTCGTATGCCTCTGTCGTGCCTACTCACCCCCTCTACCATAGCAGCATCCTGCACTTTGGTGGTATATTTTCTGCTACAAGACTAAAGTCACTAGGATTTGGAGCAAGAGGAAATTTTAGTGCACCTTATTTTCTTTACAGATAAGGAAAATTTAACTCCGAGAATCAACAGTGAGCTTCCCGAAGCTGTACTGTTTCCTTATAGCAGAACCAGGCTCAGGCCCCAGACGTCTGACTCTCAGGCAAGTGCTCCTTCCAACATATCATAATGGGTGTTCAGCACATCTCATGTTTATTCCAATATTACAACTACAGAGAAATGGTGATAGTGGAGACAAGCAATGTTTAATTTTCCCCAGTCCCTGCAATCTCTAAGGCAGTTTTCTTATAAGACATATTTAGCTGAAGTTACCTCTTATTCAAGAGGAACAAATTATTCACTTATCAAAAACATCCTAGTTATCTGTTTGCAATCTGCTTTCTATACTAACTTTCTAGAACAGGTTCAAGGAGCAAGAAAATAAGAGTTGACTGTGCTTTGTAAGCTATGTAAATGCTATTTCATAATAATGATGACTTTGATATTTATATTATGTCATTGGCACCTGTGATGGTCACAGTGTAGAGCAGGCCAGCCTAGCCCACAGCAGTGGGCAGTTGTTGCTGACCTAGAAAAAACTGAAGAGTAGAAGCACAAAATTATCTCTCCCTAAATGCCCTCCATTAATGGATAAGCCAAGAGTGACGGAAATAGAGGAGGGTACAGGGAAGGTGACGGAGGCTTTGGAGGAAGGGACACTTAGAAAGTACTTTTTTTTTTTAGATGGAGTCTCTCTCTGTCACCCAGGCTGGAGTGCTGTGGTACAATCTCAGCTTGCTGAAACCTCTGCCTCCTGGGTTCAAGCAATTCTCCTGCCTCAGCCACCTCAGTAGCTGGGACTGCAAGTATGCATCACCACGCCCAGCTAATTTTGTATTTTTAGTAGAGATGGGGTTTCACCATGTTGGCCAGGCTGGTCTCAAACTCCTGGCCTCAGGTGATCCACCCGCCTCAGCCTCCCAAACTGCTGGGATTACAGGTATGAGCCACCACATCCAGCCAGAAAGTACTTACAAATCTCCCCACCACAGACACGAAGCTCAGAAGGGTGATATGTTGCCAGGACCCTTGGTCAAGTGACAGAAACCCAAAGCAAGCTAGTTAAAGAAAAAGGGGAGAACTTATTGGTCTACATAACTGTAAAAATCCAAAAGGATTTACAACTTCAGCCACCCCTGGATCAAGACCCAAGTGAGGTGGTCGGGGTTCCAGCTCTCCTCTCAGGTAGGTGGCTTCCAGGAGACCAGGAGCCACACTTCACTGGATTAGCTACACACCAGCAGAAAACTCCCTGGGATAACCCTGTTTGGCGTGGCTGGGGCCCAGTCCCCAACCCCGAGCTGATCACGTGACAAGTGGGACAGGGATAGTAGTAGGCCCAGAGCTCCACGAAATGGGTCTTCCGCAGGAAAGAGGGGCTCTGCTAACTTAAGAAGAAGGAAAGGATGGTGGGCAGGCTAAAACAAAAGACACCCACCCCCATTATTGAAAGATTGAGCTGCATCTGCTTTGGAGGTTTCCAGCAGAAGTGACTCCACACCGCACCAGCCTCAAGGGCATTCTCAAGTTCTTCTTCCCTGGGGTCACTAGGATTGCACTGAAGGCGCATACTAACCTATTTTTAATATTGGAAAGGAAAATGTGTAATTCAGAAACTCTTAACCCTACTCCCATGCCCTCCCTCAAAACACTCAAAGTTAGAAAGCAAAAGGCACACACAGTTTTAAATTATTTGCCACTTGCGATTGTCCACACCACGGCTGCATTTCTTTAGCTGGGATGATGGGGAGCTGGGTGTAATCTCTGTCGAGGGAGAAACACAGACACCCAGGCAAATACCTTTCCTGTTAATGAGGTGATGGGCTCCAAAAAAGAGGAATTCTATGAAGTGACATGGTCCATGACTCCCAGTGACTCATAGCCCTCCCTGAGTACAAATTCCTTCCTCATGCCAGTGGGAGGTTTCTGTGGGTGATTGAATCAATTGGTGTGCGTTACCATGTTATGCCACATCACTTCTTGCTAAGATTTATTTTTTTAAAAAAGTCTCAGTGCAGGCTCCTAAACTTTTTTTTTTTTTTGAGACAGAGTCTCGCACTGTCACTGGGCTGGAGTGCAGTGGTGCAATCTCGGCTCGCTGCAACCTCCACCTCCTGGGTTCAAGCGATTCTCCTGCCTCAGCCTCCCAAGTAGCTGGGACTACAGGCACCCGCCACCATGCCTGGCTAATTTTTTTGTATTTTTAGTAGAGACGGGATTTCACCGTGTTAGCCAGGATTGTCTCAATCTCCTGAACTCGTGATCTGCCCGCCTCAGTCTCCCAAAGTGCTGGGATTACAGGCGTGAGCCACCGTGCCTGGCAGGCTCCTAAACTTTTAGATTGACAACAGGCAACACCTTTAATACAGATATTGTAAGAAAAAGAAAATATGAAGTTTACGAAGGCTGAATGCCATTCTCTTCTCTAAAATGAGACAAAGAGGAAATGGCAGGAAGGACCCACTTCTCCCTGGTATGACAGGCCCACTTGTTCTGTCCAAAGGGCCTCCATCCACACTCCTTCCTCCCAGAGGTGATGGGTGAAGATGCCTTAGACATGTTTGCCATCTGCCAGTGGCTTTCAAGCCTCCCTCTCCTTGGACCCTAGAGTACAAGGTTGCACTCCAGGCTGTCACCAGCAGCTGGGAGCATGCTCACCAAGTCGGGCATTTTCAGATATCTGTGTGTCTGCCCTAGGAAATAAGAGATCGTGGCAAAGATCATTCCTCCACTCCTAGCAGCCTGTGTGGCCAGCGCATTGTCCCACCCAGGGGGAGGCCAGAGACCAACAAAGAGCACAGACTCTTCGAAAGAGGGCACGTGACTCCCTATAGCCAAGGCATTCTGAAAATGTTCATTCCTTTCATCTCGAGCTGTTTCTTATTCACCAGATCACATTACCTTTGCTCTACTTTGCTGACCAAGGAGTCTGAGGCAAAGACCGTGCTGCTGGCGGTTAACAGCACACTGCTCCACAGCAGGATCTTCTGAGAACCAGCTCAAGCGCTGAAACAGCCACGGGAACGACTGAAATTTCAGCAAAACACACAGGCACATGCTGTCCTCAGCAGAGTGGATTTGCATCTACTGTGTGAAGCCCCAGATGTGAATTTCGACTTTTTATTTTGAATTTTTCTAAAGAACAGAAGCAATATGAAAAAACAGAGTAAAAAGAGACTAATTCCTGGAAGGTTTTTATTCTTCCACTTTGCCAGTCTTTTCCCAGCACCATGAGATCAATGACTGATTATGTGGCAGCAAGTTAGATTTGGGGATGAGACTGGGAGGAGAGTCTGCTCAAGGTCGCCAGCCTCCCTTGCATCACATCAGTCCTTCCCTTGCTCCTGCCCTACTCAGCGGAAAACTCGTTCCCCACCTTTCCTAGGAAGAGCCTCTAACGGGCTCTAGACATTCCTTTCCACATCCTGAGGACCTTGTCCCATCCATTGTCAACAACAATGGCTACAGCTTATTCATGGTCTGCTATAGGTTTGCCACACTGTTATTACAGGTTTTCTCATCTAAATGCTAATGCTCAAACTATCCCACTGTGACAGGTGTTATTACCCCCATTTAATTGACGCAAAAACAGGCGCAGAAAGGCGAGGTACCTCTCTCTAGGTCTATCAACTAGTACATGGCAGTGGGCGTTGTAGGAGGTGGGGTTCCGCGTGATCCCCAGTTCTCTGCTCTGCATTTATTCACACACTCACTGGCATTGACGGCAGGAAAGCCCATCTTTTGATTGCTGGCAGACATGTTTTCCCTAGGTGAATGGGGGATCCCAAAGCCAGGAAAGGTTCATGGTGGTCACATGTGAGATGGTGTCCAAGTGTGATGGAAAATGCCTGGGTCTTCGTGCCTGGGGTTCTACCTCAGAGGGCTAACAGGCCATCTGCACTGACCTTGAAAGCTCCATGTGGGATCTATCCCAACGTCATCCATCTCCCTGCCCAGCCTCTCCCTTGCATGGCAGCCGCACTCACAAGCTCACTTGCATTCCATTCATGGCACTCTGTGATGCTCCGGCCTGACATTCTCACGCATACTCATGTATTTACTTCCTGATTTTCTTTTTTAAATTTTTGAGACAGAGTCTTGCTCTATCGCCCAGGCCGGAGTGCAGTGGTGCAATCTGCAACCCCCACCTCCCAGGTTCAAGTGCTTCTCCTGCCTCAGCCTTCCGAGTAGCTGGGATTACAGGTGTGTGCCACCACGCCCAGCTAATTTTGTATTTTTACTAGAGACAGGGTTTCACCATATTGGCCAGGCTGGTCTCGAACTCCTGACCTCAACTGATCTTCCCGCCTTGGCCTCCTATAGTGCTAGGATTACAGGTGTGAGCCACCATGCCCCGCCAACCTTCTGATTTTCATTGCTTAATACTACAACAAAACAACATTTCACACAGGGTGGAAAACGACAGTATCCAACCAGAGGCAGTTGTGGTGTGATGAAAGAGCACTAGGCTGTGGTCAGACCACTTGGATTCCTATCCTAGCCCCACCACTTACTGGCTGTGCTGTGTGACCTTGGACAGGTCACTAAACTTCTCTAAGCCTCGGTGTCCTTTTCTATAAAGTGTGGCATTAATATGATGATGAAGGTGATATTGGTAACATGTTTAGTACCACGCTCAATAAATGGTGCCTCATCATCATTAGTGTCATTGTTATTTCCCACTTAGTAAAGGAATAGAATTGTTGAAGGTGGGCAGCAGGAAGAAGTGGCCCTTTCCACTTACTGGCCTTGAGAGAAAACATATTAGTTCTGATAAAAACAAATTAGCTGCAACAAGCTACTACAAACTTCTTCCCAATTATTTAAAAAAACATCCCAGGCTGGGAGCAGTGCCCCACGACTGTAATCCCAATAATTTGGGAGGCCAAGGTGGGAGGACTGCTTGAGTCCAGGAGTTCGAGACAAACCTGGGCAATATAAGGAGAGCCTGTCTCTACAAAACATAAACAAAATTAGCTGGGCATGGTGGCGCATGCCTGTGGTCCTAGCTACTCGTGAGTCTGAGGTGGGAGGATCACTTGAACCCAAGAGTTCGAGGCTGCAGTGAGCCACGATGGCACTACTGCACTCCAGCTTGGGTGACAGAGTGAGACCCTGTCTCAAAAAGCAAAAAGGAAAGGAAAGGAGAGAAGAGGGGAGAGGAAGATCCCTGACCATGAGCATCACCACTCCACATTCCTCTGCAAGTGAAACTGTTGGGTCTGTCTTACCTTGTCCCCCTGCTCTGGCCCTTCAGCTTCCTCCTTGCTTTCCCCAGCGCTCTCTGGTGCCAGGAGAGCCTGAGAAGCAGCAGGTGAAAGCCTAGTCTCCCACGCAGCCTCTTCCATTTGCCCCCACCGCCCCTCAATGTTGCTACTTACTAAATTGCTGGCTGGAGAACTCCTCACCTGTGGCAGGTGTTCTGTGGGAAAAACTTAGGTCAGTTGCTGCCCTGGGGGAGCCCAGCCACAGCAGAAAGGGAAAATGCTGACGGACAACTTCTACTTTAATTTGCAGGAGGAAAGTCAAGTGCTTCTTGAATTCTTCTGGTGACCCTGAGGTGGGAGGTGAGAAGAGCAGTCCTGGGTGGACTGTGGCCTGGCAGCTACCATCATTGCCCTCTTCATCCACGGGGTCATCAAGGCTACCATTGAGTGGCTGCTTTATCAGTGAAGACAACACAGGGAGAAGATCTCATCAGAGGGGACTTGGCTCTTCCAGTGATCAAAACATGCTCCTAAACATGGATAACATCATTAAAAGATGCCACCTTCCTGATTTGGGCCATATCTGCATTCCTTATCACTATGGTTTGAATGTGTCCCCTCCAAAATTCAGGTGTTGCCAATGTGATAGTATTAAGAGGTGATGCCTTTAAGAGGTGATTAGGGCATGAGGCCTACTCCCTCCTTAATGGGATTAAGACCCTTTTAAAAGAGGCTTCTTGCAGCATTTAGGCAGCTTGCCTTCTGCCTTCTATGAAAGTATTGTGTAGCTGAGGAAGCTTGGGTATGTTAGTTAACTTCTGTATAACCTCTCTGTGCCCGAGCTTTCTTATTTATTTATCTATTTTTTAAGACGGGGTCTCACTCTGTTGCCCAGACTGGAGTGCAGTGGTACAATCATGGCTTACTGCAACCTCCACCTCCCTGGCTCAAGTGATCCTCCCACTCAAACTCTTCAGTAGCTGGGACCCCAGGTGTGTGCCACCATGTCTGGCTATTTCTTTATATTTTTAGTAGAGATGGGGTGTCACCATGTTGCCCAGGCTGGTCTCGAACTCCTGAGCTCAAGTGATCCTCCTGCCTCAACCTCCCAAAGTGCTGGCACACCACACCCAGCACATATTGAAATAGGGATTGGCTCGGCAGGTGGCTCATGTCGGTAATCCCAGCACTTTGAGAGGTTGAGGTAGGGAAGGATGACTTGAGGCCAGGAGTTTAAGGCCAGCCTGGGCAACAATGCAAGACCCCATCTCTACAAAAAATAAAAAATTAGCCAGGTGTAGTGGCTAATTTTTAGTCTGAGCTACTCAGGAGGCTGAAGCAGAAGGATCACTTCAGCTCAGGAGTTCGAGGCTGCAGTGAGCTATGATGACACCACTGCACTCCAGCCTTGGCAAGAGACTGAGACCCCATCTCTAAATAAATTTTTTTTAAAGTGGGAATTATAATAGTGCCTCCCTCAAAGGCCAAATATTTTCTAATATTCATTTTAAAATGTATATTATTAATATATAAAGTGTTTATCCAAACGTCACCTAAAATGATCTTGTAAAATACCAGTTGTCACTGATAGTACATAAAATAAAGAGAAGGAAGTAAGTGTGCTCAGCACAAGCCCTGCTGCCCCCTGACCCCCGCATCACACACACACCCACTCAACCCACAGAGGAAGGCAGCATTATAATTACGTGACCCGCCAGCATGTTGAGGTTGAGTGGCCTGACACAAGGTGGGGAACAGAGGAGAAACCTGTGCTGTGTCCAAAAGCCCCCGGGGGTTTTCCAAGGTGTATGCAGACCTCTGTCTCTCCCAGGCTATCAGGCCCTTTGTGAATGAATTCGCAATGACCCTGCCAGAAGTTTAGGCCAAGAATTCCCCTTTGGATAAGATGGATTCTGAGAAATCATTGTATTTCCCTAAACACAAGTCTGTGTTTTTACCCAAAGTCCCATCAAATCTGAAAAGCCCTTGGTCAAGCTTTTAAAGCTTTGCCAATATTATAAAGACGAGACTTATCAGGCTTCTATTAATAAAAACCTAAGCATGAAGAATAAAGGGAAATCTGGACTCTTGGCCACAGGGGAACAATACATTGTAGCTTCCAAATGTATGCATTTTAAAGGCACTAAAGGTATCAAATGTCATATTGCTACCAGTCAGACAGAATTTAACATTTTTTCACCTTCCTACCACTTTTTTCACCTTCCTACATGTACATATGTGTAAATTAAGATACATGTTTTTGAGAGCTATTGAAAATACTTTTGAGAAGTTTTGAGCTATTTTTGAAAAATGTCTGACGCAAAGTAATGCAGGGACATTTGGATAAAAGAATGACAAGAGCATCCCTGAGAACTGAGAAAGGTGGAGCACCACTCCCCTCACACCTCTGAGCACTCCCACAGGTCCAGCGAGTTCTTTAGTAGAATGTTAGGTTTGGATGATTAAGCAGGGATGGGATCTGAGCTAAATCAGAGACTGAAGGCCAAGGTCTGCACTTTCTAATTCTGTCTCTGCTGGTAACTCCCTGCAGGACGCTGTGTGCTACCTCATAGGAAAATAGAAATAAAGATTTTACTGAGCTAATTACAAAGTGGCTTTAAATAATAAAAATATTTATGATGGAGAGATAAATATATGGCTATACATATGGAGAGATTTTACACACGTGATTTTAGCAGTAAAAGAGACTTTTGTTCGATCATGTTGCTTTTAACAGATGAAGAAACTGGGGAATTGAAATGCCAAGTGATTTGCTTAAGGTCACACAGTAAATTACTGCTGGATTAGGGATCAGGAAATAGGCCTCCTGATGTGATTCCAGGTGCTTTGCGTGCTAGTACATGGGCGGCAATGTAATGGCATAGTGAAGACAGTAGTTGAGTCTGCAGACAGAAAATAAGTAGATGTGGTTGAAGAGTTCTTATAAATTCTTCTTATGAAAAGTAGGGACAGATAATTTTTTTCTTTTCTTTCTTTGATAAGAATAGAATGGAAAGGAAATTGGTATAGTTTTGAAAGGTTAGGTGATAGTAAAATAATAATTGATATTAAATATTATATTAGTAATAATAATAGCAGTTAATAACATGCATTAAATATCATATGCCAGGCACTATGCATGTGAGCCTCACGTGATCCTTATGACATCTCTATGATATTGAGACTATTCTTAGCACCATTTTAGCAAAGAGAAAACAGAGTTTGATGAAAAATTTCCAATTAGATGGCCTCCATATGTGGTTGATTGCATGAGCCAATTCTGCTGCCTCACTTTGGGCATTAACAGATGGAGCCCACCCTAAGAGTAGAAGGCCAGGGGACTTAAAACCTTAAAACCCATAGGAGAGAGATCTAAAGGACTCCTTGTGAATGTTTCTTACTAAGTTAACATATATATAAACTCACTTAATTCTTTCGGCAACCATAAGACCTAATTACTAAGGTTTCATTAGTTCCATTTTATAGATATGGAAGCTGAGCAAAGACAGATCAAGTAACCTGACGGAGGTGGAGCCAGGATTCAATCCTAGTTTCCTTTACTTCGGAGTCCATGCTGTAAACCACCATGCTCAGCTTTCTCCTGATCCTCCATTTTGTCATCTGTAAGACGTGGGTTATAACACAAATAATGTTTGGAAGACGATGATACCTCACGATGCCAGGTAGATGAAGGCACTTTTTAGACTATTAGGTACCGAAGGACACTATTTTTGTGAAGATGAGAAGAGAAGCTTTGTTTGAAACCATAGAATTTAAAACTTAAGAGTTTTCCTAGTAATGTTTACTAATTTTTTTTAATTCTGGAAGCTAAAATTCTAGATGCCTCTTTGCCATTTTCCTTCTGCATACATTACTAAAACATGCATGAAACCTCAAGATGCAAATTGAGCTTTCTAATGAAAACCAGCACCAGTTAAAACACTTGGTAAGACTGATGAGGGGAGTTAAAAATCCAAATAGCAAGCTGGCTCCCAAAGGGTTGTTCCTGTTGATCTCGGGATTCTGAAAGAAAATAATTAAAGCAAGGCCCTTGTAAGGTTCCCACCAAGATTTATGGACAGAAACTTAAATATCTCAGCTATTCCGCTTCTGTTTAATTGCTCCACTGTCAGTGACCTCCACAATGGAAAATCTGAGTCGCGGGCAGCCGGGGAGGGATGTGAGCGCTCGCAGCAGCCGGGAGATGCAGCAGAGGAAGTGGGAAACCCTCCCCCCTGCAGCGGCGCTGCTGCACTCACAGTAATAGCTCAGGAGCTGAAGTAAGAGGTCAAGGTGGGAGGGAAGCAGATCCAACTGCCCATAAATATTTTTAATACGTTGTATATCCCTATGCACATTGCTTTGAATTAGTATTTCTTGTCTCCATCTTGACCACAGGTTGTTCCCCACAAACATATTACGTACTCAGACACACATGGTCAACTTTCCAAAACAGAACAGCTTGCTGAAAGAGAACTCTGGGATGTTTGTTGCTTAAAACGGCATTTATTTCTTAGGACAAGTTTTAATCAAAGCCAGCCATGACTTGATGTCTTATAACCACCACAGTGAAACATTTCCAAATCTAGTCTAGAGGGCATTCCAACAATAGAAAACAGAAAGGCTTCCATCCAACCTAGACTGTCACAGCACAAGTAGTATGTTTTAATGCAGATAACTGGCCTTAAGCTTGGCTAGTGTCAAGTCCTTTCTATTTTTTCCCCTCTGTTTTTCTATTTTTTAAAAATTTGTCCTAGATAGTGCTTACATGGCAACAAATATAAATAACCAATTGTACGCTGAAAGACTTTCCACAAGGGGATATGAAAATGAGGGCACAGGGACACCGCCCTTTTGAAATGATTTATCGATGTACTGAAATCTATGTATTTGTGACATCAACGTACTGAAACCTATGCATCTGTGATCATGAGGACATACACACCAGCGCTCACTCACAGCTGAATCCATCCAAGGCTGAGATCTTTATTGTGTGGAGAAGGGAGACAAATGAAACACTTAGGTCAACTCCTCACAGTCTTCTTCCAGAAGTCAACCTCTTTAGCTTTGGCCAAGTCGTACGTATTTATTAGTGGGTGCAAAAGTATTTGCAATTTTTCCATTAATTTTAATGGCAAAAACCGCAATTTAATTGCACCAACCTACTAAGTGGCAGCCCTAATTCCTTTCATGGAGCTGTAGTTCAAAAAGGTTATTGACCTTCTTAGTGAGTCAGTTGGCAGAGAGTCTTGGGGGTGCAAACAAACACATTGGTAAAAGGAGCACACATAAAAAATGGATGGTGAGCAGTTACACTCCTAGATATATACCCAAAAGAATTGAAAGCCGGGACTCAAACACAAACTTACACACAAATGTTCATAGCAGCACTGTTCACAATAGCCAAAAGGTGGAAACAACTCAAGTTTCTGTCAACTAATGAATAGGTAAACAAAATGTGGTATGTCTATACAATGGAATATTACTCAGCCTTAAAAAGGAATGACATTGGGTTGGGCATGGTGGCTCAAGCCTGTAATCCCAGCACTTTGGGAGGCTGAGGTGGGTGGATCACCTGAGGTCAGGAATTCAAGACCAGCCTGGCCAACATGGTGAAATCCTGTCTCCACTAAAAATACAAAAAATTAGCCAGGTGTGGTGGTGGGTGCCTGTAATCCCAGCTACTCAGGAGGCTGTGGCAGGAGAATCACTTGAACCCAGGAGGCGGAGGTTGCAGTGAGCCGAGATTGCGCCATTGCACTCTAGCCTGGGCAATGGAGCAAAACTCCATCTCAAAAAAAAAGGAATGACATTCTGATACGTGCCACAACATGGATGAATCTTGAAAACATTATGCTTCGTGAACAAAGCCAGACACATGTTGTATGATTCTATTTATATGAAACACCCAGAATTGGTAAATCCATAGAGACAGAAAGCAGATTAGAGGTTACCAGAGACTGGGGAAGGGGTAGGGGAATGGGGAATGACTGCTGAGTGGATACAAGATTTCCTTGCAAGGTAAGGAACATGTTTTGGAATTAGATAGAGGTGGTAGTTACACAATAAAGCAAATGGACTAAATGCCACTGAATTACACACTTTAATTAATTTTATGTTATATTAATTTTACCTCAATAAAAAGGGAAGAAGCAAATAGCCAGGGAAGGAGATCCAGACCCTAACAGAGAGGAGGAAACTTGGCTGATTACTCTCTGTCCTCTGTCTCTAGCCCCAGGGCCTTCTTTGCTTCCTCTCACCAAAGATTCTGCTTATTTGGGTTGCTGTGGGTATGGAGCGCTGCCTGGAAGTTGAGAAATCTCCATGCGACCCACTCATTCAGCCTAGCAGTTACCTTCTAGCCCCTGGTCTACATGCCACCTAGGGCCAGCATCCAATGACAGCTTGTTCTCTGTGTCCTGGATTTCTTCACAATCTTTGCCTTGAACCATTCCACGTCAGGCTACCTTGCACCCCAGTCCCCGCTGTGACAGTGACCTCAGAGCTTTGCCTCATGGCCTCTTACCTCAACCTACACCCCAGCCTTGCACTCACCCTTCACACCTGATCATTGAATCGGCTCCCGGGCTCCTCAGCTCCTGCCCATCTCAGGTAGGATCATTACCCATTAGATGGTAGCTGGGGAGACCCCTAAGATAACTGCTTTTACCTGAGAGCCACATGTCCAGATCCACTCATCCAGTTTGCCTCATTCAACAACTTCCAAGGGACCAGTGATTTAAAGGGCATGGTAGGATTTAATGCATTCTTCTTGGAGCCAGAGGATTTTGACCTGTATATAGGTGGGTTTTCTACAACAAGAAAGCATTTTTAGATTCAAGTAATGAAATTAGGTTGCTGTCTTAGCCTGAGTTCTTCGGGAAGCAGAGCCTGAGACAAATGCCTACATGTAGTGGTTTATTTGGGAAATGGACCCAGGGAGGGGTGAGGAAGAGCGAAGAGGAACTAGGAGCTGGGCAAGAGGGAAAGTCAATGCCAGGATGCATTCTCAAGCTGGCCCCTGCTACAGGGGGAGCGGTGCCTGATCTTATCAGAACTTTCTGAGGAGCCTCATACAATGAGTCTCAGATCTTCCAGACCCCATTACTAAAGAGAGAAGCATTTGTTCATTGAGTCCTGTGCCCTTTTGATCAAGAGTGTCCCCATAGTCCCCATTTCTGGGCTGCACATGCAAAAGTGCCCAGCAGGCTCCTGTGGGCATCTCATGCCCTGATGTCAGAGGAGCCCCAGACAGGAAAAGAGAGGTGCTCTTGCAGCTGCAATCTACATCAAACCCTGTCTGGAATCTGTTTCAGCAGCAGCAGTGGGAGCAAGAAGTGAGGTCAGGGGGCCCAGTGTCACTGCATACAAGGTGTGTCTGCCACAAGGGTATTATGAGATTGTTGAGCTTAAGGAAATGAACATGTAAAATGCTCACCACAACTTCTGTGAATGGCTTACATATGCCGGCAACTGTTTCTGCCATTCCTCTTTACCCACTGACTAGTAAACCATCACCAAATGAGAGGTGCCTTAAACCTCCATTCAGTCCTCAATTATTGATTGTGCTGGGCAGTATTCTAGGAGCCGGAGCACATAGCAGTGAATAAGATCACAATGTCCTTGCTCCTAAGAGCTCATATTCCAGTGGATAGAAACAGACAATATAAAATAGGAAACAGGAAAATATCAGATGGGGGAAGTGCAGGAAGCTAAAATAGGGTGATGGGATGGGGACTGAATGGGAACAGCTTATCCTGTTACCTTGAAAGGTTAGACAGGTGGGTGTTTGGCTTCTGGTTCCTGTCTCCAGTAGTTCTGTGACTCAGTCACATTTTCTTTAAAATCCATTTCAATTGCTTAGTCAGACATAATTGTACAATTTTAAGGTCTCACATTTTAAAAACCATATCATGATTCATATAATCATATGACACATACTAGTGATTAATGGAGTTTCTTAGGCAAAATAGGATTTAGTTATTGAGTCATTCTCAATTCATTGCTCCCCCTTGTATCTCTGTCTTTTGCTCTCTTTCTTACACACACACTCATATATGCAATTAAGGTTAATTCTACTTCCTGCTATTTCTCAAATCCACTCTCCCCTCAAGAAGGTCCGCTCCATCCCCACAGCATGTGTGGTCCAGGCCTCTTGTTCAGACTGTCAGCAGCTTCCTGATGAACTGTCCAAGTTCTGCTTTGCTCCAAAGCCTCATCTTCCGGTGTTTAGAAAAATCTTCTTCTTCATAATTTTCACCCACTCATCCTAATTCTGCCCTCTAGAGATTCAACTAATAAATCTAGACCTGCTACCACACAGCTACCCTCCCAGTGATTGAACAGACTCTTCTTGGTCTCCCCTCCATCCTGCACTTTCCCAGTTCCTTGCCTTTTTCATGTATCATGGTCTCCAGACCCTTCTTCATCCTGGTAACCTTGATCTGAACATAGTTAGATTTATTGTTTTAAAAAATGTATTCAAAACTAAACACAGGGCCTGGCACAGTGGCTCATGCCTGTAATCCCAGCACTTTGAGAGGCCCAGACGGGTGGGTGGCTTGAGCTCAAGAGTTCAAGACCAGCCTGGGCAATGTGGTAAAACCCCATCTCTACAAAAAATACAAAAAAGAAAAAAATGTAGCTAGGCATGGTGGCATGCACCTGTAGTCCCAGCTATTAAGGAGGCTGAGGTGAGAGGATTACTGAAGCCCAGGAGGCGGAGGTTGCAGTGAGCTGAGATCGTGTCACTGCACTCCAGCCTGGGCGACAGAGCAAGACTCTGTCTCAGAAAAAACGAACAAATAAAACAAAACGAAAACCCTAAACACAGTATATCAAGTGTGATCTGAACAAAGCACAGTGATGCTATTTCTTTCTTTGAATTAACTTTTTAAAAATACATTTTAAGGACAGGCACGGCAGCTCACGCCTGTAATCCCAGTACTTTGGGAGGTTGAGGCAGGTGGCTCACGAGGTCAGGAGTTCAAGACCAGCCTACCAACATAGTGAAATCTTGTCTCTACTAAAAACACAAAAATTAGTAGGGCATGGTGGCATGCGCCTGTAGTCCCAGCTACTCAGGAGGCTGAGGCAGGAGAATCACTTAAACCCAGGAGGCAGAGGTTGTGGTGAGCCAAGATCATACCAGTGCACTCCAGCCTGGGCAACAGAGCGAGATTCTGTCTCAAAAAAAAAAAAAATTTAAGAGTGCAATTCTATGAGTTTTTAAAATAAATACACCTGTGAATATTTCCATCACCCCAGAAAGTTTCCTCATGCCCTTTCCAGTCTGAACCCACACCAGCAGCAATCATTCTTCTGATTTCTCTTTCCATAGTTTAGTCTTGCTTATTCCAGAATTTCATCTAGGTAGAGTCATAAAGCATACAGTCTTTTGTGACTGGCTTCTTTCACTCAATATGTTTCTAAGATTCATCTATGTTGTTGCATGTATCAGTAGGCTGTTTCTTTCTATGGCTGAATGAGATTCCATTGTATGTATACCACAATTTGTTTTAAGTTTGGGGCTATTGTGAATAAAGCTACTATAGATAAATTGTTTTATAAACTTTTGTTATCATTAATCTTTTAAAAATAATTTTTGATTTTTAATTCTTATGGGTACCTATTAATAGTAGATGTGTGTGTATATATATATATATATATTTATAGGGTACATGAGATGTTTTATTTATGCAGGCATGCAATGCATAATAGTCACAGCATGGAAAATGGGATATCCATCCCCTCAAGCATGTATCTTTTGTGTTAGAAACAATCCAATTATACTCCTTTAGATATTTTAAAATGTACAATTGAATTACTATTGACTATAGGCTCCTTGTTGTGCTATCAAATACTATGCCTTATTCATTCATTCTAACTATTTTTTTTTGTACCAATTAACCATCCCACCTTCCCCAGCTCCAGCTACACCCACCACCCCTCCCAGCCTCTGGTAACCATCCTTCTACTTTCTATTGTTAATCTGGAGTAAATATTTTGAAGTGGAATTTCTGTATCATAACAGAAAAAAATGTTTATCTAACATTACAAGAAATTGAAAAATAATTTTCCAAAATGGCTGTGCCAGTAACGTAGGAGAGTTCCAGTTGCCCTGCATCTTTGCCAAACTTTAGTATTATTGTATCCTAGCTATTTTCTTAATCTTAGCCATTTTCATGGGCACGAAGTGGTGTTTCATTGTAGTTTTAATTTGTCTTGTCTTGTTCAGTGAAGCTGAGTGTCTCTCATTTGCTTATTGGCCTTTTATATATCTTCTATCGTAAAATGCCTGTTAAGTCTTTTGCCATTTATTTCATTGGGTTGCTTGCCCTTTTTATTTTATTTTTATTTTTTATTTTTTGAGACAGAGTCTTGCTCTGTCACCCAAGCTGGACTGCAGTGGCATGATCTTGGCTCACTGCAACCTCCACCTCCCAGGTTCCAGCGATTCTCCTGCCTCAGCCTCCTGAGTAGCTGGGATTACAGGCATGCACCACCTCACCTGGCTAACCTTGTATTTTTAGTAGAGACAGGGTTTCACCACGTTGGCCAGGCTGGTCTCGAACTCCTAATCTCATGATCCACACACCTCAGCCTCCCAAAGTGCTGGGATTACAGGTGTGAGCCACTGTGCCCGGCCTGCTTGTCTTTTTATTATTGAATTATAGGAGTTCTCTGTATTACCTAGATAAAAGTGTTTTTTAATCAGATATATATATTGTGAAGATCTCATTCAGGTATGGTTTGCCTTTTATTTTCTTAATAATGTCTTTTGATGAGCACAAATGGTTGATCTTGATTAAGTCCAATTTTTTTCTTTTATGCTTAATGCTTTTTTATAGCCCTAAGATTTGTCTAAGCAATCTTTGCCTAAAATATAGTCACAAAAGTTTTTCTAGTCCTAAGTTTTCTTCTAGAAGCTTATGTTTGTAACTTTTGTATTCAAGGCTATGACAGATCTTAGTTTTTGTGTGTGGCGTAAAATAAAGGTTGAGATTTGTTGAAGTTTTTTCCCCATTAGTTATTTTAGCACCCTTTGTTTAAAAGCCTTTCTTTTCCCCATTAACTTACCTTGCTTGTTAATATTTTTCTATTTCCTACTACATGGGGAGCTTCTCCAGACACATGTCCCTCACCATCACCATTTAAAAATGTTTCATAGCCTGGGCACGGTGGCTCATGCCTATAATCCCAGCACTTTGGGAGGCCGAGGAGAGCAGATTATCTGAGGTCAGGAGTTTGAGGCCAGCCTAGTGAAACCCCGTCTCTACTAAAAATACAAAAATTAGCTAGATGTGGTGGTGGGCACCTGTAATCCCAGCTACTCAGGAGGCTGAGGCAGGAGTATCACTTGAACCTGGGAAGTGGAGGTTGCAGTGAGCTGAGATTACCCCGCTGCACTCCAGACAGGGCAACAGAGTGAGATTCTGTCTCAAAAAAAAAAAGTTTCATACACATTCAGTTTATATGCCCTTTAGCCTTTACTGACTGAATGCTCTGTGCTGAGCATTGACTAAGAGGATTAGTGGGTACCTAGAACTCTCGTCCTGGAAGAGTTTTCATCTGTTAGTGGAAGCCAACATATAAGCTAATGATTTCTATATATGTAATGATTTCACATGATGGGACATGACTTTAAAGGGGTTTGTGGAACTATAGGAGAAGGCATGTGACAAGGAGGCAGCGTGTCATAGTGACTAGAGACCATTGGCTTTGGGCTTAGGCAGACCTAGTTTAAAATCCAGACTTCAACATAACCTAGCTGCTAAGGCAGACCTTGAGCAAGCTACTCATGCTTTCAGAGGCTCTATTTCCTCAGGGTTGTTAAAGTCTTGCATGACACAAAGTATGTAATTATTACATTTGCCTGGAACTCAGTTAAGTGCTCAATAAATGGTTGCTATTTTTATCCCATGGGACTCAGGGAGGACACCCTGAAGGAGGTGGCTCTTCAGCTGAGCCTTGAAGAATGTTGAAAGTTGGCCAGATGAAGAAATGAAGGAAGAGCATTTCAGGCCAGAGTACTGGAAAGAACATAGCTACAGCAGCATCAATCAGCACAGTACAGATGGGAATATTGCTAAATCTTAAAGTGTAAAGAGGTGAATGGCCAAAGAGATGAGGTGGCGCCAGGTCACAGAGAGCTTTATAAGCCATGCTAAGGTGCTTGAGCAGTATTTTCATTCAATCCACCTGTGAGCAATTAGGGGCAGTGTCGGCTCCCTCACCTTTTCTCTAGGATCTAAGTCAGCTGCAGTCAACAATAGACTCACCTGTAGGCTCAAATATGAAGCTCACCCAGTCGACAGATGAACCTGGGATGATACACTCCATTGCAAAGCCTTGGGCACCCTGTAATGTAGGATGAGAGCCATGAGTCTCCCAGGAGTCCCAAATGAAGCCTGACACCCACTCCTAATTCAACAGCATAGCCCCTCTTAAGAGCAGAGCCCACCTTACGCTTTGTGCTGTAGTTGTATTTAGATGGCTCTTCCCAGATGGAGAGCCTGCCCCCTCCCCATCTGTCCTCTTATTGAAGAAATCCTACCAGATAGGGACAGATGTCCCTCAACTATGCCGCCTTTCAGCTGCTTGTTTGCATTTTAAGCATTTGTTACATATTAGGCCTCTTGCTAAATGCTTGATGTCTGTTATCTCAATTACTTTAAGCCTCCCAGCCACTTCACAAATAGATGTTATTGTTTCAATTCACAGATGAGAAAAATGACCGTCAAAAATATTAAATAACTTGTCTAGAGTTGCATAGACAATAAATGGCAGGTCTAAATTTGAGTCATCATCTTAACACCTACTATTGCCTCCTGTTTCCTAAGTAGCCACTGAGGAAGGGCTCGCCCTGCATCCCTGCTCAACTGGCCTGATGGGACCTCTCAGTCCCAGTCACTCTGCACTCCTCAGGCACACCTTAGGCTGCCCTCCTGGGACTGGCTTCTCTGCTGAGTCACTTAGCAGGTGCTAGGCATTGGCAGCAACCCTGGTTCATCTTACTCTGTGTTGACTCCATGGCACTGCTATCCTAGCCTACCTTCAGCCTGAACTGAATGTTTTATTAGCCCCATTTCACAAACTAAATAACCAGGGTTCAGAGAGGGTAAGAATATATAACAGCAAATCACAGCATCAAGACTCAAATCTAGATCCCCTGTCTCTGAGACCAGCAACATCTCATATACTATATTGCTTTTCTGGATAGTTAAGTTGCCTGTCGAGGAGGCATTCCAACAGAAGTGGGAGAACAATCTGATAGAAAAGTTGTACGAGGCCCTCCAAACTCTGAGTTTATAATTCTGCCTAGTAACTAAGAATATAAGACCAAACTATAGAAAAGAGAGAAAACAATGTAAAAAGAACCGTATTACTAACAACATAACTCATAGCTTGTCCACTTAAAAAAAATTTTTTTTAACGTCTGGCCTATATTTGTTTCTAAGTTTGTC
Organism: Pan troglodytes; assembly: GCF_028858775.2. Lineage (NCBI taxonomy): Eukaryota > Metazoa > Chordata > Mammalia > Primates > Hominidae > Pan > Pan troglodytes. The sequence goes on along the minus strand of NC_072405.2, from coordinate 104,229,785 downwards.
CACTTTTCATTATTGTCTTATCAAGAAAAGAAAGAACAGTAGAGGGATGAGTAGACAAGGCATGGACTCAGCATTAAATAACCCAAACAAAGATAAATGTGAAGAAAACATGGAACCCTGATTCCTATTTGCAAAGGCAAGGATTGTGTAGCCAAGTCAACATCTGTTCCCCGTATATGATCAGGATGAAAGCCCATCTCCAAAATGAGATCATTTTGGAAAAGAAGTCGTATAACCATGTGAGGCATTACAGAATCACAAAACATGGGTTTGCCAGGAGTGAACCAGAGATAGAACCTGACATTTGCTGTTTTGCCCAATTTGCTGAGTTTATAAAGCAAAAATCAAAATCAAGTCTTTCTTCCACATCTTGTCATCTGTTTCTCTGAGTGTGTCAGCAGAGTTCCAGAGTTCCAGGGCATCATTCCGTTTTGACAGCTTTTCAGCTGTGCCCCATGCATAGGAAAGCTAGAGTGGTGTGCAGTGGTGTTCAGTGTAGTGAGGTATTTAGAAGCTGAAAGTGCTGCTAGGCTTCAGGGCCTCCTGGAATGATGTGTATAACTCAGCAGCTCTTAATGGGGTGTGTCATAGATTTCATCTGCTCCAGCCTTTGACTGGGATCACTGGAGCTCTTATGAGTTTAACCATGAGTCATGAGCATGAGACTGTTAAACGGCCAGAGACCTTCATCCAAATTGATAAATTCTATAAAACTGTCTCCACCATAGTTGCAGAAGGTTGTTTTGTGGAAGGCATTCATGGGCATTTTGCAAAAGTCATCAGCAGTGACATGGTAGAAGAGACATATCCCCAGTACTTCCTGCATTACGCATGTTTATATAATAACAAAAACAAGTGGAGATAACCAGAAACATAGAAACACAGTTGATGAAAGAGAAACAATTAGCCTTTATTTATTTACTCCCCAATCATTTCTTGATCACTTGCTATGTGCCAAGTACTTCTACTTGCTGAAGATATAGAAATGATACACATACAGAAATGATAAACACATTCCCTTCCTTCAAGGGAGCTCGTATTTAATGGGAGAAATAGACATAACTGCAAATACTTGGAATCCTGTTGTGATTATGCAGAAGGCACTTTGGGAGTGGAGAGGAAGAATGGATTCGCTGGAGACTGAGGGTGGGTATCACAAATGAGGCTCCATTTGAACTGGGTCTTAAAGGGAATATAGGAGGTTGTCAGACAGAAAGGTTAGGGTGGGAATCCAGGTAGAGAAATTCCACGTGCAAAGACTGAGAAGAATGGAGAGTTTGGAAAATGGCAAATCATTTAACGCACTTCAGTACCTAAGTGTTGAACCACTGCAGTGAGAACAACAAAAAACCCTTTGCAAATCATAGACATATATTCTAATGCTAAAGCTATCAGTCCAAACTTTATCCAGGTAGAGCAGCACGAATCATGGAAATGGGGACAGACTGTGGCATGACACACGACTCTAGTAACTCTGGACTAAGGGTTTCTCTTAAATCTTAGTGGGAAATGACTGGGTGTCAATATTAGAATCACACTATATACCATCCTACACCCCATGACCTACCATGTGTAAATAGCTAAACGGTTATGCTGCATATATTAATTCCAAAGTGCAGGTTCAGTTGTTCTCAGCAAATCCTTTTCTTATGGCTATAAGGGCCTGAAGTAAACAATGCCTTTAAAATAGTGGTAAGGACAGGTACAAGAAATGAGTGGAGCCTACTGATATTTGCCCAGTGGGTAGAGCAGAGGGGTCTTTATAGAACGGTGTCTGCCAAAGATCTGGCACATAGTAAGTACTCGATAAATGGTAGCTCAATAGTGACAAAGGGTCATAAAAAATAACAAGTGGAAACTCAAAGAGTAGCCCAGAGAGGCAGTTGGTTTGAGCTTGTTTTGAGTAACCAAAAGTCAGTTAAGAAACACTGAAAATACAGGTCTGAACGTGCACATTAGAGGCCAAATTTATACTATCTGTTGGGGGGCAGACCCCTCAGCTGAATAAAAATTAGCACAGGGACATCGAAAACCCTGGGGCATTAGCAGATATTGATATAAAACTGCCTTGTGGAGACAATTCACCTCTGCCAGATCCCTAGAACCTCCTCAGGAGGAAAGAACTTTCTAACGATGAGCTCATAATAAAAAATTGCAAACCATATGAAGAGACAAACTATCATAAAAGAGAATTAGGAGGCATAAGACCTGGAAATAACAGAATGGCCTGAAAATAACAAAGGATTCAAAGACAGTGCAGACAAATACTCCTATAACTTCTACCCCCATAAAACATATAATTGAAAACTTAACGAAAAATAAGGTGGCTCCACCTCCAAATTCTTAATGGCTTCTTTAATGCTTAAATCTTGGTTTTTGAACAGACTCACCTGTCAAATTGAAATATAATTTGAGGCTTGGTGCAGTGGCTTATGCCTGCAATCCCAGCACTTTGGGAGGCCAAGGCAGGTGGATCATCTGAGCTCAGGAGTTTGAGACCAGTCTGGGCAGCATGGCAAAACGCCATCTCTACCAAAAATACAAAAAGTAAGCCAGGTGTGGTGGCACGCGCCTATGGCCCCAACTACATGGGAGGCTGAGGTGGGAGGATTGCTTGAGCCTGGGAGATGGAGGTTGCAGTGAGCCAAGAACATGGCACGGCACTGCACTCCAGCCTGAGCGAGAGAGCGAGAGCCCGTCTCAAAAAAAGAACTATAATTTGATACCAAGCTCATTAAAATCTACCCAATCTAGTCAAAACTAGTCCTTTAAAAGTTATCTTGGAAAAGGCAAAGAGGTGGAAAATGCCAAAGTAGTTGAGTTAAAACAGACATCCCATTTTACTCTGTTCATTAAACCAGCTCTGAAATTTTATAAACAATTTCATTTATTCATATTTCAACTGGTGCTTTCACTTTGTTTAGGAGTAGACTTCATATCCATTTACTTTGTTAGTAAGATATGTCAAAACTCCAACAAAAACTAAAAAAAAAAAAATTTCTTGGTCTCTCACTGTTTCATTAGAACAACACCCCAAAAGGGGTTTATATAGTTTATTTTTGCCTATAGAATGTTGAACTCTTTCTAGAAATGACTGCCAAACTCTAGCAGATTGAAGGATCAGACAATGATGCTGAAGCAGGAAACCCAAATTTCTGTATGTCCATCTGGAACTCTTTTAGGATAGTAGTTTCTGAACTTGAGGGTTTAGGGATAAATAAAATTAAAAATATATTGAAAGAGTTATAGATAGTTGCCATCTTCTTATTTGCTAGATAAGGAGATTGAAAATAGATATCTACCGTTAACATAATCTCATTTTTAAAAGAACATATTGAAATCAAAATACTAATAAAGAACATAATCTCAGAAAAAAAGGGTTGTCCTCAATTTTCTGTATAAGTATCTTTATGAAAAAATACATTACAGCACCCCGGTTTTCCCCATTTTGCCATTAACCAGTAAAGTACTGGTGATGGTTTCAGATTTAGTGCTCTCCAGCTTGGGGATGTAGGGCATGTGTCCTCTTAACTCTAATTTGGAAGCAGGGGCTGCAGAACTCTAAAATCCACACTCGTTTAGATACACATTCAGCCTTAACATGGGCAGACTCTACACCCCATGACCTACCGTTATAACTAGGCTGACCATGAAACTATTGGAATTTCGAGGGTTCCTTGTGGTTTTCATAGTGCTCACATATGTATTCTCTCATTCAATCTAAAAATCAGAAACTAGAACAAAACCCCTTCTTCAGGGAGAAGGTGTTATATCAATTCTTGTCTTGTAGATGAAGAAACTAAAATTCAGAGCAGTCATTCATTTATTTGGCCATACATTCAACAAACATTTATGCAATGTCTTCAGGCCCTGCAGCACTGTGCTAACTCCACTGATGTCAAGATGAATAAAAAGCTGTCCATATTCTTGACTTACTCAAGATTATATGCATAGTTAGTGGCAGAGCTGGGACTGGAGCCCAGGTATTTTGACTGCAAATATTGTGCTTCTCTACCAAGCCTGAGCTGCTCAGGAGAGCTCTCCCTTCACTGTGAGCATTACTGTCCACCACAGACAGCCCTCCTGATCCCCAGCCTTGGACAGATTGAACTCCACATTTGTTCAACATGCATTTAGGGTGGCTAAGCCCTGGAATACCACAGAGGGTGTGGATGGAAAAAGGGGAAGAAGGTCACTAGAGGCAGTATCCCAGCCAGCAAAACAAAAGCCCTGTAGCAAACTGGGAAGTTCAAAGATGAGGTGTTATTATTTGAATATGAATATGCGACAGGCCCTTAACCCCAACATGCCAAGCAGCTTATCAAAATACTCATTCCAAACATACGATGCTCTCCTCTGGAGAGAAGATCTGATAAGTAACATTTTCTCTAACGTCTTATATTCTAGTAATACCTAAAATTAGCATCCTGGATGGGCGTGGTGGCTCACGCCTGTAATCCCAGCACTCTGGGAGACTGAAGTGGGAGGCTTGCTTGAGGCCAGGAGTTCAAGACCAACCTGGGTAATAAAGCAAGACCCTGTCTCTACAAAAAATTTTTAAAATATTAGCCAGGCAAGATGGGCATACCTGTAGTTTCAGCTACTGGGGAGGCTGAGGTGGGAGGATCACTTGAGCCCAGGAGTTCGAGGCTACAGTGAGACATGATTGCACCACTGCATGCCTCTGGGTGACAGAGCAAGACTCCGTCTCAAAAAAAGAAAAAAAAAAAAAAAAGAGAGAGAAAAGAATAAGTTTAGCTCCCTGGTTGCCCACACCTTAATCTTCCGCTGTGCTGGCTTCTTGTTTGAAACAACCTTTGTTCAGTCCTTTGCCAAAACATATTCTCATTATGCACCACCCAAGTCAAAGCCTTTTCTCTTCAAGGATCCTGCACTGATGCATCTAGAACATTTCATCTTCCCAGCTCAATTTCAGTGAGTCTCAGCATCTGGAATTCATATATTCAAGGATTATACCTAGCCTGCCACATACTGATCACCAGTATATGATCAGACCTATGGGTGTCCTGGTCACATGGTTGTTATAATTTTGAATATCACCCTTACATATATTGGTATGCAGTTATTTGCATTTGTAAAATATTTGTAGGTACTCTTGTTTCACATGTCTGCCAGACTGAGACATGTTACAAGTCAGAGGCTATTTACAAATAGATATAGATATCTGTTATGTGTCTGGTGCAATGCCAATGATGGATCATTTTGTACAGTGTATTCGTTTATAAGTTTTGGAGTTAAGAGAAAACGAGAAAAATTAGCCTTTACTCTTCACTTTATTCTATTATTCTTTATTCTGTTTAATGGAACATTTAAACTCTCCTATTCTTTCTGAAAATAGAAAATAATTGGCACCATATATGAATATGTGAATGAGAAGCTATTGTGTCCACCTTGAAAAGTGCCAGTTCAACAGAAAACATTTGAAAAATCTGTTGCCATCTTCATGCCGTGTGGCCTTTCTATGCATGTAAGTGCTTGGTGAAAAACACCTGGAAGGTGAGAGCTGCTCTAAGATGCACTGGACCTTCTTTCAGTAATGGTACAAGCCTCTCTGTGAGGAAACAGTAAAATACTTTTATAACTCATCGCATTGTGGCCTCCACAACTTTATCAGGGGCAATGAGAGAAAATACTTGCTCCTGATCCATCACAAGGCATAGGAATACCATTGAAAGTCCTGCAGAATGCCAAGTCATACTGACTAGGTAGTCAAGTGCATGTGACTCGAGGTGTTGTGAGCTCCCACGTAAGTTCCTCGACTTCAACTTAACGCATATTGAACAGGTACACTCTCAAGATAGCCCTAACTCATGTGAAATCTGCAGCTGTCATCTTCAAAAATGCTTTGCACAGGCCAGACGTGGTGGCTCATGCCTGGAATCCCAGCACTTTGGGAAGCCAAGATGGGGGGAACACTGGAGGCCAGGAGTTTGAAACCAGCCTGGCCAAGACAGTGAAACCCCGTCTCTACTAAAAATAGAAAAAACTAGCAGGGCATGGTGGTGCACACCTGTAATCCCAGCTACTTGGATGGCTGAGGCATGAGAATCACTTGAACCCAGGAGGCAGAAGTTGCAGTGAGCCAAGATCACACCATTGCACTCTAGCCTGGGCAACAGAATGAGACTCTGTCTCAAAAAAAGAAAAAAAAAAAAAAAAGTGCATCCGGGCACAGTGGCTCACGCCTGTAATCCCAGCACTTTGGGAGGTTGAGGTGGGCAGATCTCAAGGTCAGGAGGTCGAGACCAGTCCAGCCAACATAGTGAAACCTCATCTCTACTAAAAAGACAAAAAATTAGCTGGGTGTGGTGGTGCGCACCTGTAATCCCAGCTACTCAGGAGGCTGAGGCGGGAGAATTGCATGAACCTGGGAGGCAGAGGTTGCAGTGAGCTGAGATTGTGCCACTGCATTCCAGCCTGGGCAACAGAATGAGAACGAGACTCTGTCTCAAAAAATAAACAGACAAAAAAACAATGCTTTGCACAATTAACAAATATTTGTTGAATAAAATTGAAGAAATCAATGAATTAATTAAACTCTTTGCAGCCCAGGAGTTGCTACCATTCTCATTTATGTACATCAAGTTTAAATGACAATTCGATTGATCTAATCTTAGCACTGGTTCTTGGGAGAGACCTATGGTGTGTGCTTGGGTCCTGTGGATTGTCAGTAACCTGTGCTTCTCTTTAAGCCTTTTCATTTTGCATATTTCAAAACGGAATAAAAGTCCATGGGTATATGAATTCCAGGAAGCAGTTTAATTTGGAGAAACATATTCTCCAAAACAACCATTCTGAAAAGAGCACCAACTCAGATTCTTGGGTGAAAGTCATATTCAATTGCTTATTCAGTCCTTCCATCCTCTGTTAATTCCTGTTCTCTTTCCCGGTTGAATAATAGTAAGTAGAAGGTTAGATATCAAAATTCTCTCTCCTCCCCACCAAAATAACAGGAATCCAAAATAATTGCACTCCAAGGGCCACATAATAAACTTGGTTCCTTGTCTACCTTCCAAAGAAGGAAGTAGATGCTCCTTGCAGGGAGAGTGGCTGGAAGAGGTGTGGGATCCTGACTGAATCCCTGTATCTCCTAGGGAATCTTCCAGGGCCAGCTGAAATTACGCATAGAGGCAGCTAGTGTCAGGCAGCTCCATTCAACACTTTGAGAACTACATTTTTGTAGCTTGAGAGGACAGGAGAGAGTTACCAGATGTGGGAGATAGGTGCAGGAGAGTGGGTGAAAGGGCATTACAACTGAACCCGACCTTCCTCCTTGTTCCAAAGGATGAGAAAGCCCCAGTGCTGCAGAGATTTGTTTACACTAACAAGCTCTTATTTCAAAATGTAATTACCCATGGGATAATTAAACTTACAGGACTAGACATACACATTAAACTCAATTAAGTCTCCTGCTATCAGAGGCATTATTTTTGGGCAAGGGGGAAAAAAGACACACCTTCCAGTTAAAGAGGGATGAAAAAGAAAATAATCTTGGACAGTGTTTCCCAAATCTGCTGCATAAGGACCATCAGCAAAGCTTGTGAAAAGCACAGATTCCCTATCCCTTTTCCCCACCTCCCCACTCCCTATTCCTTCTCTCCATTCTGATTCAGAAAAGGCTGGAGGTAAGGGCCAGGAATGAGTAATTTTAAGTGTCCTGCATCATACAATGCTGCCAGCCCAGGGGTGAGCTTTGAGGGGGCACCTCAGAGGCTGGTTTGTTGACCTGACTGAGCGTCACAGTCTGACCCTCAGCTTGATGAATACTGAACTTGATGTTGCACCAGAACTAATCAGGGCTGATCAGGGCTGATTCACTTACAAAGTTCACAAGAAATGTATATATAAATCAGAATGCCAGTTTACTCATTACAGAATGGGGTAGTCCTTCCCAGAGATCAAAATGCTCGTGTCTGCCATGCAGAAAACCTGGACAACCAAATTTTTAATTAGATGGCTGCCTGCTGTTGATCTGTGAAATCAGATCAAAGCGATGCTCCCAAAGGCATTTTCATTCAGACTGCAGAGAAGTGCAGTGAGTAATCTTTGTACAGTATGCCCTAGACCAGATAGCCTTAACCTTGGCCAGACCTGGAGAAACATTGCCAAATTCTTCCCCTCAGACTTTTTTTCTAGAGTCTATAAAGACAACCACTCTTTTTGTTGAGTTTATTCTCCTTTCAAATAGAATACAATACATTTTACTGAATTTCACTTTTGGAGTTGAAATCACATTCCATTTGTGCATCCCTGGTCACCTATATGACACTTAATTTGTCCGTATCCTCACCAATATCTTAGGTGACTCCTTTGATGGTAAAACTTATTCTCTATCCCTCTACTCTGATTTGATGCTCAACCTGATGGATACGTACAATAAAAATATCTTAAGTATCAAAGAAATAAGAAAGTATGAGTGCTTTGAAGAAATTAAATTAGAACAAGGGTGACTTGAGGTGGGAGTTGTTCAAGGAAGCCTTCTCTGAAGATGTGACATTTGAGCCAAGAGCTAGAATCTTGTAATTGTATTCTCAAAGCAAATTTATTTCCAAGGTCATACAGTGCCTGTATCTCCATTATAAATACTAATGTTGCTTAACTAAAGAATTCAGTATATGGTTTTGTAAGTTTTGTTATGAACAATTATTGGGAAAAAAATACTCACCTAGATAATTTGAAAACTTTTCCATTACTAAACACAAAAAATATTGGACAAAATGAGAAATATTTATAAACTTACCATTTTTGAAAAAGATATATTTTTAATTAAAAAAAGGAGCTCACAATAAAGTCAGAGAAATCCCCAGGTAGCAAAAAATAATGAGGGAAATGAAAACCAGTGAGATCAACATGAGAGCTGAAACTAGCTGCTGCAGGAAAGAGGCTTAGATACTAATCCCTGCATGGGAATAGGAAATAAAGCCTTAGGCCCTAGAGACAGGAAGTTAGAACTAAAACCACAACATGAAGGCAGGATGAGGCACAGTGGAATTTAAAACAAACAAACAAGTAAACATGCCCACCATCTTTAAGTAGGAGTTTATATATATATATATATATATATATATATATATATATATATCTGTGAAGATTTACAGCCATGAAACTATCTGGTATTCAAATTCATGGCATGGGCATAGCCTAGGAAACTTCAGGTTGAGAGGATGGTATAAATGTGGTGCTTAGCTGCTAATGTTCCTGGAGTAGCAAATATAAAGCCTCTCTTGAAGAACATCCCCTTAACATGGTCTCTGTAGGGATTTCCAAAGATTAAGTTCTAATGAAGGCAAATTCGCAATCTAAAATTATAAAACATACAAGGAAATAATATGATGAAAAAGGGTCAGCAAACAGTTCCTGGACAGAAGGCAGAATTTGAATGTTAAACACTAAAATTTTTGAATAAAAATGATTTTAAAAGTATCTAAAGGATTAAATATATAAAAGAAGGACTTAAGAAAAAAAATCACAAGAGTCTCTGAAAAAAGATCAGACATAGCAGGTGGAGCCAAGATGGCCAAATAGGAACAGCTCCAGTCAACAGCTCCCAGCGTGAGTGATGCATAAGACGGGTGATTTCTGCATTTCCAACTGAGGTACCAAGTTCATCTCACTGGGGAGTGCCGGACAGTGGGTGCAGCGCACCGTGCGTGAGCTGAAGCAGGGCGAGGCATTGCCTCACCCGGGAAGCACAAGGGGTCAGGGAATTCCCTTTCCTAGTCAAAGAAAGGGGTGACAGATGGCACCTGGAAAATCGGGTCACTCCCACCCTAATACTGCGCTTTTCCAACGGGCTTAACAAACGGCACACCAGGAGATTATATCCCGCATCTGGCTCGGAGGGTCCTACGCCCACGGAGCCTCGCTCATTGCTAGCACAGCAGTCTGAAATCAAACTGCAAGGTGGCAGCGAGGCTGGGGGAGGGGCGCCTGCCATTGCTCAGGCTTGAGTAGGTAAACAAAGCGGCCAGGAAGCTCGAACTGGGTGGAGCACAACATAGCTCAAGGAGGCCTGCCTGCCTCTGTAGGCTCCACCTCTGGGGGCAGGGCACAGACAAACAAAAGGCAGCAGTAACCCCTGCAGACTTAAATGTCCCTGTCTGACAGCTTTGAAGAGAGTAGTGGTTCTCCCAGCACACAGCTTGAGATCTGAGAACAGGCAGACTGCCTCCTCAAGTGGGTCGCTGACCCCCAAGTAGCCTAACTGGGAGGCACCCCCCAGTAGGGGCAGACTGACACCTCACATGGCCGGGTACTCCTCTGAGACAAAACTTCCAGAGGAACGATCAGGCAGCAGCATTTGCGGTTCACCAATATTCGCTGTTCTGCAGTCACCGCTGCTGATACCCAGGCAAACAGGGTCTGGAGTGGACCTCCAGAAAACTCCAACAGACCTGCAGCTGGGGGTCCTGACTGTTAGAAGGAAAACTAATAAACAGAAAGGACATCCACACCAAAACCCCATCTGTACGTCACCATCATCAAAGACCAAAGGTAGATAAAACCACAAAAATGGGAAAAAACAGAGCAGAAAAACTGGAAACTCTAAAAATCAGAGCACCTCTCCTCCTCCAAAGGAACGCACCTCCTCACCAGCAATGGAACAAAGCTGAATGGAGAATGACTTTGATGAGTTGAGAGAGGAAGGCTTCAGAAGATCAAATTACTCCTAGCTAAAGGAGGAAGTTTGAACCAATGGCAAAGAAGTTAAAAACCTTGAAAAAAAATTAGATGAATGGCTAACTAGAATAACCAATGCAGAGAAGTCCTTAAAGGACCTAATGGAGGTGAAAACCACGGCACGAGAACTATGTGATGAATGCACAAGCCTCAGTAGCCAATGCAATCAACTGGAAGAAAGGGTATCAGTGATGGAAGACTAAATGAATGAAATGAAGCGAGAAGAGAAGTTTAGAGAAAAAAGAATAAAAAGAAACAAACAAAGCCTTCAAGAAATATGGGACTATGTGAAAAGACCAAATCTACGTCTGATTGGTGTACCTGAAAGTGACGGGGAGAATGGAACCAAGTTGGAAAACCCTCTGCAGGATATTATCCAGGAGAACTTTCCCAATCTAGCAAGGCAGGCCAACATTCAAATTCAGGAAATACAGAGAATGCCACAAAGATACTCCTCGAGAAGAGCAACTCCAAGATACATAATTGTCAGATTCACCAAAGTTGAAATGAAGGAAAAAATGTTAAGGACAGCCAGAGAGAAAGGTCGGGTTACCCACAAAGGGAAGCCCATCAGAATAACAGCTGATCTCTCGGCAGAAACTCTACAAGCCAGAAGACAGTGGGGGCCAATATTCAACATTCTTAAAGAAAAGAATTTTCAACCCAGAATTTCATATCCAGCCAAACTAAGCTTCATCAGTGAAGGAGAAATAAAATACTTTACAGAGAAGCAAATGCTGAGAGATTTTGTCACCACCAGGCCTGTCCTAAAACAGCTCCTGAAGGAAGCACTAAACATGGAAAGGAACAACCGGTACCAGCCACTGCAAAAACATGCCAAATTGTAAAGACCATCAAGGCTAGGAAGAAACTGCATCAACTAATGAGCAAAATAACCAGCTAACATCATAATGACAGGATCAAATTCACACATAACAATATTAACCTTAAATGTAAATGGGCTAAGTGCTTCAATTAAAAGATACAAACTGGCAAATTGGATAAAGAGTCAAGACCCATCAGTGTGCTGTATTCAGGAAACCCATCTCACGTGCAGAGACACACATAGGCTCAAAATAAAGGGATGGAGGAAGATCTACCAACCAAATGGAAAACAAAAAAAGGCAGGGGTTGCAATGCTAGTCTCTGATAAAACAGACTTTAAACCAACAAAGATCAAAAGAGACAAAGAAGGCCATTACATAATGGTAAAGGGAACAATTCAACAAGAAGGGCTAACTATCCTAAATATATATGCACCCAATACAGGAGCACCCAGATTCATAAAGCAAGTCCTTACTGACCTATAAAGAGACTTAGACTCCCACACAATAATCATGGGAGACTTTAACACCCCACTGTCAACATTAGACAGATCAATGAGACAGAAAGTTAACACGGATATCCAGGAATTGAACTCAGCTCTGCACCAATCAGACCTAATAGACATCTACAGAACTCTCCACCCGAAATCAAGAGAATATACATTCTTCTCAGCGCCACATAGCACTTATGCCAAAATTGACCACATAATTGGAAGTTAAGCACTCCTCAGCAAATGTAAAAGAACAGAAATCACAACAAACTGTCTCTCAGACCACAGTGCAATCAAATTAAAACTCAGGACAAAAACTCACTCAAAACTGCACAACTACATGGAAACTGAACAACCTGCTCCGGAATGACTACTGGATAAATAACGAAATGAAGGCAGAAATAAAGACGTTCTTTGAAACCAACGAGAACAAAGACACAACCTAACAGAATCTCTGGGACACATTCAAAGCAGTGTGTAGAGGGAAATTTATAGCACTAAATGCCCACAAGAGAAAGCAGGAAAGATCCAAAATTGACACCCTAACATCACAATTAAAAGAACTAGAAAAGCAAGAGCAAACACATTCAAAAGCTAGCAGAAGGCAAGAAATAACTAAAATCAGAGCAGAACTGAAGGAAATAGACAAAAAACCCTTCAAAAAATTAATGAATCCAGGAGCTGGTTTTTTGAAAGGATCAACAAAATTGATAGACTGCTAGCAAGACTAATAAAGAAGAAAAGCGAGAAGAATCAAATACACGCAATAGAAAATGATAAAGGGGATATCACCACCGATCCCACAGAAATACAAACTACCATCAGAGAATACTACAAACACCTCTACGCGAATAAACTAGAAAATCTAGAAGAAATGGATAAATTCCTGGACACATACACCCTCCCAAGACTAAACCAGGAAGAAGTTGTATCTCTGAATAGACCAATAACAGGCTCTGAAATTGTGACAACAATCAATAGCTTACCAACCAAAACGAGTCCAGGACCAGATGGATTCACAGCCGAATTCTACCAGAGGTACAAGGAGGAACTGGTACCATTCCTTCTGAAACTATTCCAATCAATAGAAAAAGAGGGAATCCTCCCTAACTCATTTTATGAGGCCAGCATCATCCTGATACCAAAGCCGGGCAGAGACACAACCAAAAAAGAGAATTTTAGACCAATATCCTTGATGAACATTGATGCAAAAATCCTCAATAAAATACTGGCAAACGGAATGCAGCAGCACATCAAAAAGCTTATCCACCATGATCAAGTGGGTTCATCCCTGGGATGCAAGGCTGGTTCAATATATGCAAATCAATAAATGTAATCCACCATATAAAGAGAACCAAAGACAAAAACCACATGATTATCTCAATAGATGCAGAAAAGGCCTTTGACAAAATTCAACGTTTCATGCTAAAAAGTCTCAATAAATTAGGTATTGATGGGACGTATTTCAAAATAATAAGAGCTATCTATGACAAACCCACAGCCAATATCATACCGAATGGGCAAAAACTGGAAGCATTCCCTTTGAAAACTGGCACAAGACAAGGATGCCCTCTCCCACCACTCCTATTCAACATAGTGTTGGAACTTCTGGCCAGGGCAATTAGGCAGGAGAAGGAAATAAAGGGGATTCAATTAGGAAAAGAGGAAGTCAAATTGTCCCTGTTTGCAGATGACATGATTGTGTATCTAGAAAACCCCATTGTCTCAGCCCAAAATCTCCTTAAGCTGATAAGCAACTTCAGCAAAGTCTCAGGATACAAAATCAATGTACAAAAATCACAAGCATTCTTATACACCAATAACAGACAAACGGAGAGCCAAATCATGAGTGAACTCCCATTCACAATTGCTTCAAAGAGAATAAAATACCTAGGAATCCAACTTACAAGGGATGTGAAGGACCTCTTCAAGGAGAACTACAAACCACTGCTCAATGAAATAAAGGAGGATACAAACAAATGGAAGAACATTCCATGCTCATGGGTAGGAAGAATCAATATCGTGAAAATGGCCATACTGCCCAAGGTAATTTATAGATTCAATGCCATCCCCATCAAGCTACCAATGACTTTCTTCACAGAATTGGAAAAAACTACTTTAAAGTTCATATGGAACCAAAAAAGAGCCCGCATCACCAAGTCAATCCTAAGCCAAAAGAACAAAGCTGGAGGCATCACACTACCTGACTTCAAACTATAGTACAAGGCTACAGTAACCAAAACAGCATGGTACTGGTACCAAAACAGCATGGTACTGATACCAAAACAGAGATCTAGACCAATGGAACAGAACAGAGCCCTCAGAAATAATGCCACATATCTACAACTATCTGTTCTTTGACAAATCTGAGAAAAACAAGCAATGGGGAAAGGATTCTCTATTTAATAAATGGTGCTGGGAAAACTGGTTAGCCATATGTAGAAAGCTGAAACTGGATCCCTTCCTTACACCTTATACAAAAGTTAATTCAAGATGGATTAAAGACTTACATATTAGACCTAAAACCATAAAAACCCTAGAAGAAAACCTAGGCATTACCATTCAGGACATAGGCATGGGCAAGGACTTCATGTCTAAAACACCAAAAGCAATGGCAACCAAAGCCAAAATTGACAAATGAGATCTAATTAAACTAAAGAGCTTCTGCACAGCAAAAGAAACCACCATCAGAGTGAACAGGCAACCTACAGAATGGGAGAAAATTTTTACAATCTACCCATCTGACAAAGGGCTAATATCCAGAATCTACAAAGAACTCAAACAAATTTACAAGAAAAAAACAAACAATCCCACCAAAATTGGGCGAAGGACATGAACAGACACTTCTCAAAAGAAGACATTTATGCAGCCAACAGACACGTGAAAAAAAGCTCACCATCACTGGTCATCAGAGAAATGCAAATCAAAATCACAATGAGATACCATCTCGTGCCAGTTAGAATGGCAATCATTAAAAAGTAAACAACAGATGCTGGAGAGGATGTGGAGAAATAGGAACACTTTTACACTGTTGGTGGGACTGTAAACTAGTTCAACCATTGTGGAAGTCGTGTGGCAATTCCTCAGGGATCTAGAAGTAGAAATACCATTTGACCCAGCCATCCCATTACTGGGTATATGCCCAAAGGATAATAAATCACGCTGCTATAAAAACACATGTACACGTATGTTTTTTGTGGCACTATTCACGATAGCAAAGACTTGGAAGCAACCCAAGTGTCCAACAATGATAGACTGGATTAAGAAAATGTGGCACATATACACCATGGAATACTATGCAGCCATAAAAAATGATGAGTTCTTGTCCTTTGTAGGGACATGGATGAAGCTGGAAACCATCATTCTCAGCAAACTATCGCAAGGACAAAAAACCAAACACCACATGTTCTCACTCATAGGTGGGAATTGAACAATGAGAACACATGGACACAGGAAGGGAAACATCACACACCAGGGACTGTTGTGGGGTGGGGGGAGAGGGGAGGGATAGCATTAGGAGATATACCTAATGCTAAATGACGAGTTAATGGGTGCAGCACACCAACATAGCACATGTATACATATGTAACAAACCTGCACGTTGTGCACATGTACCCTAAAACTTAAAGTATATATATATTAAAAAAAAATCAGACATGCTTTGAAAATAGAACTTTAAGAAATAAAAAATACAGTGATAAAAGCTAAAACTCAATGGATGGGAATGTATTTGTAAATCATATCTGATTTACAGACTTGTATCCAGAATATATAAAGAACTCTCTAACTCAACAGTATGAAAGCAACCTGATTAGAAAATAGAGAAAAGATGTAATCAGACACTTCTCCAAAGAAGAAAAAGGGATCTGTGAGTATATGAAAAGGGATGTTTAGGTGAAATGTGAAATAGTGTTCAACATCACTAGCCATAAGGGAAAAATTCAAATTAAAACCACTATAAGATACACTACACAGCTATTATGACAGCTAAAATTAAAAAAAAAAAACAGCAACAACAACAAAAACAAAACAGAACAACAACAACAAAACCCTGACACTGGTTGAGCATTCCTGATCCAAAATTCCAAAGTCTGAAATGCTCCAAAATTCAAAACTTTTTGAGTGCCAACATGATGCTCAAATAAAATGCTCATTGGAGTATTTCATACTTTGGATTTTCAGATTAGGGATGTCAAACCAGTGAGTATAATGCAAATGTTCTAAAATCTGAAAAAAAACCCCACAATCTGAAATGTTCTGATCTCGAACATTTCAGATAAGGGATACTCAGCTTGTAATGCTAACTGTTGACAAGGATCCAGAGATACTAGATCTCTCATACATTGTTGGTAAGAATGTAAAATTGTAAAATCACTCTGGAAATTAGCCTTCCTGGAAGTTTCTTTAAAAATTAAATGTACAATTACTATATGGTCCAGCAATCACACTTCTGGGAATTAGAAGTAACAACTTTTGTTCACACAAAACCCTGAACATGAATGTTTATAGCAGCTTTATTTGTAATAGCCAAAAACTAGAAACAACATACATGTCCTTCAATAGGTGAATGATTAAGAAGTCTCTGATACACTCAAACAATGGAACACTGCTCAGCAATACAAAGAAATAAACCATTGATACACACAGCAATTTGAATGGGTCTTAAACGCATTATGCTGAGTGAAAAAAGCCAGTCTCAAAGGGCTACATGCACTGTACAGTTTCATTTACATAAAGCTCTCGAAGTTATAAAATTTTAGACAAGGAGAATAGATTAGTGGTTTTTCAGGGATAAGGGAAGGGGAAGGAGGGTGTGACTATAAAAGGCACATGAAAGACTTCTTTTGTGATGATGGAGCAATTCTGTATGTTAATTTTGGTGATGGTGGTTACACGAATCTGTCGTTGTGATAAAATGTAATCACAAGTATATACAAAGACATTAAAAATGTGAGTATGTGAAAATACTGTGAAATCTGAGTGAAATCTGTAATGTAGTTAGTGGTATTGCACCAACAAATTTCCTGGCTTCAATAATTCAATAATGCACTATAATTGATAGGTCACCAATGAGGGAAGCTAGATATGATATGGGAAGTCTTTGAACTACTTTTGCAATTTATTGTGATTCTATAACAGCGCTTTCAAAATTTAAAAACATATATAATACACACACATGCATATACCCACACAGAGATATATATACATATATAGCCTATATATGTATATATGTGTGTGTGTGTGTGCATATATATATATATCTGCTGTTAACCTGTCCATTGAGATATATATATATCTCATGTTATCACAACGACAGATTCGTGTAACCACCATCACCAAAATTAACATACAGAATTGCTCCATCCTCACAAAAGAAGTCTTTCATGTGCCTTTTATAGTCACACCCTCCTTCCCCTTCCCTTATCCCTGAAAAACCACTAATCTATTCTCCCTGTCTAAAATTTTATAACTTCGAGAGGTTTATGTAAATAAAACTGTGCAGTGCATGTAGCCCTTTGAGACTGGCTTTTTTCACTCAGCATAATGCCCTTAAGATCCATTCAAATTGCTGTGTGTATCAATGGTTTATTTCTTTGTATTGCTGAGCAGTGTTCCATTGTTTGAGTGTATCAGAGGCTTCTTAATATATAACAGCAGATATGGCAGAAGAAAAAAGACAATTACTGAACTGGAAGATTGATCTGAGGAAATTATCCAAAGCCCAGAAAGACGAGGAGATAAAAAATATAAACATTAAGGGACATGTAGGACAAAATGAGGGGTCCCACTAAGTTTAATGGGATTTTCAAAAAGAAAAAAATAGAGAAAATGGAAAAAAGAAAATATTTTAATAGACAATGGTTGAAAAAATTACATGAGGTCATGAGTTTGAGACCAGCCTGGCCAACATGGTGAAACCCTATCTCTACTAAAAATACAAAAATTAGCTGGGTGTGGTGGCAATGCCTGTAATCCCAGCTACTTGGGAGGCTGAGGCAGAAGAATCGCTTGAACCTGGGAGGCGGAGGTTGCAGTGAGCAGAGATTGTGCCATTGCACTCCAGCCTGGGCAACAAAAGCGAAACTCCTTCTCAAACCAAAAAAGAGAAAAGAAAAAATTACAAAATTAATAAAAGACATGAATCTGCAGATTCAAGAAGCACAACCATTTGCAAACAGGTTAAAAAATATACATCCACTCATAGACATATTATAATGAAACTGCAGAATATTAAGAAAAGAGTGATCTGGCTGGATGCAGTGGCTCACATGTTTAATCCCAGTGCTTTGGGAGGCCAAGGTGGGAGAAGCATTTGAGGCCAGGAGCTTGAGACCAGACTGAGCAACAGAATGAGGCCCCATCTCTACAATTTTTTTTTTAAATTAGCCAGGCATGGAGACACAGGAGAATTGTTTGAGCCCGGGGCTTCAAGGTTATAGTGAGCTATGATTGCACCACTGCACTCCAGCCTGGGTGATAGAGCAAGACCCTGTCTCTTAAAAAGACAGAGAGAGAGAGAGGTCTTAAAAGTAACTGGTATGGCTAGTTTTATCTGTTGCTAACCACAATTCACAATTTTCTTTTCACTGAAAAGCCAATTGCCTGGTGTTTCTCTAATACTTACATTTGAAAACTGCCATCCAAATGCACTGCTACCTAAGAATGTCTAGAGTTTATTACTTTAGAGAAAAAACTTAAAACACCCTGCATTGTCTAAATTTTGGAGCAATCTCCGTAATAAGAGCTGAGTAAATATGACGGGTGCATGATTCTGGCTGGCCAAGAGTTTAGCAAACAAACTGTAAGTCTGCCTTAGTTTCACTCAATTTGTTTTTGCTGCTATAAACTGTGAGTAAATCAAACCTACCATTTCTCCCAACCTAGTCTGTGTTAGTAGTTCTTCTTTGGCATAATAGCTCAGTGCAAACACCCTTCAGTTAATTTGTTGAGTGCCAGAGGGTAGAGGGTTAGCCCCATGCATCTCTTCCACCTGGGCTACCAGCGATTGAACTGGAAAAACCAAACTGAGACAGTGAAGGATAATTCACCCTTCTTCTTCCCTTCCCACCCCACCTCCCTTCCTTCCTTTTCCTTTATTTTCCTTTCTTTATCTCCTACACGTAGTGGACATGACTTTTCAGTGTATCAGGCAATTTCAGTTAAAATAACCCTGTAGTGATTTACAACATAGAGTAATGGGATGAGAATGAAAAGTTCTGTTTTGGATGCTTCTGGAAATCTTAAATCTCTGAGTCTTGTTTGTACATATCTCTAAAATGATGTAGAAATAAAAACCTATCACATTGCTTATCTCAGAAGAAATATAGTATTATAGCCCTACACTTCACAAAGGTATGTGTCTTATCATGACCACACCCAAACTTAAGCTGGAAGGAGAAGGCATTTTTTCATTCATTTATGTATTTTTCTGTAAATGCTTTGTCAAAAAATTAAAAGACAATCCTTGAGGACTAATTGGGATGATGTGGAAGGATTATCCAACTCTTCCTGCTTGAATTCTTGGTGAATGAGGACATCAGGTCAAGTAGCATTTCCTCCAGAGTTGTACAAAAGTGGAACACATATATGCAGCAGGTTCCTAAAGAAAAGGAGTGTGCAACAAATCTACTTCCACGCACATTTCCTCACACTTGGGATTTCTACGACCCTCTCCCATTGGATACCCTCTCATTCTGCGTCCAGAGTTGGTTCCTTCCAGTGGGTTCGTGGTCTCACTGACTTCAAGAATGGAGCCGCAGACCTTTGCAGTGAGTGTTACAGCTCTTAAAGATGGCAGGGACCCAAAGAGTGAGCAGCAACAAGATCGATTGTGAAGAGCAAAAGAACAAAGCTTCCACAGCGCAGAAGGGGACCCAACAGGGTTGCCACTGTTGGCTGGGGTGGCCAGCTATTATTCCCTTATTTGTCCCCGCCCACGTCCTGCTGATTGGTCCATTTTACAGAGTACTGACTGGTCCATTTTACAGAGTGCTGATTGGTCCATTTTACAAACCTCTAGCTAGCTACAGAGCGCCGATTGGTGTGTTTTTACAGAGCACTGATGGGTGCATTTTACAAACCTCTAGTAGCTACAGAGCGCTGATTGGTGCACTTTTACAGAGCACTGATTGGTGCATTTTACAAACCTCTTGTAAGACGGAAAAGTTCTCCAAGTCCCCACTCTACCCAGGAAGTCCAGCTGGCTTCACTTCTCAATTCCTCATATTGCCGATGGCTCTGATTGACTTCGGCAAATATATTTCTATAAGCAGCAGTTAGAAAGGAGCAGATTATAAACTTCACGGTTCTAGGTGTGTGGATAACCAGAATGAATTATACAAGGAGGAAAACTGTATCATCTCTTTCTGTGTCAAGATCCTTATATGCACATGGTTGGAAAGGGTTCCCAGGCTGCCATCTTAGATCTGGAATAGAGCTTCTGCTCTGTTCCCCAAGGGCCTGCAGAAGCAGGTCGTGTTGATGTCATGCAAAGATGACTCAGTCTCTGGCCAGAGGTCATCTTGATGTCTCTTGGGTGAATTTTCAATAAGGAAAGATTTGACCTGAAATTCACAATAGAGGCAAACAGAAGATTTTCATTTCATCTTTACACTTAGGGGCACTCGGCTGTACTGTTTTCTCATCTCTACCCACTCATGTATGTCACATGCTTTCTCCCTCTCTCCCTAGTTCTTTGTTTCCTCACCATTTACTTGAAGTGCTAAAATCCTTTCAAAAATTACTGTTAAATAAAAATAATGAGAAAATGGAAAATCACTACCATACTCTATCTAGGGAGTGACTAGCAATTCTGACAATATCAGATAAATATACGTAGGTTTTATCATCATTGTATATCATACCAGTAAACCACAGCTGGCTAACGTCACACCTACTTTCAAAATGTAAACCTTATAGTAATAAGTGTTCCACGATGACGTGGAAATATTTTCATTCCCTAAATTTCCTATACAGATGATGCTCATACAGTTGATATTTCAGTTGTCCCAGATAATAAATTACTCCACCAGGTTACATCCTTCATGTACACAAACCTCCAGGCTGTTTGTCTCAATACTCCCTGCAGCTGTTACTTAGGTTTTTGCTACATAATTACTGTTTATTCAAAATCTCTCACTTATGAGGGGATTTGCCCACAGAGCTCTCACATTCAGCTTTCAAAACGTGATGACGCTTATGTTTGGTTCTTTTTGCTAAATATTGAAGGCAGTTTTAGTCCTGACCAAAATATTTGCACGATGCTAATTACATTTCTGTGGACCATCAAATTAACGTCTGTGGAAGAATAAATGAAAAATGTGCATCAAACTTCATCATTGCAATTTCCAATTGTTTAGAACAAAGGATCTTGAAATTGGAGGAAGTACAAATATGAGCACCCCCCTGCTTAGCAGCAGTAATAATAAAACCAGCTGACAAATGTTGAGTGCTCACCACGGCCCAGGCCTGCTCTGAGTGCATCCACATTTAATCTCCAAACAGCCATATGGCATAGGTAGTAGCATCAATCCGTTTTCAAGATGAGAAAATCGAGGCACAGAGAAGTTAAGTCATTTGCCTAAGGCCCCTCAGCTAATAGGTAATCAGCCCAAATTCAAACCTAGGCATTGCATCTCCAGAGCTCATGCTCTTATGAAAGCGATTTCTCCATCTTGATATATTTTTAGAAGTTCAACATCCTAGGTACTAGACAAAGGAAAGAAAAAGGAAGACAGAAGCCTCTTTTCCCGCCCTGTTCCTAGGTCCCCTTTCATTCACCGACCCCCACCCCCCATTCTTTACTATCCCCTACACTAACGGGGAGAAGTTCCCACAGGGCACGCAGCGCCATAATAGCTGCTTCTCCTACTATGGGTGATAGGAAAGATCTGGTCTCTGTCTTCTAGGAGTTTATAATCCAAGACAGAAAACAACATAAAGAGGTATAAAAAGAACATATGCAGCCTAGGCAACATAGTGAGACCCCATCTCTACAAAAAAGTTTAAAATTTAGTTGGGTATGGTGGCAAGAACCTGTAGTCCCAGCTACTCGGGAGGCTGAGTTAGGAGGATTGCTTGAGCCCAGTTTGAGGTCATAGTGAGCTGTGATTGTGCAACTGCACTCCAGCCTGGGTGGCAGAGTGAGACCCTGTCTCTAAGAAAAAGTGATAAAATAAAAAGAACATATAGGCGTGATGAGGGAAACATGGGAAAAATAGGCAGTTTATATCAAATTTGACAGTAAAGCCATAAGATCTGAGGTGTGTAACTGATAAACAGTTGCTGAAGACAATTCCAAAGCTAAGTTCCAACAGGGTTTCTGCCACTTGTCGTGATAGCTGTGAAATGTCAGCCCCATATTTAGATGATTTGTTTCAAAGTATTTCATTATTTTATACATGCACCTTGAATATTAAATGGTTTCTCCCTCTCTCCTGTCCATTTCCCTGGCTTTCCTGATCTCTCTCCCTTCATCTCCTCTTCTTCCTTCTTGCCTGCTTTTATTCCTTTTGTCCAGGCACTTTAATTGCTCCTCATGGAGTGCTTGTCTTAGAAGACCCTGTTTCAGGCACTCAGAGAGCTACCAAGAGTGAAAAGCAGAGACCGCCCTTCTCAGGGAGCTTACCTGCTGTGCAACCAACTTTTAAGGATGTAAATCTAATCTTGCCCATCAGGTTTAGAACCCTCCAGTGGCTTTCCATTGCTCTTGGGATACAGATCAAAATCTATCAGGCACCCTCTCTAAGGCCCTGCCACCTCTCCTCTGAGTTGCATGCACGCCCCCACTGTTTGCATCTCTCCAACCTTTCATCAGCTGCTTGCATGGGCCAGACCAGGCTCTCAGTTTTATGTTCTGACAGCATAATCTTCTTTTCATTCAGAGCCCTTATTGTAATTCACAGATGCATGCTTGTGTGGTGATGGATTAGTGTTGATCCCCCCACTGGACCGTCAATTGCAAGAGTGTTGGGAGAGGGTTAGAGATAAGACAGAAATGTCAGCTGAAGTCAGATTGGAAAGAATTGCTGATGTGCCAGACTGAAGCTTGGAGGACTCAGGAATGAATGGTTTTTAGCAAGGAAGTAAGGTAATCAGAACTGTGCTTTAGGAACAGAGTTGAGCCTAACAGCA
The DNA here is from genome assembly GCF_028858775.2 of Pan troglodytes. Taxonomy (NCBI): domain Eukaryota; kingdom Metazoa; phylum Chordata; class Mammalia; order Primates; family Hominidae; genus Pan; species Pan troglodytes. The sequence continues at coordinate 104,206,636 of NC_072405.2, read as the reverse complement.
GTAAGTGAGGCAGCATGGAGAAAGAGCAGGGCCCCTTTAGGGGGCCATTGCTGTAGTCTGAATAAGAGGCATGAGACGTTGCACAAGGGTGATGGGAAAGAGAAGGGGAAGAGAGATTCTGAAGATTAGGCCAAGTCAACAACTTGCTTAAATGTGGAAACTGTGGGATAAGCAGGGTCCAAAAAGATTCCAAGTTTTCTAATCAGGGTGTCTGAGAGCTTAAGTGACTTACTGATTCAAAGTAAGAGGAAGGAGGCCCTTTGAAGAGAGGATGGAATCAGTTCTGTAAGCATTCAGCTGGAGGTATGAAGGGACACAGTGGAGAGGCCTGCTGAATGCTGGATATATGGGAAGGGAGGGCAGAAGAAGGGTCCTGACTGGTAAAGAAGATGTGGGTACCATGTGCATTGATATGATACTCATTAAGGGGATGAGGGGAAGGAAGAGAGGGCAAGACAAAAAGGAGGAAAAGAAGCTGGAAAGTAAGAAGAGCATACAGATTTATAATCCTTTGGGTATATAGCCAGTAATGGGATGGCTGGGTCAAATGGTATTTATTGCGGCACTATTCACAATAGCAAAGACTTGGAAGCAACCCAAATGTCCAACAATGATAGACCAGATTAACAAAATGTGGCACATATACACCATGGAATACTATGCAGCCATAAAAAATGATGAGTTCATCTCCTTTGTAGGGACATGGATGAAGCTGGAAACCATCATTCTCAGCAAACTATCGCAAGGACAAAAAACCAAACAGCGCATGTTCTCACTCATAGGTGGGAATTGAACAATGAGAACACAGGGATACAGGAAGGGGAACATCACACACCGGGGACTGTTGTGGGGTGGGGGGAGCAGGGAGGGATAGCATTAGGAGATATACCTAATGCTAAATGAAGAGTTAATGGGTGCAGCACACCAACATGGCACATGTATACATATGTAACAAACCTGCACGTTGTGCACATGTACCCTAAAACTTAAAGTATAATAATAATAAAAAATAATAATAAAATAAAATTTAAAAAAAGAAGAGCACACAGAGAGAATAGAATTGGGGAAGCCAGGGAGGCAGGGTTTCAAGCAGGAATCCATGATTGTCCTGTGAAGAGCTCAGCCAAGAGCTGGAAGAGGATGAAGCCTGAGCAAAGCCGACCAAGGTCACCAGCTATGGGAAAACTGTGGCAGCAGATTTAGGGAGGAGGGTTTGGAGGGTAAAAGCCAAATGGCAGGGATTTTATTAAGACTCGAGGTCATCAGGGATGCTACTGCCCTCTGCTGCTGGACTTGATGTAATTAAACAGGGTAAATCACAGTATTTACTGAGTCCTTGCCATGAACCAGATGCTTTATGCTATTTTAGTTATTTTTCATCAGTCTTATGAAGAAAATACCTCATTTTAGTATTGATTCCTATATAATTTACAGTGAAAATGGAGCTCAGGGAAGTACTGTAACTTGCCTGAGGACATACAGTGAGTAAAGTCACGAGACTGGAAGCTCCACAAGGGCAGGAAGCACAAGTTTTGTTCACCATCGTCTATGCCTCACTCACAATGCCTGGCACGCAGAATGGGTTTTTTAAAATAAATGAAGAAATGAATGGAGTCCAGTGTCATAATCAGGTCTGTGACTTCAAAGCCCATAAGCTTTCCAGGCATATGATGCTGCTTCTCATCCACACTTATTCCAATAGAAGACATTGTCCTGGTGCCAATTTCTTCAGAAACAAGATTTAAGATGTTGACTTTGTGAGAAGTGTTGTTTCTAAATTAAAATATGTGATTATATCTTAGCTTTGCCAATTACCCTGTTGATAAATCAATCAAACAATCAAGTCAGTCAAGGCTAAATTCATCTTTAAGGCAGTTTTGCTTTCTAGATCATGTTTATGTCAAAACTCACAAGCAGCTAAGTATGCATAAAATTTAAGAAACATATTTTAGGAATCAAGCACCCCTCACTCATCCCAAGAGTCAATCATGAGCTAAATTTTTTCAAATTATAGGAGACAACTTCATATATTTTTCTAGAGAAAATTATTTCCCTAAGGTGACATTCCTTCATATATATTTCAGAAGACAAACTCATAGGAAATAGTGGTCACACACTTGAAGCGGATTATTGGAATTTGAAAGGAAAAAGACTCAAATTTAACTTCTATAGGAGAGACATTTTTAGTCTTTTTAATGAAAATGTTTGGAAGAGGCATTTTCTTAATAAAGCAGACTTAAGCCACAAAAATCTATTTATTTCTGTTATGGGAATCTGGCATCACATTGATTTTCAGCTTCTTCCATTTACTCCAAATTAAGCTGTGAGCTGGGAGGCTGGATGGTCCACTATAAAGCACTGCAGATGGAAGCAAATTTCAGATCTGCCTCTAATTAAATGTAAGGCTGAATAATAAACTAGACCTTCCAAATATCATCTGTAAAAAGGAACTAAAAGTGTGTGATTATCTAATTTACAGAATTGTTTTAAAGATGAAAGCAGGCAATATAAATATAAACTTGTTTGGTAAGAAATGTAAAAGCACCTTACAAATGCAAAATATCATCAGTGCCTGTTCCCTAAAAGATACATCTAATCCATTCCCATGCAGAAAGCAAAAGTATCTTCAAGCAGTAATAGTTGCTGTTGAGCTTTCTTTGTCTCATTATCTTACTGAAACACAGAACTGAGTGGCTCCTCAAGAATTCCGCAGCCAACACTGCCCTTAAGCACCCTGGAAAGAAAATTGTCTTTGGTCATCTTACAAAGCCCTAGAGTTGCAAATGTCTGCCTTCTGAGAGCTTCTAGATGGTCCTGAGGTTGTAAAACTCCCCATGAAGCGTTTGGAATCATTTATCTTCTGTAGATTTGGGCGTTGATTCCCCCAGTTGTATCTTTCCCAAAGTAAAATTCAAGGAAAACATGGCCAGAATTAGCTTCAGGCATAACTTTCAGACCAGGAAGACCCCTGATTCTTGGCATTTGGTCTGTGGCTCTTTTCAGGATGGATTTCAATGGCAGTGTTCTCCTTCTTGGTTCCACCCTGGGCTAAGAAGATGGTGAGAAACAGGCCTGCCTCCCAGAGAGTTGGTTGCCTTCTTCCTGGTTCCAGCACTGAGGCTGCCATCTCTCCTATTGCTAGGAGCCAATCTCCAACCTTGGGCTGAAGTGGATAATTAGCTCTTATCAGGGCCTCTCAATCAGGACACCCCTGGAATGGTTCTGAGTGCAAACTTAGATGTTTAGAGGGTCCGCAGGCAAGGACAGGCAGGGCACAAACAGCCACTACAAAGTCCTTGGAAAAGCCCACGGTGTTAAGTCCCAGGTTCACATCTGAGGATTTCCTGGAGAAAGGCAACAGGGGGCAGGGGCAATGTTTTCCAACACAAATAAATAGAATAAACCATCTATTTATTCGGTGATTCTCATGTGCCAGGAACTTACATGCTTTATCTCATTATCCTTCATAACAGTTAACTCTACTAAGTAAATATTATAGTACCTCTTTTACAGATGAACAAATGGAGGCATAGAATCTTATTTATATAAAATATTTTATTGAGCACCTGTTATTTTTCAGACATTGAGAACTGAGTGATGGGTGTGGCACAGTCATTGTTGTTGAAGAACTTCTGGCCAAGAGGAGGTCAAATAATTTGCCCAATACACTGTCACTGATAGGAATTAAGGGCCAGAATTTAAATATAGGTCTGTTTGGCTTGAAGACTTGGCCTTTATTCATTTATTTGTCATTTATTCAGCCATCATTAAAGTATTGAGCACCTACTATGTGCTGGGCACTTTGCCAAGGGCTGAGGTTAATAAGATGAATCGGGTACAGTTGGTTCCTGCCCTCATGGAACTTAACCCCTCTGTGCTGCCACGTGGACCCCTGGCCAGGGAGGCGCAGCTATCCTTCCCCTGCCGCGGAGCTATAGCCCTACTGCCAATTTTAGGCTGATTCTCTAAGGCCCTAGTTCATTCCTACTGTTACCACAGTGGGACATTTCTAGCTTATTTTTCTTTCCATTTAAAGACAAGAACATTTTCTTTGTTAGAGAAAACGCCGATTCTGGAGAGAAGAGATCACTTATAGACGGGATGAATATAATTGAATAAAATAAAGAAAATAAAAGGGACGGATTTCCTGTGTCTTCCCAAGCAGGCCCCGCCTTTTTCTCCATGACGGATTGAAGGTAGAAAGCAGGTTGGTTTTGCCCTGGGGCTGCGTCAGAGTCCCCACCGGATCTGCACACATCACCGTGGCGTCAGCTGCCCACGCTTCACCTGCGCTGAGGTCATATTTCTCCGACCACGTTAGCAGGATCGTGTGTGGCGCCCGTGCACATCTGACGAGCATGTAACTGACGGCGTTGACTCCTGCCCCCGCCGCGGGGAGCTGGGAGCTCTGTGCAGACGCCCCGTCCCTGCTGAAATCAAAGGGGTTAGCAGCCTCCCAGCTCCCTCTGTTGACGACTTCAGCCAACTGTCATCTCTTCTCCAAGAGCCCTCTTCTGCTGCCCTGAGCCTCAGATTCTTTTTTGTTCCACTTTCCTTTAGCTTTTTGACTTCAGGATTAATTTGGGGACTAAATTATGTCTGACTAACCCTTGCATTACAGGCAATGTAATTTCGTTTTTGTCCTTAGTATTCAGAAAGGAAACTGTTGACGCCATTATTTCCTGTTCTATCAAAGAGGTGGGCTGATGTTTGTGTGGCTCACGTTCCTGTTAGGAAAGCTATAGTCTGTATCATGCCTATTACTTTTGTCACCTCTCTGGCTCCTTCTTGTAGGGTCTGTTGCTGTCCTTCCTCCTGGCTTTACCCACCTTCCTGGTGTCCCAAAAAAGCCCATTCATCTCCCATCCTCAGTGAGGGCTGGCTATCCCCTTGTTTTCTGGGGTTTGCCTGGGCATGTCTCACCACAGCACTAAAGTGATCACTTCGCTGTTTACTTGGCCCTTTTCTGTAATTCTCCCAGAGCAATGTCCTGCTTTTTGCTCCGCATGTCACATCTCAAGCCAGTCAAGTGTTTTGCTGCATGGATGAATGGATCTCTATACACCTCACCCACTGCTACTCCACAACAGCTACCAATGATAAAGATGGGATTTGTCTTGAATTGCTTTCAGGTCAAAGTTAGCCTTGATAGTCTAGGTTGCCAGATTTAAGTTTAACAACATAAGGGGAAATTCTTAGCCCACTGCCTGACACATAATGAAATTTAATAAACATCCATTTCCTTCCTTCCTTGGAAGAAGTCATTCAGCCTGAATTATCTTAGAAGGAGTCCATTCTTAGATATGAATAAGCCTGTACCCAAGATTAGAGGAATCAGAGCTCCGCTCATAAACATTTCCATCTTTCCAAAGAACAGCTCTAAAATCCAATATGGCAGAATTTGTGAGCTAATAGAAACCTGGAACTAAACAGCCCTTGGAAATCATCTCTATTGACTCTTAGGCAATTTGGCAGGCTTTAAATAGATGGAAAAAATTAAAATATGCAGATATCACAGCAGCTGCCGAAGATTACCTCTTGGCTTTTTCTTGAGCACAGTCTCCAGTAAGCGGACTATAAGCGGACTACAGTCATTGTGCTACTCCTCCCAAGGAACAGTTCACCTTCCCTGGGCTCATCTGCTTTGATACATTTGTTGCTTTGAAAACATAGCTGGCTGGGCACAGTGGCTTATGCCTGTAATCCCAGCACTTTGGGAGGCCAAGGTGGGCAGATTGCTTGAGCTCAGGAGTTTAAGACCAGCCTGAACAACACAGCAAAACCACATCTCCACCAAAAGTACAAAAAATGAGCCAGACACAGTGGTGTGCATCTGTGATCTCAGCTACTTGGGAGGCTGAGGTGGGAGGATTGCTTGAGCCTGGGAGGTGGAGGCTGCAGTGAGCCAAGATTGTACCACTGCACTCCAGCCTGAGTGACAGAGTGAGACCCCATCTCAATTAAAAAAAAAATAGCCGCTGACTTATGGTGGTCCTTAAGGAGATACTGCAGGCCCCTTGTGAGATCCCATAAGTTTAAGCTGGGATGACTTCCTTCAGAAGTGACAGCACATCTAAACACAGGTCTGCCTGGAAGGAGATGGTTTGGCCTAGGGAAAAGAGCACAGGCTTTGATGTCAGGTGCACCTGGATTTGAATTCTGAGGCACTTTCTTACTGTGGGGCCCAGTGCCAGGGAAGTCAGTAACTTCTCTGACCCTTGCTTTGCTCATCTGCAAATGGGCAAAATTAATGAGGAAAATGAGAAAATTATGAAAAATGAGAAAATTAATACCTATCGCTGGAGATTGCTGGGAAAGTTAGACAACTTTAGGTCAGGCACATAGTAAGCACCAGACTAAGTTCCTTGTTGCACATTTGAACATCACTGGATCAAACAGGCTCAAAAGAGGTGCTCTTGACATATCATGCCATTGAGAATAGGAAAGGATTCAGGAGAAGGCTTTGCTAACCACACTTAAACTATAATTTTTTTAGGATAGTCCATATCTACTGGTAAAAATAGGTTTCCTAATAAATATAATAAAGAAGGTGAAATAATAGCACTTTTTCTGTTGTCTTAATTGATTGAATTCCATTTCTGCTATGTAACAAGATATGCCTGGCGTTGGTCTGTACTATATCCACGCAATATTTTCTCTTTTAATTTGCTGTCACTTTTTGAGCACCTATCATGTATTTCATTAGGTGCTTTACATAGACTTTTCTCATTTAAGACTCCCAATAATCCTATGGAGGGAGTGTTATTATTCCAGTGTTACAGATGAAGCTCAGTGAAATTCAGTGATTTTCCTAAGGCTGCACATGTTTGCCTGACTCTAAGTCCCCTCCTGATTTTAGAGGGTGTGTGTATGTGTAGACCACTGAAACATGGCCTTTTTATGTGCATGACACTGGCTTATATTTATCAGAAATGCACTGTGAGTTCTTTCTCCCATGAGGATGGTACTGGTACTCAAGAGATATTTGTTGGATAAATGAATCTTCTCCTTCTCATCGGACCTTACTTGTAATCAGCCATGTCTTTGTGTTAGTAGCCAGAAACATCCATGGCATGGAATTTCCTCCCTCTGAACAAAGGTCTTACTTTTGTTTTTGCTAAGCTAACTATGTCAGATGAAGGTCTGGACATCCACTTGACATTCAAAAAGTATCAGCTATATTCTTTTCTTATTTACAAGCCTTGTCTACCACCCCAGCCTCCATGCTCACTACTTCTCTACATTCTGGTCATACTAGGCTGCTTCTAGGTCTTGAAGGCACCATGTTCCTCCAGCCTTGGGTGTCTTCCCAGGCTGCTCCATCTGCCTGGAATATTAACCCTTTCCTGAAGAGTCAAATTCTGCCCAGTCTTCAATACTTAACTTAAATAGAACTTCCTCCAGAAAACCTCCCTGACTCTGTTTCAGTTATCAATTGCTGGGTAACACACCTCTTCAAAATGTAATGGCTTCAAATAACCACCACTCATTTGCTCATGAATCTGCAGTGTAGTTGGGTTTGATTGGGGACAGCTAATTTCTGCTCCATGTGGCACTGGACCAGCTTAACTGAAAGTGGAGGGTCCAAAGTGGCTTCACACACATGTTTGGTACCTCGGCTGGGATGGCAGACTGGGTCCCACTCTCTTTCTATGAGATTTCTCCAGCTGGACTTCTTTATATGGGTTTGGCTTCCAAGGGGAGAAAACAGAAGCTACAAGGCATCTTAATGACTATGCTTGGAAGTCACAAGGTATCTTTTCTGTCACATTCTATTGATCAAAGCAAATCACAGGGCCAGTTCAGGTTCAAGAGGAGGGGAAATAGACCCATCTCTTGGAGTGGCAGGTGCTTAGAGGGTTGGGAGAAAAGGTTGGTGGCCTTCCCTGCAGCAATCTTTCACATGCTCCTAGACTAGGCTAGTTCTATCACATAGAGAACTCTTCCCTTCTCTGTAAAACTAAGTGCGCTTGTAAATACTTATTCAATGTCTATCTACATTCTCCTATCGCCTCCCACATCAGCCTGAAAAATCGATTAGAACAGGAATCCTGTTTATGTTAATTGCTGATTAGAACTATGGGATGAATGAATGAATGAGTAGGTGAACATACTATAGTCCAGGCATACGGTGCAGCTACCACTCATGTAACATATGTAGTTTTCCTTTGTTGGTAATCATAAGCTTGATACTTAAAGTCATGTGGCACTTCCTCTCCTCTGGAAATATTGACCAGTATCTAATGAGGATTAAACTTTGATGATTTCTAAGGGCACAGAAAAGCTTACAGTCCTTAAGAGTGCTTGGAAAATTCTTACTTCTCTAGGAGGAAAAGACAATGATTATGTTATCAGCAATTTGTCTTAAAGTTATTGCAACATGCCTTCTTTTTTGGTGCCTGGAAAGTCATTACTGCAATATTAGAATAACTGGCCTTGCTGATGTTTGACTATAAGTGGTTGTTTTGAAAACACATTGGAAAATCCCTTCCCCAGTCCCCGTCTATCTTTTGTGTGTGTGTGTGTTTTTAATGTTAACAAAAACCAGAAGGGGAGTTTAAGAGAAAAGCAAAACCAAACATGGTTATGCAGCATTCATGGGAGTTTGTTTCAGAAGCTCACATTTCAAATGCTGAATTAATTGCAGGCTTATAAGAGTAAGAGTGAAAAAGAAAATTTTCAGAACCAGGAAATAAAAAAAGAGCAAGTCTGGGAAATCAATCAATGTGCTTTTCTTTTGAATTTTTTTTTTCCATGGAAACAGAACAGGATGTGAGGCACAGGGAAATTGGGACTTTTTTTAGCCAGAGCAGGGTTTGAAAAATCTGGTTTTGACCTATGAGTCGTCTGATGCACAGATGCCAACCCTGGAGCCTTTCTGGTTGCTGCCCATCTCCTTGGCCTTCATCTGCATGACCAGCTGAGCTGAGCCAAGGCCTGTGACAAGCAGGAACTGGATTATCAGCCACCCTTGCATTGTGTCTCGTATGTTCCTCTCTATATTAATCATGCTTAGGTGCCAGGAGTATTTGCTAGCATTCCTAAGATGAAATGAGTTCCTGTTGGCAATAAGTAATTGTTCATTTAAAAGACAACTTAAAATGTTTAAAATACATGTGTGTGTGTTTGGGAGGAGTATATATATGTGTGTGTATACATATGTAAAACTTCATCAGCAGATTAAAAAGAGAGTCTTAAATTAGAAGAATTCAGGCAAGCATGGCCTCTTATCCTCGTAGAGCAAACACTCCACATCTCAAAGCTGAGAATGACATGTTTTTCATTTGGATTTCTAGGCCTAAGTTCAGCATTTATTTCTTTATAAATACATATAAACAAAGTCTCCAGGCAACCATCACGAAATAAAAGCAACTAGTTCTGAAAAGCAGAATAATGGCTTTCATTTTAGTCTTCTTTTTTGCTACTTGGAAAATCTCTCCCACTCTACACCACTCCCACCAATCGCCCATACACATTCCCCAGTAAAAACAATAGTAGTTTATGGGTTTTTTCACCACCAAAGAGGGAAAAATGTCTTGAGCCTCAACATATTAAATATCAGAGTTAAATGCGTTCACAAAATTCCATTGGTTAGTACCCTAAGTTGGCTGATCTTAGCTAAAACAAACATCAAAGAATGCGGGAGTTCTCACTGGCTTCTAGGATCATCTGCCTCATGCAGGTTGCTTTTCTTGCTGTATGGCTGCCTAGCAACCTGCCACCAGCCAGTCTCACTCCTTCCTGCTCATTTCCTTACATTGGTCCCCAAAGGCTTTCCTACTTGTTTGTCCTACAGTAGCAGGATCTAAACACCCAATGCCCGCAAGAGTGGCTTGGAAGTTGTTTGGGATAAGATCGTGGCAGTCCTTGAATGCCAAGCCTTGGAGTCTCCCACTAATTTGAGAGATAATGGAGAGCCACTGTCATTTGGAAGCAGCGGACCAATGTGATCACAGCTGGCCCCTGTTTAGGAGGCTGTGAGGTAACAGACCACAGTGACAGCCACAGGGATGAAAGAGGATGCAGAAAAAGAGCTGCATGCCTGTGGTAGAAGACACGTCGGCTGTGGGAGCCCTGGAGATACCAAAGGCGCTGCCATGCTTCAGGTCTGGGGTGGGGCCATCTGCAGATGCAGCGAGTCAGGAAGCTACACGGAGAGAACTGTAAGAGCCACACTGCACTTAATGAGTCTGAAGGGTCAAAGGAACAGAGAGGCTGAGGTGCCCACATTCTCCCCAAAGCTTCCTCTAGGAGGACAATCACCACAGAGACTATTCGAGGAGCTATGTGACTGTGTGGCTTCCTTCAAATCACAAAAGTGCTGTGAGGAAGTGGACAGGTTGGGACAACTTGTAGTGATTTCCCCAAAGCCTCACTATGCCACTACCGGCCCACAGGGCTGTCCCATGATGCAGGCTGAGCCACATGTAGTACCTCCTCCCACTGGCCTGTGATTGGCCTAAACTGGGCAAGAGTCTGTGGCTAAGGAATCAGAGTCATTTCTTGGAAATGTCTACAGAGGTCTCTATCTGGAAAGATTTGAGCCTAGAACATGTTCCTCGCCAGTGAATGCAGCCCATCTTCAAAAGGAGAGAATAAAACCCTTTTATTATTACCACTTTTATTGCTATTTATTATGAAAATTACCTTTCCAGAGGTAAGCAAAGACAAGAACTTTACCTGGTAGGGATCCAGTCCCTGAGTCCAGCCAACTCTGAGGCTAGGCTTTTTCTTGGCTGGGTTACATGAGCTAATAGATTCCCTTTTTATGGATTAAGCAAGTTCAAGTTGGGTTTCAGTCACTTGTAACTTAAGAAACCCTGCATAATATTGCACTGCCATCTTGATTATACAGACAAGGGAACTGAGGCTCAGAGGTCAACTAAATCATCATAGAAACATATATTAAGGCACAAGGTTTTGAAGCTGGATTTCTCTGGACTCCAAAGCCAGAGTTCTTTTCTTATACCATTTTGCCTCCCAACTGATCCCACAATTGTTGTTCTCAAGAGAAGGGGTAAATAAACAGACATGTTTGGAACTCTTCCTGCTGTCCATAATCCCCTAGTGAAGCCATCTGTGACACTGTTTAATGCCCAGTGCCACGGAAAACAGGAGATTTGTTCATTTTGCAGATGTTTTCCATTCTCTCCAGATAGTAACTCTTCTCCCTGCTCCTGCTTTACAAGCAAAAACCTACTTCCAGTTTGGGAAGAAATACAAGACAGCTATTTGCCACCTACCACTTAAAGGGAGTGGTAGAGAACGCTGTGCTTTGATGCACAAATCCTCATTAAGGACCAAGGGTAGAGAAGGGGAAAGGTGCACTGAATGGGGCAAGCATCCACCCTCCAGCTCTCTAAGAAACAGGAGCTGACTCAGAAGTTGGGGAGAGCATGGTTGGAGATGTGGCCATTGCATAAGCTCACAAAAACTTCTCCAGCTACAGTCAACTTCTGAGCCTGTTTGTTCCAGGCTGCAGATTCACAGCAGACCCATATTGCTTGGCACAGCGCAAATCAAGGGCCAACTCCAAAATTAACTTCTCTTGGTGAGGGCTGGGGTCATATAGATCAGTTAGGACCACAGAAACCAGAAGAGGGAGGGTGGAGGTGAGTCAACCAGTCACCCCAGGAGATGTCAAGCATGATGGTGGGCCCTAAAAGCAGTGAAGAGGTCCATTACCTACTCTGTAGGCAGGACCACAGGAGATCAGGGAACTGAGTGATCATGGCAGATGCCACTTGTTTGTGAGCAAATAGGAGACACAGCTTGGGGACCCAGGAGGACATGGTAAACATGAGTACAGTAGTAACAAAGATCAGTTACTCAGTCTGCGTGGGCACGGCCCTATCTGAGGCTCTTTACCTGCACTCACTATTTAATCCTCACCATCAGCTTATACAGTAGACATCATTACATTGCCCAGATGAATAATCAAGTGCAGGGAGACTGAGCAACTTACCCGAGGTTCCACACAGGGGAGAGCTGGGTCTCAGCTTTGAACCCACAGTCTATGACCCAGATGTCCTGTGCTTACCAGTATTTTACTCAGCAGGTGGGGTAATGAAATGTGGGTTATTGTTCTTATGGTGGCCCCATTTGCAGCCACAGGTTATAGTCAGGCCTGATGGGAACATTTGGTTTGTATTTTGTTGCTGTTGTTTCAGATCAGCCTTATTCACCACTTGACAAAACACGTCCAAGGATTAGTTTCAACAGAATGACTTAGAAAGCCTTAACTCTTCAGGCTCCACGTACATCCTTACATAAGAACCTGTCCACTCTCTTGTAGCTGTAACATTCTTTCCCTATTACAACCCCATCCTGATAATACCCATACCTGATAATCCCATAACATGCAATCAAATAATCCATTCCATGTACAGATGCTCAGCTGCGACACTAGGCATGGGGCTTGTCTGAGGGGCACCTGAGTCTGGACATGTGTGTTCACATTACCACCTCGTCCTTTCTAGAGGATGGCATGGTGTACACCTGCTGGGGGTTCTTGGTTATTTGGAAGTTGCTGCTTTTGTTGCTCTGCGTTCTTCCTCTGACATTCTTCCTGTCAGTCCAGATGGCATTGACTTTTGAGCCGGACCTTAGGCCATGCTCATATACGTCTGCCAGGGGCATTTCTAAGCCAACAGATATGGATTTTTATACATTTACCCAGAATGGGGAATGGAGCTGGGGGTGAAGGAACAGCGTGTACAAGCGGGGTTTTAAAACAGATCAGCCACTAGAGGGAGCGATAGAGGACGGTCTTCAGGGAATGGAGCAATTCACTGTGGGAACCATCCCACCTGAGTCAGTGAATAATGTCTTTATCCGAGAAGGAATATGGTCTGGGCTACATTTCTGTCATGAAGAAGATTTGCCATCTCCTTCCTGCATGTTGGGCTAATTACATTTTCTCAGCTCCCCTTAATTATACAGACCAGATGCTTTATGACTAGAAATAGCATCAAAGACAAATAGTCTGTGACTAAGAGTCATAAATTGGAAGAAAACAACAAATTAAGTAGTCTAGTCTTTGTCACACTTCAGTCACTGCAGTCCATCTTCTCTATTCAATTAGTTTTGCATTCAATGAGTGCAGCGGTAAGCATCTCTGAAAATTGGAGCAAAAGTATTTTGGTTGTTTTCATGCTTTCCTTTTTTGTTTTTTCTTTTGTTTCTTTTTTCCTTTCTTTTTGGAATAAGCAGCAAAAAAAAAAACAGCATTTCAAATCATTTAATGTAAAAATTCATCAGCTGAAGAGTGCAGTACAGAAAAATCCCTTGGCAGTGCTCATTTTTTAAATTAGTTTTTAATTATTCAAAGAATACATGAATATATTCTCCTCATTTAAAAAAAAAGAAATTACAGATATGTTCCAGTCCCCCACTCCCAGTCCCCCTAACTCAGAAGTTGAAGAGAGCACGGTTGGAGACATGGCCATTGCATAAGCTCACAAAAACTTCTCCCTAAGAGCACTCCTCCCTCTCCCAGAAATAATCATGATTTCTTCCTTGTGTGTTTTCTCCCAGACATTACTCTAATTATTTATTTAGGTTTCCCCTAATCCCTTTGAATAGCCAGGCTTATGTCAGGCCTTATAAGATACTAGAAAGAGCACCAGACGTGGAATTGGTAAGCCTGCTTTTGAGTCCTAACTCTGCTCCCTGTTACGTGGCTGACTTTGGGCAAGCCATGTAAGAGCTCTACAAAAGGGGTTAGCAAAACCTCCATTTGTTCAGACATTGGTTCATTCATTTATTCTACAAATATTTATTAAATTCCTTCAAAGGACTAAGCACCTGGGCAAAGCCCTGGCCTAAGGAGGCTTGCAAAGAAGTGAAGAGATCATTGTGGGCATGTACGATAAGGGGCATGTCATGGAAGTCCCAGGACGTGGAAGTCCTCCTCTGGGAAAGGCTTCCAGGAGGACGTTATGGCTAAGCTGCAATCTGAGGAATAGGAAGGAATTAGGCAAAGAGGAATTGGGGTGTAGGTCAATGTGTGAGTGCAGGAGGTGGGTAGAGAAAATGTTATGTTCAAAGGTTCACTGGCAAAAGAGAATAAGTATACTTCAGGCATTTTTTTTTTAAGTCAAAGAGCTAAAATATGATTGAAGCAGAGAATTTGAAGGGGGCATAACTAGAGAGGAGGTGGGAGAGCTTGGCATGGACCATCATAACCACGTAAGGAGTAGGGGCTGGAGCCGGCAGATAGCAGAGAGCCATTAACTTTAACCAGGTTCGTGCATATTCAGATTTGCCCCGTAAATGGTAAGTGCTAATGATATTAGCTATGATTAATACATTACATTCCTTTAGGCAATACAACCAGTGTTGTCATTAATAGTGGTCGCTATCTAAGAAGCAATTTCCAAGGGAAAAAGAAGAAAGAAGAGGCTGGCTGGGGTGGGTGGTGTGACCATGGCCAATGGTCCTTTGGAACCAACATTCTTTCACCCCAAACCCTCCGTCCCAGTTGTATCTTTGTAGTCCTACTGTAACTTTCATCTTTTTTCTTCCCTAAACCAGAGATCTGAGAAACGAGTAAAATAAAAAAGACAGGGAAATTTCAGGAACACAGAATCCAGGGACCCGGGAGCTGCAGGTCATCGGTGGTCCTGTCCTGTTGCCTGTTGTGTGAACTCATGCTACTCAGCTGAGCCCCTGGCCGTCGCATGAGTGGGAGCATCTAGCTAGGGAAGCCAGGCTCCGTCAGGCTCACACCATGGGGTGCCCGGAGCTGTGCTGCTCTCGCTGGGTATGTTTCAGCCCAGGCACAGGCAATTGGAGGGGGAGCAAATGGCCCGCAAATTAGGCTGTGTGCTGTTGACCAGGCCACTCCTCATTTTTCCTCATTACCCTCCCCACGTCTTGTCTCCATTGTTAAACCAAGTCGGGGACAAGGGGGTCAGTGAAAAAGATGCTGGGTATGATCATCTTTTCCAGCTCAAACATTCAGTGATTCTTGCATTTGGTGAATCTGGCCAAAACCAGCTCCATAGGAGCCAAGGTCTCTTTGCTTACCTTGGGGAAAATCGCTCCACTTGCAGGGGTTTGGAGAGTTCACTGCCCCAGACCTGGCCAGGCATCTGCCTGGGGATACAGCCACAGAGGCCACCAGCAGAAAACCAGAAGGAAAGCATCATGGGACCCTTCTTATTAAAACCAAACCAGACTTGCTGTGCTAGGAAAGGGAAGACACAAATGAATCCCATGAGGACAGCTGGCTTTGAGTTCCTAAAGAGTCTTGAAGTCACCATGGCTTTCCGTCGCAAAACCAAGGACCAGGGTGGAAGCTGGGGAGAAGTAGATTTCTTTGGATTCAAAAATCTTAGCCGTAAATATCTAGCGTCAAACCTAGAGGATTCAGAGCCTGGAGCAGAGGTGGGCAAACTTTTTCTGTAAAGGGCCAAATAGTAAATATTTTAGGCTTTGCAGACCCTGTAGTCCTTATCTCAATTACTCAATTCTGTAGCAGGCAGCTCACAGACAGTAAGTAAACAAATGGGTGTGACTGTGTTCCAATAGAACTTCATTTACAAAAACAGGCTGTAGCCAGATTTGGCACACAAATCATAGTTTTCCAACCCTGCCTAGAGTGATTTCCAGAAACCAGAGAGCAAGGAAGAATACAATCCTTTTGTGGGCTGAGAAAAAAAAATCTTGGATGAAATTGGAAAATGAAAGCAAGAAAGTTTAAATGCTAGTGTGGCAATTACCCTTTGCCTTCACCTCAGTGTTGAAACTGAGTGGAAGATAAAGATGGTAATAAAATCCTGGATATGCTTCGAGATTTATGCTTGGAATAGAGGGTCTTTGTGCCCAGTGCATGCTGCCTGCAACTGTAGGAGGAGACAGATGCAAAACACACCTCACATCCACACAGGATGGCCAGGGGAGGTCAGAAAAGGCAGTGTGGTGGGTTTAGCAAAGGAGGATCTGAGCCAGCCCTGCCACAGCTCCAGGCCTTCCTTGGCTCCCATAGGGCAGAGGAAACCTGGACTTTCCACACACCCAAGTAGAGGTATGGAAGGTGGCTCTGGAGAGCGCAGGGTTGGCCAAGAGGATGGTGAAGGACAAGGTACGCAGACCCCATAGCTGAGCCAGGTGGTGGACAGCACAATGGGAAATCACTGTGGCTGGAGCCAAGTGGATGCATGGTCAGTAGAGAAGCCCAGCTCCCACAGCAATGGCCAAGACTGTCCTCACGAAGAGAAAGGACACGTGGCATCCATTGTGGGTGCCTGGGGACAAGAGCCCATGAAGAACCAATGCCTTTTCCCTGACACCACAGATAATGATGTTTGGTGATGCCCAAACCCCTTGGAGCTTAGATGACTGCTGGGCAGGAGAGGAAAAGAAGAATGCAGAGATTGCCTGAGTATTGGACCCAAAGACACATACAGTCTAAACCAGAATTGATGGAATGACCTTGAATTGGCAAGATTAGCTTTTCTACCACAGGCTAGAAAGGGAGTCTCTGAGAGCTACGCTGGGTTCAAGCACAAAAAAATAAAGTTATATCTACGAGCTCCAAACTTTCTGTCTGTGAATTTGAACACAAGTATGTAGGAAAAGAAGGGGGCAATCAAAGGAAGACTACGAAAAGGTGGGCTGACTCCTTAGATGGACAATGTCTGAACCTCAGAGATACATACTCAAGTCTGTTCTGGGCTTCAGGTTACACTGTCACCCCAAACCCATCACTGAGGCTCAACAGAGTTTGAAAACAGCATGGTTTTTGAGGGGGAGGATTGCAAAGCCTCAGAGACTAAGGCATAGGGTCTTTCCTAAGCCCAGAGGGGTGGCTGCCCTACAGATGTGTCATCACTTCAAAACAAGCAGGGACACCTCTGGGGTGGAGGTGAGGGAGTCCTGAGCACGTGTGGCCTAGGGTTTCAAACAAATTTCTTTCCACAGCTTCATATCATTCACAAGGTGAAGAACCATCCAGCAACTGACACAGTGCTTGCATGGAGTAGTATGAATTAATGCACGCCATTACCAGCTCCTCCTGGTTCAGTTACATGCTCATGTCATCATTGTCCCATAGCAATTTGATCATGCTGCATGATAATTATTTCTTGAGCTGCTTGTCTCCCCTGATGAATGCAAGAGCAAAAGCAAGGACTGTGCTTTCTGTTTTCATGGCTCCAAGTTTATGTAAATAGATAAAATGTAAAATAAATTTCAAAATCATCAATCCCCACTTCCTGAAAGAGCAGCAGGAGCACAGGGAGATGAAGGGGCTGCTCGTCTTCTGCCTGCCATGTCATGCTGCCTTTTCCTAGCACTGTCAAAAGCCTGTTTTAAATGCCTAGGCCATAATCTAAAACACTGAAGGCATCTTCAATGGAGTATTTGAAATAGGTAGAATATTTATTGCATTTTACTCTTTTTGAGAGAGACAGAGGGTCTCGCTCTGCTGCCCAGGCTAGAATGCAATGGTGTAATCATGGCTCACTGCAGCCTTGACCTCCCAGGCTCAGGTGATCCTCCCACCTCATCTTCCCAAGTAGCTGGGACTACAGGTATGTCCCACCACGCCTGCCCAATTTATTTACTTATTTATTTGTAGGGACAGTGTTTCCCCATGTTGCCCAGGCTGGGCTTGCTTCTGGGCTCAAACCATCCTCCTGCCTCAGCCTCCCAAAGTGCTGGGATTACAGGGATGAGCCATTACGCCCGGCCTTTCTATTTCATTTTGTTTCCCCATGGGGACTTTCAAAATTTGGGCCGGTGATTAACACTGGACTTAACACAGGAAATGCACAACTGACATGAACTGGATGGGGATAAATAACCTGCCTCATCACTGTGAAAAGGAAGTGACTCTTTTCTGCTCAGAAAGAATATATCAGAAATCCAGGGCAGTTACCACATTGTGATAAGATGCCTATGTGAAATCAAATAAGGAACACACAAAAGGAAGAAGCAGCAGTATAAAAGGCACAGAAAAAGACAAAACTCAACCTCACCCAAAAGTCATGATGGGTTTTGTTGAGCATACCATTGACCTGTTTCTACAATCTGAGAATCATTTCCCCTAATTACAGGAGTTATAAAACTGGATGATATATCAATGGTCTGCCTGCATTCATTTTCTATTGCTGCTGTTACAAAGTACTACAAACTTTGTGGTTTAAAACAAGACAAATTTATCTTACAGTCCTAGATGTCAGATATCCTAAAATCAAGGTGTCAGCAGGGTTGCATTCCTTCTGGAGTTCCAAGGGAGAATCCGTGTCTTCACCTTTTCCAGCTTCTAGAGGCCACCTGCAATTCTTGCCTCGGAGTCCCTCCCATCACCCCAGCCTCTGCTTGTCATCACACCTTCCTCTCTGACTCTGACACCCTGCCTCCCTCTCCTAAGGACCCTCATGTTGCCTCCCTCTCCTAAGAACCTTCATGTTTACATTGGGACCACCTGAATAATGTAGAATATGCTCCTCATTTCAACATGATTAACTTTTTTTGATTCTTTTTCATTTATTTATTTTTTTCTCATTTTGTCACCCAGGCTGGAATGCAGGGGCATGATCACAGCTCACTGCAGCCTCAACTTCCCAGGCTCAAATGATCCTTCCACTTTAGCCTCCTGAGTAGCTGGGACCACAGGGATGCACTGCCACACCTGGCTAATTTCTCTGGTTTTTTGTTTTTTGTTTTTTTGTAGGGATGGGTTTTTGCCATGTTGTACCAGCTGGTCTTGAACTCCTGGGCTCAAGCCAGCCTCCCACCAACATCATTAACTTAATCAGAGCAGCAAGTGTCACATATGGTAACATAGTCACAATTCCCAGGATTAAGATGTGGACAGTGGACATCTTTGGGGGGCCATTATTCAGCCTGACCCTGACTCAAGGTCTGGACCAACAAGAAAAATGGGCAGCCAGCACTTTTTTCCTCCTTTCCTCTCCTTTCATCCCACCATTTTCTACATTCAGTCAGAGATTGTCAGAACACAATTAAAAAAGAAGTGAGATTGGGGCTGGGGACTGACAGAGGTGCATTGCATGCCAGGAAATGTGCTTTCTAAAATCAAGGGCTGTGGATAGGGCCAGTGACCAGAAGAACCCTGGTAGAAGTGCATTCTGGGAGTTGCAGATTGTCATGCCCTAGCTCTGTTACAGTATCTGAAAGCCAAGTAGTGGAGACAGGGACACAACCTGCCTTAGCACAAGAGAAGTGCTCCAGACAAATGACCGCCAGACAGGGTACTGTGCACATACCCTGCCATCCATCTAAGGAGCTGAAAAGGGGCTTTGGTTTCTCCTTCTGGCTTGGCCTCTTTCAGCCTCAGAGTGCATATATACAGTCCAGAGAGATCTTTTCATATCTGAACTGCAACCCAGAGCTAAAATTTTCTCCCTTGGCATTCCTAGAGCCAAGGAAAATAGGAAATAGCTATTTCCACCTCTGGCATGGAAAGTAAAGTGATTAGGATCAATCCAGCTTCCTAGGATAACTAAAAAATCTGGATTACTTTTTAAAGCATCAAACATCAAAACACACTAGTGAGAAATTACTGAGCTCAAATCTAAGAGAGGTTAAGAACCTAGAGAGGTAAGCCCAGTGCTCAGAGGTAAGCCCACTGCCTTTATTCTGAGTGTATTTCATTTGTTGATCCAAAGATACAGTTGAAAACTTAATCTGGCAAATTCCCAAACCCAAGAAGACAAAGACAAAATGCAGAGCCCACCAAAAATAGGTACGGTGGTAGGACATCCCCTCTCCAGGTACCCAGAAGGACACAGCCTCAGAACAAAGTGAATTGGAAGAAAAATCCCACAGTGACCTGCAGCCTGGTTTTACCGTGCCTCGGTGGCCAAGAGAAGCTCAAGAATTGAACTTAGATTAAGGAAGGCCTAGGCTAATAGTACCTCTAAGCACCTAGCAGAAATAAATGAAAATGCTCTCAGGATGAACATGTCCTCACCTTAGGCTTCATATCACTACCACAAACAACTTTTCAAACACTACAATGAATGCATAGTGAAAGATAACCAGGCGCACTCAGAAACCAAATGCTATATGTAAAAAAGAGCAGAAAGACCAAACAACAGAAATAGATACACAAAGACCTAACCACTAAGATTATCATATGCAAACTATACAACAACTATGCTATGTTTATAGAAATAATACAGAGGCTTAAAAGTTTTAGTAGAGACCTGGAACATATATTTAAAAGTAGCATGATGGAGCTGAAAAAGAACCAAATAGAAATTCTAAAATTTTAAAATGCAATAACCAAAATCAATAGCTTGCTACAGGATGATTTAATAGTACATTATACATGGCTGGAGAGAGAATTGGCAAACTGGAAGATGGGAGAGAAGAAACTATTAGAATGCAACACAGAGAAACAAAGAGATAGAAAATACAAAAGACAGAATCAGAGACCCTGAGGATCCACGGAGGAGGTCTAACAGGCTTTTTGAAGTCCCAGAAGAATCAAGAGGAGAGTGGATGAGGCAGAGGCAACATTTGAAGAGATCATTGGGATATGGCTGGCATCAGGATCCCTAAATAGCCATCAGTTACGTTCTGCAAGCATTCCAGGAGATAGCCAGCTGGTTGGTTCAGAGCATGCAGAGCTCCTCAAGGGGGCGGTGTTGCCTAGCGCCAGATGCCAGTCTCAGCATCTCAGCTCTGACAAAGTCCAAATGCTCTTCACTGATGGAAGAGAAGGCGGTTAGCTAGAGTTAGAGGAAGAAAGTGAATGTTCCAACCTCAAGAACTTGTATGGCGCAGAGATCAGGAGGCAGAGAGAGAGGAAGAGACAGAGACCAACAGAGAAAATGAGTAACTCCTAAAAACAGAAATAAGTTCAGTATGCCTGGGGCATAGAGGCAGGTGATGAGATGATAGAGAAGACCCCAAAGGAACAGGTAGAACTGGGACATGAAGAACCTCATGAACCGTAAAGACACTGAGGCCTCATTCTATGGGTTATAGAAGCTATTAAAAGATTTCAAACAGGGAAGGGATCAGATTCACAAGTTAGAAGAAACACTTTGGGTAGAGCATGAAGAGTTCATTGAAGTGAGAAGTGTGTTGACTGGGGCACCATTAAGAGGCCGTTAGATGTCATCCAGGTCAGAGCTGACAGTGACCTGCTTTACATAATGGCATTTAATAAATGACAATACCTAAAATCAGACAAAAAACCATCTATTTGCTGCCGAGTGGTTGAATCAACATGTGTGGCTTAACCACATAAAATCTAGATTATGTGGCCACCTCCATCCGTGAAACAGTCACCAAAATCCAGTGAAGAAACACCACCCATCCAGTACCACCAAAGCAGTTCTCTGTCATGTGTGTTCCCAGCCTGCACAAACCTACACGTACATATCATGGGATAGAGACTCCTGAAGGACTGAAAGGCTGCTCTGGTGAGGCGGCCTCTGTTTAAACCAGCCCCAGGTGAAGAGAACATCCCTTGAGACGAATTTGGAGGCCAGGATTAAAGCCTTTTGGAGGCCAGAGCAAATTAAGGTTTTTATGTAAGAATTAAAAAGTACTTTGATCATGAGACATGGGTAGCTTGTCTCCCTCACTAAGAAGCAGGAGTGTTGCTCGTGGGGCCCACGTGCTTCTACGTGGTGTTTGACTCTGTATAAAGTCTAGTCCCAAAGTTCAAGGTGTCTGAAGAAGCCAAAGTATGAATATGTGAATATTGGCTGTGCCAATAAACTCATCATCTCAACCCAGAAAAAAAAAAAGACAGTACCTGATGTTGGCAAGTTGCCAAAAACAGCCACTCTCAATCACTGCTGCTGAGATAGTGAGATAGTTAATTGATGCAACTTTTTGGAAAGCAATTTAGGAATACGTAACAAATGTTTAAAGATGGATATACTTTTTGACTCAGTTATTCCATTACTTGGATTTATCTTAAATAAATAATTAAGAATGTGCAGTCCATCTCAATATTAGTTATAAGAAGAAAATATTGGCCGGGTGCAGTGGCTCATGCCTGTAATTCAAGTACTTTGGGAGGCCGAGGTGCGTGGATCACCTGAGGTCAGGAGTTTGAGACCAGCCTGATCAACATGGTGAAACCCCACCTCTACTAAAAATACAAAAATCAGCCGGGTGTGGTGGCACATGCCTGTAATCTCAGCTACTTGGGAGGCTGAGGCAGCAGAATTGCTTGAACCCGGGAGGCAGAGGTTGCAGTGAGCCAAGATCGCGCCATTGCACTCCAGCCTGGGCAAGAAGAGCAAAACTCCATCTCAAAAAAAAAGAAGAAAATATTGAAAACACCCTAAAATGTCCAACATTGGGAAACAATCAAATATATGTGCACAAATAATATTTATGGTTATTAAAAATTATATCATAAAAGATTCATTTTCTCCTTTGTGCTTTTATCTCTTAAACTTTTCTATAATTTACAGGGATTACTTCTGGAATTAGGGGAAAAAAATCAATGGAAAATGTTTAGAGTTTATGAAAACATTTACAAAACTTCACAAAATAACACAAGGAATAAGTATCAAAAATAAAAATTATGCAAGGCATATGCTTTGGACACTATGTAACAAAATTAAAAAGTAATATGGTACTGTATGTATAAACTGCTCCAGCCAGGAGGGATGCAAATAATATCACATTTTCAATTAATTAGAACTGGTTTGAGACCCCACATTGCAGACTGGCAGGAGTCATGGACTTCATTCTTTCCCTTTTCCACTGTGGGTCTCTTGCAGTCATCAAGGAGTTTACCAAAAAGGAAAATCAACAGGCTTTTATCCTCAAGCAGAGAATAATCTGGATTTATTCAGTTGCTGCTGCATTTGCCATAGTTGTTCCTTGATACACAAGGCACATTTTCCAGCCCAGGTTTCTTCTATCTATCCCGCACTTCTGGTCCCTGTTGTCCCAGAGTTGCCCTATCAGTCACGGTCCTTCAAAGGGCCACAGGGTCGTGAGCAAACCCATTTCTTTGAGGTGAAACTTCCTTCTCCTTGCATGGGCCCCAGGATCGCAGCTCTTGGTATGTGGACCTGTCTGTCACCCACAGCTACTTTTCTCCAAGGTCCTACCACTCTAGAGATGTTTTGCAAAAGGGGGTGCCATCTTCCTCTCTTCCTAAAATCTGTCTCTATTCTAGGACCTGGGGACAACATCAAAGGCTGGGGAGGTTTTTTTTTGTTTTTTTATTTGTTTGTTTTGTCCATTCGTGTCACCCAGGCTGGAGTGCAGTGGCACAATCTCAGCTCACTGCAACCTCTGCCTCCCAGGTTCAAGTGATTCTCCTGCCTCAGCCTCCTAAGTAGCTGGGATTACAGGCGCCCACCACCATGCCCAGCTAATTTTTGTATTTCTAGTAGAGACAGGTTTTCGTCATGTTCGTCAGGCTGCTCTGGAACTCCTGATCTCAGGTAATCCGCCTGCCTCAGCCTCCGAAAGTGCTGGGATTACAGGCATGAGCCACCACACCTGGCCGGGAGCTTTATTTTTCATCCACCATCACATACTCCCACATCCTTCTCTTGAATTAAACTGTCATCACATTCCTTTCTTTTATAATGCTCCTTGATTGTCTATCATGAAATGTCAAACTTTAGAAATGCACACAAAAACACAGGTGACCAAATTTTTAAAAGTGAGCAAAAGATTTTAAGTAACATGTCACAAAAAAATATTCAGATGCTCAATGAACATATGAGAAGGTGCTTGCTTTCCTTAGCCATTAAAGAAATTGATTTTAAAACCACATCCATCAGAATGGCAAAAATGAAAATGAAAGTACCAACTATTAGAGAGGAAACTATTAGAGAGAGGGCAGTCATAACCCTCTGAGACTATTGTTGAAAGTATAAATTAGTTACAACTGGGTGCAGTGGCTCATGCCTGTAATCCCAGCACTTTGGGAGGCCAAGGTGAGCAGATCATTTGAGGTCAGGAGTTCAAAACCAGCCTGGCCAACATGATGAAACCCCATCTCTACTAAAAATACAAAAATTAGCCAGGCGTGGTGGTAGGCGCCTGCAATCCCAGCTACTTGAGAGGCTGAGGCAGGAGAATCATTTGAGCTCAGGAGTCGGAGGCTGCAGTAAGCCAAGATCGCACCACTGCACTCCAGCCTGGGAGACAGAACAAAGCTCTGTCTCAAAAAAAAAACAAAAACAAAAACAAAAAATTAGTTACTAACTGCTTTGGAAAACTGGCAGTTTCTACCATACATTAACATATGACCCACTAATTCCACTTCTAGGTGTATACTTAACAGAAATGCAAGAGTATATTCACCAAAAGACATGTACTAAAATTTTCATAATTGTACTATTCTCTTTTTTTAATTAAGAACTTTGTTATAATAGAGATAAGGTCTTGCTTAAGTTGCCCACACTGGTCTTGAATTCCTGAACTCAAGCGATCTGCCCGCCTCAGCCTCCCAAAGTGCTGAGATTACAGGCATGAGCCACTACAATCCAGTCATGTACTATTCTTAAAAGCAAAAATGGGCCCCCTCCCCCTCCCCCTCTCCCGCTTCCTCTCCGTGGTCTCCCTCTGATGCCACCAAAGTTGTGAAAGCCGAGGCTGGACTGTACTGCCGCCATCTCGGCTCACTGCAACCTCCCTGCCTGATTCTCCAGCCTCAGCCCGCAGAGTGCCTGGGATTGCAGGCGTGCGCCGCCACATCTGACTAGTTTTTGCATTTTTTGGTGGAGACGGGGTTTCGCAGTGTTGGCCGGGCTGGTCTCCAGCTCCTGACCGCGAGTGATCTGCCTGCCTCGGCCTCCCAAGGTGCCGGGATTGCAGACGGAGTCTCGCTCACTCAGTGCTCAATGTTGCCCAGGCTGGAGTGCAGTGGCGTGATCTTGGCTCGCTACAACCTCCACCTCCCAGCCGCCTGCCTTGGCCTCCCAAAGTGCCAAGATTGCAGCCTCTGCCCGGCCGCCACCCCATCTGGGAAGTGAGGAGCGTCTCTGCCTGGCTGCCCATCGTCTGGGATGTGAGGAGCCCCTCTGCCCTGCCGCCCAGTCTGGGAAGTGAGGAGCGCCTCTTCCCGGCCGCCATCCCGTCTAGGAAGTGAGGAGTGTCTCTGCCCGGCTGCCCATCGTCTGAGATGTGGGGAGCGCCTCTGCCCCACCACCCCATCTGGGATGTGAGGAGCGCCTCTGCCCGGCCGCGACCCCGTCTGGGAACTGAGGAGTGTCTCTGCCCGACCGCCACCCCGTCAGGGAGGTGAGGAGTGTCTCTGCCCAGCCGCCCCATCTGAAAAGTGAGGAGCCCCTCCGCCCAGCAGCCGCCCCGTCTGGGAAGTGAGGAGCCCCTCCGCCCAGCAGCTGCCCTGTCTGGGAGGTGTACCCAACAGCTCATTGAGAACGGGCCATGATGACAATGGCAGTTTTGTCGAATAGAAAAGGGGGAAATGTGGGGAAAAGAAAGAGAGATCAGATTGTTACTGTGTCTGTGTAGAAAGAAGTAGACATGGGAGACTCCATTTTGTTCTGTACTAAGAAAAATTCTTCTGCCTTGGGGTGCTGTTAATCTATAACCTTACCCCCAACCCCCTGCTCTCTGAAACATGTGCTGTGTCAACTCAGGGTTAAATGGATTAAGGGCAGTGCAAGATGTGCTTTGTTAAACAGATGCTTAAAGGCAAAAAAAAAAGCAAAAATGGAAAATTATCCAAATGCCCATTAATCAAGACTGGATAAATAAATGGTAGGATATTCACCCAATGGAATACTATATGGCAATGAAAATAAATGATCTGCTTTAACAAAGTTGACAAGCAATGGGGAAAGGCCTTTCTATTCAATAAATTGTGCTGGCATAACTGGCTAGCCAAACATAGAGGAATGAAACTGGACCCCTACCTTTCACCATACACAAAAATTAACCCAAGATGGATTAAAGACTTAAATGTAAGACATAAAACTAGAGATCTGTTCCAAGATGGCCGAATAGGAACAGCTCCAGTCTGCAGCTCCCAGTGTGATCAACACAGAAGACGGGTGATATCTGCATTTCCAACTGAGGTACCTGGTTCATCTCACTGGGACAAGTTGGACAGTAGGTGCAACCCACGGAGGGTGAGCTGAAGCAGGGCAGGGCTTCACCTCATCTGGGAAGCACAAGGGGTTAGGGGACTTTCCTTTCCTATCCAAGGGAAACTGTGACAGACTGTACCTGGAAAAATGGGACACTCTTACCCAAATACTGCACTTTTCCCAAGGTCTTAACAACTGGCAGACAAGGAGATTCTCTCCCATGTCTGCCTGAGTGGGTCCCACACCCACAGAGCCTTGCTCACTGCTAGCACAGCAGTCTGAGATTGACCTGCAAGGCAGGAGCTGGTGGGAGGAGGGGCATCCACCATTGCTGAGGCTTGAGTATGTAAACAAAGCAGCCAGGAAGCTTAAACAGGGCGGAGCCCACCACAGCTCAGCAAGGCCTACTGCATCTAGACTCCACCTCAGTGGGCAGGGCTTAGCTGTACAAAAGGCAGCAGACAACTTCTACAGACTTAAACGTCCCTGTCTGACAGCTCTGAAGAGAGCAGTGGTTCTCCCAACATGGCATTTGAGTTCTGAGAATGGAGAGACTGCCTCCTCAAGTGGGTCTCTGACCGCCATGTAGCCTAACTGGGAGACACCTCCCAGTAGGGGCTGACAGACACCTCAAATAGGCAGGTGCCCCTCTGGGACGAAGCTTCCAGAGGAAGGATCAGGCAGCAGTATTTGCTGTTCTGCAGCCTCTGCTGGTGATACCCAGGCAAACAGGTTCTGGAGTGGACCTCCAGCAAACTCCAACAGACCTGCAGCTGAGGGACATGACTGTTCAAAGGAAAACTAACAAACAGAGAGGAATAGCATCAACATCAACACAAAGGACATCTACACCAAAACCCCATCTGTAGGTCACCAACATCAAAGACCAAAGGTAGACAAAACCAAAAAGATGGGGAGAAACCAGAGCAGAAAAGCTGAAAATTGTAAAAATCAGAGTGCCTCCTCTCCTCCAAAGGATTGCAGCTCCTTGCCAGCAACAAAACAAAGCTGGATGGAGAATGACTTTGATGAGTTGACAGAAGTAGGCTTCAGAAGGTCAGTAATAATAAACTTCTCTGAGCTAAAGGAGCATGTTTGAACCCATAGCAAGGAAGCTAAAAACCTTGAAAAAAGGTTAGATGAATGGCTAACTAGAATAAACAGTGTAGAGAAGACCTTAAATGACCTGATGGAGCTGAAAACCATGGCACGAGAACTTCGTGATGCATGCACAAGCTTCAATAGCTGATTCGGTCAAGTGGAAGAAAGGGTATCAGTGACTGAAGATCAAATTAATGAAATAAAGCAAAAAGACAAGGTTAGAGAAAAAAAGAGTAAAAAGAAATGAACAAAGCCTCCAAGAAATATGGGACTATGTGAAAAGACCAAATCTACATTTGATTGGTGTACCTGAAAGTGATGGGGAAAATGGAACCAAGTTGGGAAACACTCTTTAGGATATTATCCAGGATAACTTCCCCAACCTAGCAAGGCAGGCCAACATTCAAATTCAGGAAATACAGAGAACACCACTAAGATACTCCTCAAGAAATTGTCAGATTCACCAAGGTTGAAATGAAGGAAAAAATGTTAAGGGCAGCCAGAGAGAAAGGCTGAGTTACCTACAAAGGGAAGCCCATCAGACTAACAGTGGATCTCTCTACAGAAACCCTACAAGCCAGAAGACAGTGGGGTCCAATATTCAACATTCTTAAAGAAAAGAATTTTCAACCCAGAATTTCATATCCAGCCAAACTAAGCTTCATAAGTGAAGGAGAAATAAAATTCTTTACAGAGAAGCAAATGCTGAGAGATTTTGTCACCACCAGGCCTGCCTTACAAGAGCTCCTGAAGGAAGCACTAAACATGGAAAGAAACAACCAGTACCAGCCACGGCAAAAACATGCCAAATTATAAAGATCATCGATGCTATGAAGAAACTGCATCAATTAATGGGCAAAATAACCAGCTAACATCATAATGACAGAATCAAATTTACACATAACAATATTAACCTTAAATGTAAATGAGCTAAATATCCCAATTAAAAGACACAGACTGGCAAACTGGATAAAGAGTCAAGACCCATCAGTGTGCTGTGTTCAGGAGACC